>NC_142201.1:106663187-107276243 GCF_049639895.1 Pseudopodoces humilis | reverse complement strand
CAGAGTGATCCAAAGTGCATGAATGTTCTGTTAAATGTCAGAAGATTTTCCCACCAGTTGAAGGTTTTCCACTTTAACCTTGCATTTGAAGTTTTTCTTGCCTGCAGTCCATCTATAACTCCCTTTGGACAGTGCAGATTTCAATGGAATCTTCCTGAAAAGCCATGGTGGGGGAAAGGAAATAAAACATGCTTCTGCATGCACAACTTATATTCCTTTATCTGACTGCATAATGAAATTCAGCTTTTTAGTGAAGGAGTCTGAAATGTTTCTCATCATTTGAACATTTTTCCTGTTCTTTCTCTAGTATGTTATTAGAAAACTGTATTTAGCAATGTGCTGTTTCTTGTCTTGTCTAAATGAAATTATATTCTTCATATGGTACTTCACAGTTGATTACTACATTTATCTAGGCTTCAGTTTTTAAGTGGCCTGTGAATGCACCCAGGAGTTCCAAGTATCATGTATGTATGAAAGCACTAGGTCAAGACAAATTGTTTTGAAATGCTGTACAAATAATGATCCCGAAAGCTATATTTCACTGGGTTTATCTGTGTATGTGACAACTGTGCCAAAATAATCTGAGAGTGCTCCTCTGAGTGAAGTTACTGCTCTCAACAGTCCTGACAAACAAAACAATTTCTTTCTTTAGTAGCATATACTCCTGTTTTATTGTGTCTCGTTCCTGCAAGCAGGAATGGATTTTGAGGGCATGACACCTCAATGAGATCCTGTGGCGTGTATGACATGGTGACAAATGGCTACTTTGCAGAATAGAATATGATAGAGACTGTGGCAGAGTTCCATGGCCAATTTTGCTAAAACAACAACAAAAACCCCCAAAACAACCCAAACCAAACAAAACACCCCCTTTCACTAGGAACAAACAGTAGCATAGTGCTCAGAGTAAAACCTAGAAAGCTTCAGGGGGGCTCTCCATGCTTGAAAGTCGTACAAAACCCTTTTCATACCACCCTACTTCTCCCCACCCCAAGAGAAAATCCCTCTGTGCAAAACACGCTCCTCTCTGCTGGTGTGCTTGATTTTGTGTTGCACATTGTAAATGTAATGAAGAGGAACGTTACTGATGAAGTTAGAAAACAGGAGTCTCTGCTGACATTTGTGGAGCATCATTGCCAATAGGCATATGTAAAGATTTACTGTTTATAGCGATGGCAAGCTATGATGCTGTGCCTCTGACTCATGGGAGCTATATATTTTGTTCTTTAATGCTCATTAGTGTTGTAGGAGGCTCAGATTTTAAAAGGGTTTGCCTAGGTAGGTTGTCAGTTGGTGAAGAACATAACTGGTGCAGTGAATCTTTCTGACAGCTCACAATCATAATTATTTTCAGAATATCAACAGAAGAGCTGTAATGCATGGTTTATAGTGTTTAGCTGGTGGTTTGTGCAGTGGTGGGCTTTGTTTTGCAGATATATCTTCCACACCAAAGCAATTTTCTATTCTCTCACCTTCTGTGGCATTTTCCCTTGAAAATCTGTTCCTATGACACACAGCCAAAGCTTTGGGACCCATTAAGAATGCATGGATGTAGCTGAAATCTGCAATTTGGTGGCAACATTTTTAATTACAAATTTCATAGCTATAAGATCTCTCTATAGAAACCAAAAGTTTAATTACAGGAAAGTAATGCTAATTAGGGAGGGAAATAGCGTGGCATTACAGTAAATAAATGTAACAGGGAAAAGTTATTCACAGTGCTGGCTACTACCAAGTGCTCATGAAGGTTTCCATTTTCCCTTGGTGGTTTGTGATGGGATCTGGGATGCTGCTCTGGGAGCCACTGATCTGCATTGGCTTGTGGTCCAGGAGCCAGAGCATCACTCTGCACTTGTGGCACTTGTCCCTTGTGCTTCACTTGTGGCACTTGTCCCTTGTGTTTTTTTCCCTGGGGAACGAGGCTGTTGTGTGATGCCATCTGTGAACCCCACAGAGAGAGCACATGAAGATCACTTTCAATATCTAGAGATGAGCAGCCCTACAGGATAATCTCACAGCTCCTGGAACTTGTGCAGAACTTAGGTGTGGGCTGCCAGGCCCTGAAAACACAAAAAAAGAAGTGAAATAAAGAAGAAACTTTGTTGCTTGGTATTCAGAAGGGTTTGGTTTTTTTTCCCCTCCAATTTTATTGCTGAAGCCTAAAATATCTTTAGATTGTACCTTCTGTCCCCAAAGTATACTTGAAACTGCCATTTTTTTTTTTTTTTTTTTGTTTAGACCTATTAGCAAAAACTATGTACTTTTAATTTAAAAAAAAAAAAAAGGAGGCCACATAGATAATGTAGGACTGTGAAAAAAAGCTGGAAAAGCTGTGAAAAAAGCTATGTCCAGCTGTGAAAGCTGGACACAAAATATAGAAAATTTGCAAACTCATCACAATAATTTAATCAATTCTAGTCTGGTGGATTTTGCATTGATTCACAGGTTTAGCACATGACTTTTAAGACTCAATACAGAGTGGTATTGGAGTGATAACAGTGCGCACTGCTGACTTGGGAGGTATTTTAGTGGGGATAGCAGATACCTGAGAGCACATTCCAAGGTGATATAATTTCTTGTGACTCTAATGCATTCTAGCTCTGCTGATTTACATCTGCTGAGAATCTTAGCTCTGGGAATTCCTTGATGCTCAGTGCTATTATTCTGACACCTGCCAAAGTGTCGATGGAGAATGGACCATAAAAATATCACTCCTTGATAGAAATGAATGTAACTTTAAGATCAGTCATTTGTGCTAGCCAGATTTTGTTCTAATCTTAATAGAACTTTTAAATATCTGTTTCATTGCCAGGATAAATGGCCAGGCTTTAACTACTGCAAATGAATGCAGAACTATAAAACTTCGGTATAATCATATAATTTATTTCTTAATTTTCCGTTAGTATAGAACCAATCTTCTATTGAAGAACATTGTGGTGTCAATTGGGTGCCATATATTTGACATGCAGAAATGAAATCTGTATTCCTGAGAATGCAGACTTACAATGATTTTTATCACAATTTTAAAAATACCTCAGGAAGAGAAGTAATTCATTATTATCTTTATTTTATAGCTCAAGAATAGGGTGTTTAGAAAGGTGAAGTGACTTTTTCAAGAAGTTCAGTGGTGGGAAATAAAATACTGTTAACATGACAATGGTATTTTATTATAAATGTCATTATATAATAAATGTCATTTTATGAAACGACGAAATTTCATTACCTTCAGGGAGGCCAAAATTTCCTTTGGAGTCTCAAACATAACCCATATGTCTAGTTCACAACCTTATTTGCAAGGAAAAGTATTCTCAATCTTTCGCCTAGCATGGAGCACAACTTTTAATAATAATCTCATAACTTCCCTGGATCTGCAACCAATGATTTGATTAAAAACAGGGTTTGGATTTGAATTCACCTTTTCAGCTGTAAGAACAGAAGACTTAGGGGCCTCATAACCTCAGGACTCCATAATCAACCAATGGTTCAGGTACAGCTGTTGGATAGAGACCATGCTGAAATTTATTACTTGCAGCAGCAAAATAAGTTGTGGTTTAGGAATCCTTAAAGATTCCTAAGCAGCTCTTGACCTTATTTTTTTCACACTTTTTATTCCTTTTTCCCCCGCCCTGGTGAAGTGGTTGTTGACTCTGCCACAGGAATCATTTCTGTGTGCAATCTAACCTGTAAGCATCTACAGTCGTGTAAGAAGGAAGAATTTTTTTTCACTGCAAGGGTTGTCGATGGAATGGGCTGCCCCAGGGAGGTGATGGAGCCACAAGTACCCAAGAAAGGGCTGGATGTGGCACTCAGTGCTGTGCTGCAGCTGACAAGGTGGTGATTAGTCAGAGGCTGGACTCGAGGATGTCAGGGGCTTTTCCCAACTTTAATGATTCTGTAATAAGGATGTGCGAACTTGTGAAGCTGTAGATGGGCCTAAACTCTAGCAAATGACGCAAGATGAGACCTGGAAATAGTGGGAAAGTGTAGTCAGCATGATAGGCTGTGTTCTGTGGCCAGCTCCTGCAACATCTCCAGAGGATGAGAAGGGATTTAATGGAAAACAATGGGAAAACTTTGAAGGCAGATATTTGAGGGGTTTCTGTGAGGCACTGCAAACAGCTCCAGAGTGAAGACAAACATAAGTAGTGAAAATGTTTTTCAATCCAGGACTTGTATAACAGCCTTAGCCTGCTTGCAGCACATTGATTACCCCTTACAGTATGATTTTACTAATCTAAGAAACATCTGACTCCCTGAGCAACTCCAGTGCCTTCCACAAGAGTGGCTGTGCAGGAAGATTTTATTCTGAGTATCTGAGCCCAGAGTTTCGCTGTTTTAGGGTTTTTTCCTCGGTAGAATTGTCAGTGAGAAAGTATCTTTTTTTTTTTTTTTTTTTTTTAAGAAAAAAAAGCTTCATTTCTGAAACTGACTTTCTGACAAAAATAATGATGGAACAGATACAAGGAAAATGTGTCACAATCAGCCACCTTATTAACAAACAGAACAGCATTGATTTTACAGGAGAATGACTCAGGGAGGGAGGGAAGTGGCACCTCTGGCCACAATCAGGTGGTGTGCACTGGTTGTGCAGTGGTGCTCACTGACTGTGGATTATTCAATGCCATGGAATGATGTGGGATTATTGAGGAAGGTGGAAATGTACTTGTCAGGGTCCTGTTGGACCTATCTTCCCACGCTTTTCTTCCCTTCTACTTCCTTATTCCTTTTCATTGAGGTTTCTGCTGCTTTTTTTCCTTCCATTGTGGATTTGCCTGCCAAGTTCAGCATTGTGCACCTAAAACCTAATGAATAAACTCAGCAGGAACTATCTGAATAAGGCTGAATAAATTTCTGTTTCATCTCCCCTTGGCTTCTGCATTTCAGAAGTGCTAGAACCATTAGTCTGCCTTGCACCAGACTTGAATGTGAGCATGGGGAAGGAGGAAGGAAAAAGAAAAATATAGAAGAATTGGAGTAAATATTTCTGCAAGTTACAAGTGGAAGTCTGTGTGAGGTATGGGGATCACATCCAAAGACATATAAACTTGTACAGCTCTGCTGCTGATCCACACAGAATTTTACTCAGTGTTGGTTACAAACTCCTTTATTGTTTCTGCCTCCTGTATTCTTTTTTAGAGCTACAGATAACATTAGAGTTTTTTAGGCTCTTCTGCACCACATCAGCCTTTGTAAGCAAGGTGTTCCTCAGTGGGAATAAGGGATACACACAAGGAAAATTTCATTTTAAATAAATTTTATAGGTCTGTTTGTGCTCAGGTCCTTTAGAAAGTTATACTTGTATTTCTTTCTATTAATTAAGGAAAACTGATACCAGATTAGTTAGAAATACTTCATTAATTACTTGCTTTTGTCATTTCTTATGGTTTACATACTACTTGCAACCTCATCTCATTTTCATATTCATATGCAACCTCAAATTCATTTTTTTTTCCTTTAAAAATGCAGATTTTATTTTAAGTTGCAGATTTAATTATGCAAAAGGAAATATAAAAATCTCTTCCTAAGCAGGGTTGATTTTGGTGTGCTCCAGACATCTTACTGATTTTGCTATGCTTTCAAATTTTTTAATTTATATATATTTGTATGTATATTATATGTATAATATTAATATATATATAACAATTTTTAGGAAGTTTGTTCTGTATACAATGTATAATCTAAAGGATATGGACTTCTAGAGATGGAATTAATATTAAGCCTTTAATGACTATTTTTATTATGTTTCAATAATACTGGGGTTTACATTTAATTTCCTTGTGTTCAAATTTTTTTAAAATTATTTTGATTCATCTTCTCAGTATCTTTTTTCTTACTATTGGCTAAAAAAGTTCTTATAAATAAATTTGTTTCCAGGGATTTTGGCTTTTTTGGTGGGGCTGGGTTGGTTTACTTAATTCTCTATGGATGAATGGATAAATTCTCTCAATGGCTATGATGTAAATTAAAAATAACTGCCCTGTGGTTATTATATGGATGGATTTTACCATGCTGCTCCACAGCTAAGAATGCACAATTCTGTTGGTACTCGAAGATATATTCCAATATCTCTTACGAGAAGGAGGACCTTAAGACTGATTTAATTTGATGACTGTTTCCTGTGGACTTGTTTGAGAGATATAAATAGATAGATAGATTGGCTTTTATTTTAGATTCTTCTCTTTTAAATATATAAGCCATATCATGTGATGCCTATTTTTTCAATGACTCAGAAAACTACAATATGCAGGTCAGAATTAAAAACCCAAATCACAAATATTCAGAAAAACTTCAGAAACAATGTGATTACAGCACAGTTCCAGCCTTTTCCCAAGGGACTCCTCATCAGCAATATTCAGAGAATGTGTAAATACTTCACCTCAGAGTAGGGAGGAAGAAATAATCCCTGGTCAATTGGCCCACAATCATCAGTGCACCATAAACAGCTGGTGGTGAATAACTCTCATCCTTACTGAGAATTGCAGCATGCACAGAATGCAACTCCTGCCAACTGCTGTGTGCATCCCTTTGTTAAAATATAAAATAAACAGTTTTCAGCTATAGGGATGTGTCTGCGTGTTTGTAATCAGTTTCTCAAATTAAAATGGATGGAAAAATGCAAAGTTGGAATGGATCAAAGGTCAGTAAATATTCTGGCAATCCTGATTTTAAAGGTGATTTTAAACGTGAAATAATTATTTAAATGCATGAGGGAATAGAAAATCAGAAATAAGGGTATTATATTTATGGAAGTGGGAAAGTTGGAAAGAATTAGCCTGTAGCACCTCTACAATTGCAAGGAAAGGAGGAGGGGAGAGCAAGATAAAATAATTTCTCTGTTAGATAATAGATAAAATCAAATTATTTTTATAATTTTTTTATTGTTATTATGACCAAATTATCCAATTAATTGCTAAACATAAGGAGCCCAATCTACCCCATTTGGTCTTTATTTGAACATTTCCATTATTAGGGAATTAAATTCATTATTTTGTGTTTGTGACTTTTTGCAGGTCATACTTTCTGTTTGAATATTTCTTCTCTTACAATTTTATCCATGTGGGGTTTTTTTAATTGGTTCAGAGAAGAAGATGGTTTTATTTTACTGGAAGAGTGGAAATCATTTAAGCAGAAGTGAAATGTGGTTAAGGATAGAATTTGTTCCTGATATCTACTAGCATTTTTAAAAAAATATTTAGTGGTCTGACTTTTAGTTTTGTTGTTTTGTTTTGTTTTTCTAACGGGGGGTTTTTGCTGGTTTGTTTGCTTTTTGGTATTATTTTTTTTGTTAATTTTGCAGTCCACATGTTCATAAGTTAAAGTATCAGGGCATTGGTACAAGTCTGTTTTACTTTTAGACTGCTGCAGAAAAAGTGCCATGAAGGTGTATTTGTGTTTCACCTTTAATTGATGTGCTTCATGGACAATGAATGTGACATGCAGATCATCAACACAAGTTTTAACTGCTTCATTTGCTGAAACAATTTCTGTAAAGTCAGTAACTCAAAATGGGAAGTATTATCAGGTTTCCACCACAGTTACAGGCTTTATCCTTCTTGATACATTTAGCCTATTTTAGGGCATTTTTGTCTTTCTTGTAGTGACAAAGAGGCATTTCTCAGGCAAGTACTGTGCAATTATATGTGTATTTTTATCCCTTTTTCTGAGGTGATAAAATACCTTGGGAAGAAATCAGTATTTCCCTCTTCTATAATTACAATTAATTTAATAAGTTATTTTCTTAGTTATATGTAGTCCTGATGACAGTCAAGTGAGTTTTTTTTTTTAAACTTATTTCCAGCAGTAAAATAATCTCCAAATATGCCTTTCTAGTTAAATTTCATTCTCCAGAGAATGGTCCAGGAAAAACAACCTTGTTTCATATTACTAATATTGCTTGTTTGGTCTTTAATTCTTCTGATTTTGTCAGTCTCAAACATAAGTCCAACCCTTTTGAAGAGCTGTTTATTGGCAGGGATTTCTCAGCTTTTCCAGGTAACTAATTATGGTCAAATGTGTGAAAGACTCTTTCTAGCAGTCTATGTTCTCTTGGAGCAAAAGCTCATTACTCTTTGACAAAACTTTCCTGAATCTGGAGGAAAATCTCTTCACAGTCTCAATGAAACCATTTTACTGAGTAGAACAGTACTATCATTAATCATATCTTCCTTCACAGCCCATTCTTGCATTCCTTAAAAACAGTAATGGTAGAAGAGTAGAAACATCTATTTTTTAACCTTTTCTAATGTAGCATCTTTTAAATCTCATATTTCTGGTTTTTTTTTTTCCATGATCCCCATAATTTGTCCACATTTTTAAGGCATGATCCCCAAAAGACAAATAAGCTGAAGTGCCATGGGAAATAAAGAGAGCAGAATAATAAGCTTGTGCCTCTGACACCAGACAAACACTTAATAGGTCACAGAATGAGGTTTGCTCACTTGTTTTCAAAACTTCCTGCTGCACAAATGGCATAATGTGAACATTTGATATGTGTGCTCTCTATGTGAAGATAAGCAGTACCAGAAACAATTGATCAAGCCTGAACCCAGAGCAGATCTCTGGAGAGCCCTGTTGGATGTCAGACTGAGAAGATCCACCAGAGGATTGCCTGTGCATATTTTGATTATTTTTTGGTCCTTTTGTTTCTCTTTATAGAGCATGCAATAATTTCATCATCACCAAGTTTCCCCAGCTTCATTAAGAATGCCATGTAGTTTATGACTTCTTCCCCTGATCCACTTAGAATGTCAGAGGGGGAAAATCCATTGACTTTACTTCTTGTCACGTTATTCTTTCAAGGCTTTGTAAATGGATTGTTTGATCTTCTCCAGTATCTTCCTGGATACTGAAGTGAGGCTGACAGGGCTGGTGATTTTCTTGTACTCTTTTGTTTGGTTGTTGGGTTTGTTTTTTTCTTTAACTCTGTTAAATTTTAATGACCAAGTTTTACCTTATCCTGACCTGTGCTGCATCAGCTGCACTCCAAGTCATGGAAAATAATCACTAATGACTTGGAGACTGCTTTTACTACTCCTTCAAATTCTTGAGGAAGCCCTGGTTACTTAGATACTTCCATCATTCAAATATTACTTAATCTCTCCATAAGTACATGAATACTGGCTATAAATAACCATTTAAGTTCTATTTTCGGTACTATGAATGACAGGGATATATTATTGAGGAAGCAGAGACTGAGTATTAAAAGGGTGTAGGGAGGAAATAATTTAGACTTTTAGGAATTACTGGCTCAATTAAATCCTAAGTCATAAAAAAGTTATAAGTTAAGGTCATATGCAAGAAGTTCTCCTTACTTAAAAAATGAATCAGGGTCATTGGTCTGAGCCTTTTAAAAAGTTTTACATTGGCCTTTTAATTCTTTTATAGTTCTTTTAAGTTCAGTGATAGATTTAGTTTTGCTTAACTTGTCTGTATATGTATTGAACCAAGAGCTGGTCTTTTACAGAGGAGTTATGTAAGCTGCAGATTTTTTAGAATCACTTTGCACAATTCAGTCTGGGAAAAAATAGAGAATATTGTACCTAATTAACTGAGAATTAAATAACATCTTGCAGTTTGTATATAATTTCTCCACTGAATTAATTTCTGTAGGCTTTTTCCTACCATCATAATGATTTTAAATCTAAAAGGATAAAACTCTTAATTTGAAATTCCATCTAATTAAAGGAATTCTGTATTTTATTGATTTCTTGCCAGAAGAGAACAATTTAAAAGCAAGCAATATTGCACTAGGGGAAGCAATAGCCTTTAGCATATTTGATGCTGTATTTCAGCATTTCAGTTTAAGAGAGTTTTATATGATTTTACCTGATACACTTTATTCTCATGGTTTTATTTCAGGTTTAACAACTATGTAAATTTTAATGTGAAAGAAAGCAAGCTTAGGTTGCAAACACAAGGAAAAATCTTGTACAAAGTTGAAAACCAGACTAAATAAATTGGACACCCTACTAAGTGTAATATATATTTTAAACACGTACCCTTGATGATATTCTAAAAGGTCACAGATGATCTCAAACTGCAAGTTACCTTTTAGATAAAAATGTTGATTATAATGAAAGTGATTTTAAGTGTGGTTTAGATTGTTCTTTTCTTTGAGAAGTGTCTCTTGCTCTCTCCTCTTCCCTGTTAATTACTGTGTGCTAGCAGGAGAGAAGCTTCTGCTGCAGCTGAGCAATAGATGACAAATAGTAAATCACTGTATGGACAATAGTAGTGAAACCACCTTTATTTTATGCATTCATACCCTCAAAAAGAATGTTTCACTTGTCCAAGTGAAGGCTTGGCTCCCTGTTCTTACAGTGGAGCTGTCAGAAATATCCTTGCAAAGGTCTGTGGGCAGGTCAGCAGTGCCTGGCCTCTGACAGGACACTGCTTTAGGCACCTGAAGAAACACAAATGTAAAAAGCAGTGATGTACCTATTGCATTTGTTGTAATGGCAGCTAGAAAGCCTCTGTCTTACAAAATACACCAAAGCTTTGGGGAAGTAAAATAAATATTGAATGTGGAAGTCAGGTATAGTACACCCCAGACCTATTATTATGTGATTTTAACATTTTTGTGTTTTTCGTATCAGTGATTAATTATGAGCCCCACCTTTCATACTAAAGGGAAAGTTATTAATTATTACAAATGAGTCTTCTAGTCTTCTCAAAGTTACTTAAGGTAGAGCTGAGACTGGAATGAAAGATTTATAATTTATCACAGCCTCATTTTAATTTTTTTCCAGCATAGAAAGTTGACTATTCTTTTGTAATGACTTAAAAAAAGGAAAAAAAGGAAAAGAAAAGCAGGGTACAGTTGGAAATAAATTTTCCAGACTTCACCTGAAATTTAATGTCCTAATTTGAAGCCTAGCTGTTTTTGGACCAGAAAATTGCTGTAATGTTGGACTATTTCCTATTTTGAGGTGGGTGTTTTAAGTGATATTTGAAAATGTTCCAGGGACATAATTTTTAGAAGCAAAAAAAATCCTTTGCTTGCCAGACAGAGTTCTCTAGTATTTCATTTATCTGTATCATCAAAGTACTCTCACTACAATAAAATATGAATGAAAATAGGCATTCTATGCAAAATGACCATACTTATATGCTTTTTTCATATGGCCCTTTGTACAAATCTTCCAAGTTTTCCTATATTTATGCTAAGCATTGGGAATTTCAATGTTTTTGTGCTGTTCCCCTTGTATTATGTAATTATTAAGGGATGGTGTAGAGTGCATCTCACAGACCTGACATACCAGAGGCATCCCCAGTTTGGAAATTAATGAAATAAGTAGTAGTTGCTTCTCTGCCTTAACAGGTGGGATAACTTTTGGAAGGAAAATCTGAAGTCTAGAGCAGTAGTTTTGCTTGTTACACCTAATCAAAGGCACAGTATGGGAGGAGGAAGGAGTCTCTCCACAGACAGAATCTATTCACCGTGCAATTAAAAAAATCCACCCAGGGTGTGCCCAATACTTCATAAAAGGAGGGTTCCCAGCATGTAAAGTTAAATCCATGTTCTTTTTATTCTGCCTTGTTAAAACTGGTATTTTATCATGCCATTTATCATGCCTTTCTCTTTGAGATCCAGGAAGAATCCCACTCCATCTCTCTGTTTCTCCCCTTTCTTCCACAGTCCTGGTGCAAAACCCTGGTCCCCAGCTGGAGTGGTGCCAAGGTGCAGTGAGGTCCTAGCTGGATATCAGGTTTGTGAGACATGCCCTGGAACATTCCTGGCCAATAGTGCAGACACTGCTAACCTGTTGGTAGGGGTGTTACAAAGCAGTTTAAACACAAGAGGGAAAAGAAAACTAAGTCTCTGTGAATAAAATGGAAAGAACTTTGAAGGTTCAAAACATTCAAAACGAGATAAAAACCAAATGAGATTAAATGTTGATGCAAAAAAAAATTGATATATTTTTATTTAATAGTAAGTGAGGCAGAGGGAAAGAAAGAGAAAAGTTAGAAAAAGCTGAAGTTATTTTAAAAGGCATAGGATGGGTCACTGCCACACCATGCTACCTTTGTTGTTGCTGAGTCACTTTCTGCCCCTCCCTGCAAGATATTGCCAAATCTCCCTCCTAGAGGAACTTTGGGACATAAGAAATTTGTTATGGACTCTGAACCTAATGACATTTTTGCCATGAATAAACAAAGTAAGAGCTGATGGTCTGTGTGAGGCAAATGTATGTAAATGATCGAGGAGGGTCTTAGGAGCATTTTCAGCTTCTGTTTTATACTTGCTTAACTGAATTAAGTTAAATGCGGGGAAATTTGGTGTATATGTACAGCCACCAAGCTACTTGAAGCTAAAAGGCCTGTCTCATCTTGTCTATAAACCCAGATCCTGTTTCTCCTAAAATAAATAGCAAAGTAGTAGTAAATACATTGAGGTTTCTGGTTTTTGTTTCATTCCTTAGGAGAAACACAGAGGAAAATCAGACAGCTAGAACTAATTTAAGATGCCAAGTTTTTGCTTCTGTTCTACATTATTTTGCATTGTATTTTTTTAAATTAAGAAATCGATGAAGGATACAGCCAATATGGTGTTTCTGTAAAAACAAAAATCTCATCTGTACAATAATTAGAATACAGATAGATGTTCCAGATGGTACACATGCAAAAGAAGGCTAGCTGCAAAGCAGATGGTATTATGACCATACATAAAGCAACTGGATAATCATTGTAATATTGTGACATGTCATATTATAAGAATAAATACTATGTTTTCCTTAGAAAAAAAAAATGAAATCATCAGTAAATTAAGCCACACAAGGCAGATGTGGCACTTATCCAGGAGTTACAGCTCTAATAGGAACTTAGAGGCTTTATTTCTTTAATTCATTCCCCTTCTGAAAACGAGGTAATTCTAATTCAACTAGAATGTCCTTTATACTATTAATTTTATCATAAGCAACTTTAAATTATTTAGATTATTCTATATTTCCAAAATGTTGACAATTCTTTTACTCCCCCCATGAATACTCAATATTACAAGCAGTTGTATTCCTGAGATATTTTTCTTTAAATTCAATAGACATTTATTAAAAAAATGTGCAATGAAACATTGCAATATCTGGTAAAAGATGAAAAAAATCTGGTAAAGCTGGACAATTCCTATGATAAGATACAAGATAATTATGACAAGAAATTTCTGGGTTTTTTTATATTAATTACATATTCAAAAACTTAGATATATTTCTAAATATGAAAGTGACCAGCACCATAACTAGAAAAAATATTCATATATTGGTACTGTAAAGAATTCCTAGAGCTAATGGCATTTATCCTTTGAAATATTTTTTAACTACAAGCAAGCTGTTCCACAAGGATCAGTACAGAAATATGTATATATATCAATCTAACTTTGTGATCTGCAGTAGATAATTTTATCTGTAGTTTCCCTTTGCAGACTTTTAAAGGTTTTTCAAGATGGAAAATAAAATCATTTCAAAAGGGAACAAAACCAAACAACACAAAGGCCTTTCTTTGTAAACAGATTATGAGGAGAGAAACCTCTTCCAGAATGTCTCCTATTTGATTTAGAAGGACATCATGTTCTTGTACAGGAAATACATGTATTTCTGAGGAAGTAGCCCTTTATAGTGAGCATGTTAAAGTTCCAGGTCTGTATGCAGAGTCCTTATGATGAAGTGGATTAATAAACAATTGAGCTCCAGTAGCAGCCCCTGGGATACAACACAGGCTTGTTGTTCCCTTCTAAATGAGAAAAGGCATTATCTTCTCATCCTGTTTATGGAAGGTAACTCCTGTGGACATTTCCAAACTCTTCCTAAAGGCTATCTTTTGCCTAGGAATCCTTACATGTCCTAGGAAATATGAAAGGCAATATTGCCTGCTGATAGTGCAGCACCCTCATAGATCAGCCAGGCGTTTGTCCTGGTGTTTGGGCTGAGCTGCCTCTGAGCTCTGTCATAGACTAAGGTTTGTGACCAATATTTTGGGTATGGTTTTGATTCTGTTCCACAGTCTGATCAAGTCTGACCTACTTGATTTTGTCCAAGCAAATGACTCAACACTTTCTGACACCAAACAATGAGCTCTTTGTTCTGTACTGTGAAAAAGGTTCAGCTCAGATTGATGGTGCAGTTTGTGGAAACAGCCATTGAGAAGATAGCACAAGTGGAGTGGCCTGAACTGTCACAGTAAAACTGTGCTAAGATTTGTGTGACCTCCTGTGCAAGAGATGGGATGGTTTGGCTTGGAGAACTGCAGTGATGCCAGCATATGGGAGATACAGCAGGACACATTGCTGGTGTGGTATGAAAACGTCATTTCAGCTGTAAAAAGTTTCCAGTATAGGATTCAGCTCTAGCTGAACAGGTTCTTCTGAGTAAAAAGCCAGATCACTTGCTTCTTACTTGAAGCAGGTAATTCTGTTGTTCTGGGGTTTTCAGTGAAAAATGAACTGCTTTATTTTTAGTTCAAAAGAATCAAGTTATAAAAGAAAAACACTTCATTTACTAAATGTGGTTTTGGTTGTGATGGAAGGACATGACAGCTACTGTAGGAAAACATTTCCCTGTTTATTTGACATACTATGGAATCTAATTGATTAATAACCCTGCAAGGTTGTAAACTGTATTTGGCAGCTATCAAAAAAGCCCCCAGCAAAACACACAAAACAGACACAGACAAAAACTACCACAAACAAACAAAAACCAAAATTTAAGTCAGCTAAACATAAAATCCCCAAATGAACCAACTTTTATGCCCTCCATAAACCCTCAAAATAGCTAGTGTCAGATCTTCAGGCACAGATACATCATCCAGTCTGATGTCTATATATCATTCATAATATTGACTGAAACACCTTCCTTGATAAAAGCAACCTGGCTGAATAAAACCTGTGTTCCAAAAGAATGTGCAGTTGTGAACTGAAAACCATTGGAACCATGGGAGACAGCAGCTGTCTTAACTTATTCTGATAACATTTATTACAAGTCTAGTTAAAAAAAAAAGTAAAATTTCTCAGTTGAATTGTCTGTTTTCGTGTACTTTTTCTTTCTCTACCTTTCCTCACTTCATTTGCTTTCTGTGCTGTCTTCTAAGGATAATTGCATGCAGTACACATGTCACCTATCTTGGCTTTGAAGCTGAAAAGAAGCTGTGTTTCTAGTATAACTCATTGTTAGGAATTATCTCCTCATCTCAAAACCTTATTTCTAGACCCCTGATCTTTGTTTCAGTGGCCTGGTTCACAAATTGATTTCTCTCAATTTGCATGACTTTTTCTATCCCCAGTTATCTTTCTCCTAGTTTGTAGCACCTAGCAATGTTTTCAGGAGTTATTCTTCATCCTGGCTTGATGAGTGATGTGGTCTAATGCTGATCTGTGTGGAAGACTCTTAAACTGCACACAGCCCTAGTACCAGGGAAGTGGATTTTTGTTCATGGTGTTTTTCCCCAGCATCCAGATCCATTGCCTTTGTGGCTGCACCTGCCATGCTCTGCAGAAGTTAAAAGAGATGCACAGATAGGGTAACTTCAGTCACAGTTCCTATGTTTTTGTACTGTCAGAGAATGGCTTTAAAAGATGAGTCTCACATAAAAAGTGGAAATAGTTCAGCATAGGTTTCAACCTCTGCTGTTTTCACATTCGAATATGTTGTGTCCAAGGCACCTGGTACATTCAGAAGAGTTTTTCAAAGTTTGTGTTTGCCAAAGAAACAAATAACAGAGTGAATAAATAGCTGTGCTTGTTAATCCTAATGTTTCATTTGCACAAAAAGACAATAATTTTAAATTTTTCACTACAATGCTTATTATTAGTAACTTTCCCATGTTTTCAAGTTGGAATGATATATTTTATTTTGACGTCTTAATAATGAATGTATCTGCCTATTATAATCTTTGAGAAACCTGTGCCAGTGAATTGCATGCAGAAATGTTTATAATACTGTAACTGCTTGCAACCTGCTGATTTCTTATCTTGTAGTTCAGAGTTGATGCAAGCCTGACCTACACAGGCATTTAAATTTCTGTTGAGAACTACTGATGTTTTGAATCAGTAGGAGACAAAAGGATATGATTTTTGGGAATGAAGCTGAAATGGGAGCCATTTGCTGTTATATGATAGAGGCAGTGACCATCAATGCACTGAGGGAATAACCACATTTCTTCCCATATTTCTTCCACTGTCTAGCACAAAGTTCATTTCCTTTGGACACAGGGTAAAATTCTTGAACTTTACAGGAGGAGGAAGAGATATCTATATATGAATTACACCTCGAGGAATTATGCCTCATCTCTTCTGAGTTCGTGATGTAAACACACATATACTGCAGCCAAAAAAATATAACACGGAGAAAGCAATGCTTTGAAGTGAACAGCTTATTTTAAGTTAGGGAAAGAATAAGCAAAACATAATTAATGAAGACTAAAGGGAGAATGGATCATGATTCTGAAAGAACAGCAGTAAAACTCTCAGTTAATATTAGACAGATACATGAACTTGCCCATCACCTATACATAATGGCATCTTATTGCTTTGTGTATTCAGAAAAAATGAAATGTTACTGGTGCTTGCTCCTTCCGTACTTTCACAGAGAAAAAAACTTTGTTTTGCTTAAGTCCAGTGGCAAAAATAAATTATCTGAGCCTCATCACCTTGCTGAGAATTTTTTTCCTGTTTCTGCCCACTTCCTTTCATCACAAGCATTGACAATATCCTGCATTTTTTATCTTGGCTCCCTTTACTTAATAGGGGATTAGGAAACGGTAGAAAACTTATCTGCAGAAAGAGATATTTAAAGATTCTTTACAAACACATTTAATATTGAATTGCCATCTAGAGAATGACTCACAAATTGAAGTCTGGTATTGTTATGTGAAAAAATTCCAATCTGACTGGTATTCAGAGTCAGTTTTCTCTCAAGCCATAGATCAGTTGCTCTTTATCACAGAGAAAAAGATACTGGAAATTTTACAGAGGATATTCAGGCTGTAGTGAGAGTTATGCAGCTGAGTTTGTCTTGTGTGGCTTTGTTAGAATTTTTTTGTTTGTTTCTTTTGTTTGTATTTTGTTTTGTTGGGGGCTTTTTCAAGGGGTAGTCATTTTGGCTTTTTCTCTTCTTACAAAGATACTATGAAAAATATCCATCCTGTGTTTCTGTTGCCCTCGTGATCTCCTTCAGTGCCACACAGGGTGATTTACCCCACTTTAAATGAAGATACAGCACACTGGAGATGAGAACCAGGAGATGTCTTTAAAATACAAGGTAATTAGCGGTGTCCCCATCCTCCCAGCCCTGGTGAGTGCTGTTTTTCCTCTGTGGGAGCGGAGGAGTTGTTAGCTGTGCCCAGGCTGACACAGCTGGGCTTTGCAGGCCCTGCAGGGAAAGGAGCTGATTTCCAAACTGAGCAGCTGCACATCATTCTTAAGAATAATTTAACAGTTTTCTCCTCATTTAAGCCGAGCAGGCTCCAGAGTTTACTGAGACACTCAAACTGAGGGCAGAAGCAATTTCTGTGTGTATGAACACATATCAGACAATTTAGGTCTCCCTTCATTGCTAACCTGACGGTGAACTGCCAGTGCCAGTTCAAGAACAGCGAGTGCAATGTGCTGCTAGCATGAAATAATCAGCCAGGCACTTACTGTAATAAGTGGAGTTTCGATGAGTAGTGTGATGGGAACTGTGTTATAGCACTCTATTGTAAGGAGGACAACGGAGTATGAGCCAATGGAAATTTTTTTAAAAATCATTTCTGTGGAAGCTTGACTTCAACATTTTTCTTTTAGTCTGATATTACTAAATATTTGTCAAGCAAAACATTTCAGTTCCTAAATAAATCACTTGAAATAATTAGAGCATGCATATTTTATTAAAGCTTGGAGTAGCTACTCTTAAGATCCTGCAATAAGAAAAAAAAAATATTTTTTTTTATAATAAACATTTACAATTCATCTTGAAAATTGTTGTGAATGAAGAGACTTTTGAGGGTGACTTTTTTCCTTCTGAACAGACTATTTCCATAAACTGGTGTTTTCCAACCAAACCAAAGGTTTTATGCCTTATCGAGGTTGTGACTCTTAAGTAGAGTTTCATGGACTAGTTTTCTTTAGCTGTAAACTGATGGCATTTAGGAATATTCCAGAGTCTGGGATCTTTTACAGATCCTGCCACTATTGCACCAGCTTTGTCTGGAGTGAAGGGCAGTCATATTGCTCTTGCCCAAAATCTAAAGTTACCTCTCCTGCTTTTATCACTGACTGATGTTTGACAGAGACAATTGCAAAGTGCATTAGCATGCTCTAGCAATCAAGATTTATATGAATATTTTACCTGTCTTGTGAACCTCACAAACATGGAAAACTATTTGAAAAGAGAAAAATTTTGGTAGTCACTAAAGATTACATGGTACTAAGGAAAAAAAAAAATGTTGCTGTTTTCAGCTGGTATTATTGGGGTTTGTTTTGTTTTGTTTTGTGGGGTTCTTATTGTTGTACTTTGTTTAGTTTTGCTTGGTTTTGTTTGGGTTTTTTGTTTTTAATATTTACTAGACCTCATTAGTTAGATAAGGAATGGACTCAATTTGTAAACATCAAATGAGAAAACAGGGAGATAACTAAAAAATGCCTAAAACTCAACTTTTTTTTTTTTAAAAACAGAGTTTAACTGTGTTTAAAATGTACAGGTAGAAGACATTTATTACTTGACTTTAAAACTGTTGAATTGTAATTATATTATTGTAATCGTTATAATTTGCCTAATGTGTACCCTACCCCCTTCACCTTCTCACTGAAAAAGATGTGGTCAATATAAAATACATTAAATATATAATTACCAGAAGAGGATCATCAGAAATCCAGATTTTTTAAAAAAGTCATCACTTCCACTTGGAGGTGACTTGGGCAATACTACAGTACCAATGATTTTAATTTCTGAAACATCTGTATTCCTGACATTCCCTTCTAAGCAGGGCATTTTGAAGTATCTTTGGAAAATCTTACTGCAAAAATCCATCTGATGAGCAGTCAGCCTCTAGAAAAACATCTTTCCAGCTTTATGTTGTTCTGAATGAATTGTAAACTATTGAAATAATCTCCTGTTTCAGTTGAAGATGCTGTCTAGGATACAAATAATGAGTTTTTTATAAAAATGTAAGGTGAACATGAATACTGATATGTTCCAAGAAGAATGTATTTTTACTCCAGAGTCTGTGTACACACACTTATCAAATAATATGGCAACAGACTGTCCTTCCTGAAATGAAATCAATGACAGATAACATTGACTTTTGTTTGCAGTCAGATAAGTTGTGGGCTGTAGAAGGCCTGTTAGTAAGAAAAGGGATGTTAGGGTACACAGTGTTTGATTTTTATTTTTCCCCCTTATTATTCAATAAGTCAAATGTAAAAGTGGAAAAAAAATTAGGAAGATAAGGCATAGGGTCTTGACTATATAAGTTCTAGGAGAATTACAATGTCTTGAAACAATTGAGAACAACCTCCTTCTTTCCTTTAGGGCTTACTTCACATTTTTCTTTGTGGAGGAACGCAGGAATCCTGTCACATTTTTTTACAATGTATTCTCTTTAATTTTACAAATTAATCTCTGCATAAGGGGTGTTGGTGACTTCTATGAGTTATTGTTTTGGTATGAGTAGCTTAAACTCATCAAGAGCTGTGTATGAATGTACAGCTTGGGGGGGCTGGGAAAAACGATGTAATTACTTGCTTTAAAGACATAGGTTAATTATTACAGATTTATTAGTAACTGTAATAGTTATAAACACTTGTATGCATCCTCAGGGATTATTAATTCTCCCTCTTTTGCTCAGGAATAAAAAGCTTCAACAGCAATGGTGGGAGGCAATGAAAACATGATAATTTTAAGTATCCAATATGTGTGTTCACAGGCAAAAATACATCCAAAGCATTTAATTTTGAACATGCATTTTCCAGTTATTGCAAACAAACAAAAAAATCTCATTAAATTGCATCTGGAAGGCCAAGCAAAGAGCAATTTTCAGTTTCTTTAGAAAAAGAATAGATGATTTGTTCCTCTGCAGCTTTAGTTCAGCAAGAGTTCAACTGAAATCTTCTGAAGAGGTTCTCAGATGAGTGAATTGTAAGGATTCAACCTCTTTAAAGCCTCTGGAAGAACTGTGAAAGAATATTGAAGCAGCATGACCCTCAAAAAAGTCCACATGTGTTTGTAATAGAAACCTGTGGAGTATTATATAGCATAGATATGAAAAACAGGTGATTTGAGATGATTTTTTTACAATTATTATTATTTTATTTGCATCTAAGTACTTCCTTGGACATTCGTAACCTCTTATAATGACCTACTGGGGTTTTTCCTATCCCAAGCATTTTGATTTACAGTCTCTTTTG
Source organism: Pseudopodoces humilis (assembly GCF_049639895.1). NCBI lineage: Eukaryota > Metazoa > Chordata > Aves > Passeriformes > Paridae > Pseudopodoces > Pseudopodoces humilis. The sequence goes on along the minus strand of NC_142201.1, from coordinate 107,255,875 downwards.
AGCTATCCTTACATTGTGGGAGGGAAGGGAAAAGGAAAAGAATTTGGAAAACACTGACATAGGGGAAGAAGCAAATTTTCCCTTTTCCAATGGGGGGAAAAAAAAAAAGTAAGTTACATTTTCTGTGTACTTTATCTATTATTTTGGCCACGTAATATTGGGCAACTAAAAGATTATTTTCTTCTTTATTGGATGTCTTTTTACACATGACCCACCCAAAACATAAGTATTAAATTCTACTTAACTTCTATTTTTTATTGCAACTAACCAGTACTTTTTTTAAAAAAAGTTTGTTTGACCTAACTGTATTCCAATAGCCAAGTATAATGAATGGATTTCACTGAGAATTTGTTCTCAGGACACAGAATCCTTTCACAGCTTCACTCTTGGGAGTAACAAAACTGTCACCAATATCTTCACCTGATACTTCTGACAAAGAAAAAATATAAAGGGCAAAAAAAATGAATTCTCCAGAAGGTGGTATTTTGTTGTTTGTTTTTTTTTTTCTGATCAGAGCAGGAAAAGAGACATTGTCTAACTAGAATGGGTCTCCAAAGCAGATGAATAGAGAAAGTAATTCTGTTTCCTGCCATGCTCAGTGTCCCTAAGGCTGACAGACTCTAGGTTTTTGGGACACTGAAGTGGCAAGCAAGTTATCAGAAAAGGCAAAGGAAGTAAATTTGCTGGCTTTATGCTAAATGAAAAAATTCTTTACAGTATGTATGTCATGACTGTTTTTTTCCAACTGTGTTGCACTAATAAATCTGTCACATACAGCATATATATATATATATATATATATATATATATATATGTATGTATGTATGTATATATGTGGAAGTGATTCATTCCAGTTGGAGCAAGGGTGCACCATGATCCTTTTTGCTGGGAGGTGCATTACCCTGGCACCTGAGAGAAGCTGGCAGTGAGAGAAGCTCTTCTTCCCACTGCTATTTGATTGCCATGGAAAAAAGGAGCAATATAACTTTATGTCTGACTCTTAAGCAAATTATTTTAATATTCTTTTAGCAGTTCGCCCCTGCATAATAGTGACTAAGTCTTATGATGAAATATTTATAAAGTCTGAAAAACAGACTGCTGTGTGTGCTCCCATTTTCTTGATCATTCTTTTGATGGCTGTCTCTTAGTATTCAAAATCTGGTTTTATTTACACTGATGTGTATTCAGAGTGACTTTTCTAGGTATATACTGCTGAAACCCATGGCATGCTTTATCTGGAAGGTTGAAATAACAACAAAGAGCTGTAAATATTTGGTTAGTTGGACTATTGCAGCTGATTCTTCCTCTTCTTTGGAATGCATGTAGTGCATAATGAGGTGCAGAGGGAGGACATGGCAACTATTCTCAAGGGATTTACGTAAATAAGGAGTATTGGCACTTTTCTCAGTATTATTAAGTTTCTGAGCAAAATGTCAAATTAAAAAAAAAAAGTCAAAGAAATGGTGCATAAAATGTGTATGAATCAGGTCCTAACTCAGTAATCTAACTCTTGGGGAACAATTAAGGCATAACAGTCTCAAGGCATTTATCTGTCATTTTTACTGAGACATGGGGAATTAAAAAAAAAAAAAAACACTAATTGAAATCTTAATTATACATACCTAATTATGAAAAGTTCACAGAATAGAAATGCAGACAAGGAAAGATTTCCAACACTAATAATGCTGCTTAAAAAAATGACATAAACAAGAGAAAGAGCTTGGAAGGATCCCTGATGAAATCTTTCTCTAGTCTTCCATAGGATTCAAAGGCATACTTGTAACAAAAAGGAAAGCAAACCATCACAATTTTGAAACCATAATTTTAGTGAAAGGTAAATGTCTTTACCTATAATGGAATCAAACACAATTTACCTTTCTTTAATTGCAGACACTTAGGAGTGTTTGTATATGAAGTATTCATACTTGCAGGGAACAAAGAGGTAGAAAATTACACAGTTTCCACAACTTCCCATTGTGAAATCCTGCCTCAGCTGCAGTCATAATCTCAAAAAGTAGAAAAGTTTTTTTTCACCTGCCTGTATAACCTAAAATACCTTGGAGGTGAAACTCTAGGGTAGTAGGTGGGAGTGCACATCTCGGACTAAAGGAATACTGTAGATGAGGGAGAGTACCAAGAATACTGAAAATTACATTAAAAAATATAAAGCTATTAAAATGGCATGTGCCTTGGCAGGCTTCTGTTCATGCAATTAATACAGTTTCATTATAAACCACATTCCTTACTTCAAGAATGGCCAGAAGTCCTGGCAGGAATAATTATCCTGCATGGGACGTGTGTTTTACCTTTTTAAAGTCTTTTGTGCCTCACTGGTTTTGGGACTGGTATTATGGAAGAAACATTTTATTAGGACTAAACCGCCATTTATTCCACTCAATTATCAGTGCTTAAATGAGGCTTTTGTATTAAGAACCTCTCTTGCCCCTCTGGAATGGAAGTATGAGCCCTGCACAGATCCCTCTAGACAATGGGAGTCCCCAGCAGCTGTGGGCTGAGCTGAGAAGAACATCACTCCTCCCAGCTGGACAGACACAGGCTGGATGTCCCACAAGTTTTTTGGTACACAGAACTGTTGACTAATTTGGCCATGTTTTATTGCCTGGCCCAGCAGGATTCTGAGTAAAGCAGGGCTCTTTTAGATCACAATGTTGAGTTGGAGAAAAAGACTTTTATTTTTTGTTTGATTTGGGGTTTTTGGGTTTGGTTTTTTTTGCTGTTGTTGTTTTTTGGTTATTTTTTTTTCTTTTTTGGGCTAGGAGGTATAGATGGTGTCATGATTTACTACTCCTTTAGGCATGAAGACCATGGGAGCATATGGTTCTGAATGTCTTAAAGCTAATTCACTGTGTCACCTAACCACCATCTCTCCTATTGGGAAAATTATCAAGGCCTTACCTGGCAGAATTCAAATGTGAAACACGCAAAGGACATTTCAGAAAACACATAAAATACTTCTGTAGATGAACTTTAAGTCTCGTAAGATCTATTTAATAGTATATGTGACAAAGAACAAAAGACTTCTGATAAAGAACTGGTTTATGAAGCAAAAATAATACTTTTCCTAAAAGAATTAGATAAACAGTTATCCTTACTCAGGAAGTCTGTGGCATGAAACCTTTATCACATCAAACAATAATGAAGGGTGACATTTAAATCCTCAGCCTTTCTAAACGGTGACTCTGAAAATGAAGCATTACTGATGTCTTTGACAAGAAAAATATATGAAGGAAAAGGAGATATAAGCACAGAGATAAGCTATTTATTTTTACTGACCTCAGTCAATCTTGTCCTTGTTTTTTAAATATTTTACCAGTCAACATGCTACACAATGTGCCATTCATTAGATCTGTCAGAGGCAGCAGCTTGGGTAAATGGATGTGACGGATTAGCAAAACTTTATGAAATGCATAAATAGTGATAATCTTGCAGAAAAATGATATACAAATAGCTAAAAATTTCTTTTTTTCAGTGTGCCAGAGATGTAAAAGACTCCAGTGTGTCTGACAAGTCTTTTATGAAGTTAAAAAAAAAAGGTAAAAAAGGATAGGAGTGATAGAGCTTTTTAACATTTGATACTTGAAAAAGGAAGTTGGTTGGGATTTGTATTTGGGGGTATTTTCTAAGGTAATATATATATGTGTGGTAAAATTATATACCAGATGAAATTAAATTAATTTTAATCTTTTTTTAGAATAATATGATTGTAAAAAAAAAAAAATGTGTTAATAAAGATGTGTTAGAGAAGGACCTAGTCTCAGTCTTCAGTTTGATATTGCTGACCATAAAGTAGTTACATATGATTCATCTGCCTAATAAATATTTATGAGTTCCAAGTTCTCAGTGCACCTAGCACAGAACAGCACTCATGCTTGTTTACCTCATGGTGAGGACACAAATGGTCATCACAAAAATGACAGAATCCTTTTCTAAAATTAATTAATAATTTATTTTTTAAAAAATATATTTTAAATTTTCTTTAATTTACTAATTAACAAAAGAAAATTTAGCTTATATTGCCCAAAAGACCCTACAGTCTCTTCAGAAACATTTCTTCATAGAACAACAAACTTATCCCAGGCCATATACTTGTAATTTTATTCACAGGAATGTGATCTTATTAATGATCTGCTGCTAAATTTAGCCACACATTGAAGTATGTGCTTAAATGATCCTTATTCATTAGGAAGACTAAGCTGTTTTGTATTTTTATAAAAGTTAACACATATTTTGGAGCTCTGAGAAACAGGAATGCTGTTTATGGATAAGCACCATGGTGAAATACTTCACGCAGTACCTTATTCTAGATACTTTCTGTTCTCTGTGATGCTTTACAACAAATTTTGTGGAGTCACACCAAAATCATTGAAGGGGAAAAAGGTGCAAGATTTCATCTGGATCTCATTTAGTGGCCCTATTATGCCTTGTGCAATGCAGGTGAGAGGACCAGGCCTTTTCTTGTGGAAAACAAGGCTTCATGGATTGAGTAGGGCTGACATGGTGGGGCACAGAATTTCTCCATTATAAAATATAAATTCTACAGCTTTAAATATAGGTCATAGATATGGAATGGCCTGGGTTGGAAGGGACATTAAAGATCACCCATTTCCATTTTCCCTGCTGTGGGCAGGGACACCTTCCACCAAACCCCATGCTGCTCAGAATCCCATCCAGGTGGCTTCGAACACTGCCAGAGATGGGGCATCCACAAGTTCTCTGGGTAACCTGTGCCAGGGCCTCACCACCCTCATGGCAAGGAATTTCATCCTAATATCTAATCTCAATTTATCCTCTTTCAGTTTAAAAACGTTTTCTCTTGTTTTATCACCACATATATGGTGGGCATGACAGTTAATTTTGAAATTTTTCTTCATTAATGTTTTCAAATTTGTCTAATAATATCCCAGTTAGGACATTAAATACCTTTAATTATTTCAGTCATCTTTTTCTACTGGAAAACAATTTTTTTTATCTTTGTACTAAATATATATATTTTATGATGGAAATACTTAGATCTAATTACATGGCAAAGAAGGAAACCCCAAGCAGTGTAAAATTAGAAATTGTTGTTTGCTGTAGAATTGTACAGGGTTCAGGCCTCAATAATAAAAGTACTACTGAATTTTCATGATTCTCTTGCACAGATAACTTTAAAATCTATTATGACATCAAACAATGATAAAAATATTTCAGGGAAGGAAAATATGTCAATTAAAGTAAATTTAGAGGTGACTGATCTGGGAATCAGAGCACATTCTTGGGGAAATGAAGACACTGTGTTCTGCAAGCAATCCAATAGAATTATAAAGGTATTCTGAAATAAACATGGATATGTGAAGATATTTCAAGGTATTTTAAAGCATGTCAGCATTTTTTAGGGTTTGTTTTTCCATTTTGTCTGCTTTTGAAGCTTGAACATTATTAACTTATAAAATTTATCTTGTTTTAATTGTAACCGAAGAATATGCTAGACAAATTATCTCGAAAATATATGGGTGTTCTTGCAGGCAAAGCTCAGCAGAATTATTTAAGTAGACTTAAATATAATTCTTCAAATATGACTTCTATTCCTATCTCTTGGTGCCCATGGAAAAAAGGCAATATCAGCATTTTGGTCTCAGTCTAATTCTTATTAGGGCTAGTCTATGCTAAAAATCATTATTCTCTAGTACAGTCCTAGCAGTGAAGAAAATTTTTAAGCTGAAAACAATGAAATATGTTAAAAAGTGGGAAATTTATTAAATAGGTTAAAATATGTGGGAAAATTTATGTAGAATCCTAGTTTGATTTTAAAGAACATCATCTTCATAACCACTTGCACTGTATCCCATTTTTTAAAAAATAAGAAAATTGCTTTCATTTCCTTCTTTTTAACTTTGTTCTGATCACAGCTATCTCACTGTTCTAAAACACTGAGTGTTCTACATGACTGATTGTTTCCTTGTGCTTTTATTAACTGCATTTATTTTTACTTTTTTTTTAATCTTGAAAAAAATAGTATTGTCCTTCTTTCTGTCAGGTAATCTGTACTCCTACAGTCAAAGCCACTCTATATAAGTGTTTTTTTTCCTGAAAGACTTTGTATTAATGTTAAAATACTTGCTGGGGGAAAGGATGTTTCCTTTATGGACCTTTATTTTTTAATTAAAAAGGGAATAAATGATCAGTTAAGAAAACAAATTAAAAATAATTTAAAAAAAGAGCTAGAAGAGAATCCCTCTGAGACATCCCTTATTGTGCCATACTCGTGACCCATTCTTTAGTTCCTTTTCAGTCTATGAACCTAAACTCTCTGTTTTGTTTGCTTAAAACTTATATTAAATTTAAATTTATTTAAATTTATAACTTTATTAAAGTTTATTTAAATTTATGGCTTTATTTAAATTTAAAACATATACATTTAAATTTAATATTTAAAATATATTAAAGGTTATATTTGTATTCAGCAAAGGTATATGAAAGGGGAATCTGAAATTCCAGATCATTTTTAACTGGGTACCAGAGGTCAAGTAGAACAGAAGTAAAACATTATAACCTTTGAACCTTTGGAACTTTTCATGAAACAACATTCACATTTTAAATCTCTTCCATACTGTCTAGTATAAAAATATGCCATATATGTTCATGTGTATCACTGTAAAGTATGTAAAAAATGTCATTGCTACTAGATTTGTAGCTGAATAAAGAATCATGTTTTAAAAATATTTTGTCCCTTTGTATTCAGAGACATAAATTACTATAAAAATGCAAGGATGTAGAAAATTAGACTCAATAGATGCAGTTTTTCCCATCTCATTCTTGCTGTATGCCTCTGCAGTTCACCAGAAATTTTATAATGGGCAACTCCGTAAGACAATTGAGGTTTTTTTATTGAATTGACTTTTTTTTTTTTTAGAAGCATCATCATTTCCATGCTCTAGTTCCAGAATTGTGTTCTGCAAAGGGAATGTGTGAGTGGTGTAGTTACTCTTTTTATTTTTCTCTCTTCATGTAGCTGCAGTGAGTTGTGAGCTCCAAACCTTGCCACTCACAAATCAGGAGGAACCTGTTATTCTGAAGTCCAACAAAGGACAATCCACCAGAAAGATTCTGTGTCTTGAGATTTTTGCCTAAGCTAAGGGTATTTCCTGAGATGTGGGAGGAGGAGCCTACTTAAAGTCAAATATATTGAGTTTGAGCAGTAAACTTTTATTTATTCAGACTGAGTAAGACATCACAAGTGGCAAGTAGATTGTAGCCTTCACTAGAATGTGGGGAAAATCGTTGGGATTTTTCTCTTTTTATCATATACATATGTATATACATATATACACATGTGTATATATATATATACACCCTTGCAGTTCGAAAATGTACCTGAGTGATTACCTTTCAGTTCATAAAATAAGACCAGAGAACTGAAAAGGACATGAAGCTCTCCCTAAGCTTTGTCTCACTTCCTCCACCTAAGAAAAATAAGAATCCCCAAAAGATAAAGGGACATTTACCTAAACAGAAAGCACCAGCAGTTAGATCTGTGTTAGATCCCCACACTACGGCTATGCAAGTGAAAGATTTAGTTTGATATCCAGGATCCCTTCTTTTTTTTTTCTTTTTTTTCCATCCTTACTCCTGTTACATTCTGTGTTCTTTTGGTTTAGCAAATGGTGGCTGAATGACTTCCCTCTGACTCAGTTTCCCATCTGCAAAATGGAAAGGGTGCTAAATTACTGTCAAAGCAAGAACATGAATTACAAATAAAGAAATAAAGGTAATATTAGTTCACCATCTATTAATCTCCATACCATCTTGCTAGTTTTTGCTAGAGCCTATTTCAGGAATGTTCAAGAACTTTGACATTTGTCAGATGTATTATAAAAGTGAGTTATTTTTCTGAGCTTGCTGAAAACACCTGGATCATTTAAGAACAAAAACTTCATTTTTTCAAATGAATGCTATGCATTCAACTATGCATTCTAGTGTTCATTTATAATTAACATTGGACAAACTTAAAGAAACATGCATTTCTTTGATCTTTGAATGGATTGGTGTGGTCCTGGGCTGCAGTAAAATCACATCCATTTTTCTGATTTTGGATGGTCTGTAACAGGTCCCAGATTAATTGAGGATGAGAGAAAATATATATAATGATTTGGAAAAGTTTCTATTATCTGGGTAACTTTTAGATTTTTTCTGCCTTCTTTTCTGATTAATTTCTTGTAGAGAGTAATTTTTGCAACCTGCAGTAATCAGGAGCTTCGTAATTGACTTCGGGATTTGACCCAGATACATTTTTGGTTTTGTTTTCTGGTATTTTAATAAAATTATAAATAACTTCATTTTCAGCTCTGCTCAAGAAGCTCTAAAAGAACAGTTCCTACCCCTCTTTCTATCAATATGGTGCTTCTATATTATGGTTTTATAAATAAACAGTTTCTATTCAGGCTGACTATTTGGAGAATCCATATCAAAGAGTCTGCAATGAGATTATTCTTTACTCTGTGGCACATGAAAGCAGTGGCAATACTGCACTGCTTTTAAATAGAGGTGTTGTAGTGTGTCTGCCTTTTCTGGCCTTCCCACCCTGCAGGTCTCACTCTCCCTGACAGCACAGGGGAAGAAAATAAGATGGGCAGGCTTGAGGGTTGAGATGAGGACAGTTTAATGAATAAAGCAAAGGTCTTACACAGAAGCAAAGCAAGATGAAGAGATTTATTCTCTTATTCCCATTAGCAGGCAATGTGCAGCCACTGGGAGTCAGGGCCTCAGTATGAATAGATGCTTTGGAAGATAATTGGTTTACTAATGAAATCCTTCCCCCCCTCCACTGCTTTCCTATATCTTTTACTGCTGAGCCTGATGTTGCATAGTGTGGATTATCCCTGGCCAGTTGAAGCCAGCCGTCCCAGCTGTGTCCCTTCCCAAACTTTTGCTCATCCTTTCTTTCAGCCTTCTGGCCTGAGAGAACGTGCAAGCACCACTCAGCAACAGCAGGAACTTTTGCACTTTATAAACACCATTTTAGCCACAAATGCAGCACATGACACTATATGGGCTTCCATGAGGAAAGTTAACTCCACCCCAGCCAGACCCAGCACAGCCATCAACCAAAACATTTCTAGTCCTCCCTTTGCCAAGAACAGCAAAGCAATAAAGATGTTTTATTGTTTGCTTTTATTGCTTGCGTCTTTAAAAGGCCATTAAAAATAACAGCCCAAATGTTTCTGTGGTTTGTGGGATCTATATGTGTCAGTATTAAATTGAGTCATACCATCACAGTCATGATAGGTTATTGGCATTTTACTTTAAAAGAAAAGGTATGGCTTGCTTGAAGTATTTTTTTTTTTTTCTTTCTGCTTTAGTAGCATCTCCATCCTAGGAGGTATTATGAATGTTTATATAAGAAAACTTTCACAAAGCAGAATTCCAGCCTTTATTAAGCACTGTATTTCATTGCAAAATTGGTTTTGCTGTGAATTCTAGGAAAAGATGTTCAAAGTATTGCACTGTGTAAACATGTTCTTGGTAATTGCATAACACATTGATCTTGGTGAGTCAAATATCAAACCATTTCCTGAAGATACTCACTTGAACCACAACTATCTGAAACCACACGAGCAATTCCAATATTTAATAGTGTCTGTGGGTTTGTTTCATAGTTGAAATTAAAGATAACTGTTTTCATGTGCAGTCAGCTGTGTATATTGGTATGTGGTTACCTCTTCTTCTGGAGAGGAAGGGTGGCTGGCACCTCCTTTAAACCTTCTAATACTACCAGGATAAGTTAAGTGATGTTATTGCCTGGTTTAGCAGCTGTCCAGCTTGTCACCATTCATTTTTTTAACTTAAAAAGCTCACTAAAGTTTTCTGCATCCATATCCCAAACTGAAATGCTGACATGAATGGTACAGCCTTGTTACCAACCCTAGCTGAAACCAGGACAATGCCTCTGGACTGATTCTCTTTGGGCTTTATCTGGACTTGTCTTGATCTACTTAAAGATTTCTTTGTTTTTGTGTAAATGATAGTAACAACTGAAGATTTTTCTGCATAGAAAAAACCAAAACATCTATAATCTTCATCTAATGAAGCAATACAGAGTATGGGCATGGTATAGCAACAGAGGCTTGAAAGTTGGGAGCTGGTGCAGTGTGGAGGAATGTGGGTGTAACATGGTAAGAAAAGTGACACATGGTGACCCTGGAGACCTCAGGAAACAACTCACCTGTGACTATTTGCTGATATGTAAAGAAAAAAAAAAGGCATGTGAGTTGGACAGTACAGATTTTTAGAATAAGCATCAATTATATGTAAAATACTCCATACATTTAACTCTGTACATTTAACTGCAAAGTGGAATTGCAGAGCAAGGAAGAAAAGCAAAGTGTAAAGAGTGATAAGATAAAAAGACATAAAAATACCATTTTGGACCCCAAAATGAGGAAGATGAAGTTATCCTCCTGCCACCAAAGAGGAGAAAGAAACCCCTGCCTTCAATAGATCTTTTCCTCTGAAGGATTTGCTGTCCAGAGTTTAGCCAATAACCTCAGGACCAAGAAAGAGTAGAAGGGTGTACCATGACACTAGGGAATGGCTAGGTATTAGGAATTGTCTGTATAGCAGTTTTATCTCTCTATTATTATTGAGACCCTTTCTCTAATAGTAATCTATATTTAGGGAGGGTTTGTTTGGGTTTGCTTGCTTGTTTGCTTCCTTGTTTTTTTCCATTCATCTATAATTACTAGATTTGGAATTATTTGATTAGATGGATAGAATCTCAATTTCACAAGCAATAATTCTTGACTTTACTCATTAGGAGTGTTTTCTTTTGCCCAAACAGTTTTTTGAGCCTATCAATACCTCCCCAATTCTATATTATCATTAGAGTTCATCATTATAAGAGATATTCAATACTTGTTGTACCAGGTTAAAAATAGCTCAAATTATTATTCACTTGTAATTATATAGCCAAGAAGAAAGTGAAATAATATTTCTGTCTTTTCCATAATGCTAGCACAATTGATTTCTAAACAAAATTGTAACTATATGAATTCCAGATTGTATTGGTTGCTTGCATATGTCTCACAATTCATGTGAATTAAAAGAAAAACCAAAAAACAAACCAAAAACATTAAAAAGAAATCCATCCCAGCCCCGATATTCATAACTAAAAGCTCGTGTTCAAAGATTTTCTTGGGAACTTATTGTACCAGAGCTACATCTTGAGGGATGTAGCCAGCAGTGACATTTAATGAATTAGTGGCTACAGGAAGTAGAATATAACTGCATTACACTGGGCTAACCAAGCTGAACATATCCTTTTCATTAATTTACTGCAAGCTGAGGATATCTACGGTAGACAATTGAACTTCAGACTTAGCTTCCTTTTACTGTAGGGGGTAAGATGCCTCTCAAACTTTGAAGCACAGTTTAGGAGGGATTACAGCAAAGGAAGGGAAATAATTGCACTGACTGAAAACATTACTGTTTAAGCCTGTGTAGACAAACAGTTGTCATTCTGTGGCACTAAAGCTTTAGTAAGTAGCCTAATTAGAAAGGCAATTCAGCCTTCAGTGAAATCCACTGTTTTCTCAGGCCTTATTTAGTTGGGTACTGGAGTAATGTGGATCAATCTCCATGGTTGCAGAAAATGAAACCCTGAACCTCATTTTCCTATATGTCCAGACTGAAACTGGCCCTCAAGTCCTTTTTTATCGCTAGATCTTGCAATGAAAAATGTGCATGATACTACTGTATTGATACTGACCTATGTGATATTTTAGCATGACACCAATTTTTAAATTTATTTGTATTTTATAAATTTATTGACTGATATAATAATGATGAGCATTACTAAAACCACTTAACTTACTGTTAGGTCTGTTTGGTTTCACCACTAACTGCAATGCATGTATACAATATAGTTCATACCCTTGTCCTAGTTTTGTTTCTTTAGTACTCCTGAATTATTACTGAATTAAGTTGTTATCTATTTAATATCTGGAATGGAATATGTATTACTAAAACCTAGTATAGTGTTTGCTCTCTATCTAGCTCAGCACATTTCTGGTAGCATTAGGTTGTGTTGCAGCTAAGAAAGGTAGATAGGAAACCAGGAGCAAAGAAGATTCAAGCAAATTAAGGCCTGTGAAGTGCTGGAGTCTGAGATACAGAGTGCATGCCCTTGTTTCTGATACTTAGTTCTAACATCCATAAAAATACTGAATTTCATATAATATGAAATTCATGAGCATGTTTTCATGGTGATACATGAAAACAAATGTTAAAGTTAGATAGAAAAAGCTAAAAGTGTGAGTGTATAGATTAGAAAGTTTTCTTAAGTCACGGTGTGAAAAAGTCAGTTTAGAGAACAAGAGACAAGATGGAGGATTTAGGGTGCTGTCTCTTGTCTTTCTTCTTTCTTCTTCATCTTCTTCTCCTAGAGGTTTTTGGGTAATAGTAATTGGACAGAAAATGCTGCAGTGCATCACAGAGGTGATGGGTCATTGGGTCACTAAGAAAAATAATATATGTGTCTGTTGTTAATTGGGTAAAAATAGGTATAAAGATAAAAGGACTGCGTATTTCAGGGCCATTTTGTGCTATCAGGCATGGGATGAGCCACAAGGTCTTGTTGTACCATCAGAAGAAAGAAATGTACCAGATTGCAGAGATTAACCTTGTGTAGCCAGCCTGGAGAGACCTGCCAAGTTTTGTGATGACCTTCCAATAGACACGAGAAATAAGATTCTAATGAGCTCAGGAGTTTTCTTCAAATCATAAGAACTGAGATAAGCAGAGCTCCCCATGAGGGAGGATCCCAAAAAGAATTCAGTCCAAAGGAGGCTGAGAAATCCAGGAAGAGAAAGAAAAATACAGAAGAAATGCAGCAGGATCAGAGAAACAGAAAAAGGATTGTTTAGAGAAAAGTAACATTGCAGATATTAAGACAATTTAGGATAGCATGAATTTGATTAATATAGATATGCTAATGGGGAAATAGATTCAGGCAGTGAGAATTTTTTACATTGAAGGATATTGCATAGCAAAAATATTTTTTCAAACAATATCTCTCAATCCCACTTTGACTTTTCCCACCTCCACAATTTTAAAAGATCCCACCAAAAAAATCCCTTTTTTTCTTCCTGTAAGAAATGCCACAAAAGAAACACGTTGGAGTCCCAGGTGTGCCTTTGTAGGCCAATTGCATCACTTTTGGTTGTGTAACTCCAGAGCTGCTGAGCAGGAGAGGAAGGGAGGTGGCCGAAGCGTGTGGTGGTTTAACAGAGGCTGTCTCTGCACTCCTGGCTGCTCCAGGAGCCCTGCTCACTGCCAGGCCCTGCTGCACACAAGCTGCTGGCGCTCTGCTGAGCAGCTGGCAGGCTCTTGGGAGGCCCTGCAGAATCCCCAGCACTGTATCCCAGGCAATTATGGTGTGGCGTGCTGCGACGGGCCCTCCTGATGTACCGCGCGGTAATTTGTGCTAACGAATGTCTGAACTGTAGATGCTCCGCTGCTGAGCGTCTTAGACCACATGTAGGGAATACCAACAAATGGCATGTATTTGTCTCTCTTGTCAACAAGCAGTGTTATATTCCAACCTATACTTAGTCCTGTTTTCCTTTTCGCTCCTGCATAGGTGTGAACCACGAGTTGTATTTAATCAGAAACACAGCTAACAGAGAGCATCAAATTCTAGTCTGTGCAGCTTCCCATAACAAGAGAGACTTAATTAATTAGCTAAGAATCTAATTTGATAATTTCTGGGATGAAGTAAGTGTCCTTTGCCCCTCTGACAAGGGCAGACTAGGTGAAATTCAAGCAATGTCTTGCAATGACAAACCTAATAATTAGTAAATAACAAAAATAATCAATATTGCTCAGACACCTTGCCTAGAGGGTAATTGCAAATCAGTACCTGTCTTTCTAACACTTCTCTGGGGTGCCATTGATGGGTTTGTCAGCCTTGTTCTGTACATATTCATTCTTCTGTACAGATGAATACGTTAGCTGTTGAGTATGTAAAAGTGTTTTCCCTTACAGGTTTTAGTCAAAATCTAATTCATTCTTCTCTGCTAAAGCTTTCCCTCTGCAATCTTCATGGACTCGCTCTCACTGTATATGAAAAGCACTTTTTTATAAAAAAGCCTGTGTGGAGGAGGCTTTGGTTTGCAACACAGCATCTGGAACCATCACTGTTTTAATTTGCAGGCTTAAAAAAAATTAAACAAAGAAAACCCAACAACTTACTGAGGAGATGTGGAGATTTGAGGTTTTCTAGTGTCCAAAAGTCCAAGTAATGGAAGAAATAATGAATTATATATTTCGTTAAGAATTCTAAATTATAAAGACTTTACTGGGTAGCACCTTGAGAAATGTAATCTCAGTGTACAAGTTCAGTACCAAATTCCAAAAGAAGAAATTACTTCTTTATTCTTGTTTATAGTCTAGATGATATTTTCTACTCTTAAACACTTACACGTTCTTTCTTCTTCCAGTTTGCTCTACGTGGTCTGCCAGTATTGGTATATTGCAAGAGTAGAATCTAATTCTAGAATGAATGAGAGTTGGAAAATATTATTTCAGCTTTACAGAAGGCTACTAGAAGAGAGTGATTAAGTGACTTCCCAGAAATTTCCACCACAGAGCCAAACAACAAACTGAGCTGCAATGGTAAGTTCTTTAAATGCTCACTTTATAAAACATACTCTAAGTGTCCACCACCAAGTGCACCTGAACAGCCTGAGCATTCATGATGATTGATTGCATCAAACTCTGCCTGCTGTGGTCACAGGGGCACTTCTCTGATTTATATCACTTTAGGATCTACTCAGAATTCTAGGAAGTGTTTCATAGAAACATCAGCTTATAAACATGATCACTTTTCTGGAGAAAAATGTTGTGAAAGTCCTTTACATGCCTGTTTATCTCTTTCTGAGTAGTAGAGTGAAGTAATTTTCTTACCCCATGTTTGCAGGAAAATACCAGAAATTGAAAGTCAGTAGTAAGGGAAATTCTGTGACTTGTGAAATTGTTTCATTATGATTCCTTGAAAAGATGGTGCTATTTGAATTCAAATATTTCTTTTCAATAGATCTGATATTATTATTAATTTAATTTTTAATTTCTGCAAAGGATACACTCTTAAAATAAAACCATATTAAAGCAGAAACCTTAATGCTTTACAATTTTTTTTTTTTTCTGAATTAAATTTGTCAGAATCAGTACATTCTTGAAGAATATTTTTACTTCGGTGGAAATATGTCTTCTGACAAGAAAATATTCCATGGGTAAGCTTTTAACCAGCTCAAATTGGTTCTTAGTGTACCTACTGTGAAGCCAAAACACGAAGGAGTTCTTTCTGACTTCTCTTTACATTTGACATAACCAATATATGAGAGAAGTTATTAAATGCTAAGGCAAAGCTAAAGCTTGTGCTGTAGAGACATTGTCCAATTAATATAATTGTTGTGTTTTCAGTGCTGCTAGTTTTGATAGCTCCTGAGACTGCAAATCAGCCCCTGCTCTTGCTGTCATGTATATCACCAGCAGATGTAGCATTAGTGCCATAGGCACAGGCCAGATAATCCTGAATTTGGAAAGCAGAGAATGTCATGTAATTATTTTGCAGCCTAACATAATGTGGTCTGTTTGCGAAGACAAAAATATGGCACACATCTTCTCTGTTGATGTTTTACAATAAAGTTGACAGCCAGATAGCAGCAGGGTGAGGGAGGCAGAGCTCTGTGCAGGATGTGCCTGGGCTGTAGTGACAACCTGCAATACAACCTATAGATACAGCACAAAGGAGCTCTAACAGCTCTCCAAAATAGGCAAGTGAAGTCAATGGCATTAATGCATACTTGAAAAATTAACAATACCATTATACATCCTGTCAATCTTTCAGCAGCATAGAGAAGGCAAAGAATTGGTTGAGGACAAAGAGTGGGAAAGCCTTCTTCCTCTTTGAGGAATTCCAAGCTGGCCTCAGTGGACCTGAGCTCAAAAACATTGGAGTATGACTCCAAATGCCAAGCCATATATTTTCAGGTTGAGGTTATTGTCTCATTGTGCCTCGCCACATCCTCCTTAGTCTTTAACAGCACATTTTTATCCTTTGTTTTCCCTACATCATATCATATATCATTACCTTCCTGTTTCTCATCCTCCTCCCCCATTCCCCTTCTTACGTTCCCTTTGTTTCCAGTTTTCTCCCTTTTCTCCCTTTACAAGGCCATTTTCCCCACCCCACCACTCACCTCCTGTATTGTGTACTTCACATGTACAAGGCCTTGTTCTCTGAGAAGATGAATGCATCAACCAAAATAGCTAAAGTGACTGACTATCCTAAATTGCTCTATTCCTTGTCTATTACTGATTCATACACAGCCAATTCAAGAATTCTTTACAGGCTGCTTTCAAGTCAAGACCGTATTTAAACAGGTGCAGTAGTTGCACATTTTGACTCTTCTTTCTCACATCTTGACTCATGTTTCTTCCACACTGTGTCTCTGGATCCTCTCTTGGCATCAGGGATAAATCTAACTGCCTACTTTTCAGGGAATAGTTTTGGTCTTTTGTACTTTCAGTCACAGTTTTGATTCCTGAGTTGAATAAACTTGGGAAGCGTAATAGTTATCAAATATGTGATGGAGATTGCAGCTGAATGACACCAGGACTCTGTATCTTACCTGTTTCCCTCATTTAAATAAAAAGAAACTTAAAATCTGTTGAGCAGTTGACGATGACAATCTTGACAATGGTAACAACTATCAGTAATCCTGTTGGTGTTCTCAGGGATATTTTACAGTTGTGAATGGGAGGAAATGATAAGGGATGGCAAGAAAATTGGTTCAGGAAAAAAATTTTCCCAGACATCATCTGAGTTCTGAAAACATGACAATTTTTTCTGAGCTGTATGTATGGCTCAGATTTAACCTTTCTTCTTTTAGATTCTGGATTTTTCCATCTCACTATCAGAAGCACAAGACTGATGATTAGAGGGCAAGCTGGCTTGTACCAGAGCCCAGAATAGAGGCTTTTTTGGAAACTTAATATTGTGAAGAATAACACAATGTCAGACCAATGAAAATTATGAAAGAGAGCCTAAAAATCAATAGAACAAAATAAAAATTCTCCATCTTAATGAGATAAAGGCGACACATGTGCATATTGTCACAAAGTAAATTGCTACTTTACTGCTATCAAATTTTATTTGAGGTCTATGATTCAGGAAAGAAAAGGTTTAAAACCTTTTATTTTTGAAACTCCAAATTTCTCCAAAAAAAAGCTATTTTCTTCTAACCTGTATGAGTCACAGCAAGCTAAGTTAAATTGATAGTATAAATTGATAGTAGAGTTCAGATGTTATAAGAGAACCCTTGAGCTAGGCTCCTTTGGTTAATGTTAAAATCTGGATTCTGTAATGATTAAAAACATAGTAACACATTCTTCCTCATTCATTACCTTACAAATAACCACATATTTTTTATGTTTGATTACAGTATAAGCAATATGCACAAACTTACCATGTATACAAAAAAAAACCAAAACCAAAACCATAGGAAATCTTTTGAATGTCGTTAAGATATAAAACAGCAACAACATAATAAATTTATTCATAAGTTCTAGCATTTTCTGTCCAACAAAAGAAAGGTAAACCAATCTCCTGCTGCAGAAATTAAAAAGGGGGGCAGGGGAATTAAGCTTAATAACTGATAAAAAGAAATACAGAAGCAGATGTTCTCCTTTTCTGTTTATAATACATTGATAATACTTTACTTTTTATTTTAGGGCAGCACAGAAAGATATTACACTCTCTGGAAAATCATCTGTTAGCTCCTGGTAAACAGCAGACCTGCTGATTCACAAGTGCTGTTTTGACTTTCTCTCCCAGTGTTTTTCTTAAATATGTCCAGATAGTTGTAACACTTTGTGTCTGATTTTCTCTACTTGTTATGCACATTATTAACAGATCTCCCACAGCAGAGGAGGCAGAAAGTCCTGAGATCTACACCTGCCCATAGCATCTTGATAAACTATTCCCTAGGTAATTCCACATTCAAGGCATCTGTCTCATTTTGTCTGCAATTTTCAAAGGGCCAATATCACGGTGCAGTGTTAAGGGGAAAATAAAAACAAAATGTGAGATTTGAAACAACAGGAAAAAAACTCAAACAGTGGAAAAAATGCTGGGAAATAGTTGAAACTCCTTTGTTGGTGTTAATATTTAAAAGGGTGTTCAGTTATCTTCTGGATTCTTCTGTTCTTTTAGATCCACAAGCAACAGTAAAAGTGTTTTTACTGTCTGATCTTTGTTTGTCACTCTCCATCATAAACTACAAACTGCTAGAGTATACAAGACTCTGAAAATATTTTCCAGAAGAGGTTCTCTTGAGTGGGGTACTGTTTTATTAGCTGGTAGTTGTTACAGTTTTCTAAAACAAACAAAAAAACCCCACAAAAAACAAGACAGAATCTCTACAATGTTTGAATGACATTATTCCAATAATTCAAGACCTTTCTGGTAGTGCTTTTAAAAAACTGATTTGACAAGTCCAGTGGCTATAGTGATACTTTAACAAGAAAAGAATGCTATAGCAGGCCTTTCATAGAAATGACATACCAAGCTCTGGCATCCGTCATTTCTGAATGTAATATTTATATTTTGTGTGTCATTATAGTATCTGAGTACTGTTCAAGGATTGAAACTACAAGTTATTTCTGTAGCAGGAGCATTTTAACAACACAGAGTACCTATTTACCATCTCAATAAATTCGGATGACAAAGGAAAGGGAAGTTCATGCATCATAATCCAAACCCTTAAAACAGATTTGACAAGAACCTGTGCAGTGGTGAAAGCCTGATACAAGGTATTTGTTCATTGATTCTTCTGAAGAGTTAAACCAGAATTTCAAAATGGAAATGTTCTGTGGTTTAAAAATGCTTTCACCTAACAAATATATAGTTGAATAAGCCATAGCCTGCAGGAAATTTGAAAAGTTGTTTAGTTATAGGAAAATGTAGTATATTACAAACCCTAACAATTTGAATGATTTCATTAATTTTCTTGGTTTGATTAATTTTACCTAAGAGATATCTAGAGTTGTATATAAACAATGCATAATTTGATAATTTCTTGTGAACTCTCAGGCAGAGAGTTCTTACTGTAGAACACAATTGTTTGATGCTTGTTTTTATTTAGAAGATTGAGTGGAGAATCTAGTTTCTGGAGAGGAAAGCTCACCAGTATTTAAAAATAAACATGATTATATCTTGCTTTCCTCTGGATTCCAAAGCAGACCTCCCAGGTTTAATTCAACCCCATCTCTCTGATATGGTCACTAATATGCTCATTGGCTGGAACTGTATAAGGAACTGTGCTGCAAACCACATGTTTTACTTTCAAAACTTCACATGTGCTAAGAGTTGTGATGGCACTGAACCCTGAAAGATCTTGTTTGTCATTGGCACGATATGCTTAGGGTGCAAATGTTTCCTAGCATTAATTTTTGGGACAATTTGAAGGAAAGATTGATGGCCAGCTCAGTGTTAGCCAGCACACATTATGTATGCCACATTCAGCACTCTCCTACATGGATGTCTGGGTTTTTTGCTCCAAGGTCACACAGGTAGCCAGACTGCCTCAGCTCTCAGACAGAGCTGAGCTAACAAACCATAACAGCATTATACTCAGTGTCCAAATCCAGCCTGGGAAGGACAAGAAATTTCCCTAAAATCTACATAATGTCCATAACAGGACGATATTATCATCCAAGGAGTCCAAACAATTAAAAGGCTGTAGAGTTAGATGGGTTGAGAGCAGAAAAATCTTTAGCTGACAGATATGCTCTGAAAAATATGAGCATAACTATTATGAGCATTTGGGATTGAATTTTTTGAAGCAAATCTCCTCTCTACTGCCAGTTCATGTCATGGAACAATCTTCTAGAGTATGAAGGCATGAACTGGGTCTTTTTCTGCTGAAATCATGGGAGCAGATGCACTCCAAGAATATACCTAGCGTGATGTGGCTGCCAATAGCATGCAGTCCATAAAACCAGAATGGAACTGAAGTAAAAGTTCTTGAGGCACAAGAAATTTTGATGTCTCATTGTCAGCATGGTTATTCTGCACCTCAGAACTGTTTTATTTGCGCAGCACTACTCACTAATATAAACATAGCCAGTGGCTGTGTCCACACACAGTTTATTTCTATGTATTTTCACTACCTGTATGTTTAATAGATACCAGAGCTAGTTGCTACAGGCAATTGAAAATCTGACAGGACTGCCTGTGTGGACACTGTTGTAAACTTTCCAAGGACTTTCAGAGCTTTTTAGTAGAGGGACTGGTAGATGGTCTTGTAAGTCTTGCAAGAAGTCCTCAGGGATTCTGTGGTGTGGTTGTGACAGGCACAGAAACAGCCCATGGCTTTGTCTGCATCTTTTGTTTCCAATTTCAATTCTAGTTGCCAGTATTCCCTGAACAGCTCTCTGTGTTGTGAAAAACTCACAGAACCCTTAAGAAAATCTTCCCTTTCCAACACACAAGACTTGACTGTTGGCTGGCTCTGAGGAAACTACTCATCTTTAAATTAATTCACAACACCCATGTGCTAACAACTAGTTCTCACTGTGCCTGCTCTTAAGTGCAACTAGGGAATCAGATAGTAGAGATATAACAGTTGTCACAGCAGTTTCCAAGCTTCTTCTTCAGGGAATTTCTTCCATATGTTTCTTCTGCAGGGATCATCTTTCTTGGGGGAACTTCTGGCAGCCTGCTGCTGCAGGTGAGGGGTGGCTTCTGGAGGCTTTTGCTTCTACCAGCTCTGACAGTCAGCTTTTGTTGGCAGCTCCTGGAAGAGCCCACACTTCTTGTTTCCAACTGGCTGCTGCTACAGATTTATTTTTATTTTATTTCTTTTTATTATTTCTTTATTATTATTTTTATTTTGCAAAGCGTTCTAGAAACTCTACTGAAAGCACTTTGAGCCTGCTCATCTGTGGTGCCAGCTTGCCACAAGCCAACAGCTGTTTTGGGACATCTGAGGCCCTGACCCAGAGAGGTTGGAACTAAATGGTCTTTAATGTCACTTCCAACCCCTAACATTCTATGGATCTATGATTAATCTGTGATTTTCTCAGCCTTTTTTAGCCAGAGCTACTCCTGTTGCCCTTCATGTTCTTCTGTCCCAACTGCACTGGAGCTCTGGTTTGCCTAACCCTGTACCAGATAACGTGCCTGCAATTCTCCAGGGTAGTTTGTCCCCTCTTTCACTACCTATGTGCCTCCTGGCATCCATGGAGGCCTTCTGCCTCTTTCTCTGAGCAAACTGTTCCAGTGCCTCACCTCCTTCATAAGGAAGAATTTCTTCTTAATATCTAAGATAAACCTGCCCTCTTTCAGATTAAAGCCATCCCCCCTTATCCTATTACAATACACCCTCATAAAAAATATCCCTTTTTGGCTTTCCTATAGGTTCCCTTCAGGTACTGGGAGGCTGCTGGAGGGTCTCCAAGGTGCCTTTTCTCCAAGCTGATGAGGCAGCTGATCAGTTCTCAGGGTCTGAAGACATAAATGAGCCTCAGTTGCTCCTCCCAGCCCTATCTGTGACTCCCACACCCATGCCTTGCTCACAGGTTTGGGTGCCTGGCCTGGCTCTGAGCTGTTCCCTCTGTTGGTGCCTCTGCTGCCATGACTTAGTGACTGCATGGACTCCACACCTGCACTGTGAGTAGTCTCTTCTCCAGTCTTTTCTCCAGTTTTTTTCTCCAGTCTTGACCCTGGGTGGCTCATGGATGCATTACAGGCCACTTTGGTTTAGTTTCCTGCTCCTCCTGAGTTGGTGTCCTGGACAGTCCCTGGATATGACTCATTTCCATGATTTTTCTGTCTGCTGGAAGAGCTTACCACTGCCACCATCTCGCCATACATACAGTGTGAGATTGTGTGGATTTACCCAGGGAAAATTCACATAGTGTGATGAGATTTTAGACTGTGTAGTTAGGGAGAGAGCCATGGATGCTGGTTTACCCTGACACCAACTTGTTAAATATTCATTTTATGATAGATATTTTCTATCTATCTATCTATCTATCTATCTATGTAAGACAAAAGCTGCTGTTGTATTTTCTTTGGGGTTTTTTTGTCTGTTTTTTTCTTGTTTGTGTTTTTTTGTTTTTTTTTTTTTGTGTGGCTATGAACAGTGTACACAAGAAGATAGAGACAAAATGACTGGTTAATTTTAATTCTTGTAGTTATCTCTGTTAATTAGAAATAACATATTTAGATTGTGTTAGATGAAACTGACTGTTGACTGATGGTAGGTACGTGGAGGAATATGACTTCCCTTCCTAAAGGAAACTGTTCTAATAAAAATTTTGTGGGTTGATTATTTTGTTCCTCTTTCTTTGATGGCATAAGTGGAGTTTTGTACTGATGGTTTGAGAGCATAAGGAAGACTGTAGTAAAAACATCTGTGATATTCTCAAATATTTCTCACTTCATTCTGAAGGAAGACCTTGAGGTATTGTCAGGGACAACAATGCAGCAAATAATATGATGGGTAAACTTAACTAGCATTGGAATTTTTGACTTAATTGTAAACAGATTCATTGTGGTAAATTAAAAATGTGAGCAGTGTGTTTTGCTTTTGTCACCATTGAAGCTTCAATGTGATTCAACCTTAACTTTTTGTGTTTGTTTAAGTCCCTATAAGAAAAATGGTAGCATCACAAAACTCTACTGTGTGCCTTAGGGTTTGTTTCTGTGGATGTATTTTATTGTTTGAAATCTTTTATGAGACTCCTGGCTCTCTAGGAGTTGTTATGGCAGTATTTCCTTTTTATTCTAAATTTTCTGCCAGTGATCATGGATACAGGTTCTCATCTATACTCGCTTTATATACTGACATTATCAAATGTATGGGACCAAAGATAAAAATAATTGTGATACATGGGAGATCCAATACATTAGCACTGCAATACATTAACATTTGCATCTTGTCTATCTCCATTATTGTAGCTAGTCCAGATCAGAGCCAATGCAGAAACAAAAAACAAACCAACAATGAAAAAAAGTCAGAGACTTCAAGTTTTCTACTAGGTTATCTGGAGTTTTCAGTGTCTTAAATATTTCAAGGAGAAGTGATTATGTGAAATTTTTAACTTCTGGGAATACTGTGCCCTTGAATAATTCCTAGGTGTCTACTTTCCAA
Source organism: Pseudopodoces humilis (assembly GCF_049639895.1). Taxonomy (NCBI): domain Eukaryota; kingdom Metazoa; phylum Chordata; class Aves; order Passeriformes; family Paridae; genus Pseudopodoces; species Pseudopodoces humilis. The sequence continues at coordinate 107,232,659 of NC_142201.1, read as the reverse complement.
GGATTTTGTGTTATGAATCAGTACAGAGTGTGGTGTTTGCCCTGTGGACTCCTTGCTGCTCTCCCAAAGTTCTTGCTTTAATTTCAGAAGATGAAACTTCTAAATAGATTTGTTTCAAGAACAGACAGGGGGGTAAGGAAGAAAAGAAAGATAATTTGCCACTTAAGACCTACACAAGAGAAAGGCAAACTTTTCTTGTGGCATCTTACAGAAATAATTTTGGGTGCTAATCTGTGGGAATAGAAAGCCTGGGTTGATACCTCAGGACTGGAGTACTTTGTAATGCAGAGATGATCATGTCAGTGACAAATTCCAGATCTTTGGATCTGAGTAGCCTGGTGTGTAATCTCTGTTAGGTACTGAGATACTGCACTCTTCATCAACCTCCATAGTTAAGGGCAGAGACTCCCCTGCTTAGAGTTCTAACATATTAGAGTTCTTTTCCCTCACTTAAAAGCAAAGGTGGTTGTAAGAAAGTTAAGATAGTTTTAAGAATTTTCTATATACACCTTGGCATCCTTCCTCTTGAGCCTTTAGAGTTAGCAAAAAACAGCCTTTGCACCTTTTAACGAAGGAGTTTTGTGATGTGACGCTCACCATAATGAGGGGCTGGAGCTGATGTCCCAGAAAAATCACTTTGCTCTGAACCTTAAAAATTACATCACGCACAGTCTTCATAAAAATATCATAAAGCTATCATTTAGAAAATACTTCCTGTGGAAACAAATGTTTATTTTGAAAGAATGTGGGAATAAATCAGAATTCAGTTCATCTATATTTATTTCACCTGTAGAGGTTACCTCCAGAATTTAATTCATAATTAGGATTATATGAGCCTAAATTCATCTGAGAGAAGTTCACATTCCTGTTAATTCACTTTGGTTCAGTCATTACTGTCTACTCCACAAAGAAATCCAAACTGAAGATGAATCTGCTACACAACTTGCAATGAAACTGAAGCTAAATTGTAGTAGAAAATGTCTCTTGAAAGAGAAGTGGAATAATTTATATTTTTTGTTCCTGAAGGGGGACTTTTATTCAACATTATTACATTTTTACCAGTGACTGCTTTCCTTTCCTCACTGCAGAGTACTCTTAGCTTGGGGCTTGTAGAGAATACTGTCAAATACAATATTTTCTCAACTATTTTATTTATTGATAGGGTTTGATGCCAGGCTGGGCATTGTGAATGTGACTCACTAAAACTCTCTGTCTGAATTGTAATAGTGGGAGGTTTAATCTCACTATATACTGGAGATCTGTGCTTCCCAATCCACTACCTTTGCTTTTTTCCACTCTTTCTCCTCGTATCAATCTCATAGCTGATGCATCATGACACGTAAAAAAAGGAATTATTAGATGCATTAAAATTTGCAGTACAAACAGCAGAATATAAAATTAAGGTAACCCTCCAGAGAGAGTCATATCCCCAAGCTTCCTAATTACTCTATGAAGATATCTCCTTCAGCAGCTTCTACTGGCTCAAAGAGGTCATGGGGGAATTAGCTACTGCTATTTTTAAAAGTCAGCAATTACAATCTCCATCTACATAATCAAGAATTACATCATCAGTATTCTGCACACTGCCCTCACAAGAGAGTTTTCCAACCCCAATGATATAATAGCTGTAGTAAAAGAAACTTCAAATCAAAAAGGGTCGGAGGAGCTTAAAGCTATGGCTACTTATAGCACATTAAAATGTCTGACTCTGTTGAGACTTACTGCGCCTGGCATTCCAATTTGACTCTTTTTAATTATATTTTTCAACTTCAGTTTCATATAAATTAATGCCACAGTAAACCTCTACAGAAGGCCTCACCACTTGTAATTTCTGGGAGTTATTATTAAAGTGCATGATTTCAAGGATTTCTATTGGAAGTTGCATTTATTTCCTCTTCTGACTTCTCTGAAATATACGTGCTTCATAATTTGATTTGGCATTTTACTGCCAAGAATTCTTTCTTCTACTGTTTGTGTTCTGACAATGTCCTATGATTTGTTTGTTCAAATGATGACCTATAAATCTACCTATAAGTATTCTACTAATATACTGTAATAATATAAACAAAAGATCTCTTAGAACGTGTCTTAGATATATTTTTATTTCTTATTTAAGATTTCCATCATGTCTTATATTTTCTCTAGTTTGATTTAAAGAAAACTGTTTGTCTGGAGAAAACAAAAAGACAAGCCCTTATATCGTATTCAAAGCCATTCTGCTGTTTTGTCTGGTTTTCCTTTCAGTATTTTGAATCTTTATTCATAGCATACTTAAGATGCACAGTCTGTTTAATATTTGTATTGCTTACAGTCCACTAAACAGAAAATAAGCTTGTAAGATTTTTCTTCTTTTGACATCTTCACAGGGTTCAGTTGCTCATAAGAACAGTTTGAAGTGAACAGTAAAAGTTAGACAGTTCAGCATCCCTAGTTAGCAAACTCTAACAGTGAAATAAATCAACAGTGCAAGTATATGGACTGACTACTAAACACAAGATAAAGCCATGAACTACTCTAGGAAATTCTTAAAAAAAACCAACAAAGCAAACAAATAAACCCAAGCAGCCTACCCCACACTACATACCACATTTATCCATTCAGCCCCAAGGGAGACAAACCTGGCCAGGAGTGTCAAGGGCAACAAAAAAACTCCTATAGGCATGTCAGTGATAAAAGGAGGAATAGGAAAATGTGGACCTTCTTTGTAAGGACACAGGAGACTTTGTGGTTGTTGTGGTTGGACCTCTCTTGGGACATGGAGAAGGCTGAGTTACTTGATGCACTTTTGTGCATCCCTCTCCACTGCCAAGTGCTCCAACCACACTGCCCAGAAGGAAAAGGCAGGGGCTGGGAGAAGGAACAATCACCCACTGTGGGAGAAGATCACGTTCAAGGCCTTCTGAGGATTTTGAAGGTGCGCCAGTCCATGGGACCTGATGAGATGCAACTGCAGTTCCGGAGGGAACAGTCAGAGGAGTGGCTAAGACACTTTCTGCCCTATTTGAGGAGCTGTGGCAGTCCAGTGAAGTTCCCACTGACCAAAAAAAACATTCCTTGTCTGTTGTACTCATCCAGCATTTGCTCACTCCTGTAATGCCACAGCTGCAGAAATAGTCTTCAAAGTACAAAAAACAGAATCGTGTTTATTCCATTAAAAGCAAAAATATAATTTCCAGCTAAAGCTGACAAATAATTCGTTGTGTGGTTTTTGTTCATGCACCCCCTGCTTCTGTTGGAGTAGTTTTCTTTGGAAACTCTAATGAGCATACTTCTAATTTGACACTTGAAATGCAAACCCTGTAGATTTCCCTTTTTTGGGTATTCAGACCAACTTTGTTTTGTAGAATATGGCTGTGATTTTTATAGTTTACTTGCTAGAATATTAATGAATATGCATATGCACACATTAATGTATAAATATTCTTGTCATGGTTAGAGTGGCTTGAGAAGAGATAATAGAGAAAACTGTAAGAAAATAACCTGAAACTTAATCTGGTTTATCAAAATCATATTTTCATGTTGTTTTTTTTTTTTTTCCTGTGGTTTTCTTCTGCTGATGGAACTAAGACCATTCAAGCAAGTCAATAGCCCATATCACTGGAAGGACATATTACTAATAAATAATACACCAAAACTTATTTTTATGGAGCAGGCACAGAGGAGTTTAGAAATTCAGCGACAAATGTCTGGATAACTTTATCAACTATTTATCATTTTAGCACAGGCATTCTTACTGAAGCCCACTAAAATGGAAAATGACAGAGATGATGCACCCTCAGTGCTGCAGGAATGATCAGACTACATTTCCCCATGAATTTGCGAAAATAATGCATCATTTTTTCACCTTTACATTATGAGGAGACACAGCTTCTTTAGATTGTACTCTAGATAAGTAGCTGAAAGAAGCAAGGGTTTATTAAGACGGAATTTTAACTTGAGAAGGAGACCAGTTTCCTTGATCTTATTTCCCTTTTTGGTGAATGACCTTCAGTGTCATTCAAGGGGGAGCATAAGTTTCTCACCCCCTACTACAAGGGAAAGAAATTATAGAAGCTAGAATTTTTGGCTGAAGCTCAATAGATTGTAATGCTTGAGGCAATCAAAATATCTGAAACAAGATTATGAGAGTTAGCTGCCACATACAGCTGGACTGTGTGTCTGCTTGAGCCAGACCCTGAACTTTTATTGTCTCTGTAATGGACTCAGTGGAATGTTATCCAAGAGCTGGGTTTGGTCATTTCTAAATTCCTATTGCCCCTGTTTTGTCTGCTGTGCAATAAATTGTGTGATATCTGCTATTTTTAGCTTGTACTAATTACACAGAACTAGCCTCAAAAGGTTAAAAAGAAAGGTTTTGTTTAAAGAAAAAGAAAGAAGGATGGGCAGAGGGAGCAGGAGGCATGAACAGATGGTTCTTGGTCAGTAGGTAAATCAACAGCATTTGTCTGTCTAAAGAGGAATGTGGGATTTGTGGTAGAGACAATGTGATGGTTTTCTAATATTTTTAATTGAAATATGGTTTTATTTTTCTCCCTTTATTGCTCAGTTGTTATAGACATAGCTATATGGTTTCAACCAAGGACTTGCTGGAGGATGGATTTGTTTAACTGCTGTGAATTGCTGAAATTCTGGTAAATAATTATGAGCCATATTTTGGTTTATGATTTGGTATCCCAGAATCTTATTATTGTATTGTGTAAAATCAGAGGTATTTGATGTCCTGGATGTCATGAAAATTACTTATGAACTTTAGGAATCATAGCTAGTCATAACAAGTTATATTGTTATCCCTGGAAAACTTCCATGTAATACATATTTCATTCCAGAATATGTATTAGTAAACTGCCTGCTCTACATCTTCTGGCATAATAAGAGTCAAGCCCGTAGTAAAGTTGCTAAGATGTTGCTTTCCCTTCCTTGCCTTCCTTCAAAATATTAACGTAGCAAAAATACTGAAAGTACTTTTCAAGAGTTTGGCATAAACGTTTACGAATTTTCCCTGGTGTGAGTGGATTTTTTGGGTTTTTTTTTGCTTTTTTATAGTTTTTTTCTGCTTGCTTGGGTTTTTTTGGGTTTTTTTGTTGATTTTTTTTTTTTGGGGGGGGGGTGATTGTTGTTCAATTTTTCCTTCCTTGTTTTCCTCGGTTGTGCTTCTCCTTCATGCAACTTTTATACCGAACATTTTTCTGTGGGTGACCAGACAGCCACATTTCTCCTAATCCTCTTTTTAAGCACATAACAGCTTTGAGACATGGGCTAAAAATAGGCTGGAAAAACCACTTTGGGATAAATTTTTTACACAAAAAGTAGTTAGCCCGTGACCATTTCCTCAACCATACTTTAGCCTGTCTCTAAAAGATGCCATGACTGCTCCTACCACAGAGGGGCTAAACGTGTCAGTTCCACCCGTGTGCTTGCGTGGTTTGTGACTTCTGCAGCTGATGAACCTTAAAAGTGGGTGTGGAAAATGGTATCCCAAGGTGTAGTGGCAGGAAAACCTCAGCAGTGAGTGATGGCAGCAGAATGCATCCCTCGTGATGTCGAGAAGCTGGGGCAAATACATCGAAATACAAATACAAATCCTGAGCACCGTGTGAAAATCATGCCCTGTTTAGAACCAGAGCTCGTGGTACCTGAATGTTTTTCAGTGTGCTACCATTGCAACAAATCAGCAGATACACCTGGTAGAATCTCCAGAAATCACGTTGCTGGGAAATTAAAAATATCTTGAACAGCCTTGAGAAAATGTTTTCCCGTTGTTTTCACCAACCCCTTATTTCATTTTGCTTTCATGCTGGTGACTTGAAATGAATCAGGTAAAATAGAAGGACCTTTCTGGAAAAACGAGGGAGTTAACTGGTCTGGGTAATAAATTTTCAAACCAAAATGAATATCTAAGAGGATCTGTAATATATAATTTCTAATTGTTTGAACTAAATATCATGTATTGGCAAAAATTAAGTTTTTTTAAGAAAAAACACGTTGAAATAGTAGACCACATAAAACTTCTTTCACTTCTTAAGTTAGAAATTGGCTTGCTGAAAACTGTCATTTTTTTACCTTCTAATTTTGGCCAAAAATTACTCTTGCTTTTCAACTGTTCATTTTTCTGGTTCTGAAAAAGGATCTGGAATATGAACTCAAAAGGCTGGGAAAAGTTGAAGATAGGAATTTTCTTGATAAATCTGTCACTCTGATTATAATATTTGACCAGAAACAAATTTTCTTAGGAACTTCAGGTGCTTAAAATATTAAGGGAAAAAAATAATCTTATTTAAGTTTGAATAGGAATAGTATCCCTTAAAAATATCCTTAAAATTTCTGTTCACAAGATATATTTTGGGAAAAGAAAAAATGGGAGATCTTTTGTATTGGAAGTGAGATACTTCTTTTATTCCCCATTTTTTTATATATGTACCTTTAAAAATGAAAGAAATAAGATGTTTCTGGCTAATGTTCCAGTAGACAATAAAATCTTTTAGTTGGAGGCATTATTTACATGTAGTGTGCCTCAAATATTGAACTTCTGCTTGGACCAGTCTGCTGCAGGAATTATTTCAGCAAGATTTCAATGAAGCAGTGTTCATTAAAACACTGAAGATTAGATGTTTTTTTATGTTTATATATATATCTCCTGACACATTCTACTTGCAAATTATTAAATATTAGCTAGCTGTGGAATATATATATGTAAAGGGAAGAAAAAAAAAAACACAGTATGTAAACACTATGTTATTTACATGTTATATTAAGATATACCTCTGTTTCAGCAATCATAAAAGAGAAGGCAGAATTTCAATATTACTTTTTATTATTATATCTTTGGCATAAAATAAGTAAATGACTCAAGATTGAAATTGTTATTGTGTTTCTAAGCAAGAGTTTAAGGCATTTTCATTACATTTTCATTACTTCAGTTGTCCTGTTACACCAGTTTTGACAGCTGAAACTCAACAACTATATTGTATTCCTCCTATTCTCCCCTCCCATCCTTATAAGAGGAAAAATTACCTGAGCTGGAGCAAGAAAAAATTGTTCATATGAGAACTTTAAGACAACAGAATCTCGCATTAACCTTCATTGTTTTCAGTCACAAATATCCATTCTAATAGATACTTATCTGTGTGATAATGATATCATGGAATGAAACAACTGAACTGACCATACAACTGGCTTTTTGTGTTTGTTTGTTTTGGTTTTTTTAATTTCCTCTATGGGGCTGAGGTATTGGAGCATGTAGGCTGAGACAAGATCAGAGTGTGGTTTTTGTTCACTCCAGTCAGGGAAACCTAACATAAGAGAAATTTTGGGCAGTGTTTTTTGCTCTGAAAACTGTTGATGAGTTTAGCAGCAGACTTGTCAATTTTAAGCCAAGATAAAATTTATAATACTTTCCACTTTTTTTTTTTTTGTGTTTAAAATTGGTTTTTTTTCTGTTTGACCTTTAACCTTGCTTATAATAAATACCAAAATAAAGTTAATACTTAAATTTTAAGGCAATTTTTCTGTATTATATCGACAGTAAAATACATGTATTGAAAAGAACACAGCTTAAATATTTAAAAATAAAGGCCTGCTGCCATGTCCAGAGAGATTAAAAAATGCAAGAAGGAAAAACGGAGGAATATTAATATTATAATACTAAGTCACAAAGCATAGAGGGAGTGTTGGGACCTTTGTAAGATCAGTTCTTTATGTAGTCCAGCAACCAAGGACCCAATATTCCCAGAGTTATTCTGTCATGATATTTAATATGCAAGACATGTGAGCTCATTAGTAGAGCTCAAAACTCTATCAAATTACCTTTAGTAAACAACCTCAGAAAGACTCTTCGTCTCTCATGCCTTTGAAGGCAATTTGGGTGGGGAGGGATAGGGGGAGAAGAGCACAAAGGTCTCAAAAGCTTTAGTTTTAATTAGTCCAAAGACCAACCTTCCTGTTGAAATGTTATTGGCTATCACGGCAATCTTATTAAATAAATTACTTTAAGTTATTTCCCATGACAAGCCTCTGATAAAGCAACATGTTAAATATTTGTTGCCCACTGCAAGGACCTCTGTTACGACTAAACTGTAGAAGGAACGGAATAAGTTCAAGTTCTTGTACTCCACATACTGAGGTAGATACCTGTTTTTTTACAGATTTTAAGGCACAGAAATTCCTGATTCTTTTTTGACATCTAAAATATAAGCTTTTGTTTTTGCTACAGTGTTCAACATCATAATATGGAGTGCATGGCCTCATGTGGGTTCTGTCAGCCTTATACGTAACTATAATTTCCTCTTCAGTAATTTGTGTGATATGACACGGTCTGAACACTTGTGAGTTTTTGATGGCACTGGGTGTCATTTGCTTCATCATTTCTAATAGAAACTCTAACTCCAGAGTTTTACAAGGATATTCAAACGATTGACTCCTCTTTTAGCCACTGTCTCTCTATTTGTCTTTATTGTACTTGGTCTAATTCCTATACTTAAGATGAGTTTTTCTATGAGATTCGCAATGAATTTCTCTTTTCCAGATGAAGTGATGGTAAATGTGCACACATTAATTCAAATATAGAAAACTTTCTGACCTGAGCTGGTATGTTTTTATAAATATACCATTTATAAACATGCCAGACTAGGGTGCATGGTAGGCTTACCACTTTGGTAAGTATTGGCATTATTTCTTATTTATTTTTTTCAATTCAGTGAAAACTGTAATCACCACACACACACCACGGGCACATCAACAAAAAGATCCAATGCTGGTACTTCCCACTTCCATTTTGTTAATGCTGGAGCTGCTGGAGTTCTAGTATATAACAAAACCTGTGAGCCTCTGAAGGCTTGACACTGAGGTATCTCATGCTAGATTCACCAAGATAGGACCACCCCAAAACAGAATTACTTAATTTCTCTCTACCCTTCTTCCTGTTAGTAAGCTAGTGTGTGAAAAGAAAGGCATTGCAAAATATCAACTAGGCCTGGTAGTTCAACCCTCCAATTCCCTTCTGTCTCCACTGAGGGTTCCAGGGAATTAAGCTGATTGGAACTTGGCCCCTGCTGTTCCTCTGACAGCTTTTGCTGCATGGCTTGCCCCACAATGTTCAAGCCTGAATGATTTCTGCAGTAATTTCCTGCAGTAACTTCTTGCTGTAGAAAGGTCTGAGCTATTGCTGTGGAATTTCAATCAGCAGGATTTTTTTTCCTCTTAATTTTTTTTTTCCTTCTTTCCTGTGAAAGCCCAGAACCATGGAATTACATTTAATGCAATTAGAGTTTGTTTTAATCAAGCAGTAATATTTTTATACTCATTCAATAATTTAAGCTGCAATATATAGGATCTAGCTGGGGTGCTGAAATAATTATTCATGTATATATATTTGACTGGGGAGAGAGGTGGCAACAGGAGCATGGAGAGGTAATTTAAGGACTTTCAGTCCTTTTCTTTCCTGCAGTTATCTGCAGATAGAGAGATGGGCAGAGAAGAGCTATCTGAATTTTGACAAAGGTGAAGGCAGGATCCTGTACCTGGGGAGGGAATAACCCCAGGCAACTGCACAGGCTGGGGCTGACCTGGTGGTCCTGGTGGACACCAAGCTGTCCACGTGGCAGCAGTGTGTTCTGGTGGCCAAGAAGGCCAAGGTGTTGTGGAGTGTGTCAGGAAGAGCAGTTTTATCAGGTCAAGGAGGTGATCCTGCCCCTCTCCTCAGCCCTGGTGAGGCCTCGCCTGGAGTGCTGTGTCCACTTCTGGGCTCCTCAGCACGGAAGAGACACAGAGCTCCTGGAGATGATCCAGTGGAGGACAGCAAAGGTGATGAAGGGACTGGAGCATCTCTCATATGAGGAAAGGCTGAGGGAGCAGGGTCTGTTCAGCCACCAGAAGAGACAACTGAGAGGGGACCCCATCCATATCTAGAAGTATCTGAAGGGAGGATGTCAAGAGAATGGTGGTGGAGCAAACTGGTGCCAGGCAATAAGTCAGGATGTGATGGGCAGAAATAGACGCACAGAATGTTCCACTTGAACACAGGGAAGGACACTTTGATTCAGGTGACCACACACTGGAACAGGTTGCCCAGAGAGGGTGTGAAAGTCCCTCACTGGAGATACTCAAGAACTGTCTGGATGCAATCCTGTGCCATGTGCTCTGGGATGTGGCCCTGCCTGAGCAGGGAGGGTGGACCAGAGGCCCCACGGTGGTCCCTTCCACCCTGACCCATTCTGTGCTTTTAAACAGGTTACAGAATTAAGCAAGTAAAATGATAGGACATGAGATTTCTAACTCTGTTTTGTTTTTTTTTTCATAGTTCATATTCTTGCTTTCTCAGTCTGAATCTTCTGATCTCTGTCATTCCTTGAAGCTCAAAAAGACTGCTGAATGGTTCCCAGGTGCTTCTGTACTATTTTAAGAGCAGCTTATAATTCTTATTCCTTCATTGAAATAATATTCTGTCACTTCAAATTTTTCCTGCTCCTCCTCCTGCTATTTATCTTTAGGTATAATGCTAATGATGATCCTTTCCTACCTCTTTATTACTTTTTAGCTTCCCATTTTTTCTTTTTTTAAATTATTTTAATTTAGAGACTTAGCAGTTGCTCTAAACAAAATAACATTGAAGTACAAATAGAATGTGAAAATGTATTGTTACTCTTAACTAAAGTTAAATATCTGGTCAGATACCTTAGATATTAGAACAGTATTAGTCTGATAACTTGGCAGAGGAGGAGAGAGGTAAAAATGGAAATGAATAATACAGGCCCAGAAAAATCTGTGGAAGAACTGCAAATACAAAGGGATATTTTACTAATCAGCTAATGCCACAGGTTGATTACAGTTTGGGAAGGAAGAGAGGCAGGGACAGCACTGCAGCCATTAGAGGAAGTTTGAATATAACAATTAGTGTTCACTGAGGAACAGAAAGCTATGTATTATGTGGCAAGCTAGTTCTGCTTGTTGTGGTAGATATTTGTCTGATGGAATACGCCTTCAAGCTAACTTTTTCCCCATTGTAGGGTGTCACAATTCTGCTCAAAACCAAAGGCATGTTTCTAAAGGTTATTATAGAAAACTTACAAATTCAACAGTTTCAATAACAGGATTCAGGCCTTGCACTGTTCTGCTGCTGTTTTCTGATCCATTTTGCCATCAGTGATCTACCTTGTTTTGAATCTTGTTTAAAATCACTCTCCTCCTCCTGACACAGAAGATGCAGTTTTTTTATGTTCTCCTTTCTGTATTGCCCTACTCTCCTGCATAAGCTTTGTTCACATGAGAGCAACACTTACCTCCATGAAATAATTCTTCTGAGCCTCTCTTTTGCTATTTGGAAAGCTATTGGCATTACATCCTGACCACAAAGCCATCTAGGCTATGAAGTAATTTTAAATGTCAAGAAATCATTCTTGGTTCAATTTTTCTAGGAATGGATGTTGATAGAGGGTGATGATTTGGATTCTTTGAATAGCAGCTAGGGCACTTGCTATTTCTTTACATCTATTTAAACACAGCCTTACTGTTTGAAGGGTCAGAATATTTCAGCAGGCCAGACAACCTTCTAATTACAGCTTCTTTAGAATTATTATAATGACACCTGCATGTAATAATCTTATTTATGGGAGATTTGTTTGGTTGATTTTGGTGGGTTTTGTTTTGTGTTTGGTTTCTTGAGGGATTTTTTGTGTAAAAAGGGTGCTTCAAATACGCAAACCAAGGGGTTTATAATAGCTTTATTGTAGCTTGAATATAAGCATATCAGGTATTCCTAGATCATTTGAGAATCTATACTCAGCTTTTCTTAAAGAGGATCCATTTTGGGGACACAAAAAAAAAGGACAGCATACTGAAAGTGACTGTAACACACAGGATATTTATTTTAGAAATGTGATTGACAATCTATTGGTGACATCACAAGGGAAACACTTCAGAATCTAGTGCTGCCAAAGTAGAGGAGGGGGAATAAACAAGCCAACTGAAATATTACTGCTAATTCCTACTTTTATCTGTTATCTTCCATGTTTTTTCAAATAAGCACTCATATTAAGAAAGAAATCTTAGAGTGCTAAAGATGATAAGCTTTTTTATATGATAATGTTTTATATAGCAGGCTCCTATGCAAGAAAATATATTAGAAATGTTTGGTAAAATAAAGGTTTTTCAGTGAAATCCACCACAAGTCTAGCACGTGCACGTTTCGTTAGGCAACAGAACAAGGTTGAACAAAGAAGAACAGACTGAAGCCCTGATTCTTTTCAGATTCATCTCTATAATGTCTTTTTAGCAGATCAAAACCTCACAGTTGGATTAAACCTTTAACTCCTCCATTGCAATTCTCCTTTGATCTTAAGAGATCACAGATAGTTGATTATGAAACAATGGACACCTTCACTGCAGTTCTGTATCAAGCCACAGCACTCAGTAATTTAAAAATTGCCTTAAAACTGCTGCATTTAAAAACATACAATGAATTTAGGAAGAGGCCTGCTAAGGTTTGTTAATTTGATGCCATTCAGCCTTTTGTGAGACAGGCACATACATATACAGGCTTTTAACAGTAATGCATTGATATTTTTCCAATAAAGTTGGCAAACTGTCTTGAGATGCAGTGTGTGCTCTTAACTTTAAAGCAAGGCTTATGGCTCTGAAGACTTTTTGCATATGTACTACTGTGCTGTCAACTGCTTGAAGGAATTCAAGCTCCTACTCTGCAGCATGTTGCTGCTGCTGGGAGAATACTGATGACTCCAGCCTGTGTAGTGAGGTGTTTATGGCTTGCTCTTTAAGCCTTTCCATACCAAATTTATGTAACTAAGGACACACATACATCCCATAACTTGGTTGATGCTTCTGTCTTCTTTGTTTAATTTCTATCAATCTGTGTGCACATTGTTGAGGAGGGGAAGCAAACCACTTTTATAGACAAGTCTAGTTTTGCCATGGTTTTAACTGATCAATGGCAGATGTTTAGTAATTAACAGGTTTGTAAGAACATTTTGTTGCTGTATTCAGGATTCCTTGCCCCTCTGGCCACCAGGTGTTTGAATGTCAGATCATTTTGTCTTTTCTGCTTGTTCTGACACTCACCTTTCTGGTGAAAAAAGCACATGGCAAAACACTTTGCCTCATGGTGAATTTGAATAATCATTCTTTCTTCCTCCTTCTGCCATTAATCCAGCTCTTCCTGTCTTTCCTCCCCAGCAGCTCAGGGATTCAGAATGGTGCTGGGAAGGTAGGTCATGTTTGAGACATATGGATGAGTGCTCTGAGGAAGTGGAGACTAAAGCTGGAGCTTTGGGGAAACAGCTCCCTTAACCTGCCCACAGATGAGGTGCCCACAACAGGTTGTAAGCCATCTGTGAAAGGCTGGGCACTGAGGACAGCCCTTTATCAGGTAAAGCAATTAAAGAATGACAATTAGACTGAATAAGTTCTTGCTAGTATTTCCCAGATGAGTTAAGTTAATATAGTAATAGCCTAATTAAAACATTTCCTGCTTCTTGCCTTTATTCTTGTATGTTTGGGACAGGTCTTCTGGGAACAGCATGAGGGAAACTTGCTTGGAAACATTTCCTTCTGTGATTATGCAGTGATTTGATTGTAATGACATTGTTAAAACATGGGCACCTAAAAAGTCTAAATTCTGACTTGAATGCCTTTCAGTTCTGCACTTCCTTTTTCTTGTTTTTTGTAAAACTTAGGTTTTTTTAAAACTACTTTTTCTCCTTTAATATGATTTATGCTGTTCCTAACCAGCCTTCTATTTATCTGGTTTCTAAATAATATTTATTGTGTCATTTCTCATATTTATCAGTGAGAAGATCTTTTTATTATAAAGGTGAAATAGTAGAAGTTGGAAGAAAAAACTTGCAGGGTGAGGGTGGTCTCATCTTTTTGGTTATTAGAGCATATACAGAAGTAAAAATGACACCTCTTTGCTCTGGAATGGTAGCATTCAGTGGCTAAGTCAGCAAGATGATATATTCTTAGAATATATCAAGCTCAAAGACTGAGGTACCTAGGAAGTATTGTTCCACATTTACTCACTCATTTTGTAATGCTGGAGTTTTCCTCTGTCTTCTCTTAAATGTTGCCTTTTATAATAGAGTGGACCTACCCCTTCTTTCTTGGCTTTCTGAAATATGATTGCCTTCCTTTCATCAGAAGGCAAGTGAGGGGAGGGTGCCCTGATTCGGAGATGAGGAGGCAAATCCCTCACTCCTGTTCTTCTTCCCTGGGTCACATAGCCTTTCCTAACATGCTTATCTTCCTCCAGCCCAGCCAGTCCTTTTGTAGGTTAGGTTTTTTTTTTCCTCTGACATTTTTTTTTGATGTAAGACAGAAGGAAAATGCACACACATGTAGTAGCTATACTGTTCTGTTCCAAGATTTTTGCCTTGAGATTTTTCTAAACCTTTGGTTCTCGGAATTTTTGTGCCCATCAGGTTTTTGAAAGCTGTGAAGAAAAATAGGATAGAGCAGGATTTGACTGGATCCTAGACTGCTCTTCTCTTAAAGGAGAAAATCACCTTGTTAGGTGCTGAAAGGAAACTGATGTGACTAGTGCTAAGTCAACTTCAATATGAGGAGGAAAACAAACTGCAATCATAGGACAAAAAACTGTACCATAAATATTAAATCTTCCACTTCTAGAAAGATATTAAGTGTGGATGTGGCACTTTAGGACACAATTTAATGGTGAACACGGTGGGGGTGCTGGGTTGACAGTTGGGCTTGATCATAAATATCTTTTCCTAACCTTAACAATCCTATGATTCCATATAAAAGCAGAAGAATTTACTAAATTATTCTGCTCTCATCTGGTGCTGTAAGCAGGTAAACAGGAAGTTAGGAAACCAAACTGAATGAACATTTTCTTGGTAATCATTATGCCATTCCACACTGATATTTTTGTCAGTTTCCTCATGCTTAGGGATGATTTTCTGTGTATATGTGATAACTTAGAGAACATGATACTGATTTTGAAGCGAGAGTGGGGGAGATAAGTACAGGCACACAAACACACACACAGAAGTGAGTTACTATCTGTTCATTGCCAGTATTCTCTGAAGATCTTCAAGTTGCAGGTGGTTGGTAGCTGACACATCTTTAGTTGCTACTTGTTCCATATCAGCATTCTCTTGGGGAAGAAAACATGAAAACAAAGTATTTTTCAGTTAAACTTGTGCTAGCAAAGAATATTGGTTGTATGTAATGTAGGGCATCTCTGTTCCTCTCCCTTGTTGCTTCCTCTTTCATTTGTTTTCAGTAAATGAGAACAAGCTCTATCAAAGATGTCTTACATTTTGAAGGTAATCCCTTTGGAAATGAACAAATGAGACCTACTTTCTTGGGAGACAAGGTTTTAAAAGCTTTTTCTCCTTCTTATTTTCAAACACAGCACATTTTAAAGAATAAGATCAACATTTTATCTTTCACTGTTTGGCAAATACTGAGCTTCATCTTTTGTCCTCTGATTTCTGACAAGGTCTCAAGGTGAGTAACTCGGGTTTCTGTTTGCGCACACTCGGGTATAATGATGTTTTCTGCACAGTTCTGGGAACAAAAGACTGTCCTTTGTAATGGGAGTGGGGTTGCAAAGCTCCTCAGGTTAAATCTGTATTATGAGTGCAGAATGAGAAGCCGTGCTTTTGCTGCTGCAAGCCAGCTGCCGTAGGTAACAGCTTTAGCAGTTTGCTGGACATCTCTGTGCTACTGCTTGAGCAGTCTTGTCACATCTAAATCTCTGTAACTAGTGCTGGTGTGGACAAGTATTATATAATATATTAGTATTAATATGCCCCTTATTCACCAGTTGCACTAGTGAAGATGTAACATTTAATAGGACAAAAAAAAAAAAAAAACAAAAAACAAACCTTCCACAGCATCCCCACCTCAAAGGAATGATAAGTTTTCCCACAAAAACAGCTTTCTAGATAAATCTCTCCAACATTCCTCCCAAAATCCCTCAAAACAGATGTCGTAATTCAGAGGGGTGCTCTGATAACTCACATATGCTCTTATCTGGGAATTTGTGTGCTACGTTCCCTCTTCAATCTTTGATGCACCAAAGTGTGCTATCCTTCCCCACCGGTGGTGTTTCAGCATAGAATCATCACTGAAAATAAAACCTTGCCATAGAATTTGTCTCTTGTAACAGAAATAAAATAAAATCTATGTACAAACAGTATTTTGAAAATGAATAGCTGTATTTTTCTGTGTTTCTTTCTTGATGATGAAAGGCTGTTGGAAGTTCACAGACCTCTCTAAAGTAAGGAAAAAAAAAATCATACAAATATTTACTTTAATTAAAAAAAAAAAAACAAAACAATCCAGAAGCCTATCATTTTAGATCCCAATCAAACCTTTTAGGAGTAAAGGAATGATTTCTTGCTCACTTTCCCTCTTTCTTGCACCAGTCCACAATCACTGGGAAAGCCATTAATGCAAAAGAACATGAAAACAGCTACATGTTCAATATTGTTTTGCTTGTTGTTGAATGAAACTCTCCACTTTTGAATGAAGGAATTAACCAAATTGATTTCCTTAGCAATCACAGAATCACACGGAATGGGTCAGGTTGGAAGGGACCACAGAGGGTCAGCCGCTCCAACCATTTTCCTGGGTTATAAATCCTTCTCTCTTTGGCTAGCACTTCTGCCCTTCTCAGCAATCTTTTTTTTTTTTTTGTCTCACATATTCAAAAAAATTCTTACAATCTTCAGAAGAGGCCAAATAACATTTCAGAGAATTCTGAAGAAGTTATATACATTTCAACGAAGGATTCATGATTTATCCATTTGGAAAGGGGATGCAATATAAACTCTATATTTAAAAAAAAAATGTAGATGTGTATACCTTAATAACTTTTTTTCTGCTTCATTGATTGGTTTTATCTTGTTGCCACAGGTTGCGTATCTCAGAAAATTTTTTCATGTTGTTTTACTCAAAAATCTGGCAGATGGATTGTAAAATTATTAGCTTGATTCAAGATATGGGCAAGTAATTCCTTAGAATTCCCCATTCACACTCCCTTAAAATAAGCTCAGATCTGATATTCATGCTCTAATCCAGCACTGTGAAAGAATGCAGCAAATTTTCCTGTGTTCTTTTGAACTTTACACACAGTGTGAACTGATGCCACAAGTGGTCTGATTCTTCTTAAATGTAGCTTCGTTTCTCAGGGGTAAGACGCCTGAAAGTCTTGACATGCAGCCTTGAATACATTGCTGTGTGGCTTCTTCCTTTTAGTGTTTTCAGGAGCCTTAATACAGATAGTAAGCATTGCAACTTCATTTCCTTGACCAATTTCTTAAAAATGAACCATTAAGCAGCAGTTCTTGCTTGTCCCTAAGGTAATCACCAGTGAATTTACTAAATTACTTTTGATTTGACAGCTAATGCTGTTTGATGTTTTAGTGTTTCATAAGAGCAGTAACTTTTGTGCAAATCAAGCACAATGTTTTCTTACCTTCTTGGTATATGTCCTGGTTTAGGGCAAAATTTGGGAGAAAACCTCCAGTGGGGCTCCCCCTGGGAAGCAAACCCACGTGGCCCTTTTTTTCCCACCCCCCAACCGGTCCGGGAAGAGATTTCTCTGAGAGAAGTAGAAAAAACCTGTTTATTTCACAGGCACAGCACTACCCAGCACAAAAATGAACGATATCAAATTACAAAACCTCTCGCCCTTCAGAAGAGATGACAAACTTCAGAGGGTCTCTTTCCTGTGGGTGTTTGCTCTGTTATCAGTCCCTCTGGCGCTGGAAAATGCCGCTGCCCAGGCTGGGCTCCCGGTAGTGCACGGGTGCAAGCTCCCGGTGCTCCCCCGAGTCCCCAGTCTAGAGCAGGCTCGATTCATTTCAGAAAAAGGGAAAGAAAACAGTCCAGGAAGACCTCTCTGCTCCGGCTAGTTGGAAAGCCAAGGCGATCTGTGTCTTCTTGTCTGTCTGTGCTGTAGTCAAAACTCCCGATGCGGGAGGAGCAAGTACAGTCTCTGATAACAGACTCGGTGCTTCTTTTCCACTCACTTTTACTCTGAGATGGAATTTTAAGAATACAAAACCTGTGTCTGGGTTAGGTGGACGAATGGGGATACAATTTAACATCATAATCAACCCAGGACATTCCACCCCTTATCCCCATATCGTCGACTTACTGCCAAAACTAACATTCTAACTCTGCACACATTTACATACATAGAAACTTCCCCTCCGTTCCACCCAAAAAATACAAGCACACATTTCCTTCTATTTCATGTCTGTGTGGTTTAATGTACAGACAATGGCAGTAACCTTTTACCCAATGATCAGGTCTCCCTGAGGTACACATCGTGTTGTTCCATCTCTCTGCAGTATCCACCATGTACAACCTGGTCCTTGAGCAAAGACAACCCCACGAATGGGTTTGTCTGTGCTCGAGGTAGAATTGACCCAAACCATCTTCCCTAGCAGACCTCTGACATGTACCACTGGGACTTTGTCTCCGTCTACTACATGTAAAGACTCAGACTGGGCAGGACCTGCTCGGTTGGTAGAGCCTCTGGTGTTGACTAACCAGGTGGCCTTTGCTAGATGTTGCTCCCAGTTTTTAAAAGATCCTCCACCCACCCAGTGCCTTTAAGGTAGTTTTTAACAGTCCATTGTACCTCTCCACTTTCCCGGCTGCTGGTGCATGGTAAGGGATATGGTACACCCACTCAATGCTGTGTTCTCTAGCCCAGCTGTTTATAAGGTTATTCTTGAAATGAGTCCCATTGTCTGACTCAATCCTCTCAGGGGTGCCATGCCTCCAAAGGACCTGCTTTTCAAGTCCCAGGATGGTGTTCCGGGCAGTGGCACGAGGCACAGGGTAGGTTTCCAACCATCCTGTGGTGGCTTCTACCATTGTGAGCACGTAGTGCTTGCCTTGGTGGGTTTGGGGCAGTGTGATGTAGTCAATCTGCCAGGCCTCCCCATACTTGTATCTGGACCACCGCCCACCGTACCAGAGGGGCTTCAACCGCTTGGCCTGTTTGATCGTGGCACACGTCTCACAGTCATGGATAACCTGAGAAACACTGTCCATGGTTAGATCCACCCCTCAATCTCGTGCCCACTTATAGGTGGCATCTCTACCCTGATGACCTGAGGCATCATGAGCCCATCGGGCTAGGAACAACTCTCCCTTCTGTTCCCAATCCAAATCTATTTTTGACACTTGTATCTTTGCAGCCTGATCTACCTGCTTATTATTTTGGTGTTCCTCATTAGCTCTACTCTTAGGGACATGGGCATCTACGTGGCGGACTTTCACTGGTAGTCTCCCTACCCTGGTAGCAATATCTTTCCACTCTTTAGCAGCCCAAATTGGTTTTCCTCTGCACTGCCAATTAGCCTCTTTCCACCTCTCCAACCATCCCCACAGAGCATTGGCCACCATCCATGAATCCGTGTAGAGGTAGAGCTTTGGCCACCTCTCTCTTTCAGCAATGTCCAGGGCCAGTTGAACAGCTTTGAGTTCAGCAAGTTGGCTTGATCCACCTTCTCCTTCAGTGGCCTCTGTGACCTGTCGTGTGGGGCTCCATACGGCTGCTTTCCACTTCCGGTTCATCCCTACGATGCGACAGGAACCATCAGTGAAAAGAGCATAGCGTTTTTCTTCTGCTGGCAGCTGGTTATATGGTGGAGCTTCTTCAGCCCTTGTCACTTCCTCTTGTCCTTCATCTGTGAGACCAAAATTTTCACCTTCTGGCCAGTTTATAATTATTTCCAAAATCCCAGGGCGATTCAGTTTACCAATACGGGCGCGCTGCGTGATGAGGGCAATCCACTTGCTCCATGTGGCACTGGTTGCATGATGGGTGGAAGGAACCTTTCCCTTGAACATCCATCCTAGCACCGGTAGTCGGGGTGCCAGGAGGAGTTGTGCTTCAGTGCCAATCACCTCTGAGGCAGCTTGGACTCCTTCATAGGCTGCTAAAATTTCTTTTTCTGTTGGGGTGTAGTGGGCTTCGGACCCTCTGTAGCTTCTACTCCAAAATCCTAATGGTCGGCCTCGAGTCTCCCCAGGCACTTTCTGCCAGAGGCTCCAGGACAAGCCATTGTTCCCGGCTGCAGAGTAGAGCACGTTCTTCACATCTGGTCCTGTTCTGACTGGGCCAAGGGCTACTGCATGGGCGATCTCCTGTTTGATCTGAGCAAAGGCTTGCTGCTGCTCAGGGCCCCAATGGAAATTATTCTTCTTCCGAGTGACCAGGTAAAGAGGGCTCACAATCTGACTGTATTCAGGAATATGCATTCTCCAAAACCCTATGGCACCTAAGAAAGCTTGCGTTTCCTTCTTATTAGTTGGTGGAGACATTGCAGAGATTTTGTTGATGACATCAGTAGGAATCTGACGCCGTCCATCTTGCCACTTTACCCCCAGGAACTGGATCTCACGAGCTGGTCCCTTAACTTTGCTCTTCTTGATGGCAAAACCAGCTTCCAGGAGGATCTGGATGATTTCCTTTCCTTTCTCAAACACTTCTGCTGCTGTGTTCCCCCAGCAATGATGTCATCTATGTACTGTAGATGTTCTGGAGCCTCACCCTTTTCCAGGGCAGCCTGGATCAGTCCATGGCAAATGGTGGGGCTGTGCTTCCACCCCTGGGGCAGTCGGTTCCAGGTGTACTGCACTCCCCTCCAGGTGAAGGCAAACTGAGGCCTGCATTCTGCTGCCAGGGGAATGGAAAAAAATGCACTGGCAATGTCAATAGTGGCGTACCACTTCGCTGCCTTGGACTCCAGCTCGTACTGGAGCTCCAGCATGTCTGGCATGGCAGCGCTCAGCGGTGGAGTCACTTCATTCAATGCACGATAGTCCACAGTCAATCTCCATTCTCCTTCAGATTTACGCACAGGCCAGATGGGGCTGTTGAAGGGTGAGTGGGTTTTGCTGACCACCCCTTGGCTCTCCAGCTCTCTGATCATCTTGTGGATGGGGATCACAGCATCTCGAGTTGTTCTATATTGTCGGTGGTGCACCGTCGAGGTGGCAATTGGTACTTGCTGTTCTTTTACCTTCAGAAGTCCTACTGTAGATGGATTCTCGGACAGTCCAGGCAAGGTGTTCAGTTGCTGGACACCCTCTGTCTCCACAGCTGCTATCCCAAATGCCCACCTGAATCCTTTTGGGTCTTTGAAATACCCACTTTGGAGGTAATCTATGCCCAAAATGCATGGGGCCTCTGGGCCTGTCACAATGGGGTGTTTCTTCCACTCATTTCCAGTCAGGCTCACGTCTGCTTCCACCAAGGTAAAATCCTGTGATCCCCCTGTCACTCCAGCAATAGAAACAGATTCTGCCCCTACATGTCTTGATGGGATTAGTGTGCACTCTGCACCAGTGTCAACCAAGGCCTCATATCTTTGTGGTTCTGATGTGCCAGGCCAACGAATCCACACAGTCCAAAAAACACGATTTTCCCTAGCCTCTACCTGGCTAGAGGCAGGGCCCCTCTAAGCCTGGTTATCCTTCTTTCCTTTGGTATATGTCTTGGATGTTCCTTCAAGGGGATCGGACATGTCATCATCATCATACCTGGCAGTTCGGCTACGGGCAACTGCAGCTGCTTCCCTTTTGGTGGAACTTCCTTTGTGACTCTTCTCCTCCTTCAATTCATGCACCCGTTGTGCCAGAGCTGCAGTAGATTTCCCATCCCATCTCCTCATGTTCTCTCCGCAATCACGCAGGAAGAACCACAGCTCAGCTCGTGGGGTATACCTTCTCTCCCGATCGGGGGAACGTCTGCGTTGAGTGCCAGGACCTCTGATCTGTACTGCTGAGATTTGGAGAAGGTCCTCTTTAATCTCATCTCTAAGTTTCTTCTGATTCTCCTCTATCTTATCCTCTAATTTCTGCAGACGTGTTTCCACAGCTGCAATTCTTGCATGTGTGGGGCCATGCACGGCATCTGTGTATGCTCGAAGCTTCTTCGCCATATCCAGCACCGTCTCCTCCCTTTCATCCCGTTTCATCATTGCTAAAGCAGATGCATATTCTTGTGGCCCAAGTCGTACCAATTTTCGCCACATCACGGATGTACATGGCACCAAGTCTGGATTCTTAGTTGGTATGTCATTTGAAAAAACAATCTCTGCCACTGCCATTTCTCTCAGGCATTGGATCCCTTGTTCGATGGTTTTCCACTGCGTTTGCTGCATGTAGAGATCATCTACACACAGATATCTTTGAGCTACTCTTTCCAGGACCCATGCCCAGAGACTGTGAGGGTTAGCCCCCCTCATCATCCCCTGCTCGATAACTGGATCGTGTGACAGGGATCCCAGATGCCTTGCTTCAGTGCCATCTAGAACTGTAGCTTCACCTGCGGCGTCCCACAGACGGACTAACCAACTAATTATAGATTCATCAGGTCGTCGAGTGTAGTCCTTTCTCAGGCCACGAAGGTCTTTCAGGGAAAAGGACTCAATATTAGCTTCTGATCTTGTGCCAGTTGCTTTGACTCTTGGTTTTGTGTCAGGAGGCGTTGAGGGTCCTTCTCCTGCATCATCATCATCATCATCCACTGGTCGATCGGTTTTATCTGTGCACTTTCCACTTCTCACGCTAGTAGCAACAGCCATTGGTTGAGGCTTGCTGTCTGGTTTAGCTACCAGCTTTGTAACTGGGAGGTTGGCTGCAGCCTGAGTAATTGGGGTAGCTGTTGATTTACCTCCCTGTCCCCTTTCTCCTGTTTGCTGCTCTACAGTATCTAGCAATGTACGGTACGCATATGCCAGGGCCCAGCTTACTGCAATGATCTTTTTTTCTTTGGAATTATCCTGACACTTCTCTTTCAGATATTTCCCCACCTCAGCTGGATTCAGAATTTGTTCATGTGGAAAGTCCCAAACTACAGGGTCAGAAAATTCCTTCAGGATTTGGCCCATATCCTCCCATTCTCCACCCCATTCAGGACTTTCCATGCTTGGTTCAGGGGTTTCATCAGTCCCTCTAGAAATCTCAGCCCTCATTCTAGAGAGGCTGGAGACTGTATAGAGGAAACTTACCAGATTAAATGCCAGAAAGATGGTCTCTTTAACATTCAGGGGAAACTGAACACTCGCCAATAGTGATGTAACCGATTCAGAGGAGAAGAAGGAAAGGAAAGGTTGAAAAGCCTCATTGCCTGCTCCTCCTCTAACAAACTGGGTGCATAACCATACCCATGAATCCTTTATATTTGGAACAGACTGCAGCACCTGAATAAACTTCTTGGAAATCATAATCACTAGGCCCAGCCCAATAGCTATTCTAATCCGTGCCCCTCTACTGTAAAAGCTATGTGTTAGGGACAATACCGGGGCTAGTTGTGGATAAGAAAATAAACCAAGGGACCATAAAGGTATTAAAACCTCAAAAAAACCTAGCGACCAGAAACACATGAAGGCCTGCACCCCAAAAGACATTATTAATTCAAGCAGCATGGCTGGATGGCTAGGGACTGCTTTATCTTATCCCAATACAAAGTAATTGCCACTTCAGTACAATTAGTACAGGGTTTTTCCACTCTCTCGAGCCCCACGTTGGGCGCCAATGAATGTATTTGTCCTGGTTTAGGGCAAAATTTGGGAGAAAACCTCCAGTGGGGCTCCCCCTGGGAAGCAAACCCACGTGGCCCTTTTTTTCCCACCCCCCAACCGGTCCGGGAAGAGATTTCTCTGAGAGAAGTGGAAAAAACCTGTTTATTTCACAGGCACAGCACTACCCAGCACAAAAATGAACGATATCAAATTACAAAGCCTCTCGCCCTTCAGAAGAGATGACAAACTTCAGAGGGTCTCTTTCCTGTGGGTGTTCGCTCTGTTATCAGTCCCTCTGGCGCTGGAAAATGCCGCTGCCCAGGCTGGGCTCCCGGTAGTGCACGGGTGCAAGCTCCCGGTGCTCCCCCGAGTCCCCAGTCTAGAGCAGGTTCGATTCATTTCAGAAAAGGGAAAGAAAACAGTCCAGGAAGACCTCTCTGCTCCGGCTAGTTGGAAAGCCAAGGCGATCTGTGTCTTGTTGTCTGTCTGTGCTGTAGTCAAAACTCCCGATGCGGGGGGAGCAAGTACAGTCTCTGATAACAGACTCGGTGCTTCTTTTCCACTCACTTTTACTCTGAGATGGAATTTTAAGAATACAAAACCTGTGTCTGGGTTAGGTGGATGAATGGGGATACAATTTAACATCATAATCAACCCAGGACAGTATATTAAATAAATGTAATTCTATTTGTTAAGGAATTCCTTCTTTTCATCATTTCTGGTTGTTTTTAAGTGCATATTCCATACATCAACTTGAGTAACAGCTCTGGAGTAACTATAGTTTTACTGAATGCTGCAAGAGCAGGTGGAAATGGTTTTTTTATGCTTATCCCCTTTCTTTCTATGGAAGAGATCTGGAAAAGTTTTGCCTATGTGCTCACAGCTCTAAACTGCAGAACAGTGTAAACTTAAACCCTGTTGTTAACTTACAAATAACAGGCCTAAAATCTGTAGATTAATGCAAATATTTACAGGTCTTACTTGCAAACTGGCAGGTCTGTCATTTTTTTCAGGGCAGACATTTGTAAAATGGACTACATGGGAACTTCATAGTGCAACTTCTTGTCCTAGTGACTTTGAACATTAAAACTGATGAGTTCCTTTTTCTTTTCCTTTCTCCCCTTTTGCTAGGGAGAGACTTTGCAGCTAGATTGGCACCCCTAACTGTGAGGAAGAGGAACATAATGGTGGTTTATATCGTGAAAGGTTTAAAAGCTCTCACAGCCCTTACTGAGAGCAGAAATATATGCATAGTCATAGCCCATGGCCAGATGTGTCGTCTTTGTTTTCTTTCTGCTTTGTGATGACAAAGCTTGCCTTTCTCAATGCTTTGGTTGGTTGGGTCATTCAGGAATTTTTCCTTCTGGTATAGAGTGGTATTTGAGAAAGCCTTAATCAGCTTTTTACAGTGAGGCAGCAAGTGGGTGCAGGGGGAAGGTGGGCACCACGGTGAAATACCTGTTCCTACAATGTCACGTGGGAAATAAGGGGCCCATGAAAGGCTTATGGAAGAGGAAAACCACTGTTGGCAGAGCTGCTCTAAGTGCGTGACTGGGCTGTCATTCTGGTTTTCATGTTGTGTTAAAACAAAACATAACACTTTGTCAGATACATCAATCTTCCATCAGCCATGGATGTATTTCCGTGTTTCTTTTCTCCTTTTGGTAGTGCCTCTGTCTCTCTCTCCTTCAGCTGAATTTGCTTGTGGGTTTTAGCATTAGCTGGAAAGAAACACTGACCAATCTGGTGCCTGTGTTCTCTTATTTAGCCTAAAGTGTGTGGGCACAGGCATATCATGTATCCATATCTGTACAGGACCTGGCTGAGATGGACTTGATCTTCTCCACAGCAGTTCTCATTTAATTGTCTCTGTAGCAGCAGTGCTTTTCATTGGTGTTTAGAAAGGTGTTGGTGACACACCAGTGTTTTGGCAATGGCTGAGCAGTGCTGTTATCACCCTCTCCTACCTTCCCCCCTCACAACTAGGCTGGGAGTAGGTAACACCTTGGGAGAGGATCTAGCCAGGACAGCTAATCCAAGCTGACCAAAGGATATTCCATACCATATGGCATCATCTTGGCAATAAAAGCTAACAGAAATGGGGTGGAGAGGGATATTTGGTCTTAAAATGTTTGTCTTCTGGAACATTGTGTGTATTGAAGCCTGGGAAGTGGCTGGACATCACCTGCTGATAGGAAGTAGTGGAAAAATGTTTTGTTTTCCTTTCCTTCTCTGTGTGGCCTTCCTTTTGCTTTATTCAGCTGTTGCTATTTTGACCCACAAGGGTTTTTTTTCCATCTTATCCCATCCCCTGCTGCCTCCTGCTGAGGAAGGGAATGATAGAACAGCTTGATGGGCTACTGATACCCAGCCAAGGTCAATCTGTGGCAGTAATGGATGTCAGCATAAGAAGCTCAACAGTAGCAGAAAATCTGGAACAGAAATTGTTGCTGTAGTGAAAAAATCAAGCTAAATGATTAAAATCCTTCCTTTCCTCAATATGAAAAGATCATTCCCACAACATCTTCTTCTTCTTCATGAGGTTTGGAGATGTCCTGTGAATTTGTACATTATCTTCCTGTGAATAGGACACCTGTTCTTAATTTTGAATTGTTCAGGTGATGGATGTCTCAGATGGGACTGCATGTTCAGTAAAGCCTGGCATTTTAGGCTGTTTATGAGTCTGATTTAGGGGGCTAAATAAATGCTTATTGACTTCCTCACTCTTTCATTAGAAGGTATTACTTTGAAATAGGTAAGAAGCAAAATGTGCAAAATGACAAAGGATGAGTGGTCAAGACCTGCAAAGACTCTGCCATGCTCTGCCCTACAGGGTGCTGCTGGCCTAGGAGTGCTCTGCCAATGAGACACACAGCAAGCAAGACCCAAAACACACCTCAAAGTAACTCTTATATTGCCTTTCTACTGATGTTTTCTGGATTTAAATATGCTGGCTTTAGTCACTTTCATATGTGAACACATTTCGATACAGCATGGAGGACACGGCAGTGGCAGCAAGGAGATTAACCTGCAGAGAGAGTTGCTGTGACAGATGTCACTGCACTGGGTCCCCCAGCTGGCTCAAGCACAGTGTCAGAAGCCATAGTGGAAAGGGATCTGATGTGGATATTCATGAAACTTCTGCCTTGGGTGGCAAAATCCAAAATGCGCTGACCCAGGCTACAAAATGATCAAACAAATTCCTTTTTGTGGAAAATTTTCATTAGCTTCATGACACTTGCCATGAGTCTCTTGGCAGTATAAGTTTCCATGGCAGCAACCTAAATAATTGTTGTACTTGTATGAAGCCCTTAAACTAGAGTCCTAGGCTACCTCTGAGTGACAAGCTTTCAGAGGCCATTAGCTGCCTGTTTTTCTTTGAGAGGTCTCAAGTTAGCATGCTATTTCTGCACTTGTAGACTGAGATTTTTAGGAAAGTGACTGCTGGTCATTCCCAAGTTGTTACTTGCTGTCTACACAAGTCAGTCCTGCTTAGCTGGGTTAAAAGGGAGCACCATTAAAATGAAGAAATTCCTGGAAACTGACAGCAAAAGGACTAAGGAATCTCTGCTCTGACTGGTCAGCGGGGCAGGAGACATATGACAAATGACAGTACCAAAAAGGCTGAGATGTCACTGCCATGGGTTGCCCTGGTAATGCAACACCCATCTTTTCTAAATCTCTGAGCCCAGTGTGATGCCTTCAAGGGGACTCAGAAGCTGCCTGATGTCATTGCAAAACTGCTCCCTGCAATTTTTGAAAGGTGTCCTTCAGGGAGAGGTTCCTTGTTGTGGAAAGTAGGTAAACTCCATATTTCTCTTCAAAAATCATTTTGTAGGAGACACATCCAGGAACCCAAAGAACAAGATGGCTGGGGAAAATCACAAAATCCTAGAATACCCTAAGCTGGGAGGGATCCAACAAGGATCACTGAAGTCTAGCTCTTGACCCTCCAAGAATCACACCATGTGCCTACTTCTTGAATTCTGTCAGACTTGGTGCTGTAATGACTTCCCTGGGGATCCTGTTCCTGTGCCAAACCACCCTCTAGTTAAAGAAGATTTTTCTGACATCCAACCTAAACCTCCCCTGACTCAGCTTCAAGCCATACCCTCAGGTCCAGCCACTGGTCACAAACAGCAAGGAACCTGTCCCTGAACGTCTCCTTTCAAAAATTAGAGTTCCATCACTGTCATGAGAGAATGATCAGAATATATAGAACCTGTTGTTGCCTTTTTCCCGACCTGGAAGTGACTCAGGATAATTTTAGTAAGGAGGTAATATGAAAGGGGATCTTTATTGAAGGCCTTCAGGAGCAGTTATGGAAAGATGTCCACAAAAGCTCACCCCCCCAGGAGTGAGTACATTTTATAGGTTTCAGGAAATTAACATTATTGATAAAAAGCACAAGTTAACAGGACAAGTGATGATGCAATTCCCCCCAGGTCAAGCCCATTCTCTGGAGCCCCCCTTTAGCACTGGTTGTCCTTTGTCCATGAGAATGTATCTCAAAGAGTTGTTCTCAGCCTTGGCTCCCAGGAAGAACCAAGGCAGCCCTGGAGCCTTCTACCTCCCAGGACTTGGAGCTCTGGAATTTGTTTTGTCTTTCTGCCTAGGAAAGGCAATGCAAAAGTACTGGGAAAACTAGCTACTAATACAATAGGTGAGAGAATTAAGAATACAGAGAACACATAAAAGAAGAAAAAGCAAAGCCCAAACAACGTCACTGTCAGCAGGGCAAGCATCCCAATCTGTCTGTTGAGGGAAAAAAATAAGGGACATCAGAAAAAATAATGCATGTCAAATGTTTACATGGTTTTCTCTTGTATTTTCAGATGACTCAGAATTAGGGCTAGAAGGCATTCAAGAATTCAACTTAGGAATGTGTTTTCTCGGGATAAATGAAGTTTAGTTGTGATTCTCATAAGGCTCAAAGAGAAATTCAAGGTGTTTCCAAAGTTAATAGGAATGCTATGGACAAAATAGTTAGGAGTAGATTAATCTGGGTAAGTAGGGAAAAGAAGAGAGAAGACATTGTACAGAAGAGAAAAAGAGGTGCAGTGTAAGCAGGTTATTCCTTTCTGTATGCTTTTTCACAGCAGAGAGAAGCACTTTTTATTTATTTTTTTTTTTTTTTCCCTTACCCTCTTTAGGTGCATTTTCTGAGGTGGAAGTTTTCAGTCTGCCTTCTTACCTGCCACTCTGATTGTCAAGGTCTCTTTTATAACATTACTGTCAGTGTGCCAAAAGAGAAAATGATATTTTTGATAGAAGCATGGAGTACTTTAAGGCAAAATTTGTCTTGTTTGGTTCTCCTGGAGAATAATTTGCAGAAGTATCATTGAACAAAGACATTCTAACTCATTATAATTACTCTGGAAGCAACATGCTTGAGGGGGAGCCTGGGGAAAGCAGAAAGATGTACAGTACATGCATATGTCAGAAATCACAAGAAAAAATGTAGTTCTGGCCACCAATTAATGCAGACTAATTGATTATGCTTTAGTTGACCTTGATTATCCTTTAGAGAGTGTCAAATGGAAAGTCAATATAAATGACAAAATGTAAAAGTTCATGTAGTGTAAATCAGGTACATTAGTGACATCTGTCGAGAGTTCAAAATGCTGCTCTAGAAAAGTGTTCAGGATTTTAATGCTTTTCTCTCTGATAACCTTTTTATGCTGTGTGACAAAGTGGCTCTGTCAGAGATACAAAGCACATCTTAAAAGGTAATTAGATTCCATGTATATTTTTTTCCTAAATAATTCCTTTGAATGTGTGGGTGTGCTTTTTTTGGAGAGAATACATCCACCACAACTCATAATAATATCTTGGTGGTGCAGGGAAGTTCTTATCAATGACACCTCACATGTCCTTAGTATCAAGCTCAATGCAAACTATTTATTGAAATTCAGTGGAGTAAAGAAGTTTTGTTGGCTCTGAGTTTTTGTATCAAAAATAGTCTGAGAATCAATATACAAAAGCAGGAGAATTTGGGGATGTATTAAACTCTATGTGGAAACACAACTTACTACAGAGGTGTTTTTTCTCCCAAGTTCACACCTCTGTAAAGAGAGAGGGAGTTGTTGATGAAGTTGTTAGACTAAGGTAACACAAATACCAGGAGGAAGGGAGACTGTTTTCCAAACAGCTGACAGTCAATCTGCCAGCTCTTCTCACAGTCTGGATTTCTTTCCTTCAGGTAGTTAGCCAAATTTGTAGTGTTTGCTCTTGAAACATGTCTTGAATCAGTACAAAGGAAGACCAAAAACTCATAATTTTCTCATCTTGCCTTGGGCCAAGCTTAGGGATACTGAAAACAAACCACGGGACGTGGAAGCTGATCAGAATGGTACAACTGTGTGCTGCATCTCTTGAGCAGCCCCTATGCATCATATCTGCACAAAGCTGATATGATTTAAATGCGTAATTATGTCCACAGAGTAGTTTTAGATAGAAGCTACCTGATGATTTAGCTGTCTCTGGGATTTTTGCCCAAAGCTGTATTCCCCCCTGAGCAAACTGTGAGCTAAGATGATAGCAATCTTCCTATATATTAGGATTATATTCAGACTGTAAAACCTAGATGATTTCATGTTTCTATAATGGAGGTGCCCTAAACTCTCATTTCTAACAAAAGGTGATGGGAAAGGAGGGAAATAATAAATAATGAAAGCAATCCTCCCTGTCCTGAATACTAAGGTGCACACTTGCCTTTCTCAAACAAGCTGATCTCCTTTAAAAACAAAAAATCTATGTCACATCTATTATTAGAGAAAATAGTTCAACTATGATTTTAAATTCATAGTATCTTCCTTGCATGTGGATTAAAGAATTGCAAGTTCATGATGCTACAGTGTTCTAAAAGTACTTTCACAGCATACTCATTTTGAAATAATATTTATATTTGCAATGACTTGTGTTATTACAGCTCAAATACTCAATTATTGCAATGGTCTAGTAAAGCACAACACCGAACAGTTGGTCAGTTGCTTCATATCTAAAATACCAAAACAGTAAAGTTGTGAGTATTTAGACTATTTTAAAATTATCTCCAAACTATTTATTTAAAACCATTGACAAAATTTGTTGATGCCTGTAGATTCAACATTTTGATATATTGCTTCTATGGAAATGCCATTTCAATTAATTTGGGAATTTAAATCTACACAGTCAAATAACAGGAAAAACCAGCAAGCCTTAAATGGTATTTACTTTGCTGCTATGGAAAACCTACATATTTTTTCCAACTCCATTTTAAAAACATTGTATATAATTAACTAGGATGGATTCTAGGTGCACAGTGCCCATTTAAATATATGATTTATTCTTCAGTTTAAAGTTTTTCTGTTTATCAGGAAGGGAAAAGCCTGATTGGGAAGCAAACTTTTGTTTACTTGACACAAAATAAAAATAAGCACACACCATACATACCCCCCAAAACAAACAGAAAAAAACTCCCCAAACAGACATGTTAGAGTGTTAAATTTAATTTATCACAATTTATAAAACAGTCTGAAAAGAACACTTATGTACTAAACTTTAATCTGTCTTTCATTCTTTAGCTAAATAATTAATACTCTGTAATACCTTCATAATTAGGTAAATTACTACCCTGTTTAGTTGTTTCATGATTAAATGGCTGTTTTTCTTTCAAAATACAGTTTTGGGTTTTTTTCTTGTATCATTAATAGAATGCACAAACAGGCTTGGACTGTAAGCATTTGGGTTTTAAGTGTTTATTATGGTATATTTATATTAACATTAAAAAAAAAATGAATTATCTTAAACTATTATCACCACAGCTGCTATCATCATTGGTGTTAAAAAGACAATTAGATTTTTTTTTTCATAGCACTGAAATAAAAATAATTCTTATAGCTAGATTATTCTACTCTGCTTATTCTTAGAAGAAGAATTATTGTTGGACTGGTAAAATGAGAGTGAATTTTTGCCTCTTATTAAAACTCACTTTGTCCTGAAGAAACCAAGCTAATAATCATGTTTTTAGTTCCAAAATATTTTTGTTCTCTGTCATGCAATTGCATGCATTACTTTAAGTAGAGTTTTAATGCCAAGAGACAAAAATGTCCTGTGTTGAAATGGTTCTAAAAGTGCTTCTTTTAAAAAAATAATCTGCTCATTGAAAAATGAAAAATGAAAAAATTATCTGCTCATAAAATGGTAAACACATTGTATTGCAATTGCTACTTCAATGGGCTTTAAAACCATTATAGAACCTAGGAAGGTCTTTATGACACAGAACATTATATTGGAAAGACTCTTGCTTTAATTTGTTGAAAAATGTCTTTAGTATTGACATGTGGGTACACAGGACTTTTTACTACCTACTTTGATTTTGATCATAGTAATGGAAATTCTTGTTTTTATCTATAGGTATACATATGTGCACTTATGTTTGTGCCCATTCATACAGATATATATTAACATTTACATATAGATACGTGTATGTGAATATTCTTTAGCATTTTCCATCTTGAATGCAGTCAAAGTGTAAGACCTCAATACCTTTGTTTCCTGTGGTTTTACTCCTTGTAGTACATAGCCACTTAAAAAACTCACCACAGTTGCTGTTCGTATTCCCTTTTGTGTGACTGCACGTGATCCTGGCTTGGTTCAGAGGAGCTCATGTGCTATTTTGAAAGATAAGGATAAGCTGATAAGCCTTCCAGCTGTTCTGGTACAAATTATTTGTGCAAAACGCTTTCATTCTGCCTTCTGTAACAAGGACATCCTCTTTCTGCTGCCATCCATTTAACTTACTGTAGAGACAACTAAAAGGTAATTTGATCATCTTCTACAAGTACCTACGCAGGAGGAATGTTTTTGACAGTGAAGGACTCTTTACTAAACCTCTTTTTTCTCTGCCAGATTAATTTCCATCACTGAAG
Organism: Pseudopodoces humilis; assembly: GCF_049639895.1. Lineage (NCBI taxonomy): Eukaryota > Metazoa > Chordata > Aves > Passeriformes > Paridae > Pseudopodoces > Pseudopodoces humilis. The sequence goes on along the minus strand of NC_142201.1, from coordinate 107,200,222 downwards.
CTAGACAAACTGAAATATAAAAAGAGGTGCAACTTGTGCTTTTTTTTTTTTTTTCTTTTAAGCAATTAGCACCAAGAGCACTTAACGCTTGGAATAATTTTTCAAATGAGGTCACACACTCTTTATATTTTGCAAACTTTACAAGAGAGTTGGAAAGCTTCCAGAAGGTGTGGTATAATTTTAACCACAAGGTTACAGGTTTCAAACAGACATGTCTGAGTAAGGTTCAATAGCAGGAGGTCAAACTCCTGGTTCTCTGTTGTTGCTGCCAGCCTACAAATATTAATCTTTCTTTCAAATTACTCCTGACAGACACTGTCATGAGCTTTTCCATGCACTTACATCCTGAGGCAAAACTCACAGACGACTTTCTGACATCAATGGGCTTTGGATCTAATCTACAGACAGCTAGTTTCTTCTGAAAAACATTGAGAAAAATCTAAGTGAAAAGTTTTATACCAGTATTACTGCAGCAACCAAGGTATAGTAGAGCAGTGGCATTTTTAGAGGATTAGAGGGACAAAATGCTCATTGAAGGAAATTAATAAAGTTATCTTTACTCCATCCTGTAGTCTCTCAAATTCAGCAAGTAAAATAGTTCGTGTTTTAAAATATTAAAAGTCATCTCTTCAGTATGCTGTAAAGGAACAGATACAAGCTTGTCTCTTGAATGCAGACCTTCACTACATTAATCATGGCATGTTAGCTTATCCAATCATGTTGAGTACTTTGAATATTAACTGATGCAATCTGTCAAGTTCAAGGTAATTTTTACATCCCAATTAGGAATGTTTTTTGTAAATTTAAAAGAATAAAATGTACTTGAGTAGACTTCTTAGGAAAGATGAGTTTCACTTTGGTTAAAAGAAAGAAATAAATTTAGTAACAGTCATGTGAATATCCAGACAATTTTGAAATGCGTACATTGGCATTGAGTGTCAAGAGCACTTTGTAAGTAGATATGAAGATTGTGAGAACATTTTTACCAAATATTAGTTTGTAATCCTAGCTCAAAAATGGAAGTTTTCTTGCTCTGGTAGGCATAATAGTGAATTTAAATAAGCTTCCTGAAATGCAAGATTCATGCCTTCACTAGCCTAAGCTTCACATTCACTAATCACTAGAAACTCCATGAAAGTAAAAAGAAAAGACAAAGTCCCTGCTGAAAACCATGAACTTTTGAATCCCTGAAGAATTATATGCATTGCTCTATACACATACTTGAAGTTAAATCATCTCCTTTCCTGCCTTCTCAGCTTTGACAAAATTCTCGTGAGATTTATTTATCTTTTTTCTACATTCAAAAGGTAATTTCTGCCTTCTTGCTCATCTGTCCAATATCTGTCACATTAAACCTTTCATTATTATTGCGATAGGTCCTAATCTTGAAGCTCAGCCTGTGTCTTTCCTCATGTCTCCTTGTATTGACTGATCCTTTTTTTTAGGAAGCAATTTTCTCTCTTACACTTCTCTTTTACATTTTCCTATGACACATCTCTGAGAATCCCACCATGTGTGATATTCCTCTGGGGAATGCATTTATCTGGAATGTAGGAACGTGTGAGCCCTGAGGATTCCTTTGTAGTGGGTAGGCTGAAGTAGGTGCTTCTGTGGCACCATCCATGTAATTCCCAAGTAGATGTAGAACTTGTGTGGTGTGATCCTGAGCATTAAATTTCTGCTGCCCTGGTCTCTCTGATCTGCAGAAGTCGGTGTTGCACAGGTCTATGTCAGGGCTGATGAAATAAATCTTGTAACACCAAGAGCTATTCCCGTGTCTTGCGCCACTGACAGTGTTCTTACGTACCTTCATTCTCCAGAAAAACTACTTTTTGCACAAGTGAAAGCACTGGCCAGTGGCAGCAAGGCCCACTTCAAAGGACATATTTTCCTGTACTCTTCATGAACTAGGTAACTTGACAGATCACATGGTTTAAACATTCTGCTAAAAGTAAGCGTTAGCTAGTTTTCACAGCCAAAATTCTTACTGAGCTTTGTTAATATTCCTGAAAGAATATCCACATCAGCCCTATCTATTTCTAAATGAACATTTTTAGTCATGTTTTCACCGTGGTTTCCTCAGACTTGGAGGGGGGAAGGTATTTATCCCTTCATCAAATGTTCCATTTTGGATGCTCTTGATGAGATTGCAATTCTTTAGCTCATAATCTCTTCTGATGTATGTAAAATAACTTGTCAGATTTTTAATTTTAGGGCACTAATCAAGAAAAATAGTCTATATACTGAGAAAAATAGTCCATCCTTGACTGACTCTTCCAGTAGCAGCTATTTTTACTGCAACAGCAGGTGGTTTAAGATTCTTTACAAAATAAATGTCCAGATAAAAGCACTCCCTCCATCTTCCTTCACACCACCAACAAACCCATATAGCCAGATGACTCCAGTCCCTCTGTGAAATAATTTTAGCTTGTCCACTTGTTATCACTTGAGGTTTTCCACAGGTTTCACAGCTTTATTCCTTGTATCTCATCCCTGCACGATACCTTAAGGTCTGCTCCAATTTATTTATTTAGATTTTATGCACAGGGATAAGTTACAACTCTTTGATACAAAGCATCTCATTTTCCAGGACACCCCACAGATATTAGCAATTACCCTGGAATACAAAAGCTTTTCATCCAAGCAAATAATTTGTTTTCCAGTAAAGAATGTAAGATCTCACCTCTGAAAAGGGATTTTTTGTTGCTGTTTCTCTCATAACTGTGAATGACCTGTGAGACCCATCTGGTCTTTCCACAAACAAGAGGAAGAAAACCCTTCAAGGGTAAAATATTATTTATTCTATGAGAAAACAATTTTAAATTAGAAAAGAAAAGTGTTTGACTTTATAACACTGCGTGTGTCTGATTTGAATCACTCACAGCTTGTACTAATACACCCTCTTAAAATGTTATATTGCATAATATCTATGTGGAAAGTATAAAAACCTTTCTCACCAGTAAGCAATTGCATATGGTCTGAAAATTAATCCCTCACTACCAGAATACATAAATAGAAATCCAGATTTGTTAGTGGGCTCCAGCTGCTTTGTGCTTCTCAGACGGTGCAGAAATAACCATAGACCCAGCTTAAATGTTCAGCTAAAGCGGGTTTACGGCTGCTTTCCATTACCAAAGCAGTGGAAAGCGACTGGAGGGGGCTCGTGAATCTGGACTATTCTGCAACTTGATGCCACAATCCGTGTAGTAAGACACTAATAGCCTAGCTAGGACGCTTCAGTACTTTCCAATTGCTGACTGCTAGGGTACCTTTGTGAGCTGAGAACCTGTGATTACACAGATGTTAGGAGGAAGGAAAAAAGAGGAGAGGCGTCATGGTATTGATGTTCTAACACAGTGGAAGTGTGTGTCCTGAGGAAATTTGCATGAGTAATGTAGTGGGGGTCAGATAATGGTCAAGTCCTAGCGTGAGTATATGCAACTATTCTGGGAACTGGGAAGTTTTGTTCATGTTCTGTCTTTACTGGCTTATCCAGATCTGCTTTATGTGTTTTGAAATTGGCTCAGAATTTACAAGGTCAGTTGCTATCTCACAGCTGACCCATGAAAATTTCTTCAGCAATTTATTTCATTTTCACATCCTGCTATGTATATCTCTGGTACTTGTAATTCTGTTTTCAGATGATCTTGGTTTTGAAGACTTTTCTGTAAGTCCAATATTAAGTTACATATTCAAAATAAGGAAATAAATCCCAGTTGTCAGTGTGAATCACCTATAGTGATAGTAAAAGATATCTTTGACAGATGGAGCATTATTTTCCCCATGAAGGAAGAAATTACTTTTGGATTTCTTTCCAAACCATCTGATATAGAGATTACATAGAGGTGGAGGACATCATCTACAACAACATAAACTTGCATTAAGTGTTAGGGGTGTTTAAACTAAAAGCATTCAAGCTGTGTTGCTGATGTTCCAGAAATCAGGAAAGACACCATGCCAGCTGTCCAGATAAATCGTGGGGAAGAGTTTGCACCAAGGTCTAGAGTTCAAGACCTGGATCTGCATCTTCTTTTCCCTTCTCCTATAGGTTAGCCTGCCTGTGTTCAAGGTCAGCTCTCCTATGGTGGTGAGAGCTGTGAGAAGCCTTGTCTGAGGCCTCTCTAATACAGGTTACAAGGAGGCAAAACTGAAAAAAAACTGGTCAGGAGATGGTGGTTGGAGCAGCCAACACCTACAGACCTGTGGCATCTCCCTGCTGTGAGCATAAGGTCACAGCACCTTTATTCTGGTTTTGACAGCATGGACTGCACAAAAATAACTTGGTTTTGTTTTAGCACCCTAAAAATCTCAGTACACAGTAGCTTGATATAGTTGACACAAACTGTTCTTTTGGATGTTTTTCCACAATGATCTATTATATTTAATGACCTGTTGATGATCTTATGGATATTTCTGCATGACTAGGGGCAGCTTTTGATGGAAAGAGGTTTCAGCTAAAGTGCAGTACCTTGCCCATGCCTCAGTCCAAGACATCATATGCAATTTCCACAGCTCAGCTGATGCAGGGAACCTTGACAATCTGTCCTGCCATGGGATAGAGCCTCTAGGAAACAATGAATTTCAGAGTTACTGATAAAGGTACTTTGTGTTTCAAATCAATCATGTGTTTGCAATCAGAATCCTGCTTGTGTGACAATCTAAGGCTACTTAGAATATTGTAACACCCAATTACTTGGAGGAGAACTTAATTTAAATTCAAAAAGAATACTTACATTAAATGTAATCATGTATTTGTTTTCATCAGTGGCACTTGCCTGTATATAGATCCTAAGGAGAGAAAGGATTACAATTTTTCTCAGAGCTAACTTGTAAAATACCTCTTTTTAACTCTGTCACACATAATAAACTCTTATCTACTTATGGTAGACGATCAGTCATCTATTAACTTATTTCAAATTATTATTCTCAAAATTTAAGTGATCAAACTATATTATTTGATTTTTTGGGGACATTGGTTAGAGTATCTCTAACTCAAGGAATGATTGCTCTGCAAAGGAGATCAAGACACCTGAATTGCTTAGGCCATGCTACCTTTATATGTGTATTAATTTCTCTAAGTGCATAAGTAAATTCTTTAGCATAACCTTAACTGTTAAAATTTTTGTATAGGAGTATATAGAAGTAATTGGGTTAATCTAACACCCTACTTGTAGTCCCTTTTGTTCTTAAATACTCTAAAATATGGTTATATTTTCCAAGTGGAATTTATATGTGAATAAAACAGTCAGAGAGTTGAAATAGTCATATAACTGTGAATCCACAGTAGTAGGGCTAGAACCAGAACAGCCTCAATAAGCTTTTTCTTTTTTCTCTTTTTTTTCCCCCACATATGGCAATGCTTGCTGATGCTTCCAATTAAAACAACTTCATCATTTATGTATCTCTTGCCCAACTCTTTGACCTCTGCTTCAAGAGTAGCCTGCCAGGATGGAGAATTCATTCCTATGTCATCATTTTAATCAGGCTAATGCATTGCAAGGAATTAATAACTTCATCATTTCTCTGGTACTGTTCAACTTACGGTTATCGATATTTAAGGTTACTGGAAAAACTATGAAAACTCTCCCTTAGGGAAAATTGCTTATTTTTACTCAACTCTTTCGAGACAAGACTTGCATATTTTGTAACCCACCAGCTCTTTCAAGACATGTTATCTGCTTCCCCTGGGGGGCTTGGTTCTGGAATCACTTACATCAGTTTTAAACAGAAGTATGTTCAGCAAAATATGTTACTCCATCAGTAAATGCATTTGCCATAAAAGTCTGAATCAGTCTGTAGCTCATACTTAGTCCTCAGGCTTCATGTTTGTTTCATTAGTGCTCCCCTTCTCTTTTCTAGAGAGACCTGCTTTTGATTTACAGTAGTAACCTTGTGTCCTGCACCAGCTTAGCCTTTGAGCCATTACTTTTTCATTTTTAGCCTTGGGCCAGCTGTTTGTAACCTTTGTGTCTTGCATCAGTGGTATTCAGCCTCTTGTAGTTTACAGCAATCATGTAGCAATGACCTTATAAACTTTCTGTACCTTTTTCCTTCTTGAGTGTTCAAATTCACATCTAGCATGGCAGTGTATTGTTCAGGTACTGCTGGCCTCTCTGCCTTCAGCAAGCACAGGTTCTGCTTCAGCAGCTCCTGGCCTCTTTCACTTGGGTTTCCAAAATCTGTCAGAAACAAAATTACTGAGATAGCCCCCTCAAACCGCTGCTTTACATATAGGTTATGTTTATCTTCTGTCTTGAAATGTTACAGCTTTTATAGGAAACTGCCACCAACATTCAAGGAGAATTTTTTTGTCCTTTCTTTGTTTTGGGCCTTCTGTGATCTTTGTCAAGTAGGGAAAAATGGATTTTTTTATCATTAAAAAAAAAAAAAGAAAAGGCAGTAAATAAATCCCACCTTTATAAATTCAGTCCAGAAGAAAGCAGCAACAAACTGTTACCCTTTCACAGCTTTGCTGTCATTTTAACTCCAGACTGTATCAGGTGCAGGTTTCTCTCTTTCTAACTGATGATGAATTCATTTAACTATCAGAGAACTTCTCAGCACCTGTTGGGCTGACACCATATGCTCCTATCTTACTGGTAGATGCTAGAGAAATAGGCTTCTTTGAAGCAGGAGATAGAGGGATGATCCACAGAAGGCCATGAAGGTGAAAATACATTGCATGGCATTCACAGGTGAAAGGACTTGCCCATTTTATCCAAAAAATCTGTCAGGCATCCATCACACTGCCAGCAGGATTGTAAATTATAAACAGCATGTAAGGCTTGAAGGTAATAATAGAATACATCACCCTCATGGCTTTACCACTTGCTTAAATCAAGAGATCTGTGACAAAAAAGAAAAAATTAAAAAAAACCCCCAAAAAACTAAGGCAATGAGTTCTTTTTAGCATAGGTGTTATATCAATAATTCATATTTAAAGATACTTCAAAATTTCTGTGCAGTTATAAAATAAATTATAATACGTGCTTTATAAAATGTAAATAAATCCTTGGGGTTCCCTTTGCCTTAATAAATTTTCTTCAAAGTTATTTGTTGCTCTTCTTAGATTAGAATTTTACCTTTATTTTAAAACTTGAGAACTAATGAGGTATTTTTAAATAAATTCTTGTGTTTCCTGATTGCAGTTTAGCATCACAATTCAGAAAGTTACCTCATTAAGGTATCTGTAGTGTAGTAGGTACTAAGGCAACCTACAGCTTTAGAAATCCATTATATATTCCAACTGAATATACATTTTGATATTACTCTTCTCAGTTCATGATTTTAAGAATGTATCAAGTGTAAAGATCCTTAACAGGGTACTGTTCATCAGATGAGAAGCAGCTTGATTATAATTTTGTGTAAAAAGATTAATATAGATATCCTACTTGCCCTCCTAATTTTGTAACATTTTTACTGAAAATGCACTTACTGCTAGTAGAGTGAACATTTACTCTCATGAGCTCTTGACTTAACATTTCTTTGTTGTAATTTTATTGTGGATTTTTGATTGCTTCAATGTATTTTCTTTAATTGTTATACAAAATCTACTGACATTTTGCTTCATAGAGAAGGACTTTCCTTTTTTGTTATCACTTTGAATAGTCGATAATATGAAACAAAACACTGGAATTTGATTTAGTTGTACTTGTGTGACATTCTCATTAATATCTTTTAGGCTTTTTTTTTTATTTTCCCTCAGTTTTCATTCTTTGGAAAAAGCTCTTTCTCCTGGTTTCTGGGATTTTTGAGTTAAAATTTAAAAAAAAAACCAGTCACATGATATATCTAGTGATATTCAAGCAATTGGATTCAAATGAGTTGCAGTACATATAGTGTGAGGGACTAAATCAGCCATATCCATGATCTGAATCTCAGGGCATGGTGAGTTGTACACAGAAGAAATCAAGAGTCTGTGGTAGAATGTTTGCAGTAACTAATGGCTGAGCTATTGCTTTTCAGAGGGTAGCAAACCAAAGAATCCAAAATTTCTGTGGTAAAAAAGAAGCCATAAATATCAAATATTTGTGTGTGTATGCAGATATAGTTAGTCTAATTAAAAGTCTTTGCTAATTCTTAAAATGGGTACTTTTAGGCCCATTATGATGACAGGCTTTTAACACCTGTAGTATTTTTGGAAATTAACTGATGCTTTCCATAGTATTTACCCTTCTGTATCTTAAAATGCTTGTTGCTTATCTCCCTCCTAGTCCAGGAGAATTATGGTAAATCATCTGAGTGCTTCACCAGGAGAAATATGGTGTTGAAGATGAAAATTATTTAATTCTAGGATATGCTGGGACTTATTTTATGTCTTTCCAGAACTGTACACTTTGCTTTTCATTTCTTGGTCTGCAATTCCACAGAGGCAAAATTTGCTCAACACACAATATTTTACATATGTTGGATGTATGTTCTTTAATATCCCTAAAACTGGTTTTGTTCAGCTCCAGAGGCAGCTTTCCTGTAATGAACAATAATTGGCCAGTGAAGAATTTATTTGGCTGAGGGCTTCTGATTTCATCATCTGCTGGTACTTTTAGGGCCTTTATAATTATCTAAGTGCACATCTCTGTTGCTCATTTTTGTCTGGGGTCAGAGTTAACTCTGCACAGGAAACCTACTTATTATTACTATCTGTTAATTACAGATAAGTATCAAAATTACTATAACAGTGGGCTTTATACAACAGAATTGCTCAAAGCTGAGATAAAACTAAAAGTAATTAGGTACTATTCACCTGGTCATTAAACAATTGCCATCACAGCTAAACAAGTTTAAACAAAAGCCACGGGAAAGTCAAGTCAAATGAAGCCTGACAAATCCTAAGGCTGAGATCTTGCAGGGCTCATGCAGTCCTAGAATCCTGTTGTTAGCCATAATAATGCTTTATTTACTGGATTTGCAGGCTGCAGTGCTGTGTGTGAAAAGAAATGGGTGTTCTCTTGGTAATAAGAAAATTCAGAGGTAGAATCTTACATATAGTCTTGTCTACAGATCTTGGGATGCATGGAAGGTGCAGTACATCACTCAAAATGATAAAGATTTACATATGCTATAACATGCAAGTATATTTTTCATCTTGTTAGAAGGATGTTTTCTCCATCTGAAGAAAATGGCACCTGATGCCAAAAATCAAATAGTGTATAATGTTCAACAAACATTTTTGTAAACTTATTTATTTACATAATATGCATTGATTTAGTTTCTCAAAACCTTTTCATTTTTAGTTTAAACTGCATTTTTGTTATAAAAAATTAGCTTAGAATTTGCTGACACTTTAGGGGGGGAAAAAGTCACTTCTATATAGAAATAAGTAATTATTTTAATAACTTGTGATTGAATTTATTCAAAATATTTTTTCTGAGTATTTAGAAAGAGTTTGATTGCCAGAAAAAGGGTAAGGCACTTGAGCTGCTATACAATACTGCCTTTCTTCCAAATCAAAAGTGTGTGTAAAAGGAGACCTCCCACTTTCCTTGTTCCAAATACCTGAGAGTTTTAAAGTTGCAAGTTTTAGTTGTTCATGCAGTACTTACCTCCCACCATTTTTAATCAGATGATATAACACTGATACTTGTACAATGTAATTTGATGGATATGGATTTGGTTATTTTCCTATATGTGACATGATTATAGTGCTGTCTCACATTTAAAGGTGTCACACATACTACTCCAGTGACCAGGGAGTGGCCCATGTTTGGAAAACATATTGTAAACTTATTGTAAACAGAATGTATGTGATATACAATTAAATGAGATCCTTTTCTACTCTTTTGTAGAGTAGCAGAATTTTGAAATCTATATAGGTCAGAGCTGAGCTGTCATCATGCTGGAGAAAATTCTGAGATTGCATAACAATTACGATTATGCAATACATAATAGCTACAGCAGAAGAAATATTCATTGTCAGTAGAATCTAAATTAATGTTCTTGGATTACCATGACAGTGAGAGTGCCATATTCTGTAGAAGTTTTTAAAGTAAGCTGTCTTAAAAATAGCTTTTATTTCCTGTTGATTGGATAGCTTATAATTCTTATAATTACTGGGATAATGTTGCCACAGCTTGGGTAACAAGCACATGGAGGGGGAGCCCAGATGGTCATGGGTAGGTATAGAAGAGTTATCCACTGAGCAGTCACAGCTGGTATCACTTTTCCTGGAGAAAACAGCAGCAGCAGGAAGAAAAAATTGTTGAAAGTTGGTTTGTTTTCTTATCAAATTCACTACAGCTTTATCACCTCTCTCTTTTGAAGTAGGTTATGTGACACCCAACACAGTGCCATAACTTTCCTGTTAGTCGTGCCTGGTATGGTGTTTGTTTCCAAGAAGAGAGGAGAGCCTCATGGTGGTGGTGCCTCTGCCTCAAATGTGCATCCTTAGTATTCTCATGAAAAGAAAGAATGGATATAAAAAGGGAGGTGCCTGGCAAGTGCTTTTTTAGGGAGTTTAGAAACATGAAGATCTTTCTTCTCACAGGGAATTATGATGCCTATGAATGTTATTCAACCTTGAAAGGGTATTAGCTAAAGATATGATCTTCTCCATTAGTTTAGAGAAAAGAAACAGCTCATTTCTCTAATAATTAGAAGGGTTAAACTTCTTCTAAATTTGTGTCTACAGCTAAAGTACCTGTTGGTTCTTGTTTAAGGATGGTTTGCAGACAGATTTCTAATTAGTAAAATGCTGAAGTAACAATCCTCTAAAACACATGTAATACCTGTACCTGCTCATGGCTTCTTTCTTCACCCTTGGATATGCAGCCAGACATACACAAGTTTTGTATCTACTGGATTTAATTCATTGAATACCCAAAGAACAGCTGGCTTAAAGGTATTTTTTCATCCTAACAGAGTAGATTTTAACTAGGAACAATGATTGCTAAATTCATTCACTGTGATGAAACTACAACAGGAACCAAGTATTTCCTGATTATCTCCTACACTGGCACTCAATTTCTTAGGTAATCTGGATTCCCAAAATCACATCACAGCCTAATAGAACTCAGGACACCTTAAAAAGAAAAAGGACTGTATAAGTCCATGTTAACAGGCAGAATCTAGTTAAATCAGACATTTTCTATGGGCATATTTTATCTTTGTCACTGAAGCGATAAAAAGATGATGGTAAAAGAACATTTGGGGAATGAAGAATTTTTCTGCCTCAAGATTAGAGCTTTCTTTATGTTGCTCTAGGTGGGAGAAATTTAAATGCAGATGCTATTGCAGATTTTATCTTTGTGAAGACTGGATCAAAGGGAAATTAATCTGTTGCATAAGAATCACCAGAAACCACTTGGTCAAACGATCAGTGCTTAGGCCTCATCTAGTCAAGTTTTCAATACCTCAAAAGGTAATAAATTTCCCAAGCTCTCTGTGTGCCTGTTTTAGGTACAATTTCACAATCTGTGTGAAAATATTTTACCAAACAGCCGGCTGGACTTACCCTGGTTGTGACCTGGTTTGCTGCCTCTTCTCCTGCTGTGTACCTCTGAGAAGAGTCTGTCTGCAGCTTCCTCTTAGGACAGTGCTACCCAGGACCAGGCATCTTCATGAGGCTCCATCGCTGGACCCACTCGATGCCAGTCGTGTCACTGGGGAGCCCAAACTCCAGTCTGGGTCACAGTACTTCAGATGTGGCCTCACAAGTGCTCAGGACAGGAGGGATCACACTCACAGACCTGCTGCCTACAGTTTTGGTGATGCAGCCCAAGATAAGCTCGTTTCTCTTTAAGTGGAGTTTTATTAAAGACATTTTCCGTAGTCCAGGACCACATTAAGATACATCACATATGCTGGAGAAAAAAAGCTGTCATGATTATGTGTGTATATTTTGTGTCATTCTAGGTGGTCTGCCTCTTTTCTTTTTATTTTTTATTTTTAATGGCTAATCCTTTCTGGCTAATATATTTGCTGATAGCTGCCATTCATATCTATATATTCCTGTCCACCCTAGAGATGAAATTCTCAAATACATTAACAAGTCAGGTCTTGCAAGCTCCTCAGATTTCATAAACTGATATGTGGAAGGGAAAGAGGAACATGCAAAGAAAACTTTGTTACAGAAAGACTAATATTTGAGTTTGTGTTCAGCCACAGGCTTTCCAGTGGAATTTCTTGGGCTAGAATACTTCTGGAAGCCTTGTCCTTCAGAGCAGGTTAGAAGTCATGCTGCAAGTAGGGGTATTTGTTATTACTCCAGGGTCTTTTCCTGAGTAGTAAGGTTATCTTTTATTTGCAATCTGCTTACTTAAATCCTTTTCTGTGTATATAGTATCGCAGCCTTTCAGTCTTTGCTGTAATGGTTTGTATGCCCAGACTTTGTCAGAACAGAAGGTTCTGCAACTGGCTGCAGGTTGCTCTGAATAGAAAGCATGTATGTGGTACCTGTGTCACACTGAATATGCTCATTCAGAAGACTAAATCATAAAATAATTTTAATTCATTCTTTCTTGCATCCTGTAACCAGCTTAGCAAATATGGTAATTATCCTTATAAGCATATGCTGGTTAATGGTTGTTCATTCTTGAAAGGGGATGCATTTCAATGAGTTCTAAAATTGTGTGCATAGAGGAGTTTGAAAATTTCTGTAGCTCTTTGATAGCAAAAATACTCAAAAATCATTTTTGCTGGCTGAGGTAGGGTCGGTTTTCTTCACAGTAGCTAGTAGGGGATCTGTGTTTTGGATTTGGCTTGGAAACGGTGTTGATAATAGAGAGAAACTCTCCTTAGAGCTGAGCAGGGCTGACACAGAGCCAAGGCCTTTCCTGCCTCTCCAGTGCCCCACCAGGGAGTCCCTGGGTGGGCACAAGGAGCTGGGAGGGGACATGGCCAGGAAAGCTGACCCCAAGTGACCCAAGATGACAAAATGACATCAATAATAACTCTATAAAGCCAGAGGAAGAGGTAGGAGGGGGGGAACTTCCAAGTCATGGAGTTTGTCTTCCCAAGCCAGCACTGTGTGTGTCGGACACCTGGCCAGCCATGGGAAATGAGCTTTTTTTTTTTTTTTGCCTTGCTTTCATGCCTAGATTTTGTTTTACTTGTTAAACTGTCTTTATCTCAATCCATGAGCTTTCACTTTTACTCTTCCAGTTCCCTCCCAGGGACAGGGGGAGCAGCTGAGCAAGTTTTAGATGAGGAGTTAAACCATGACAACACTTTTTTATTGGTCTTTAATGTGAAATATATGTGGTTTATTGAACTGGCTAAATTAACATGGGTGCTTTGTTGAGTTATTTTTATACATTGTAAAATTAAGTTTGAGGTAAGAGTAATCTGTTTAATTGAAGAAAATGGCAACTTAGATTTTTTCATCATGGACAGAGTAGCATAATTGTTCTTCAATGTGTTAATGTAATTACCCACATCTTAAAGTAAAATGGAATCTATATATTTCCCCTTGAGCTGAAATAATAAGGCACATCAACTTTAAGAAATGGGATGTAAAAATCTAAAAATAATCTATGCAGTAAACAACATTTTTGTTTGTTTGGTTGGGATTTTTTTTGTTTTGTTTTGATTTTTTTTGGAATGTGGCACAACTCTTTTAAGAACTGCTTCTCTAAAGCAGAGACAATGAGTTATCTATGGCTTTATCCCAATTAAGAGGATTGGACTGTATTAATATGATAACCCATTAGCACTCTTACATGATATTTTTAAGGGAAACTTTCTTTTTCCTGTAGGAAAACAATTTGTTTTCATTTCTTCTGGGGATCTTCAGTTACATTTATCACACTCAGTATCAGATTTCACATGCTGTTCTTGAATCTAATTTAACATATATTTTAGTTTATGTAAATTCTAAATTTGCTGCCTATTCCCCTTCGGAATTTTCTTATGAGATATTATCTCCATGCAGGAAACAAATCAAGTTCAGTTCCTCTTTCACTACATACTCATGCATTTTGTTTACCTGGAATAACTCACTTTTTGTATGTGACTTACACTCTAAACCAGAACATCCCAGCTTTTTGGCTATTCCTAAATCCATGGAAAAATTAATCTTCTCCTGAAAACATCTACCTGATATCTGCTTTGCTGAGTCAGTCTTTGGAGGAACTGTAGCTGAGAATCCAATAAACCTCTTCAGGCTGTAAAAAATTACTTTTCCCCTCATATGAGTATTTAACATATGAAAGTTGCTCGAGGCATATCCTGAAGCAGTTGCTCAAATGGAGCTGCTGTGTGTCAGTACTCTACTGGCATTAATTCCCTGCTCTCTTCCCACACATTTCCTGGTGTACAAGTAGGGCAGGAATGTGACACTGACACCCCCCCTCCCAAAAAAAAAAAAGAGCCTGATCTATTTGTTGAAGATTATTAAATGTCATGCCTAAAGATATGTAGACCCCATCTGACTAATATGCAAATGAGGAAAAAAACTCCAGTATCCTTTTTGCTTCAATGAGATAATATTAATTTGATATCATTGAAGTTTATTCTATTTTAATTTCCTCCCTCATCTTCACCGTATTAATGTCTGGAAATATTAGTTTCTCACTGAAACCTCTTACATTCTGCTTTTTAAAAGAATAGCATATAAAAGCAAATATTCAACAGTGTCAAATTCACTAAAAGCTCTTCACATTTTCAGCCTCTATGTCTTCTTATAGATTGAAAGTGATCTCCAGGGGATGTGTTTGAATAGAACAGCTCAAATTTAGATCATCTGTTGGACTGTGCATCATTCACTTGTGTCTAAGGGTTATTCTATTCCCTTTTGAGCTCTCTTTAAATGCATTACAGGTATTTACTACATTAGAACTTAGCAAACAAAACAAAGACAAGGTTTGCAGTTTTTTCACTGTTGTAGTTATTTTTTTATTATTTCTATTATTAAATTATTTCTATTATTTTTATCTATAAAATTATTATTTCTATTTTTATTTCTATTTTTTTTTTTTGTAATTTAGACTTAAAACTGGCTGTGCATAGAAATGGCTATTTTCTCACTGGATTTTTTTTTTCTGCCCAGCATGATCACAGATTTCAGTCTTCAGCAGAATTTAGATAAACATAAAAACCCTTTCTGTCATTTTTTTCTCCTTCTTGGTATTATTGTCCTCAGGGAAATACAATCCTCTTTATAAATAGAACTAAAAAATACAAATAAAGGAGCAAAATATATGAATTCTTAATCTGCAGACAACTGTTGTAAATAACATGAAAACATACTTAGACCCAGCAAGTTGTTGCTTAATGTAAGAGAAGTTATGTTGAGGGTGATGGACCACTGATCTAGATTAAAGATAATGACATGGAAATTAATTGTTCTGAGCAAAAAGGAAAACAGAATAAATTTATCTTACAGACATCATTTTGGTTTTGTTGCTGTTAGAAAGCTGCAACTGACATTTCTCAAGCCAAAGGTAAGAATACTTTTGTATTCCAATATTCCATGTAGATTTTTGAACCACTTTGAGGATTTTTGGGGGTGTTTTTCTTCCCCATTCTTGCTTGATCCTCTTTTGGTTTCAGTTTTTTTATAGGTTTGGGTTGGGTTTTTTTCCCCCTTAGAAGAATTTTCAGTGGGAAATATTCTTAACAACTTCAGCTTCCTGGAATTATATCATCCAGATGTTTGAGACTTCTACTCAAACTTGGTATCACTAAGGTGAAATTTCCTCACTGCCTTGCTTTGGCTTTCATAAATGTTAAGATTTGAGCCTGAGAGAGAGAAGAGGTGACCAAGAATTGTTTGCTCAGAACCACATCCAGGTGGCTTTTGAGTATCTCCAAGCCTTAAATAACTAGAGGCTGGAGGGACACTCGTCACATATTTTTGAAACCACAACAAAAGCAAACCCCACAAGAAATAAACTGATAAATTGATAATTGCCAAGATGAATTTCATGAACAAAATATATTCTCATTCACACTCTGTGTTATTTTCTGGTAGCTTCCAAAGCAACTGAAGTAGGTAAAAAAAAATGCTGAAAGAATACTAGGGGAAAACCCCAAAATAACCAATCCATGACTTGATAAATAGGCTGGGGGAAAATGAATATTGCATGAAAAATGAGCAAGAAAATGATAATCCACCAGCATTATCCGGTTCAGGAATTGGTCTCCTGGATTATATTCTGCTTCTCTCAAACAGTGTGGAATTTTTGGTTTATTTTCTTTTCCTGCATAATTGTATGTTTAAGAAATAATGGAAAGGGCTCAAGATCCCAAAGGTGAGTACATTTCAGCAGAGAGGTAGTGTGTTTCATGGGTAAATCAATTCATGGGTTGTATGTAGAAAATTTTTAATAGAAATTTTCTCATTTGAATTCTTGGTTAAGTGTGCTGGCTAATGTTACTAGATTTATTAAGGTTTACTAGTTTCTTTTATGATTTACGGCACAGAAAAATCCTCTGACATCAGAATGCTGGAACAGGTAGTGTTGTGTCCCTGTGCATAATCAGGGCACAAGTTAATTGAACAAAAGCTAACAAAACCCCCCTAAAACTAGGAGATGTAAATAAAACCTTTTGATATTGCCAGGGTACTTAACTGGTGAATGAAACTTTGAGCTAGGGAAAGAGCACAATTCCTTTTGGTAAGAACTAACAGATGTTTAATTTGTTTCATTATTTTATGCAGACCTTTATATTCAGGAAAACACACTATCCAAGGCTATCATGGAAGGACTAATATCAGTAGATATTACACTGGGAGGTGTTGATTATTGTGTAATAACTAAACTTCTGGGTGGTTTTTGTGCCTTTGTTCTGTTTTAAGTTTGCTGTATGATTGGTATTAGTACTGCTAAAGGAAGAACCTGCTCACCCACTTAACTCAGCACTGAGATTTCCTTTTTCCTGCTTACCAGGACTCTAGCCTTCCATCTCTAGATTTAACAGTGCAGTGATATCAGTTTAGCTCTCTATACTGCCCAAATACTTTTAACAGTCACAACTGAAAAAAGAGAAAAAAAAGTAATGTGACCATATGATTTTCTAACATGTGTGGAAAAAAAAAGAAAATGCAAAATATTTTCAAGTGGACCACATGCCTATACCAATTCTGTTCCATCTGAGTGGGAAAAGATTTGGAGAACTGTAATTAGTGAACTCTCAGCATACTTAATTTTCTCTTTGCAAAGATAAATACCAAACCAACAAAAACCCCTCAAAATAGAAAACATTTGTCTCATAACTGAATTAATTTTGTGCAATATTGCCACTTTGAATCTGTAGCTCTCATCTGAAATGTTTTAGGGGAGAGAAAAAGAGGCCAGCACAGTTAAAAATGAACTTAAACAGATAAATTGGGCACAACTGTGATGTACCGACAACTTTAAGTGGCTGATTACAGCTTGCTTGCTTAGTAAGTGCAGCAGCTGTGCTAGGATAGAAAGAGGCAATGATGATGCTGCCACTATTAAAATGACAGTAAATAAACTAGTTTCTCAGTCGAATATTATTCTCAATTTCTACCTTATTCACTGCCCAAAGAAGGGTTTACAACATTTGTGTTACAATAGTGGCTGAGTGTACAGTTAAAAGGAGGGTGGTTTTTTAATGCATGGTATAGACCACTTTTCAGTATTTTACATCCTAAAGAAACTGCTAAAAATTTTCTAAACTGGACCAGGGTACAGAGAACTGAGGTGATTTACACAATGTCAACCCAAAAGTCATCTGAGAATAAGGAATTCAGTTTAAATCTCTCTTGCTTTTACCATAAATACATCCAGCAACTGGCTTATCTCTAAAAGCTGGGTAAATTAATGAGGTATTGTTAAATTGCTAGACTCACATTTGAATGATTTTTTTTCTTATATCTATCTATAACCTCAGTGTAATCCTTTTTTAAAAATAATTCATTTTCCCCCAGATCATTATATGAACCATTATCAGCACAGAAAGGCTCATGAGGTTACTGACAATAACAAAGCAGAACATGTGAGCTAAGAAAGAAAACACTCCAGAGCTCAAACAGATTTCTCTTTCAAGCTTCTCAGGAGGCATTAGAAACAATGGGAAAATACTATAAAAGTCTTACTTTAAGAGGAGTTGAACTGCCACATCTGTTGGAGATCAGTGGGAGTTACAGATGCTGCGTGCCTCAGTACATAACTTATATAAATAAGCTTATTTATATAAATAAGCCAATCATTTTAAATATAGTTCAATCGTTGTCATCTTTAAGATAATAACAATAAGGCAAATGATATCCTCCTTTCACTAAGCATTCCATTAACCAAAGAACATCATCACTTTCAGGGTGCAATAGTCAGAGGTGACATTACTTATGGCCAGAGTAGTGATTTTGATGGGAAGAAACCCCCTAAATCCATCCTGCCACACAAAGGTTCGAATGCCACAAGCTCCAGAGAGAAACTTCAGGCACATGACAGTGTGTATGAACACTGACATTTAGAAACACTTTGATCTTTTAAAGCAACATCAGTTGAAACTTGGGCTGTCCACCTGGGCAATGTGTGTTGACATTGAAATATGAGTAAAAATGATGTCTGGCATGTTACAGGTGGAACTGCCTTGGAGCTGTGAAAAAAAGTTATTGAAATCTGTTGCTGTTTTCCTTTGGGATCTCTTTACCTTTTGGCAGAACCAAACAATGGATGAATGCATCTTCAAAATCTCCCTGTTGAAAGGAGGTGATGACTCTTCTATTGTAGCATTTCCAAAGTGGTTCACTTTGAACTCTTTTCTAGCTACTACACAATACTTGCTTTGCATGACTTTTTGTTTCGTAGGTGCAAACGTTAGCATATTCAAGCTCTGAGGGATTTGTTTGGAGAGTTTTGAAAGACAGGATTTCTTTGTCACATCTCTCTTCCCTTTCCTAGCAGAGTTAGATATTTGTGTGCACGTCCAGCAGCTCTTCTGGAGGGAGGATATATTCTCATGATGTTGTAACAATTTTCCTTCCTCCTCATCACCCTTATCCTTGTGCTAGTTTTATAAGCAACAGCAAACTATTAAGTAGCTTGATTATCAAATGACATGAAGAACAATTTGTTATAAATAGCTCTACATGTAAAATGTAAAATGATGTTATCTTTTACTTCAGATTCCGCAATGCTCACTTGAATTTATCCTCTTCAACAGCTTCACCACAGCTTCCACCGTTTCTACAATAATCTTTGTTTTCTTCCTACCAGTGACTTTTGGAGGGCTAAAGAAACAGAGCAATTGCCTATGTCTAGAAGTACTCTCGAGTTTTTAACAGACTTATTATTTTGGCATTTAATGAAAAGAATACGAAGCTCAAATCCATGAAAGAAGAGTGACTTAGAGCATGAGGCAAAAGGCTTGAGTAATCTTCTGGTGAAGGGAACCAAAGAGAAAGGCTGCTACTTTGCACACCAAAGCTCTGAAAAAATGAATTCTGCATAAACATTGTTTCCTGTGTCCCTCACCTATCCTTTCTCAGTTGTTTAAGCCTAATTATTCTTTTGAAATGTCTGAAAAAAAGGGAAGCTATGAAACATTATTGTGAGTAGAACAGAATTTATTCTGCTCTTGAGTTAAAAATTATCATCAGCAAAAGCACTTGTCACAGAAGCAGGGTTAAGACCTTAGAAACCCATTCAGTAGGAGGGTTAAAAACTAGATGGCTGCTTGAAGCAGGTGCTTTTCCTTAAGAAAGCACTCTTGTCTACAAGTCCCTCTCCAAGAATTGAGAAAATTTTGGCCATTATCTCAAATTAGTATTCCCTTCTGTGAATTTAAGAGAACCTTTTAGCTGTTCATTTTTTTGATGTGCAAAATACAGTTTGAGTTTTGTTTGTTTAATGTTAAAAATATTTGTTTTGTTCTGTTATTTGTCAGACATGTCTACAAGAATCACGGAGCTTGACATTGAGAAATGGATCTGTTTTTAGAGTGTGAAAGTTGAGGATTTCCATTCTGTACATATTTGAGTAACAAATTCTTATTACAAAAAGTCTTTGAGTAATCTCATAAGGGAAAGTTGCCATGGAGACCAAAAAAAATTGTTCATTTTTATTCATGAGTTATTGTAAGGGAGGGATAGACCTAATTAAAGCTGTTTCAGCCCTATTTATCCACAAATATCTACATGAAATATCTTGCCTCAAGTGAAGTCCATTCCTCAAAAGCATACTGGTTTTCCCATGTACTCCAAAGAAGTAGTCTGTAGTTTTCCACGACAGCAGTGAATACTAAATATTCTAAATTAATGAGTCTATCTTTGCTGTATATTTGGTGAAAAAATATTAATCACTCTTTCCCATGAAACAGTGTTTCTGAATACATTATAGAAAATATATACCACATATGAGATAGTAAAATAGTTCATATGAATGAAAAGAATGAGACATAAGTGAACTTCCTTTTTCTGCAAGTGTATATGTATAAAATATCATCAGCCTAGGGTTGATGTCACTCTTGTTTTAAATTACTGAATAATTGGTGCTGCCGTCTTCTGGTTATATCTAAAGATTGTTTAAAGCTCTGCTGTTTCTATCTGTGTGAAAGATGTTAGTTCCAGCTTTTGTTTTTATCTACTCCATGTCTAGCCTGTTTTCTCTTCATCCTCTCTAATCCAGCATTGAAGCCTGTATACATCAGCTCATTTTGTGTTGGGGTAAATAATATTCCTATGGTTTAGGTGCTGCATTGCACTGTAAAATATTTCATTAAAAATATGCATTGTTCTTCTGCTACCTTTTTTTTTTTTTCC
This sequence comes from Pseudopodoces humilis, assembly GCF_049639895.1. Taxonomy (NCBI): domain Eukaryota; kingdom Metazoa; phylum Chordata; class Aves; order Passeriformes; family Paridae; genus Pseudopodoces; species Pseudopodoces humilis. Next base: position 107,179,554 of record NC_142201.1, on the reverse strand, counting down.
CCCTTCTGCTTCATGTTTTATTGTCTGATGGGAAGTAGGATTGTACATGTGGCCTTATTCTGCCACTTGGATGTGCTGTCAGTGATATTTTGTTCCTCAAATAATCTTAGAGCTCACCTACAGCTAAATCCAAGTACTGGTACAGAATCTTGTTCCCAAACTCATCCCCCTTTATTATGTCAAAGAGAGCTTCCATTTCTCATTTCTGACCTAATTTCTTTGAATATGTTGTAGTCCACAGCAGGGCTCCAATGGGCTGCAAATTTTGTTCAAGGCATAAAATTATATTGGGGTTTAATGGATTGCATGAGATTATTATTGCTATCTAGATAACACAACTGTTTTTCCTGAGATGGCATTTGCCACTTGCACTGTGCAATAATTCTCTGAGGTTTCCTTCAGATTATACACCTTTTTGAGATCTGAACACTATATGGAGCAGTCAAGTCAATAATGTCCTGGCTGTTGAGGGATTTTTCATAAGACTCACAAAACTGGACATGTCAGCAAGGCATTCAGCACTCACTCAAATTTGATCTAAAATACATCAAAGTTCGTTTCCAGAGACAGACATCACCTAAAAAAATATTCTCACTTTTACTTTTTCCAATTCTTTATATTTTTAAAAAATCTGTCAGCTTTGTCTTGTCCCACATGAAAACAGACAAAAATTCCTTTTATTACAGTCTATTTAGAGTATAAGAAATCTTAAAAAAAATCATATGGGGGACACATCTAAGGCTCTGGATTAATATAATTTGTATTGTGAGGTCTCTCTTTTCACCTTTGATAACTTCAGCTTCTACTGTCTCAGCCTGGGACTTAGGTTGTATTTCATATTCTGGTGAGCTGACTTTCAGACTGACCTAATTCCTTTAAAATAAGAAAAGCAGAACAGATCACTGGGGTTTCTGTTTCTTCACTATAAGCATACTTTCACTTTTCAGACAAAAATAAAGAGCCAGAAGTGCAGAGCTAGCCAAAATCACAGTAGTTTTCAAGTATATAATCTAAAACTGCATATTTTTTTAATATAAACTGCATAGATTATAATGTTTCTATTTTTTACATTTACATAAGCCTATTTCAGTACAGCTTTCTGTTTCTATGTTATTTCTGCTCAATTGCTATGATATTTGGCAAAAAATACAATGTGCATTTTGACTTTTACGCAGGTTATATTATTATTAGTGTGATTGCTATTGAGTGGAATGTAAGTAATCCACAGTAAATAAATGAAAGGGGAAGGAAAAAAAAAAAAATCTGTCTTCATCAATCTGCATGGGTTTTGAAACATCAGTAACATAACACCCACTAGTATTTACAATACCTTGTATATAATTGCACTGTAATCATGTTCTATTATAGGTAGAGTGCTTGCACATTTCTTTTTGCTCTCCTGTTGCTTTGCAGGCAAGTATAATGAATGCTACTGATTTTAGCTAGAGTTTAGCCCCTAGAAATATCCAATACCAACATATAATTCTGGATCTTAACCTGAGTAGGTACATTCAGAATATTTCTGCATTCAGGAAAATTGAACTGGACACAATGACTAACTTCAGAAAAACAGAATGATAATCAATGTTTAGTCAAGATGTAAAATAACAGGGAGAGTTTATTTCCTGGATATCTTCTGTGATTTCAGTGAGACTACATGAAAAGTAAACAATTGTTTTATTGAGAATTAGAAAAGTCTTCCTTCTTCCTGTCTCATCTGCTAACTGGAAAACTGTGGGAGTCTGACTTCAGTGGAGCTTGATACCAAATCCACAGGAAAGAAAAATAGAGACAGTCAATTTGCAAGATTTATTTTTTTTTTTTTTAATTGCTATTGATGAAGCATCATCAGCCAAATGAGCCTTAAGATGAGCTTCCTGTTTCTGGTCTAAGGCTAATTTGGAATTGTCCAATTGCATAAGTAACTTTCAAAGAAAAGAACAGTAACTTTGTGTGTATGCCAGATGAAGCTGCAAGCAGTGCTCCAGGGCTACAAGGAAGTGCACCCCTCATTTTTAAACATTAGGAAAACACCATAATGCATACATGTATTTAGACCTTGATTATTCCAGAATTAAACCAGGAGAACAACACAGCCCTCCTCTTAACCAGGAAAAGATGATTTTATTAATTATCCAAATGTTAATTAGGTCTAAGAGATATGAATATTTATATTAAGCAATGTATGTCTCACTTGGTGTAAACTCACAGTACTTGAAATGATCTATGCCGCACTATTGAAATACAGAGTTAATTTAATATTTTTTGCCCAGTGTCATAAGAACTATTCATCAAAAGAACACATGACTCAGGAAATAAGAACAGTGATTCAGTGCTGTATAGAAATTCATAGTTCTCTGTTTTATTCTTTTATTCAAATTTTTTCTCTGTTTTATTCTTTCAAGTTCTCTCACTTGCTTTCTCTTAACTATTGTCTGGTTCTTCTCAATTTTCAATAATTTTATCTATTTCTATACTTCAGGTGCAAAGCTTTATAGGGATATGTTCTTTCACTTTTCCTAAGAGAGAACATTTGGAATCTTATTCCATCTTTGATAGCGCTACAGTGTGCTGAGTCATATGCTCCCCCAACAAAAAACACACACAAAGATTTTCAGGTTAATCTCACTGCTGCCTTGGTTAACATGCCAGAGAATAGCTGAAACCTTGCTTAATTCAACCATTTCAAGAAAATTAATAGAAGATAATGAAAGTAGCAATAGTAATTTAAAAAAAAATATTGCCATTCAAACAAAAGCAGTAATACCCAAAACACATGCATCTCACACATGGCATGTTTGTTACCTACAGCCACATCTGAGGATTCCTGCTCCCAGTTGCTTCAGCTGAAGCTACCTGAGAAGGGCTCAGCTCACTGATAAGGAAGACACTGGGTTTATCACAGTGTAAATCATGTACAGCATGTACCTTGTCTTATCTGAGGGTCCAGCCATGAGGACAAGACTCCAGTGCTTCCTCCCAGGAGACCGCTATTCTTTCTGCACAGCCATGGACAGTTGTTCCTCTGGGACCTTCTGAGGATATTTCTAATGAATAGCAAATTCTCTTTTTCATGCCGTTTTTCTGTCACCAATGCCCTGGTTTGAACAAAACATTCTTTTCAATTATTTAATCCAATTCTTATCCCTTTTTTTTTTTTTCCTGTGGCTGATTATTTCCTGCAGTTATTTTTGGGCAATAGTCTCCAGGCAGGGTTTTTTGTCTCTTCATCTTACTTTTGAGTCATTAGCATCAATCATGTCCAGTCAGTTCCCCTCCTTGCACTCATGGTGCTCTGATCAGTGTGGGTTCCTATTTCTTTTAGTCAGTAACCTTAAAGTCCTTTTGAAATTTCCATTATTCTCTTTACTGTTTTCCATATATTACTAAGTAAATGGAGTGATATCTTCTTCCTCCTAGTTCACAACTGGGTAGCTCTTTTTGCCATTAAAGGCCTTTCCTGCACAGGAAAAGACAGCGTACACAGAATTACCTTTAGATTCTTCTTCTTAGTCTAAGGGGATTTGGTGTATTCTTATTATTTTTTCTTTTTAATTATTTTTGTTAGCTTCATTTTTTTCAAGAAGCTTTTAAAACTTAGTTGGGATTATGGAATCAGGCTGAATTCTGAGTAGAGTTGAGAGTTCTAGTTGTGTCCCTCAGTTTGCTGTAGTTGATGTTTGAACAACTGGGTCTGCAATATGAAATGCCAATATTCCTTTGAAACCAAACTTTACTGTAATTATTGTTTCATTCAGCTCAAAGCAGTATTGGGAGGACTTCATGCTTCTCCTGAACAATACCTTTCACATTCAACCTTTAGCAGAGTGGCTGCATGTGAAGGAAGAGCATGATTGCATTAAGACCTATTTTTTTCCCCATTTCTGCATTCAGATTCCTGCCAGGACAGCTGGAATAAGTTGTTTGGTTTTTTAGGTTTGTTTTTTTAGTAACTATATAGTTCATTTTCTTTCAGTCTTCCAGGAAATGAAAGCTAGTTTTAACAGCCTCAAATTTCTCATGCACGGGGAGGATGATTGGGGAGAAAGGAAAAGAATATAAACAAACCAATAAGAAAAAAATATTCAAAACCCAACAACAACAAACAAGGATAAAAAAAAAACCAAACCAAGCAAAAAGAAACAAAAACAAGACCCAAAACAAGATAAAGCATTTCTTGACTAGGAATTCTGGTCAGGAAAGGAGGGGAATGTTTCTCCAGTGGTTACTCTTGAAAATATTTTATAGAATTTAAAAGGGGTAAAGAATGATATATGCAAAAGTACTTTTAAAGATCTAGGGTTTTAACTTGGTTTCCAAAAGTTACAAAATCTTTTTGAAGACCACTAAGATTTAATTGAATATGTTTGTTGAGTCTGGGATCTGAGTGAGACACAGGTCACCCAAGACACAGAGGGAGCCAATTCTTACTGCTTTATCTTCAGTTTAACCATCCAAACGTCCTCTGGTTCCTTGGGAATTTCTGAGACCAAGCAACTACCAAGTTTTTTTTTTTGTAAAGTGCTCCAAATGCACTTGGATTGAAATGGAATGGAATTACAAGAAATCCATATAAATGGAATAATATATTTGTTTTGTATTACTTCCATCATTACATCCTAAAAGACAATAAATTTTGCCATGGTTTTTAGGTGCTTGGAGAGGTTCTTTTACACTATGGTTGTCTATGAAGAGCTTTCCATTAACCAAGGTTTGTTAAATATTTCTTCATTAGATGCAAGGTTTGTAGAGCTATTGAGTATATAATGCAAAGTTTGCTTGTTGACTGAGGGTTCTTTGTATTCTGCATAAAGCTAAAGGAAGAAGTTTGGTCTGATAATTTAACTCAAAATGTACATGTAATAGGGGAGAATAGCCCTGAAAATTGTCCCTTCCTCCTTTCATTCAGTCACCTTCGGCATATCCTCTTCCAAAGTACGGACTGTTTTGTTAAATTTAAAATTATTATCAAGGGAGTAAAATAAACCAGCATAAAGAAATTTGTAGCTTTAAAAAAAGTTGTTTCTTGTGTGGTGGTAGTCTACTGGAATACCCAGAGCTATTAACAACAGGGAAACAGTCTCTGATTTACTGGTTTCTTTCCTAAGGTAGAAAAAGTTCAGCTTGCTTTAACTGCAGCTTTAACTCTAGCATCTGACAAAAAATACAGATTTTGTGTATGTTGGATACACAGAGTACAGCTAGGTACACCATGAAATAGAAATCAGCAGATACATGGAAAATGGAAAAAGAATTTTTAAAAGCTTACTGTGATAACAGCTTCTGATAGGAATGTTCAAATGGTTCGATGACTTCTTTTTATGCTGACAGGAAATGGTTTTCAGGTTGTGTCAGATAATAAAGCATAAAAACAAAAGTAATCCTTTACTCAGTGGATTTTTAGTACTTTAGTGCCCTGGTAAGGAGAATATCCTTTAAAAAAAAAAAAAAACAACACACATTTACAAAAATATGCTATTGAATCAAAAACAGTAGTACAACAATAGGATACATATTCTGTGAATGTAAATCAAAGACATCACATTAAATGATGTGACAGTGGATTCAGAGATCAGACATAGCATAAAAAAGGACAGGATCCATAAACTTCTCATCTGGAGGGTGGGGGGGAAAAAAGTGGTTCCGTTTTACCCAGAATTTTGGGTGGAAAGAGTTTGACAAGAGCAGTAGAGGAATTTAAGTAGTCAAGAAAAATGTGGTTTTAGTTGAAGCTGAAATTAGGGGGTTACTGAATAATATGTGCATCTCAAGCCTCCATATCTTGGCTGTATGTTCTGATGTAAATTCATCTTTAGACAAAAATACCACTTCCCCCCTGCCTTTTTTTTTTTCACTCCTGTCCTCCTGGAACATAAAAGCAGTAAAATCATTTGCCTTTTTTAACTTGAGGTTGTCTTTCAAGGTCTCATTTCTAGATTTATTTTTAAAGGTAAGTATCTAAAAATTTTTGTTTGGACAACATTGGAATAAACGATGACGCTATAAAGCAAGTCAAATCTGACTTGATTTTTTGGTAATGTTCAGCCTGCTTTCAAGAAATGTTTTCACTTCATGAGTGACTTGATTTTGAGCTCAGATCATTAAGGAAGAAGGAAAAAATTGCATTTCAAATACCAAAAAAGACATTCAGTTGAAAATATTTGAGTTCTTTAGTGCAATCTCCTGTTGCATTGAGAAGAATTGCTAAGTATTATTTACAGTATATATCTTGACCTGACAATACAGTTTCACTTTTAAATAATATAATAATTTATTAATTTGTGGTTTTTAGTGCAGGATAGTTTGTTGTTGGTTTTGTTGGGGTTTTTTTTAGGGAATGAGGGCTTTTTGTTCTCAAAATGCTCCTCCTCCAAATACATATTTATAAAGGGCAACCATTGTGTTCTCCCTAAAACTATTCCCTGTTCTGTAAGAAAATTTCTGTGCTGTTGGTCTGACTTGGTCTTTCCAGCTGTGAGGTTTCCAGTTTCCTATTAAGGATTCTCTCAGAGGAGTGGTGCTGCTTCTTAACAGGAGACAGATTGAATCCCCGAGGGCCAGCTGTAACTTCAGTGTCCTGGGCTGTGCTCCAGCTTGTTTCCCTCATTGCAGTGTTTCCTGCTCTCAGTAATGCCCAGCAGGATTTACATCCTTGACTGATTGCCACAACAGCTAACCTGCTTTATATTGACCCTTTAGCATTTTACTCCCTGGAAGTGACAAAGTGGATTCCCAAACATCAAAAATGTTGATTGACTGGGTTTTTTTTCCTTACAAAAGGAACAAAAAACCCCCAGGTTTTTTACTTAGTGATTTCCCCAACTTCTAATACTTAAATATTACTTATAATAGTAAAATACTGTTGGATGTCTGATTAAAACCACATATTATAAGCAATATGAAAAAACCTGATTAACCTGACATTTCACTGACTATTCTCTCCTGGATTTTCTCATGCTGTACAGGCCAAGTACCACAGCTCAGTGAAAAAAGTGGAATCAGTTGAATTTCTTGCATGAAGAGTACAGCAGAGAAAAAAAAAAAAAAGAAAAGGTAGAGAATCGTGGTTAGTTCACACTAAGAGAAAAAATCAATTATTTCTTTTATAACTGAGTAGCCTGAGGAAAATAAAACACAGTGTTTAAATGTCCCCTCTATTTTTTTTAAATTTTATCATCTCTTGTATATTAAATAGATCTCTTTGTTTTTCTTCCCTGAAGTGCTCTGATATATTGCAACTTATCAATGTTTAATAGCAGAAATCTTTTGAATATGCAAGCTGACAAAGCTCTGAAAAAAAAGAATTTCTTAATAGTTCTTGATGCATGTACAAAATACATTACAGAGGTTTGGAGTTTGGAATAACAAACCCCTTAACAAGTTCTACTTTCATAGCCCAGGTTCTTATTATCTCTTAACAGTCTGTGCAACATCACTTGTTTTTGGCAAGATGATTTCATCACCATTTTTACTCATCTAAAAAGATTTCACATCTTTCCTCTCTGTTTTGGTTTGTTGTATTCACTATACTCTCAAGTTTAATGTGTTGTTTTAGAAGGATCAGCTCTTGATGTCAGCAAATTTAAAACAAACAAACAAACAAAAAAACCCAACAAAACCCCAAAGTACCTTTTCAGGTGCTTTTTTTTTCAGGTGCTGGAAGATATAACATAAAAACAAGTAGGCAGTCAAGCTATCTTGTATTGAAGGTTTCACACTTAAAAAGAAGATCTGAATGATAACTTGGACTGTAAATAAAGACAAAATAAAACTTTACCTCTGTGTCAGAAAAGACCTGAAAATACATAAACCAAAAGTCACTGATTCATTCCTCAGGAGCTTTCAAGGGACTTTTTGGGAAAAGGAGGATGGTAGTTTTTGAGGTTTGGTTTGGGATTTTTGGCAGGGAGGGTGGGTGAAATATCAAGGTCAGGAAGATGCAAAGCCATCACAAGTTAATTTAAATATTAAAAATACTGATTCCCTTTCTGATTCTTATGATTAAAGATTTTGATAATACTCAGTCTTCAATAATATGCCAGAAAGAAAATAGCTGGAAAAACAGCTGCTATATACAGTAAATCTAAGTTAACAGTAAAAAATATTGGGGTGAGGTGTACTACTATAGGACTGTAGTGGTGGTCTCCCAGCATTTTTGATCATATACAACTATCAGTAAAATATTTTTAAATGCACACCCTGGGTTTCATGTGTGTAAATATATATATATATATATATATATATATATATATATATATATATATATGTGCATGCATTTAGTTATTTATGTGTTGCACATGTATCTAATTGCAATAATTATGTATATCATAAACACAACACAAAAATAGAAGTTTAAAAGGGATGAGGTAAAGATTAACGATATATTAATAATTCTATTAACAGTGTAAAAAAACTTTAATTGAAAAAAATATTTAATAATCAGTATTGTAAGCAATATGGTTTCATATGCTTAATTATTTTTTGAATTCTTGTTTAACATCTTGCTGGAGCAATTTGAAGCTCTATTTCTAAATGTTGATACTTTTTAATGACTGCCATAGCTGGAAAAAGATAGCTCAAAAATACATGGATGCATCATTTTTCCATGCTTGCTAAATCATGACACTCATTTTTCAATCCCATTCATGAATTAATGAAGATTTTATAGCATTTCAGCTAGAAAATTTTCATCCACCCCAATGTGATTCAGTTTTTCTTGCAATTTAGTTGAAAGGTACTACATTTTTAGATATTTAACAAATGGCTTCAACACCCATTGACACTTTTCTCTTTGGGAAATTTTAAACATGTTAGAAAGATCTGTTTCCAGGCTTTTTATGTATACAGACATGAGAAATTTTATAAGTGACACATTATTTTCAGCAACAAAATCTCCTCTCAATGAAATTAATTCCAAAACTCACTTGTCAAAATGTTCTCTCCATAGCATGAGGTTCTTTGGAAAAACAGCTACTTTTTCACTCATTGTTAAGACATCATCTTTACCTTGAAGGGACACATTAAGTCTGTTTATTTTTTTAAAAAATATCTGCTATGTAGCAACCTGCTGACAACCACTTGTCAACAGAGAAAAGGTCAGCAAATATGGAACACTTGTCCTTTTGTAGGAGAAGAATGCATAACTTATCTTTAATTTTGACAACTCTTTTAAGCACTTTGACATGACCAGGAAGCCACTGTGTGGTACAAAAGATTTTCATGGTCGCTCCCCACCTCAATATAAATATTGTAAAGATTGTAGTATTTAAATCTCTTTATAAAATTCACCTCACTGGTGACATACTGTAGAGCTCTGTGCACTTCTGGCTACTGTTTGTTTGCTGCAGCAGTTTCTCTCTAAATGATGCAGTGAATGAATTCCAGTGGTGCTCTCTCTGTAACCTTACTCTGGGAACCTTCTTTTATTCTAGTAAAAGCAGCCATTCCATGAGTGACTTCAATTGCAGTTTTTTTACTTGAAGCATTACTTTTGTTAAAGAAGTCACTTACCATTGAGAATATATTTTCTCCAGTACATCTTTCCTTTAGTGGCTCACAAAGCAGTGGGTCTTAATGTACTTCATTACTAAAACAGAATCTAGTAAATACCATAAACTAGATGTATTAGAAACATGTGCATTTTCAGCCAATTGTACAGCAAAGCTATTTAAAAAAACCAGCAATATTTTGTAACATATTTCACCAGTATCTTCTGGAAAAGAAGGAATGGTTTTTAGTTTGTTGCCATATTGTTTTCTGCATATTCCAGCCATTTCCACCATGGCAGATTTTTTGTCTTTTGCTCTTAAGGAGAAACCTTAGAAGAGACCTCTGAACATTTATTATTAAGTTTTGGGAAGTATGGAGTTAAATATTACCAGACTTTAGACTTTTTTGATTACATCTGGTTAGATTGTCCTAGTTGTTACCTTATAGAATGACTGAGAAAAATCTTGTCAGCTACTAAGAGTAGGAGAAATGTCACCTCTGCCATTTTCTTGTGGCTTGCTTGTCATCACATTTGCATTATTTTCATTGTGAGAAATAAATCCATTTTGTGAGAGTTTATTTAGTTGAAGCAAGATAATACAACCTGTAAACCTGCTTAAACAAAGACATGTGAACTGCAACACGTCACATTATGCTGAGAGCGAGCTAACTGAGAGCACCATTGTTAATTTACATTTTCCCTAGTTCAAGTTCCAAACTGGAAATCATATTGGATCCTGTGGTGACAGAAAAAGGGTGAAGTGTTTTCAGTATCATCAAACCCAAACGTTCAAAAGGCACAAAAGTTCCAGAACAGCAGACTTAAAGATAGCAATAAGCAGCTTACCACTACTTTATTTCCTTTTGCCTCTGGTTTTGGGCTGCAAGACTGACCTCGAGTCATAAATTTCCAAACTTGCTTCTTTAACTGTGGGGATTAGAGGAATATATATAATAATATATAGAAGAATATATAGAAGAATATATATTTATATGTATGAAAATATATATATATATATGTATACACACACATGCTTATATATGTGTGTGTGCATAAATATATATATATATATACATATTTTTTTTATATCTGTATATACATACACAGAGAGAGGAAAGGGAAGTGTTCATAAAATACCTGTTTCAGACACTTAAGGCTTTTAAGAAAATCAGACACCTTGAGACTCAGGATAAAATCTTGATGGTTGTCAAGACTGTTTTGCTTCTTTACATGTGAGAGCACAAAGAGTTTTTTCCCCCCTTATGTGGAATCTGAGGAGATCCCTAATGGATCATGTCTAATGCAGTTCTTTATGTTCTGAACTTGCTGTGAGCTGTGGTTCTGACACAGGCACAGCCCCTGTGCCTGTGCAGAGTCCCAGGAGTGGTTTCCCTGTGAAAGAGGAGATGTGAGTGTGACTCTGCCCTGCATTCTGCGCTGGTAGCCCGTGGCCAGCCCTTGGGCAGAGTGCACATGGTGTGTGCACATGTCTGGGAGTGCCTCCTGGCATTTTTAGCCGCCCTGTTGGGTGCACAGGACACCTCGTGCTCTGCAGAGCTCTCTCCAGTTGTGCCTGAGGTTGCATTGACAAGTGTCGGTCTCATAAGGACGCCGGGCCTGGTTTTAAAAGCAGCTTCAGAAGATTGCAGAAGCTCTGAGCACAGAGTTGTTTACAGGAGGTCAGTACAGAATTTAGAGTTTAAAATTCATTCAAAGCTGATTGCAAAAGCTCCATCAAAACTGCAAGAATCATTCAGTGTGCAGCGATATGGACTTCTTCTAGTCCTTTGCCCTTTATCTAGTAACACAGGAAGAAATGTTATTAACTGTGAATATCTTTTTAAGGTTATATATGCAGCTATAAGATTTGGATTTGAATGCTTTAAACTCATTGGTCTATATCTGTGGATTTTTTTGTTAGTAGAGGAAAAAAATTGTTTGGGCTGTTAATAAATTCCAGATATAACAGTTTTAGAAAGGCCAATAGTCTATTGAAATTCTAAGGAGAAACAAAGATGAGATTCTTTAGTCTGGAGAACACTGAGAGGGATGTTAGTTTAGCAATGTGGGTAAATATCTGATATGAGGGAGAGAGTCTCTTCCCATTGGCTCCCAGTGACAGAGCAAGAGGCAATGGACACAATTTAAAACATGAAATTCCATCTGAGCACAGAAAAATTGCAACTGGGAGGTTGGTCAAACAGTTGCCTAGAGAGGTGGTGGGGTCTCCATCCTTGAGGGTATTCAAAACTCAGCTGCATGTTATCCTGGACACCCTGATCTAGCTGACCCTGCTTCAGCAAAGGATTTTTGTACTAGATGATTTCAAAAGGTCCCTTCCAACCTAAGTGATTCTGTAAATTATTCTGCTCAGCTCCAGGTAAAATGTTAGAAGGCTGTCAGATATTAAAATATTAGGTGATGAAACTCCTTAACCTCTCCCTGAGAAAAAATAAAAATCACGAGGAGTAAGAAATGAAGAAATGCTGAATTTTCGTGTTGTTGTTGCCTGATTCCAACATCCCAGATGGTCCTGCAGTACAATTTTTAGCAATCCCTGGTAATACACTAATACATGTGTGCCATAAATACAAGCATTTAAAGGTAAGTTTACCATGCTACACCAAATGGAGGAGAGCAAGTGCTGAAGAATCTTTGTCAGAGCGTGATGACGTAGGGAGCAGACATAGTTTCTAGTCACTGTTTTAAAAATCTGAGGTTTGGAGGATTGACACATGGTGATTTCTTTAGGGAAAAAGATATATCAGGAAACAGTGAAAAACGAGGGTAGCAAGATGTAAAAGGGTCCTTTTGCAGACAATATCACTATTTTACCTTTTGAGATACTTTGCAACCCTTTTTATCAACATGAATAATACATAGCAGTGATGAATTTCTCCTAGATCTATTCAAATTAGAAGAAACATTGTGGTGAGAGCAGATGCTGTAGTCATGATGGCACATTGAGAAATTGTCCATCAGATGGCATGGTAACAAACAGCTTTTGCAAACATTCCAAAATATATCTACAAAACAAAAACCATCCCACAGCCCACCTGCTCAACAGAAAATTCAGGGAAAGGCTTTCAATATGTCTTTTTAGAGATACCCTCCTAGGAAGATGTTGATGAACTGGGGAAAGTCTGCAACAGATTGTTTTATGGAGGAAGAAGATAGAAATATCGGTTGTTTCCACACTCCCAGAAGTGGAATTATCCCAGCTTGCAAAAAAAATCACTCTTGATTACTTAGCAGGCTTTAAAAATACTTTAAAAATATGTCTGTCACAGCTACTGAGAAGGAAACTAACAAGGACTATGTTATGTTATCCTTTTCCCTAACTTAAAAATTTCCCTTAAACTTTCTTACCAGTTTCTGTTTTCAGGGGAGCTGATGTAATGCAGCGTAAGTTTCTCTCACCTGTATTATTTGGTGTGTTCACTAATTTGGTCTGAAAGCTACTGTTTTGTTTTTCTGATGAGTGGTAGTCAGGGGGGAAAAATGCTTTGGGGTGGTGAAAATGTGGGTAACAAAAAGAGCACAATCAATAAAAATTGAAAGTGTGTGGGAAGTGAGAAGCACTCACACTAAAATAAAAAGAATGAAAGCAAAAAAATAAAACCTACTGCTTTCAAAGTATACAGGCATGGAAACTCAGGGAAAAAAAAAACAGGCAACATACTGAGGCATGAAAGGGCTGAAAAATAAATGTCAAGACAGAAGAAAAATTCGAATAAAAAACCCACAAGTAACACCCTTCCAGAATTGTAAGCTTACCAGAAGGTAGATATTTTAACAACAAAAAAAAGAGCATCAAACACAAGGAGCCAAAAGAATGTGTGCTGTAATGACAGTGGGTCTGAGAGATACATGTGCTCCCCTGACCTGAAGCAATGCTCTCACCTTCCTTGCTTGAAGTCTGCCTCATTGTGTTTGGAATAAAAGTAGTCTGAAGGAAAGCTGGAAAAATAGACATATGCTGTAAGATTTATTTATTTATGTCAGCAGAAGAAGATGATACTACAGCTTGAATAACAACTCTACCTTTCTTGTAGGGTAACACATTCAGCTGTTGGAATACAACACAGAACCATTGCAACATCTGAGCACTGTCACAACCTTGAAACAGCCAGAAAGCTCCGTGGTGCCTTCTGAACCGTCTCTTAGAAATGAATATTTCTTGAGGTAATGTTTCTCAGGGAAGGCTAAGAGTTTTATTTTAGAACAAAGAGAAACTTTCTCATGCTCTGAATAAGAGCTTTTCTGGTGTGAGATTTTACTTTTGATTAAAAAATGCATTCATGAGGAACTTTAAAGGCAGTACATCAGCATTTGCCACATGGATGAACTCATGAGAATCATTTGCAAATATATATCAGGTAATATTTAATGTGTGTCTTAAAAACTTCCTTGCTCTGCCTGCCACTTTTTCTCCTCACTTTCACCTGCTTAAAGCTTTCTTTTTTTCTTTTTTTCTTTTTTTCTTTTTTTTTGCTGCTGGTGCAAACTTCAGGGATTTATCGTGTTCCAAGCCTCAGCTGCAGACAGGTGACAACACAAGTAAGTAAGTACCATTTTCAACTCAGCTCTGCTAGCAGCTTTATGAAAGCTTAGTGAAGCTTTTTGCTTCAAATTGAAAGCACTGAACCCAACTATATATTTCAGAGGGGAAAGTACATTTCAGCCTGTGCTGGTTCTGGCTGGGATGGAGTTAATTTTGCCCCTAGCAGTGCTCAGGGTGCTGTGCTTTGCTTTGGCAGCTGGGAAGGTGTTGGTAACACACCAATGCTTGGTGCTGCTGGAGACACACTTGCTCTCCTGCATCCCCTCTCTGGTGGGCTTTGGGTGGGCAGGTTCTGGGGAGGGGACCTGGCCAGGACAGCTGACCCAAACTTGAGGGAAAACAGGAAAAGTAAAAGGGGTGTCATTCATTGTCATGACATTTGTCTTCCAGAGCAACCACAAGAGTTTCCAAAGCACATCTTCCTCAAAGTGGCTGGACATACCTGCTGGTGGGATGTAGAGAATAAATGCCTGTAACTGGGCACCTGCAGCTGAATTGGAATCAAATTGGAACTGGACTGCTGAGTCAGGATGGTATTTTTATTGAAACCCAAATTAAAAGGTTGGGATATGTCATATTTGTATCCTACCTCCTGAACCTGAAACAGATAGCATGGGAAAACAAGGTCTACTGGTTAACACAGAGGTGCAGCATTCTTATTTTTAATGCTTATACATATATTTACATATGTATGTGTGTGCAGATACACCTGCTTAATACACACATTAAAAAAGCATTAAAGAAAAAAGGGGAAATCTGAACCCCAGTAGTAATAAAGTCTAGTACTCTCTACATTTTCCTACATTACTATAACTTCATTTAGCAAATGTGAGAAAATGGTGAAGTTATTAGATTTGTTCAAGCAAATAATTCTCAATAAAATAGTACATTTATAAGAGGCTTTCTTAAATTTAAAAATTTAAGAGTCTTCATTTGAGACACATATTTTGCATTAATATATCTTATTTTCTCAATTTGAGATTTATTTATAAATCTCAAAGTAGATTTGAGCAAGGTTTGTGATGCAAAAGCATCCAACCAGTAATCTTTTATTTATCTCTTGATCTTTCCATGATAATTGGTCTAAAGCATGTGGAATGCGAGTGGACTGGGAATTAATTTAACCTATGTGCCTTGGTATGCTAACCTAATTAGGTTAGCAGTTGTGTCAGGTTTCCTATATTTCTTAAGTATATGATTTGTCCTTTAATTCCCTGCAAATAAAATCTGTGAGGGTCTGTGAGGCCTTAGAAGAGGATCTCTCATGAACATGTTGAAATAGGCATGTTGTGTAGAAGCTCACATTATACAAGGCTCAGAGTCAGTGTTTTAATAATTCTGCTTCAAAAGGAAATACATCCCATTGAAATGTCATTGTACTCTTAAAAAAAAAAAAAGCGCTTGAAAGAATGGTCTGGAGTTGTTAGCAGCTGGTCTGTGACAAAAGCTTTGCAATTTTATTCATCATTTCCTATGGTGGAAGTTATTTTTTCTTTATTAGCACCTTGTCTGTGTGGTGTCAAGTCAAATATAAGGATTTTTAACATCTGTCTTGAGTTTTATAGAACTTCTGATTTAATCTATGTTCTGATTTCTGTTGTATATTGGTTTGCAGCTTCTTCAGTCAAATATATGGATTCCTTTCTGTCCATGGTAGCAAAAGTTAGTTACTCAGATTTAAAAAAAAAAAATAAAAATAAAAAATTACATATATGTGTGTATGTCTGAAATTCAAATACTTTAAATTTCAGGATTAGCAGAGTATAAAAGCCTTAGATGTTCTCCTCTCTTGTGTTATTTTTATTTTTGTTATTTTAGTTCTATACCAGGTATGCAGTGGGAAAGAAGTCCAGAGCACCAACTACAGCTAATTACTACAACATTCTTGTTGGCAATAGTGAATTTCATTTGAGACCAAAAGTGTGCCCTTCTGGGTAAGTTCTGTGGATGGAGTGAAATAGTAAGTGGAGGACTTCAGGTGCTAGAGCTGTTGGTATGGAAAGAATTATAAAAGACCTCTCAGTTCAGTTATTTGTGCTGCCCTCAGTAAAAGTGATCAGAAAAACAATCTCAGAAGAATTTGGGAGTGTTTTTTTTTTTTTTTTTTGTTTTGCTGCTTTTTTTTTTCCTGACAGGAAAACAGAAATTATTTTGGTAAATATACAGCATTGCAAGCTACAAAACAGCAAATGAAATAAAACCATGAGTGAACTGCACACACAACATTCTGCAGGACAAATTATGTCTCAAATATAGATTAAATCAATTTCATGCACAATTTATTAGGGTTGTCACGGATGGCCTGCTCTAAGTCAGGGCCTAGGTGAATTGAGTTGTTCACCTAAAGCAGTATTTTGTGGTCCTTTAGAGTAGAAATGAATTACCATAGCAAAAAAAAAAAAAAAATAGGATAAGCTAGCAAGAAAAGGGAGAAAAATATGTAACTCGAGAAGGGCATTTTTACTTTGAAAACTGCTGATTAGTTGCCTGTAGATAAACACATCACCAGTCATTCTGAAACACTGATGGTAAACATTATTCACAGCTTGCAAGTGTGGCTGCTGTAGCAATCTTGTCTTCTAAAAAGACCATCTACTATATTCAGAAAACCTCCAAGATTTGTTGTCTGAAATGATTTTTTGACTAGTTCTTGCTACTTAATCCCCACACGTAGCAGAGTTCAAAAGTATTATAAAAAAGAAACAGAGCTTTGAGATGCCTTGAACCACAAATCCATATAATTTGTTATACACCATCATATATACAGAGTACATGTATTCTGTTTACTGCAACAGAAAGAATTCTCTAAAGATTACAGCACTGATTTTGCATTTTGTTTATGTCATAGATAAAGTGAATTTTGCTGGCATCACTCCACTTCTTATCCATTTCATATGGATCTACATCTAATTCCAGGCCCAGAATTAGATGTGATAGGGAGCCTCACCACTCTAGTGTCCCAGTAATTACACAGGATATGTATCATTGTATGTTAGCACTGAAACAAAGTTGGCACAGACATTACAATAAATTTAAAAATAACTGCTATGTTAGTAATCATATGCTAGAAAAATTATACTAAACTTACCATCATCTTTTTAAAGTTCTAACAACCATGTAAAAGCAATAGAAGGCAAATACAGAATGTTGAAAGAGTCTTTTGATTTCAGATTCCTAATCTTCTCCTCAATGGGCCAGTACAGCTTCAGTTCACCCACCCAGCAGTAGTTTTTTTATCCCAGGGTGTGTACATAAAAGACTTCAGTCTCCAAGATTGACTTTGCTCTCCTGAGCACTCAAATCTAACAAGAAAGGGTTTATTCAAGGTAAACAAAAAATGCTTGACTGAAAATAAAAACTGGAATCCAACTCTTTCTGTTCTTTATTCTCAATTCATTCCTTGGGAAGGTATGTGCCTCAGTGTGTTGTGTAGTTTGGCTTTTGTTGGTTTTTTTCCTCGCTGCTGCCCCACTTCACTTATTGTATTTCATGATGAGAAGCTATTGAGGCAGCCACCAGGACCTGCTGTCATCTGCTGGCAACCTAGAGCATAATCCTGAGGCAAAACTTGTTGTTTTGCTGAATTACTTTCATCTGTCCTTAGATAAGACAGCCAATCACATCCATACTTCTTCAGGTCGACCTCTCTGCCGTGCTTCATGCTGCTGATTGCTGTTACACTCATCTTCCCTCTGCCAGGCCTCCTTCCAGCCCCAGGGTGGTTAAGCCATGCTGTGTTGTGACCTGTGGTCCTGGTCACAGCTGACTGTGAGCGCAGAGGATGGCAAATCTCCTTCCTTATGGTTCATGTCCTGGCTTTTGTTCAGCTCTGGGCCTGTGTGACAAGGGCTGTGACAGCAGGCTCTCCTCCAGAAGCACCTCAGGGTGCCTCCTGTCTGGGGTTGGCCTGGTGAGGTCTGGCGGGCCATGGGGCATGCAGTGCCCTCCCTTCCTGGCCAAACCATTCCTTCAGCCACGAGCAAGGAGAGCCAAGCTGGGCTGGGGATATTAATGGGGGTCAGGCACAGCCTGGCACCCTCAAGGCAGCGCCAAGATCTCAGATCCTCCTGGGAATGCAGCCTGTGGGATGGGAATGAGGAGGTGTTCACATGTTAAGGCTGGGTCCTGGCAAGTGTTTTGATTGCTTAGTTCTCTTCCAGGCACCTGCTTGCCTTTTTTAAGAGGCATTCTTATTGGCTTGGAAATTGGTGGATATGTCTGAATTTGGCATTCAGAGTTGAGGAACATATCCTGTGTGGATGGAGCTGAAGGCTGAAACAGGAGGTTGTGAGCTGGTGCTGACCCTTTGCACAAGAAAGGACACAGGGATTTGTGGCACATCCAGGTGAGGGACATGAGGACACACAGCAGGAGCTGATGGCTCCAGGTTTTCCCATGCTTAGACTCTGAAGACATAAAAGCTCAAGGGTCCCTTTCTTCTTGGTTCTCCTCGGAGGCACCAACTCAGGCTGTTATTTATCTATTTATCTTTTTTATTTATTTATTTATTTATTGCACCAAGATTAAATTATTTTAAGGATCTGAATGTCTGAGACTCTGCTATGGGACACCTGGTGCAGAGGAAATCTGGTCTGACTGTGTGAGTGCAGCTGTGTGGCCTCAGTTCCATCTCAGGTGCTGAGGATGTGGCTGCCAGAGTGGCTCCTGGATGTTCCAACAGGGGAGTTTCCCCAACAGGGTACAGCTGTGAGAAACTGTGCCTTCATTCTGGAAATACTTAATACTTCCTGTATTTCAAAATTTATTATAGCTTAAAGAAGGATTCATTCTTTTGGTTCTTCTGAAGTCATAGGCTAAATATATTTTGGTCCCCATCACTGATTTGTTGAATTTTCTGTTCTGCAAATCCCCATTGGCATGGAAAGGATTTTTATGTTGAGATATGAAGATGTTTTTTCTTTTATTATATATGCATGTTGGTTTATTTTTTAGAACTTATTTATAAATGTAATGACTTTTTGAGGGGGCTAATCTGCTTCTGAAGATTGTGGGTCTGGCTGTTGGAGAGATTATTTCCTTAGGGTATAGTCAAGCAATACTTTTCCTAGTGCAAACGACTACTTTTATTTCACAGAAATTATTGGGCCTTTTTTTACAGTAAATGAAAATGGCAATCAGGTATTACTGGACTGCCTGAGCAAATCCTGGAAGAAATGAATTTGTTTAATTGCAATCATCAGGAGCCTTCTTATTTGCCTTTGTGAGTCTGGGCTCGCTTTTTTTCCTTTTTTTAACATGGCACTACAGCCACAGTGAATATCAATTAAAGAAACTCCAAGTAATGTAATTTATAATGTAATTTTTAAGAAATGTCATGAACAGAGAACTGTGGTAAACAGTAGATAAGTAGTGTCATTTTCTATCTGAACTTCTAGGTGAATAATTTGATAATCAGAATAACAGCTATAACCACATACACTAATCTCAAAATAATGTCATAGAAATTATACATAGAATTTTATTCTCCTGCCACAAAAATTTTTGCATTCTCACTTCTCAGTGAGAATGCACCACCTTTCAATCCTTTTTTGTTCCTGTTAAAAAAATTGACTCTCAACTGAGGAAAAGATTGAAGGCACAAAGCTCTCCAGTAAACTTGCTTCTTCATCCCTACACTTGTGTAACCTTTCAAGATTCCAACTTCTGTCTTATTAATACTTTCAATTTCTGTAAATCACAAAGTTTTTATTTGATGATAGTAGTATTGAGACAGACTACCAGGGGAGAGCAGGCAGTTTAGTCTAAAAACTAAAACACAGAAAATGTGTGTGAAAGCCCTCTGGCTCTACTTCTTGAAGTACATTTTTTTTAAAAAAAAGAGTCCATAAGAACCCAAACAAAACCACCAAAAACAAGCAAACAAACAAACAAAATCCCCAAACAAACAAACAAAAAAAACACCAAAAGGTCAAAATATCTCTGTTACCAAGTAAAGTTTCAGAATACAGAAGGGTTTAGAGGTTGGAAGAAACTAAGAACACAAAATAAACTTCTCACAGTTCACTTACAGCAACCAATTTTCATGTGACAGATCCATTTTTTTTGCCAGATTTTGCAAGCCAGAAATAACTGGGTGAGAATGAGACCCTTGTGCTTTTGCCTTATTTTAAAGGCAGAGGGTTTTTTTTTAAAAACTGTTCATAATTTCTCAGTTTAACAAAGTAGACAATAGACTGTTGAATTTTACCCATTTTCATTGATTAAAGGTGTTAAGACATTAACAGTCTAAAAGCAGCATTCTATTTATAAAATAATTCTCTGATTTTGTTATGGCATTGTACAGAAAGAGAATGTATAAATGCATTTCAGTTAAACCATATGTAAAGTTACAGACACGAGAGCCACTACTTTACCACTTTGCCATCTATATGTAGCATCATGAAAATAATTAGAAAGGGAGATAAACAGTAAAATTACTCTGTGCTTAATAAGTTCTTTTTATTTTGGAAATTTTGGTACAAATTTGCAGCAACTGGCTCGGTGGGCTTTAGAGCAAGAGAAGACAGTTTTTACTTCAGTATGTGTCTTGCAGAAACAGTTTGATTTTATACCATTTTCAACATTTCTGTTCCAAGTGTTATATTTGTAGAGTTTGAATATAACATTTTGTGAAACTTCAGCTTCTCTTTTTCTTTTTTTTTTTTTTTAATTTGCAAATCCTAAAAAAGCAGTTCAGTTTGAGCTCCTGTGAACTGAGCAGCACCTCCTCTACTGGTGAAAACTCACACAGCTACAAGGACTTCAAGCTGTATCAAGCTCCTCTGTAAAGTTACTGGGTTAATTTTGTGAATTCAGCAAAAACTGAGCTTTGCACATTCACAGACAGAATATTAATGCTTCAGGTCTGTTCCTCAAACCCTTGAGATCAAGAGGAAGTCTAAACATGCCAATCTTAACTTGCATGGCTGTGCTTTTTATGCTTCTCTTTCACAGTGATATATTGCAAGTTACAGTTACAAGGCCAGCTTGGATTTTTAATCTAAAACCAGCCCAGGCAGAGCATTAGAAATTTAGGATGCTTGTACAGACATAGTCTTAAACTTTGGAGAAGTGTTTGCTCTTCCTCAAAACAAAATCACACTGCCACAAAAAAAGGATAAATGGTAAAAACACAAACTATAACACACTATTTTTTTTTCTTTTTTTTTTAATTTTTCTTAAATTGACCAGATTTCTTAAATCAGTCTTTCTTTTCTGAAAAGGGGACTGCTGTAATGGATTATTTTGCTTTATGGGTATGTGCATTAATGCACTTGTATATGTGTGAATGGCTGTATATCAATAAATATGTGTATATATATATATATATATATATGTACATAGATTAAGTCTACAAAGTGCCCTTTAGAATGAGTGGAATTTTTGCATTGCTTTAAAGGGAATTGGAAAACAATTTCAATTTTCAGATTTTGTTTTATTACCATGGAGAGAGTAAGAATATTTCTTTTAATAATAACTATTTTTATGACAAATTAGAAAGGGAAAGATGCCAGGGACCACTGTTACATTTAATTTTTGATTTTTCAGCCCTGAACTTTCTGCAGAAGTTTTCTTTCTTAATTTAGCTGTCATGAATAGTATTGTTGTTACATGCAAGAAGCATTCTAAGTTTTAATGCAGTCGCCTTTCTCTGCTTCTTTATCACGGCACAAAACCTGCAATGGTGGTGAGTCTTCTGTGGGAGTCTCTTTTTATTTTTACTTTTTTATGATAAAATTATAATTCTCTTTCTTGTCTTAGAATCCAAAATAATGTCACTTGGGCCTCAGGGGCTGTTGAGCAGCATCAGCAGGTATAAGCTGAGAAAGTCAAGGTAGCATTAGCAGTCGTGCCTGGCTTTATAATAGCAGTTTCGTCCTCCAGGATTTGTCAGTTTTGCTTTTGCAGTTCAGTCAGCAATGGCATGTTCTGTTTGCCTCCTGTCTGTCCAGCAAAATAAAGGGAATCATTTTCTCTTGCAGGTGACAAGGCTGAAAAGGAAACCTCAAAAGTCTCTTTTGGCTGCCTGTGCAATACTGGATTTGTCACCCTGCATCTGTGGTGACCTTTTGTGTTTAGGAATATTTGAGTCCTCTGGATAATTTAATAATGAGCAAATCCTACTCCAACCTATTTTCCTTTTCAAAAGTTGCATTCTTTCTGAACTTTGCTGCTTTCTTTCCACTCACTGTGAAGAATAGTCTGAAGGAAAGAAAAATGGGGAGAAAACAGGAGAAATGACAAATCTCATTTCTGACTTCAGGGAGAAGTCAGTAAAGAAGAATGAATTGGAGGATACAGACGATCTTCTTGAGAGCTCTGCTCCCACTAGTCAATACCTTTGCCATAAAAGTGAAGGTTAAAACAGAAACCCACCATAACCAAGAGAAAACCCAACGTGGCAAATTACAAAGTTGGTGCAGTGCAAGAATGTGAAGAAAGTAGCTGATTCCTGAACCAGAGCTTGGAGAGAAAATAGACCCTAATACCAAAATCTCTGTCACCCATCGTGAATCTTGAATGTTCTGTATGCCACAACGTACCAGCACAGCTTTGCTTTTAATCACTGCACCTTTCCCAGAGAGCTTGCAACAAATGAACTGGGTTATTTAGCCATGGGATTTCAGTCAGAGCTTGTTTTGAATCCTCCTTGTGCAAACAGACTGCAAATGTGTGCCAGATGCTTTTGGCTGACTGAAGGTGTTTCAAAGATGAGAATAGTCTGCCCGAGCTCCAGGGAGTTTGGTGTGAGGGCTTTTTTTCAGTATTCACGATACGAATTAACTGCAGAACACTTGCCCTGAGAATGCAAATTGTAATTTTAGTTCTGAGAATATTTTCATGTTTGCCACTTCACACAGTGTGCAGTGACTCATCAAAAATGAATTGTGCTGGTAATTTGATGCTTCAGTTAACAAATATGAGAAAACATGCATTATTTTAACAATGGTTAAACGAACATGTTTAAGCTTTTCTGTAGGAAAAAGAAAGTTTTAAAAATATCTTTTTATATTCCTTTTTGCGTAGACAGTATGCATAAGACATTATGGCACTAGAGAGAGACCTAATTTTGTGAGAGAATTGCAAAACAACTTGACACTGTCTTCAGATTTTTTTCTATTCCTGCAATATTATCCATTCATTCTTTATGCATATTCTTTTCTCAAAAATCCTTGTCTTTTATTGTGTATAAGTAATTTCTTAGAGAAAGATAAAATACTTGCCTCCCTGTAGAGTTCTGGCAAAAATATCAGTACAAAGGTTGGATATTACTTATTATTAATAGTAAATTATTGCCTCATCTTTCTGTGTCTCTGTATTACAATCAAAATTCTGCATAAATGCATATCTTCATTATACTTTTTATATTGTGCAAATGCTTTGAAATTTGGGAGAAAAAACACATGAAAAGATAAGATTGTTTATAAGATGAAATCTCATGCAGGGAAATCTTCAGTCCTGACAGAAAGCTGTAGTTGAGTTCCAGGGTAACCTGGACGGCACTATGCTTTTAGGAAAGTTAAAAGGGATTTGAATCAAACCAGTGCCTGTAGGGCTTTGTCTTTACTGGAAAAAAAAATAAAAAATAGTTATGTGGTATATTTCCCAGGGCAGATTAATTTCAAAAGACCACCTGCATTTTGCTCTGAGAGATATGTGGCAGATGCAAGATAAAAATAACCAAATTCTAATCGAAAATGCATCTGTGTAGATCCACATAGTTCTAAAATAAAGAAATGTCGTTCATTTTGTAACAATCAAAACCATAGTGTGGCCTTTTAACTGTGGGAATTAACTAAACCTACTTGATAAACTAATCCATCTCCAGAAGAGCTCTGAATTACTCTGCAGGAGAATTAGGACTTCTCTATTTCAAAAGAGCTGACTCCTTCTTGGCTCTGATATAGAAATAAGTAAAGAAATGTCTGAGAGGCACCAGCACAGATGTGTTTGTGCATCTACAAAGCATTACAACTTTCTGACCAGAAAGAGCAAGCACTTTAGGGAGGTGTCCAAGGGAAATAATGACAAAATATGTTTATGAAATCCCAGAGATTTCTGTAAGGTTTGTTCTTAAGACAATTGTGTTGACCTAAAAGTGTACATGTAGAAAACAAAATCGCTACAGTTACAGCGCACGCTATAAAAATGTAAATGCAGCTTGAAGCATGCTTTATTCATGAATGTTTCAAACTACTGAGACCTTAAAGGGAAAAAAGATGAAATAGTTTCCTCTTTAAAAAGCTTAAAGTTAAAATATGTATTTAAAATAATAAATTATACATAAATCTGATTTATAATTTATTGGCTATTAAAGTTTTATCACAGAAACAAGGAGAATGGGATATATGTAAATACAAGAAAAAAGTAAACATAAGCTGGATGCTTGTGTGAGGAAAGAGTGAAGATTTGGTTTTGGGTTGGGTTTTTTTTCATATAGCTGTAGTCTAAAAGAAACACTTCTAAGTCTGCCATCAGAATACTACAACCCAGAATATTTTTTCCCATAAGAAATATAATTTTTTCTGCTTTGGTTGTAAAACCTGATTCCCTCTGGCATGCAGTGCTGGTGTTTATCCAGGTCAGCAGTCTTCTGTAAGGTAAGGCAATAGGGTCATACCTAAAATAGTCAGTTCCTTTATTTGTTGTAGTCAGGCAGTCAAGGAGTCCTGATTTCAGCCTGTGATGTTTATAATGTGTCTACCTGAACTGCATGTCAGAGTCCTGACAGAGGTGCATGTTTAATATAAACAGATGTAAGAATCAGAGGCCATAAAAAAAGAAACATTTCAAGCTTTCTAAACTAATCCTGCAAACCTGTGAGCAGGGCTCGTGCACAGTCTTAGCATCACTAAGTGTCTTCTCCCACTTCAACACAGTGAAAATATGGGCTACATCTAGGCCTATTTAAATGTATGTACATATGTATAATTAGGAATTTAATGGGCTGTGTTGTTCTGATTCATTCAGGATTAGTTGTTAACGGTAAGAAATTGGTTACAGTCATGACTCCACTACAAATTGATTTGGCAGTGGGTGCAGAAAACAGACCTAGTGAGCTTGTTAATAATGCTATCAACTGCATTCCAAAAATATTCTGATTGCTCTACTTTATGAAACCTTCCTGAGTTGTGCAGCTGCCAAGGCCACACAGAATGAAGGCAATAAATAAGGATTTCCACTTAGAAATTTTGCTGTCAAGCTCATGACTCTTTGAGACTCGTACAAAGACTGCCAGGTCTTTCACGCTTGCCCACTATTCCATAAACCTATTAGAAAACAGGTTACTGGGCTTTTTTGGTGGTGAGTAATGTGAATTACTAAAAAAAAGCCTTCAAACTTGATGTTCAGACTTAGAAGAAAACAAAAAACTGTAATACTTGGTTTTATATTTAACATTTTTAACTAGATATTTTAGATCAGAGCTTAAAAGATTAAGTGCTTCTTTTGTTCTTCACTACATTGAAGTGGTCATTTTTACCCAAACAATGAATTGATGATAAAGTATCTTGAAAGCATCCTTATATTTTAATTATCTTAAAATTTAGTGGAATTTTTCTTTTAGTAATGCGTTTGGTAAAGAAAATTGGAGAAAAGTAATAAAGCAGGAAGACTTTAAGTAGTTATTTTTATGATCCCCTAAGGTATTAGAGTCCAAAAGAAAGCAAGCATCTTAATAAAATATCCTTGAAAATAAGTTGAATGCTAATAAAGACTATTTGTCTCTGGAAAAAGGGTAAATTACAACAGTGATCTTTCTATGTTTCTCACTATATCAGCTTTTTTTTTTCTTCTGTGGTTGAATCAAAGGGAAGTATTTTGCATGCAGGACAGCTTGATTAAGGCTAAACTATTGGGAAATCATGAGAGTACTTGAAATATTTTGTCCTTTTCAAATCACAGTGGCACAAAAAGAAAATCACTTAGCAACACCTAAGGATGTGAGGCCAGACCCTGAGTGACCACTGGAATGTGTGCACTGCTTTTGTAACTTGGCCAGTTCTTTCACAAGTCTGGTCTCTTCTTAGCCATCTAATATTTTCCCATTAGTGTTGCTAAACAACCCCTTTTTTCTGATGCACTCCTCAGATTCCTGTCTCAGACTGTATTTAATTTTGTTCTTTCTTTGAAAGGCTGTAATCTTGTTTCTCTTTACTCTGTTACAGCTGTGTAAATTTAAATTCTTAGGTTTATACAGCCAACAAAAGAATTCCATCACCTCAAAATGTCCCTGTCAAATATTTGAGTGTGGCAGCCATAAAATGTTGATGAATTCTAAGTAACTCTTGGAACCTGGATCTTACATTTATGCTTTTGAATGGGAGTAGAGCTTTCTGTAAAATTTGGTGAGTACAGCTAGGACTGGTGGTACTGCCAGTATAAGTTAAAATTACCCTTGAAACTTTTATACTTTCATTGCTACAGATAATCTTCTCAGGAGAGTTTAGTCCCTCAAGAAGAATATGAGTTTTAAGTATCTAAACTGGCTTCAGTGAAAGCCCATGTGAAGTATTATTGTTTTCTGCAAAATTGTAGGGTCATCAATGAAAGATCCTCCAGAATCTTTCCAACAAATTTCCTTCAATTTATTGTGTCTTTTATTAAAGAAGAGTGCTGGAAAGAACCTGGGTTTTTTTAATTTATTGTAAAACTTCACTTCCAACAGCTTTCCCATGAGGAAAAAATGGGGGTGGCTTTAAACTTATCCCAGTCATAACCTAGGATTAATACAGGAATTACTGAATCTTCATATTTCTTTGTTGTGCCAAAAAGAACTTAATTTCTATAAGAAAATATTTGTCTTTCCCTCTGCTGATAGTTGCTGTGCTCCTGGCTGTTGTTACCATTTACCAAGGTAAGAACAGTCTCTTACTCATGAGGCTCTGAGCCTTCAAATTGGTAACAGAAAAATAGAGAAGATAGGTTTTTAATTTTAGAATTTCTTTGGTTTAATCAGATTTATCTTTTTGAGAAGTTAATACTTTCAGAATTAGATAAAGAAGTGCCAAGGCTGGACAATCAAGTGATCCTAATTTATAAGTTAGAAGCATGACACTTGTTCTATCATCTCTATTTAAGTTGTATGTTCACAGTACCCAATATTAAGGGTGTGGTCACATTCACTTTTATGGTATTTATGTCATATACCATTTTCATTTGCTATTCAGCCTCATTCTGCTTAATAATGGATACAAAGACTACATGAGATATAGAGTCTTATTTTTCTTGTGTCTCTTCTCTAGCAATTTTTACAAAGTACAAAGGTGCTACAAAGATAATACCTGCACTTAAAAATTCTGAGCTACACAGGAAATGTTTGTATAAAGTCTTTAAGGATCTGCCTGTTATTTGGAGAATTTAGAGTTTGTGATGTCAGAATCCTCTGTGTTTTGCATGCTGAAAGCAAACATCCCACTGGGTCCAACTGTAGTTGCCTTTTTAGATTGTATCAAGGTGCCCCAATGTATTCAAGCACACAGATTGTGAATACTTATAGAAAAAAAATGTTTGATTTTAATTGCTTTGCCCAGTTTTACACCCAAATTTTGAAGGAGCATAATCCAGTACTTGCAAGGTAGGATAAAACTGATTTAACCATGCCACCAGTCTTTCTGACACCATCCTGCTCATAATACAGCTTCCAGCAGCTGCAGTGAAGGGTGAGAATGAAAGCAACTTCATTCTCTTAAATGTCTTTCAGCAGTTTTCAGGTTGATGTCTGTGTGTAAATATATAGACATGTATATATTTACCCAAAAGCTGTATGAAAATGCCTTTTCAGAGATTGTAAATCTGCAGTGCCATAGTTCAATCCTTCTGTTCCAAACTTTGAATTCTTAATCATTGCAACCACTTCTTTCTTTATGTGTTTTTATAGTTTGTCTTTCTTTTTAGATACATTTGCTTTATGCATGTTATATAGGTGTTTGAATTTATGTTGCTCTTTCTCTGGTATTTTAATGTATCTTTTTCACAGATTTGGTGTAATTTAAGGAAGCTTATTTAGGGCTACATTTTTGTTAATTGGTGCTTAATAATTCCATAGTGCATTTCATGCAGGCCTTGTGATATTCTGAGGACTACATGAAAAGGACAAAAAAGAATTTTATATGAAATGAGATTTGCTAAAATAGGTGTTTTAAAAAAAAAAAAATTACTCTTTAGATATGCCCCTTAAATTTATGAAGCAAATATATTTTTATTGAAAGCCAATAATTGATGTTTACTAAGGTTTTCTAATTATTTTCTTTTTTCTATCCTCCAGTATAAAAATTTCAGATTTTGTGGTTATTGACTTTGTATGTAAGATAAGTGCCTCATCTTCCAAATCTCCAGTCAGGCAACACTTGCCATGCCAGCACCCCTGTTTTAATATCCATGCTGATTTCTATTTTCTTATATTTTATGAAACATGACTGGATACTTTAACCAAACTATGTTCAGAATTACTAATACAATTCTATGATCTAGTTTACTCATAATTAAAGCTGCTGTATAGTATTACCTCTTCAGAGTCACCTGCAAGGCTCTGCCAGGGAAGCTAATTGTTTGGATTAACTTAAAGTCTAGCTTATGATCACAAATGTGCCCCACAGGAATTTAGTTACCTGGGCTGGGGCACATTACAAACTGTGGTTTAAGAACATACACTTAAATGCACACCTATTAAGGCTCATTCTTTTCCCATTTACGCTGGTATAAATCACATTGAAATTGCTAGAACTGCTCTGCTTTTATGGCATTGTACTGGGAGCAGAGGAAGGCTGATTAAATTTATGTTAATTGACACTAATTGGCAGTAAGGACTTGAAGAGGATAAAGTTTTTAATAAAGCATTAAATAGACAGATGATCTGTCTAAACCAACCAAAGGCATTTTCTTAATCTAAAAATCCTGCTGCCTTATTATTCATGTCCTAAAGCTAATTTCTAAACCAAAATCAGCTTACTGGTCCTGGACTACATGTAGTCCTAGAGCATCTTCATAATTAATGCTGGTTTTGCTCTCCCATGCTCAAATAATTTTTCTGTTGGTGACCTACCCCTCCAGTGTCAGGGCTAATTCAACACAGAACTTCAAGGAACATTTCCTTCCCAGTTCTGTAGCCTCACTCCATTGCTCTTGACTCTGAGCATCTACTGAATATTCTATTCCTTTCTTCAGCTGCAAACCTATGTTTGCCAGGTTACACTTGCAAGAACGTTCTTCCTAATTCTCTGTCCTCAAAGCCTCCCTGAAGTGATGTCAAACTATTTCTTAAAACTTGAAGGAAAAAAATGTGACAGGAATGACAGAAGTTGTTGGAGAAAATAATGTCTGCTTGTAGCCCACACAGTCTTCTACATTTCCTTCTTCCTGTGGATGTTACAGAATCCTGCTGAACTGATATTCAGTATTTGTTCTATGCATATGTGGTGCATAAAGGGTTCAAGAGGAGGCAAAAGTACCCATGTGTGCATTATATATATATATATGTATATATATATATGAAATATTATATATGTATGAAATAAAGTGAAACAATATATACAAAATACATATATATTTGTAGTATGTACAGAATATTTATATATAGACACCATGTTTTTGTGTATAGATTTGCATTCACTACTGATATCTGGTGCTACTGATAATCTGATTCAGAGCAGCATTGATGATCTCCAGATGTGTGGTGTGTGTGCTACTGCTCTGTCCAGTCAGTGATTGTCAGAACTTTCCTGTCCTTCATGTGGGGGTCCTTAGGAATAATATACTCAGATACAGTGAAGATTAAAAAAAAAATTGAATTGTTTTGACAACAGTCCATTCCAAATCCTAGAACTGTCGTTAGTTCTAATTATGTAGAATACAGGTAGCCAGTAGAGGCTGTGATGGAACCTGAGGCTCTCAGATTTGTGGTGTGATCCTTCTGTAATTTGGACATTCTGCAGAATTGGTGTTCAGCTGCTCATTTGTCACTGTGTGAAATTTTGAAAGTTAAGGTTAAACCATGAAGCAGTTTTGCTTTTGTTTGGCTTTACTGATGAACTCTCCATAACCTAAGCGTACATTTTTTAATACTTATTCATGATTTAACCTTGTTATAAACCCACTATTGTCACTGGAATTTTTTCCCTGTTATGACACACATATAACTGTCTCCCTAATTATTTAAAATTACTTTAAAATTACTTGGTTACTCTGTACAGGATCTGGCTAGACTAGATACTTAGAGTACTGAACAGTGAATCTTATTCTGTGTTCCAAACTGCTGAAAGCATTCATTTTCAATTTAAATTCGGACTATGGGTTTGCAGATGTAATATTTAAGAAGTAATTAAACACAGATTAAAAATTTGATTGCAATTTTCTGTAATTTAAACACCTAAATCCCTGCTCATGACCACTTATTAAGGATTTAGATGTGCGTGTACAAATTATACCAAATTCCTTCATAATTTTTTGGAGTTGAGTCTCCCTAGAGTGAACCAGTGCATGAAAACTAGTGCTTAACATAGTCACTTGGTGCTCCTAACACTTTTTATGGTTATTGGATTAATAATGGTATTATTTAAATATAAAAATCGAAAAATAGAAGGAAGAGGGGAAAAAATCTCTTCTGAGCTCTAGCCTCCTATTTATTCTCTAATATTAATATGCATTTTATATTTCTCCATTAGAATCAAATCAATCAGTTCCTGATTAGAAGTTTTAAAGTTTGTCCCAAAACAACTTTTTGCTTTAGTTTAGTGACAAACATGTTAAATTCAAATCCTCTAGAAGAAGACTGATAAAGAAACCCTGACACATACACTCATATCTGCAGTAACATGAAGATATTGCCATACTAATAAAATGCCACAGTTTTCTTATTAAGTGAGCATTCATCCTTCTAATTCAACAAGTTATTCTCAGTGGATCCTCGCTAACAGTAACCACAGGAAGGGAGACCTTCAGGGAAGTGTGTATTTCTTTTCCACATTCAGTTCCTGAGTTCTGAATATGTTACTTTTCAGAAAAAAATGAAGCATTTTCTCCCTGGTGAGATTTTTAGCTTCATCCTCTGTAAAATCTGTATCAAGCAGCCAGGTAGAAAGAGGTATCAGTAATTTACATTACTGCTACGTGTCAAGCAATGCTGCTCCAAATTTAGGAGACAAAACTCTGTGACAGAGAGGAGGGAGGTAGTACAGGTGTTTGAGAAGCATTGATTCTCTTGGATGTTGGTTATGCATCACTTGTCTTACTATTTCCACCACTGCTTTCCCTTCTGTCAGCCTTCCCAGCCTTTCTGAACATTTTCTCTGTCGTTTATTCTCCTGAATGACATGACACTTAATACTATCCAATCTGAAGTATAACTCTTCATTTTCTTCATGGACCACTTCAGGCTGTCTGCTCACTTTACCACATGAAGGAAAATTCCCTGGTATATATCAGACATTATTTTTGACAAATCTGTGGAGAGAAAAAGGAATTTGGGAATAAGTTTTCTACTTCAATTCCAGGATCAACAATAGCTTCATGTACTTGGCTTGGGCAAGCATCCAGTACAGTCAATAAGTGAAGTCTCTGTTGTAGCACCTAAAGACTGAGAAATACTCTTTTTTGAGGTACACTTGTAATATTTAATGATTTACCTATTTCTAATTTGGTTCCAGGCATAATCTGTTTATTCTGTGTTGCTTGTTTTCACATTTGTTCATAGACTGCTGTTCTATGAATAAGCTAAATAAGGACTTGCTTTTCTTTCCATGAACCTGTCAAGCTCCACAACTTCTTCAGTATCCAAAAGATCTTGATGATCAAGTCAGCAGATGACAAGGTCCATTTACTTCTCCATGGCAAAGTCTTCTTCCTGATTTTCCCTACTATTTCATACGCAGGAAAATTTCTAATCATCAATGAAAACGATTTGTAGATTACATTCTTTAAAATTATCTCTGTACTTTGAACCAGGCCATCTACAGGTAGATTGTTCTGATGCCTTAAAAATGGCATTTATTGCCACTTAAAAGTGGCATTTATTGATGGAATCTCTTCCCTGCCTAGATTTAAAAAAACTAAAAATAAAAATTGAGATATCCCCATGATTTAGAATGCCACTTCCAATTTAGAATTACCCCTTATCTAAGTCTGTCACAAAAATAGATATCCCCACCTAAATTTGAATGGATTTGGGCCTATTTAATTAAAAAACCCAGGCAAACAAAACCACCAAAACAAAACCAATACATAGCATATATCACAATTTCTGTAGCTGCCTTGTGCACCTATAGGACCTGACATAGTCCTCCACCAACAATTATTTGAAAAAACAAAATTGTAATTATCCAATTTCATGTAAAAATAAACTGACTGCTTTGTATAAATTATATAGGTAGATTTCATTCACTTGAACATGATTATTTTTTATTTATCTAGCACCTTTTCATATCCTTATCAATTGGGAAAGATCCAGGCATGAGACTTCAGCATCCAGAAAATGCAGATGAAAGGAAAACCAAAATAAGCACTACTTTTTTTTAGTAATAAGGAGTCAAACAAAGAGCACAGAATTAAGAATATGCCAAAGCAGAACCTTCTTTAGACTTCTCTAGAATAGAAAAAAAATAAAAAATTACAAAATAGTGCCGGCAGCCTCTGTAATCTGTAGTCATTAATGTCTTAACAGGCCTCAAAATCTGAAAGATTTTATCCTGGCACAACCATCTGTGCAAATGAAAACCCCTGATCCAAAGACATGATCCTTTAGCCTCTCTAGGTTTTCTTAGGATTTTCTGGTAAGTGAGAAGGTTTAGGATTCTTCAGCTTGCAGCACTTGCAAGAATGAGCCAGCGCTGCTTGCTCAGTCCTGTAGTTGTATATTAGGTTCCACTGAAAATTAAGAGGGTGACCAACAGGAAAAACCATTGAAACTTGCAACAAGTTTGTTTTAACTGCTTTTTCTTCTGCTGTATTTAACTTTTAGAAGATTTGCTGATATACAACTAGTCTAGCTATGGTTGTTTTGGATACTCCAATGCACTTGCAATTTTAAAGAACTGGAATTATTTGGTATGACTTTGGCTGTTGTCCAAGTGTGCAAAAAGAAGATGTGCTTTTGGAGAAAGGTTTCTTTGAAGTAAGAGACTAAAAATGCATCAGCAAATCAATGCTTCGTTCAGTATAAACAGAAAAACATAAAGATTAATGTTTGCAAATCTGAAAGCATTCAGACAGCTCCAACAAGAGAATTAAGCAGTTGTAATTTTCCTCCAAAAGCTAGACATGGTTTCCTGTTTTAGAACTAAAAGCCATAGATAGTAGGCAAAGCAGCAAGGGAATTTCCAGTCTTTTACTTGTTAAACATTTTTCAAGAGGAGAAGTGTGAGCCCATGTGGCATTTCTAATGCCTGTATTAGTTACTGGAAATATGAGGTTGAAAAATCAGACAGGGAAAAACCCTCTTTTCATCAGGACCACAAGGGAAAATACTGCGAGACAGTAAACACCATTTCAGGGAGGAGGATGTTTCTGGACAAAGAACCAAATCTCTAGGAATTACTGAGGAGAAGAAGTTCTAGAGAAAAGGTTATGCAATCCCAAGACTCTTGTGTAAGAGTCTTTTAAAATAACATGCTAAGGTCACACAATTTGTGTAATGAAACCACCACAATTTCTGTCAGACATAGTCTTAGTAGGAGAAATCTGGAGAGAAGTCAATTCTAATTGCATTTTCCTTTTTGCCCTTTTTCCCCTTAAAAAATTTTAAAAAAGAAAAGAAGTGATAGTTCAATGTTTTCTAGCTCATACATTCTATAAACTCTTTGGTACAGAGCTTCAATCTCATTGACTCTTACTCAGATAAAAGATTCTATCTTCTCTTTTCAAGTTTTCTGTTATGGTCTCCTCTTCCTTAGAATGCACTTTCCTTCAAATTAGGACTTTGTGTTCACACTTGTCAGTAACTGAACCCAAAGGAGAGTAGAAAATATTCAGATTTATATTGTGCAATGACATTAGCTTGTCACTCAGAGCAGCTCTGAAGTCAGGGGTTTTATAGCAGTTTACCTCAGAAGACCTCAGAAGCCGGGTAAGACAGCAGAATGCTGTGGTGCAGCAAGGATTCAGTGACACTGAGATACCACAAACACTCCTTGGATCTCACAAGGATAATACAGAACCAGCAGCAGATTTATGGGGCAGATCTGGATTCAGGACTTAGTTGCAATAAAAAAAAAATTCTGCTCTTGTTACACGGGTCCTTTGGCATTGGTATCAGATGGATTATCAGATGGATCCTTATTGAAACAAAATAAAGTCCCTGGAGGTAAATGAATTTGTAACATCCATTATTTCTCATTGAATATACAGGGAAGTGTTGAAGAAATATATTATGTAATTTGAAATGTCTTGTGGAGAAGTTATTGATAGTGAAAGCTACCACATGTGGGACTGTGAGGGTAAATGTTGGTCTAGTGCACATCTGCCAAAGATTTTTTCTATATTTTTTGCCTTTTCAAAATAATGTTCTTTTTTCACACTTTGAAGGGATTTTTTTTAATATTTTTTCTAATGATTTCCAGTTGGCAGGTTTGTTGTCAAGAAAACAAAATGTCCCTCATCAGGTCAAATTAAGGAACTTCCCTTTTGTGAAATACAGGAACTTCCCTTTCCTAGCCCCCAGGAGTTTCAAACTCAGGGAGAAAGCACTGAGAGACTACATCCCTTCATGATGGGGGGTGAAGATTTCAGCAGGAGCCCAGAAAATAAATGCCGAATCTGAATTTGGAGTCTGGTGTTGGAAAGGAACTCAGCAGAAGGTGGTAGCAGGTAAGAACTACTTTCACAGAAATTATCTTGCATTTGTGAGTGGTATGGACATAAGGCTACAAGAAACCACAGGAATCTCTTCAGACCTGCAATTTGAATGTCATGTGATGGCAACAACAGATACAACTTCATTTTCTATCTCCCTAAATTGCCTTCTCTACAGAAGTTCTCAAGGCTGTTCACATGAGATTAAGTACAGTATTGTCAGCTCAAAAAAAATCCCATAAAATCTCCAGCTCCTTTCCTTTTTGGATGAAAGTTTCTCTATCACAGTCTTAAAAATTTTATTTTTTTTCTTAATTACAAAATTGCTCCTTTAGTGAGATGTAAAGCAAGTGGAAGAATATATTTGCAGGGAGTTGTTTCAAGGTCTGGTTTTGCTTCTGTGTTTTGGGGGGAAAAGAAGATGGGTCTCACTGATAATACAGATAATTTTCAATTGAGACAGTATTAAAGAGTGTCTTCATAAACCTAATTCTGAATTAGTGATCTTAAATGTGACTGTCATATTTACCAAGAAAGTAAGCCTTGCCTATTATGCCTCTAATCACCAAAGAATATATTCAATGTGAGAAAGTATTACTGCATTTTTTATACTACTGTGTGTTGGAAAACTTGTATGGAGCTACCATTCAGTTTTTGTGACATTTTATTTTGGAGATTGTGTTTTATCAACAAAGCCCATGATGTTCAAAGTGAATTAGAAATGTAAATTACACTTTATTATGACAAAGAGCTCCGTATACATTTTTGACCTGCTTATGTGTGTTTGAAATTTAAATGATCATGAAGTTATATATATAATATATATTATATTTTAGATTATAGATATATTTTATAGATTATTTATATATATATAGATATAGATATATTAATCTGTATTATTTAGACTTTCCTGCCTGGTATTTAAAATGTCAAGCATGAACCTAATTTAATTGTGATAAATACAGACTTTGAGTAGTATAAATTAAACAACACCACCATTCACTACATAAAAGTCCTTTTTAAAGACAAAATCAGTGATGAGTTAAAAAGTACAGAGAGATGACGGTTTTAGTTTTGAGATGATTCCTTCTGTATCCTTACTGTTTTTTCTTGTGTTTACTTCTGTTACTACAGTGGTATATTTATTTCTCAAAACAGATATGCCAATTAAGGAAGATTTAGCCACCACTGAGCAAAAATCTACCCTACTGAGCTACAGTGGTATTTCTGTTGTCATAATATATCAAATATGCATTTAAACAATTAGTAGAAATTGCAGTAAACATTTTCACTCTTTTGGCTTATTAGATAGGAATTAAGAAGACACTGGAGTAGCAAAACAAAATATTCAGAAGTTAAGAGAACCACGAAATTAGGTTGCATATGCTAGGCTTTCTCTTTGTCTTTTACAAAATAAGTACCTAAAACTAAAGCCTAGAAGAGAGTTTTAATGTACTTGAAAAAAAATTGGTTTAGATTTTTCTTTTTATTTTGTGTACATTTTTTTTTTCCAGTTCAACCCATCAGACAAAAAAGACAATAGAAACAAATCTGCTGCCTGAGGTCAGCCCATAAGATGAAAATTGAGCTCAGGGCATCAAGGGAAACTTCTAAATATATTTTTACATCCACCCCAAATATAGATTTTGAACTGAAGGTAGGAGTGACCAAGAGTACACATAAAAAAAGCAAGGTAGGAGCAAACAGAGTTAAAATTTTCCCTTCTGTTGGAAGACTGTGAGTGTCTGATTGAGAGGTGATTGATATTAGCTTAGAATTTTTCTTTCTTTCTGATTGCCTGCCCTTCCACAGGAATCTTCACCTTTTTTAATCTTACAGAGAAGTCAATCTCCTCTTTTCAGATGTTTAATGAATAATGGCTATTAATATCTACACAAGCTTTTTGTACAGTATATGGTTTCCTTCTATATTTTTTCCCTTGGGAAAGAGTCACTTTGGAGCCACAAAAGCTGTCCCCTGTTAACAGCAAATTCTCTCATGGACCTGCATGTGACAACTCTCTAATGGTTTAAGCCCAGCTGGCAACTTAGCACCACGTTTCCCCACCAGTGGGGAATCAGAGGAGTGAAAGAAAATTCGTGTATTGAGATAAAGATATTTTAATAGGGGAAGTAAAAGCAGAGCAAAACAAGGAATGGATTTACTGCTTGCCATGGCTGGCCAGGTGTTCAGCTGTCTCCAGGAGCACAGGGTTCCTTCACACATAACAGTGACTTGGGAAGACAAATAATTCCACATGTCACCCTTTTTCTCCTTTTTTCCCCACTTTATATACTGAGCATGATGCAATATGGTCTGAAATATTCCTGGGGTCAGTTCTGGTCATCTGTCCTGACTGTGTCCTGTCCCAGCTGGACAACTTCTTGTGCCCCTCCAGCCCTCTCATGGGTGGGGTGGTGTGAGAGGCAGGAAAGGCCTTGGCTCTGAATAAGGTCTGCTCAGCAACAGCAAAAACATCTCTATATTATCCAGTCTTTTCAGTACAAACCCAAAACACAGCCCCATACCAGCTTCTGTGAAGCAAATTAACTCTACTCTAGCCAAAACCAGCACAAAGTTTCTACAGTACAAAAAGTTTCTACAGAAGTGTTTGTCTGATGCTTTAGTAATTGCAGCCCTTAATCATTTTACCTCCCCTCCTCCTACTTTTTAATACAGTGGGTATGTAGCCTTAAAAGAAAAATAAAAGGAAAAAAAAATCATCAACACAAAAAGCAATCCCCAAAACAAAAACAAGAAACCTGGCTGAACATCCAGAATCCTAGTCATTAATTAGAGAATCTCACAGCAGAGCAGTTAAAACGCACCTGTGCCACACATGTGGCCTTGGTATGCTAGGTATATTTTTTTAAACAATTACAATGATAATTCTTAGCAAAACAACAGGCATCTGGTCCACTCAGAGCAAAGGATCATAGAAAATTGCCAGATTGAAGCAGACTATCTAGTCCATTATACTACATTTGGAGGTAATCAAAACCTGTTGCTTCTAGAGAAGCCAGACGTGATCTGCCGTGTGCTATGGCAAATGAGCAACTGCTCCACTCTCTGCTTTCTCTAGGACTTGTGTCAGAAAATTAATTTTCACTGTGGCTTACATAATAATCAGAACAAGTTGAACTATGCATTTAAGAAATGTTGACCTTTTTAATATGAGTGTTTTCTTTCAGTGAATAATTTCTGCAGATGTGGTAGCTATTTCTGACAATATGAACATGAGGCTTCAACAGACTTCAGCTTATGAGTTTGTCATAGACTCTTCAGGCATTTACTGTTCATGTTAGTCATGTCTTGGTTTCTTTTGCTCTGCACAGTAGAGCTTAAACTGCTTCCAGGGATAAGAGACGGTATAACTAAACATCTGTACCATCAAATCCTTGTTATTTCAGATGTGGGAAGGTATTCTGGAGTCCTTGACCACAGACAAACCTGTTCAGGTAGGGATACCTAGGGATAACCCTGGCTGGATGCCAGGAACCCACCAAAGTCTCTCTCACATTACCCTCTGCAACTGGAGAGGGAAGAGCAAATGTAACAAAGAATTCATGAGTAGAAATGAGGACAGAGAGTGAGCACTCAGCAAATACTGTTGTGGGCAAAACAGACTAGAACTAGAGATATTAATTGAATTTATTCATAGCAAAATCAGAGCAGGATAATGAGAATTAAAATAAGACCTTAAAAAAACATTCCCCGACCATCCCCTTCTTCCCAGCTCTACCTTCTTCCCTCCAACAGCCCAGGGAGACAGGGAATGGGGGTTATGGTCTGTTCCTCACCCATTGTTTCTATAGCTGCACAGGATGAGGAGCCCTTCCCTTGCTCCAGCATGGGGCCTCTCCCAGAGCAGACAGTTCTCCATGAACTTCTCCAATGTGAATCCCTCCCACAGGCAACAGTTCTCCACAAACTTCTGCAATGTGGGTCACCCTTCCAAAGGGTCAGTCCTTCAAGCTCAGCTTATTCCAGCCTAGGGTCCCTACAGGGTCACAGGTCCTACCAGGAAACCTTCTCCAGTGTGTCTCCTCTCTCCACAGGTCTGCAGGTCCCTGCCAGGACCCTTCTCCAGCACAGGACTCCCACAGCCTTGTCTCAGACATCCTCCTGCTCTAGAGTGGATCCTCCCTGGGCTGTGGGTGGATCTCTGCTCCCCTGTGCCCTCCAAGTGCTGCAGGGGCACAGCAGCCTCACCCTGCTCTCACCAGGGGCTGCATGGGAACCTCTGCTCCAGTGCCTGGAGCACCTTCTGCCTCTCCTTCTGCACTGGCCTTGGTGCCTGCAGGGCTGTTCCTCTCACCCTGCTCTTCTCTGGCCACAATTACAGCTGAACCAGACCTTTTCTTTTTATTTTCCTTCTTAAATCTGTTATCATAGAGGCATTGCCACCATGTCTGATTGGCCTAGCCTTGGCCAGCAGCAGGTCACAGCAGCTACCCCTGTAGTCCCACCACTACCAAAACATGGTCATGCAAACCCAATACAGGGTATTAATCAGCTGTTACATTATAAGAACTGTTTGAGGAAGTTTCTGAAAAGAAATTTCTTCATGTGAAATAATTTGCTTTTTTCTTTCTAATAAATGTTGATAATTAGTTTAAAAATATCAATGATGGCATAAAAACATGAAGGATTTCAACATATGCGATCTTCCCATATCTTTGGTAGCTTCACTGATGTTAAAAGAAAGAAAATGCAATTAATATATTATTTCATTGTTGATTTCATGTCCTTACATTAATGGAACATTACTTTCATCCAGATTTCTTCAGCTCACTTAGAAGCTAAAAATTTCCTTACAACTCTGTATCATCCTGTCTACTATATGACTCAATCTTTAGATTAAGATCTCCCTTCAAGGACTAATAATAAAGAATACAGTAAAAAAGAGATGGTTCTGATCTGTCTTCAGCTTGCTTTCTTATGGTTTCTGTCTTAACATTTTGCATTGGTAAGGTTTTGAAAAGACTCTAGTGTTTATGTTTTCTTCTGTCAAGGCAGAGTAGATGAAAATGTTTTCTCTCAGACAAGTAGAGACATATTGAATTGGACATTTCCCACTTAACAGTAGAAAGGAAATTAAAAGAACTGGAAACTGGTTTTATTCAAGGTTTGGAAATGTGTAATAAGAAAAATCATTAGCTCAGTATTCTGTAGTGCATGTACAGTGCATTCTAAATAATAACTAATTACATCACTTACCCAAGACACTGTTAACAAAACATTTTTAAGCTCATTTTCTCCAAACTGCAGAGTGAAATATCTGTGTATCTACATGTGCCAGCAAAATGTATGTATTGTCAGTGTCTATAGATTTTACTCTAATTTTCAAAGTAATCAGCTAAGCTTTTGCCACACAAAGCAATTTTGGGAGCTGTATGTAGAAGTCCACAAAAATGAGAATAAAGATCATATAATGAAATAAAAGTATTAGTAAAGCTATGTGAAATACAGAGTAGTAACCTCATCGTGCCACATGTATCCTTCTGGCCCACACATTACTCAATGTAATGGAAAAGGTCCAAAGAAATATTAACTGAGAGGAAAACAAAATTGAAAAACTGCCTGCAGCTGATGGCAGAAGTAGCTGTGGATGGCAGAGTATAGTTCATTCACCAGTGTCTTTGAAGGAAGGAGTAAAAGTGAAATTTTAGCACAGAGGTAATTGTCAAGGAAAAGAAATTTCCCTTAATGGAGAGCTGAAAACTTAGCCTCAATCTCTGAAATTTCTCTTTAAGAGGAATGAAGTTAAATATGCATTTATATCTCACTGAAAAAAATTCTGTACTCTTGTTCTGACATCTTTGCTGTCTCCATTCCCTGTATAATTGGGACTACAGATATGCTGCGTGTTTTGAACTGAATCCTCCTCATGAGTCTGGTGACTTCTGCTTCCAAAAGCAAGGGCAAACTATAAAGGATATCCTCAGATCAAATGGATTTCTTCCCTACTGTATACTTCGAAAATGGCTAGGGGCTTCAATGGTCCTATGAATTTGTTCTAATGCTATAGCTAAAAATCTAGGTTCTTCATTAGTATTCTCCATTTTGAATATCTCTTTCTTTTCCTTTTGGCCCCTCAGGGGTAAAAGGAAAAAAAAGAAACAAAACAAAACAAGAAAAAACATATTATTTGATCTTTTACCTTTCTATAAGTTTGGGGTTCTTTTTTTCCATATCTTTCTTATGATGCTGATTTCTGCTGTGATATGTGTGTGCCAAGATCAGGTAACTTGGTTATCAGCCATGTAATGACAACATGATTCTTTTCACACACCATTTACAGTAGTGCAACTCAAGATAGTTTATTTCTCCTCCTGTTTTACTGGGGAGATCACAATCATTTCTGTGTCATTTTCCCTCTCTCTGATCGGGTATATCCCAAGACTGATATGAAAATTATAATTTCTCTGTGAATACTGCTTCTCCATTATATTTACTTTAAATCAGATTCAGCATCTGGCAACTTTATTTTGTATTCCAGCTCAGTCTGTAAGTGTGGATAGAATTTATTTAATTGAAAATGAAGTTAATGATAGACCACTAAATTCTATCATATGTCCCTGAACGTTGAAATCATTTACTATTACTAATGTAGACCATAAACCCAAATTCCTTCACATTCATCAATTCTGGCTAGAAATTTATTCAGGGTGTCATCTTCACCTCTTCACTGCTTGATTAATGTGCTCTAGTGTAGTATGTTTAAAGAATGTAGAATGGCTGAGCTTGTTGAGTCCTATGGGGTCTTTACCTTTTCAATTTCTTCCATCTCTTTCAAATTCCAGAGCATTTTCGTGCCACATGCCTTTTGTTTGTTCAGAACAAAACTTCTACACAATCACTCAGGAAAGGTCTAATGCAGAGACTAAAATTCATAAAAGCCTCTGAGATTCTTGTTTGCCAAGGACAGGAAAAAAACCCAAACCACTGGATGTTCTCTCAAACCACTCAGTATTTCTTTCCTCCTATTCCTCCCTCTACCCATCCAATGGTCATATCCTGTTTGAGTTATGAAAAAATGTGTTTTAAAAACATGCCAGAGACTGATGTGCAAATAAACAGTGTGAACATGTGTGTTTCTTCTGAATACACCCTTTGTGCTCTTCTTTCACTTGACAGAAATGAGTGTGGTCCAAGCCTTGAGAAATTAAAAGGAAAGATTACATGTGCAAGTGTGCAAAATGGATTATAATGGTCTTTATCAACTCCAATAAAACAAAGATATCTCTGAGAGGAAAGAAAAAAAATCTACTTAACCAACATTCTGCAAGTTGCAATTTGCATCCTCTGATCACATTCATGCCTGTTCTCATCACAGAGTTTCTTTCAGCTGAAGGAAATTTTAGTTCTCACCATGCATTCTTCTTTTTCTCTTTGCAAGAGCAAAGCTTTGCACGGTGGGCACTGTGGTAGATTATCTGGTGGGGTCTTTGCCATATTCACAGATCTTGAAAAGTGTGTAGGTATCTCTAAATTCACAGAAAATGAATATTTATCTCACTAATGAGCTGTCAACATTTTCTGTTCCTGTAATAAATATTCGGGTGCTCATCTTTGAAGATTGTCCCCAGGTACAACAGAGCCAGCAAATGTATTCTCAAGGTTCCACAGTGGATGTATTGCTCAGTGTTCCATACAGGACTAGTAGCAGATCAATTAACAAGTGATTACCGGCTTTACATGGTTCTTTTTCGGGTCATTAACTTCTTGAGGAATGTTTAGGGAAAGTGCTATCTCTTGCCGTTTAAACTGCTAAAAAAACCCCTTATCAATTACTATGTAAATCACTCATTCTAAGTTGCTTGGTGTTGTCTTACTGAGATTCTAATAAAGTTGTTCATTACTGGTTTTGACTCTTCATAGTTGATCTCTACATAGAAATATGTTTCGCCCTGTATGACTTATTGTAAACAGTAAAAATTGCTGGCAAATTATTAATCCTGCAGTGAAATTACATGTTTTAACTTTTTTTTTTTTTTAATTTACACTTACTATCCTTTATTTAGTACATAAAGGAAAACATTAAGGATTTGGGTTAACAAATGCAATCTCCATATGTATGGGTGAGTTTCAGTAAATAAAAAATTAAAAACATAATTGTGGACACCCCTGGCTTTTGGTCTATATCCTCGTTTGTTTTTTTTTTAGTTGTCTGATTTGGTTTCCTTTATAAGACCAAGACAGCAACAGATGAATCTGAGTGATTCCATTTTGGATAGTGACCCAAATAATTATGTGTAATTTTGATAATAGTGGGCTATGTGATCAACACGTTAGAAATCAGAGCATTTTTAAACGCTTGAGTTTTGGCTAGCAAAAAGTAGATTTTAACATTAAAAGTTTAGAATTAAAGGAATATTAAAGGAGACCACTACCACTAGTTAAAGTATAACATAGTGCATACATATTGCTGCCAACACTCTTATAATCTCAGATTAATTATCATTTTGATATCTTTGCCAAGCAATATAACTTTGATTGCAGTTAGACTGTTACTGCTAATATTTCATGGTGGATTAAACTGATTGCCCTATACCTGATAGAAATGGTGAAAAGTACCTTGTCCCTTTCTGTGCTTGTCTCCTTTTCAAAAACTAATCACTTTATCTTTCATTTTCAACTGCGTGTGAACAAGTGTTTGTTTAAAATTTCCTCATAGATTATGCCTTCTAAAATGTCATCAGTCTTGTTGCTTTTCCTTGGACTCTCTTTAGGACATCTATTAGTTATTAGTTATCATCTATCTATATATCTATATCTATATCTATATCTATATCTATATCTATATCTAATCTATATCTATATTTATATCTATATATCTATATATATCTATATATCTATATATATCTATATCTATATCTATATCTATATCTATATCTATATCTATATATCTATATCTATATCTATATCTATATATCTATATCTATATCTATATCTAATCTATATATCTATATATCTATATATCTATATATCTATATTTATATTTATATATCTATATTTATATCTATATATCTATATTTATATCTATATATCTATATTTATATCTATATCTATATCATCTCTATAATCTATATCTATATCTGATCTGTATCTATATCTGTGTATCTATATAATATTATCGTGGTTTGGACTGGAATGAGCTTTGGAAGACGCTCGGGAAAGTCAGGCCCTGCTGCTATCCATGGTGCTGAAAAGGGCTCATGTAACAGGGAATAATTTATACAAAACCATCTACCACAGAGCTGCAGTAAATTTTGGAATTCAGAGGTAGTAGTAGCTCCTATAGATACTCTGAATGTGATATATTGCAGCACAGGCATCTGGTTTGAAACAGTTATTGGTGGGCTACAAACTAATTCTCTCTCCGAAACTCACCTTTTTGTGCTGCTTTACCATAAATTGCTCATGACCCAAAGGGACATTTTGTTCTTGTAGGTTTTGCAATGTCTGTTGTCTACTAAGCTAGAATTTCAATTAGCATGAGATGACATGCAAGGAAAAACATCAAACACGAATTTTAAGTGCAGTCTAAGAGTGATGGGTTCTATTGAAATAA
The DNA here is from genome assembly GCF_049639895.1 of Pseudopodoces humilis. Taxonomy (NCBI): domain Eukaryota; kingdom Metazoa; phylum Chordata; class Aves; order Passeriformes; family Paridae; genus Pseudopodoces; species Pseudopodoces humilis. The sequence continues at coordinate 107,135,142 of NC_142201.1, read as the reverse complement.
CTGTTTCTGCACCTTGCTACCCAAGAATAAAACCAGATTGGAGGGAGGGAAGATGTTTTATAATTGTTTGTTTTTTTGTTTTTTATTGGGGTGTGGGGTGTTTTTTTGTTTGTTTTGTTTAAAAAAATACTTTGAATTAAATGTTTGGTCCAGAATTCCAATGACCTGATTTTATTCCATAGCAGATTCTTCTGTGAAACCCAGTGTGTCAGTTTATTCCCATGTCTCTTATTTTGGATAAATGTATAAGTGGGTATCTTTTAACATAACAAATAAATTCAGATTTAAACCTTGCCTTTAGAGGTGAAATCTAATTCAATGTATTTTTATTATTTGCTTTATGATTACCAGTATGGTAAATCAATTACTGTTTTTAGCAGTTTTCATGTCAGATCCAATGCAAATTAATTAAGCTGTGCATATTGCTTGCACTTTAAGAAATGATGCACTGTGATAAATTATTGAGTGAAGAGCAGAAAATATAGCTGGCAGATCTTTTTTAGAATTCTATCTTTAGATAATCACCTTTTATTAAAATGCCAATGAAAACACATCACTGTAAAGTGAAATTTGTTCTCTAGTAACTTACAGCTTTAAAGTACTGATGCAACCATTCGCATTTATAGCACCATATCCTATATGAAGGGTCTCTGATAAAAACATAACTTAAACAAAGCCTCCAAATTACTTTGTCATACCATGTGGTATGGTACATAAAATTAATAGCAGTGACATTACCAGGTAGAAAATCACCATTTTAAAATGCAAAATAACTCCAAACTATTGTGCAAGGTAATGAAACTAGAACATTTAGGAACACAGCATTATGATCTCTTACAAATTATCACAGTTAGACCTGTTTTGCAAAGTGTGAAGATTTCTGTAGATTTCTGTGGGACCAAAATCTAATTAAATTTGCCTTGAAAGAGGTGAGGTTAATCTGCTATATGTATGCCCTTTGTAGATTTGCTGATTAAATGCCCACTTTGTTATAATGAAGAATAAACTTATATATGGTTGAAAACTGCAAATTAAATATGTACCAAACTAGATAATGGTGTAACTGTGTATTAGTTTGTCTTGGGTAAATTAGTTACTTACTAACTTACATATTAAGTATTCCCCTTTGAAATGTTACCTACCTATGCTGTTGAGATTTGGAAATTATTTATCTAGTTTCAGGGCAATGAGTTTCAATTTGTTTTCTTTTGCTTATGCTAGAGGTGATCTTGCATTCTTAACTTGTTACTTTGCATCTATGGAAAACAAAACATTTAAAGTATAATGAAGGCATGGGGAAAACAAAACAAAACAAAACAAAACAAAACAAAACAAAACAAAACAAAACAAAACAGTAGTTTAAATAGGGGCTTGAAAACATCTGGAGATGGAAAAAGGATGAATGTGTCAGGAAAAGGAAAAAAAAAAAAAAAAGAGAGAATTAGAATAGGGGAACTTTCTGGTCTCTGACCATTGCAAATTTCCCTGTGCACTCACATAAATCACGGAGAAAGGAAGAAGGAAATATTAAACCAAAGAAAATCCCCATTATATCACATGCACATCTTTGCTCTTTTCCTTTTCAAAGTAGGCTTAGAAAGAACAAAGGGCTTAGAACTGTTCAATGGTATTATGCCAGGGAAGTACTTGGGGTTCCATTTTTTCACCTCAAAGAGGATTTAATTCAGCTGTCAGAGAGGGCTTTTTATTTTGCAGACAGAGTATGGACAGGGAGAATTCTGTTTGTTCTTTAAAAACAGTCCAAAACATTCCAGTCTTTGTGAAAAATTCTTGAAGCTTGAATAGGAAAAAAATTCAAAGTCAAATTCCTTATTAAGTTAACCATGATGCTTGTTTCTTATTCCTCAGAGAACAGTATATCACTGTTCTACTGAGGCTAAAAATAAGCTTCATATAAAAATGAGTATTCACTTTATCCAAGTTTTTTTTTGGTTTTTTTTTTTTATCTGAAAGTCAAACAGGTCTTAAAGTTATACCAAGTCAGTTATTATTATAATTTAATTTTTTCACTGGTGCCATTATTTTTTCATCTGTCTTAGGCTGATGTTATGTACCTGGGCTGTGAAAGACAGGTACAATATGGATTGAGCTGACCCAATAATGCTTCTTCCTTTTTAAAAGCAGCAATAACAGAGACAAAGAGCACCATGGCAAACATCTTTTCATAACTCCCTTTTCTTTGATAATTTAGAGGAAGACAGTTTGTGATCCTTCTAAAATAATGTGGTGGCCAAGAACCCTTGCTTAATTTTCCTATCTTCACCTTGGATATGGTGAAGAAAGAAGAAATTTTTTGTACCATCCCTCTAGGAATTGCTATCACTAGAGCTATACACTGTATTTTTTGTTTTCTAAAGAAAGATTAGATTTTAACCTGTCTTCCCGCAGATTTGTGTTTCAAATTTTGTGGAAGAAAGACATTTCAAGGACAAAAAAAAAAAAAAAAATTGAGGTAGATTTCAGTTTCTGGTTTATGTAAAAAAGTCTTTTGTTATGTTACCAAAGGAAAATCATTAAAGAACTTGGGTCATCAGTTTGGTTTACAGCATTTCACCATTGTTGATGACAAATTCAACAGAATTCTCACTATAAAAACAGTTGTTAGGAAATATGATTTAACAGTAAACTTAAAAATGGTATCTGTGGGCTTGGAATTAGTGAAATACAAACAATTTTCTATATGCACATTTCTATTTTTACTATGGTTGATGACAGCATATGATGACTTTAACATCCTGCTTCCAGCTAAGATAAAGATTGAGCAACCCTTTACACATCAGCAAGAGTGACTAATATACAAGGAAGGGTCACAGTAAACTTTGTTACACTGCAGGTTTTACATATTTTGGAAGGCTTTAAATCATTTCCTTATTTGTTCTGTGTCCGTATATTTTTTTAAAAAAGAAAAATTGTCACATTAAAAATAGACTTCCTCTTTTCTGTGTAGGAGCTAGAAGCAGGCACCAAGGCCATCAGTGGTGACAAGGAAGGTGCACCCAGCAGGGTGTTTGTAGCTTGGACTCAGTTGGACATGCCAAGCTAAATCCTTCAGTGCAGTAAAGGGAATGCAGTTCCCACCAATGCTGAAAGAAATCACACCACCTGAGGATCCCACATCAGAATTATCTCAAATCCTGTAGGGGAAAAGATTAGGATGTGACCCAGCCCTTTCTTCATAATACAGGAACAATTTAATTCCAGGAATTCTTACTGGGCAATTTTGGAGTTGGAAATATTAACATACTTTTTATTGTGTTTATGCACAGGTTAAAAATATTGAAATTTATTCTTTCTATTAGGGAATACTCAAACACATATATAACATATGTGTACATATTATTTTAAGTCCTAATCCTAGGCTTGTGATAATATTGAGGTAAGATTTTTATCTAATAATATTCAAATCAATGCATTATTACATTCATTTACACTGGCTTAAGTAAGTTATCTAGGCATCAGTCTACTAATGTTGATGTAAAGAAGAATAACTCATCTGATTTTTTGCCTAATAAGAACCTGGTTCCATACCTTATTGCTGAATTTGTTGGGTTTTTTTTTCCTCTCCCAAAAGACAAAATCCTTGTTTGTTTGGAAGGGTTTTTTAGCCTCTTGGCTGAGTGATACATTTCTGTTTATCAGCCACCTGCATCTCCTCAATGCATTCTGAGGCAAAAATCAAGGCATAAGAAAGTCCAATTTTAAATTCAATCAGTTCCCAAGTTGTCTGATGCAATGGTTTCCATTTCAACAGCTGCCTCTGTCTACTTCCCCCACACGGAGGAACCAGCTTCCTCTGGAGATCTGAAAATGTACAGTTGGCAGCTAAAATTCAATTTAAGCCTGGCCAGGTACAATTTTATTGGCACTGGTCCCAGGTCTTGCAATTGACTTTTAACCCCCTCAGAGCTTTCCTTGTGTGCCTGATAGAGCTGTGTGCTGCCTGACAACTTCAGTGAAGTCCAACTGCTGCCTTTTGTTGCTCTGTGCAGCAAAATATTTTGAGCTCATAAAGCATCAGCTCTGCATTTGAGTGGCATTTGTAAGAAGCCTTCATGTTAATTATCCTCACAGAAAACAGCAAGTTATATATGGTGTTGTAAACAACTGTTTTCTAAAAGCTACACTGGAGAATACTGCTCACTTTCTTGAATCCCAATGTTTCATGATCCCTAATGTTCAACTATTTCGACTTTGAAAATGCTTTTCTTATTTTATAAGAAAAAATTTGCAACTTTTCCAGTTTCTTTGATAATTGCTCCCATAACTGAGCATTCAAAGTATTCATAGGAATTACAGGTTAAAGAGTTTATCCCTTAGCAAAAGAAAAGAGTAAAGGGATTCCTTTTGTCTCTAGAGTTTGTTGTTCTAATAGGTAGAAAATTCTGATAACTGTGGACTAATGTGAAGTACTAAAAAATGTCTTTATCCCAAAGTCCTTCCTCATGTTAGGGCTGAGCTTCACTTTTTTTTTTTTTTTGACTATTCAGCAAAAGAAGAAGTGAATCAAATTAAATTGGGACCAAACACTGGTCTCCAAAAATTCAAACTGGAAACATTACAGCAGAACAGAATTTGCATACTTTTATTCCCTAGTCTTTGCAGAAGAGTTCAAAATAACTGTTTTATCATAGTTCCAGGTACTAGAAAGCATGAAATCATTAATAGAGTCATATGTTGATTGGTTGAAAAAGGGATTGGTCTGTGCATCATCTGTGACAGTAACCTTCTAGATTAAAGGGTAAAAATTTGACATAGTAGAAATCTTTAATGCCTACACATGGTGTTTAGTTCATCCTTTCACAGCAGGCTGCCTGCTAGCCACAGGTTATGCAAGCAATTTAAGCTCACAAAGGTGTTTAAACTGTCCAAACCTATCTCTGCCTAAAGAGCTACTCCTCACATCCACCAGTATTCTGCAATGTGGAACAAGAAGGGAATAAAACAACAGGAAAAAGTTACTAGCTGTAATTATTCATCAAAGCCCTTCCCATTCTGTCATCTGCGACTTACAGATTGAGAACTGGCAGTTTTAAAGGTGGGAGAGAGGGGAAATCTGTTTTCTTAGGTGATGTTCACAGGTCTTTGCCTCCTTACTTCTCACTGCATACTACTATTACCCTGGAGGTCTGAGGTATTTCATCAGATGAAAGAAAAGAGGGAGCTTTGAGTAACTAACTGAATTCCAGATCACTTGTTTTTCCAGAAAACAGTGGGCACACATGTATAAAATATGAGTGTCTGGGAACAAGTGAAATGAGAGAAGTTTTTTCAGATTACTTTTCACTGTGAAACCGAGGTCAAAGATTGAGGCTTTGGTTTGAAGACCAAGCATGGTCGAGTCAATTTGGATAAAACACGAGCATTAGGAGTTTGTATTGTTTCTCCCATTGCCCATGTTTTTGACTGAAATATCAATAGAATCTGATCTCACTTTTCTTTCTTAACATTGCAAAATACTATATTTTCTTAATCCTGTCTAGCACTGAAAAAGAAAGTGAGGAGTCTCTCTAGGTTTCGGGCTGAAGAAAACTAAATCTTAATCTTTGGCCACCTCTGACTCATTTTCAATGGAATTGAAAGCATTCAGATCAGTGTTAGAAAGGATCAGAATTTACAGGCACTTGTTTTTCCCAAACATCCACATTTTCTGAACTTTTAAAGTTGTTCCTGACAAAAGTAAATGGGAGCAGAAAAGGTGGTTTGTTTATTTTTAAATGGTAGAGGGGAAAAAAACCAGAGGCAAATAAGTTATACCAATAAGTTATTGAGAATTGGGACATTTCTTGTCAGAGGAACTGTGGTATAATTGAAACACAGCTCAGGGACCCAGCAGAAGCGGGTGCCAAGGAGCCACAAACTTTTGTTAAGTTTTTTGTTAAGTTTTGTCAAGTTTAATGGAGATGGAAATAGAGAGAAGCAGAGTCAGCTTTAACTGTTTATTTATGCAAACAGCCATCTCCTTTATTGCTTGAGGTTAATTTCTCATTACTCATGATTCAGCAAACTCTTTGTGCAGTGCTTCACCACATTTCTCTCATTGAGATGTTCAGTGATAAAAACAGATTATATTTTCTAACATCAGGAATATTTTTCTGTTGTCTTGGGTTTTTCCATGCTGTGTTTGCGAACAAACTTCACATATAGGAAATGGCAATGGCCAGCCAAGGTTGTGACTGATAAAACCTGGCTTAATGAAGTTCATTGGCTAAAATTGTCCTTCAGGATAATTGGGATACATCACCTTGAGCAGTGGGCCATATCTACTGCATCAATTTGGAAATGGAATTCTGTTTGTATGGCAGTTGCTTTTAGATAATGTGTGTAATTGTCTATGAAGAGCAGCTAGATAATTTCTGTGATTGACTCATTGTGTAGTTGCATTCAAATAAGTACTTTAATAAACCTTAAGATTGTTTTCTTCAGCAATTCATCAATAATTTACTGTATGAAGAGAAGTCAATACTGGTCTAGAAATTTCTACAGATAATTTTCCCATCTAAAACACTATCATAGTAGTGATAAAGGGTATATCGAGGTAGCTGGAATTCATGCACACAGATTCCATTTACAATAATGTAGGTTAGGTGAATCATCATTGTTGGGTTGAGAAAGGTGTGGGTAAACATTCTGGTGTGAGTCTAGAACTTTGGGAGACTAACAAGGAGAAATTATTTACCAAAAGGGGTATTAGCAAAACAGGAAAGTAGAAAGACTGAAACCGTATGATCTCATTTATTGACAAAAGAGGCTGTGAGATGTGTGTGTACTTACCAGTTTTAATGGTAACTTTACCAGTTTTATCTCTTACTGGGATATCAGTGACAAACCCTCAGTGACTGAGGAATGTCATTTGGAGGCATTGTATGTTGCAGGTAGAAATGTAATTGAAGAAATGAGCACAAATGCTGTGTCTTTCATGGGTTGGCTGAAAGACAAGGAGGTGGCTTCACAGATTGGAACCTTTAACTGCCAGAATTGGTATCACCGTAATTTTGAATGACCCATACATGTGCAGGGGGAGAGAGGAGAACAATTCCCCAGGCAGAACAGTATGGACAAGGAATAGGAAAACATTGCTCTGTTTTCAATGACCTGTTTGCTGTACTTTGGTTCTATTTATTAGAATCATAAGTTTCTGTGAAACTGTCTAGTTATACATAGAGAGTGAATGTGTGTGTTCCTTTACAAAAGAGAAACTGGGTGTGCTATGTGCTATGCAGAGCCTTTCTCTGGTAATTTTCTTTTCAGATAACAATTACCAAATGCTTTTGTTACAACAATTTCCAATAGTCTTTATAATTTCATTGTTCACAGGTTCTTAGCTGTGGCACTGTACAGTACAACATAGTGAAATTTATTCATAAAAGTGGCCCCAGTTTCCCCGTGATTATCATTGTCTTCAAAAGCAAAGGCTTCAAATTGTTCTAAAGCATCAGCAGTAAATATTTTACTGTTGACCTCAACTCACTATGATTAAAGAGATTAGTATCATTGAATACAATAGTCATCTCTCTTAAAGTTTGAGTTTCACAAAAAATAATGAGAAGCTCTTGATCTCTCTTGCCCAGTAATATAGCCTGTAGAAATAAACAGAGCTAACTTTGTATGTTGCAAATGGGGATTAAAATGTATTACTTCAGGCTGAAATGAATCTAGGGTTTGTGGTTGGATAGCTTTTTAAAATTTGGATATAGCTAATTGCAACACTGCTTGTAGATTCTATTAAAATCTTGTGGTCTCAACCTTACCTCCTGAGATGTTGTGTCTGGCAGTTTGCCTGGTTGCCCACAGAGCGACAAAACAGAAATATTCTGTGCAAGAAAATACAGAGGCTGTAACACAGACTATCACAGGCAATGTCTTCCATGTCATCCAAAAAGTTTTATTAATTGTACAAAATGTTACCTGAAATAACATTTTTTGCTGCACTGATTTTCCTGAGAAGGTCCTTTTTTACTGAGGCTGAACTTATTTTGCACTCTAGTGAAGTATAATGGCTTGCAATTTCTTTTTGCTTACCGTGCCTACAGGGTATCCTGCCTCAGTGAATCCTGTGGAAACTTATCAACCAGTGTGTGCCCCTTCAGAAGATTACCTCCATGAATATTTAAGGAAATTATTCTGTAGAGATCCATCACACTGTTACTGTTTTAAATATTCCTTTGTAAGTAAACTTATGGGCCCCAGAGGAAGAAAGCGTGCTCAATTACCTTCTTGAGTGCATTTTTACTAAATGCCAGGGTGAAGAAAATGATGGTCAAGAATAGACAAGACTTCTATTATAAAACTGTCTCAGTAGAATTTAATATGATTTTTAGCAGATTAAGCACTTGTGGTTGCATTCTGCATTCGAGCATTTAAATTTCTGTGCAGTGTATGTTCTTTACATGTATTTCCTTCCCTTCCTAATGGTGATCCAATCTACAGTTTTGAGTTTGGGGCTTTCGTGTATTTTTCATTTTTCTCCTGAAACGTTCTGTTCTGACACTTCTGGTACACAGTGATTCACGAAGTTTTCTTACCCAATTCTCAGCTATCCATAGATATAACACATTTAGTCTTCTCCATCATTCTTTGCTCAGTCCCATTGAAGCTGCTGTCACTGCAACGTTTTACTTTCTTCTATCAAGGCAGGCATGAAATTTCCAGTGGAGCGAATGCGAATGCTAAGGCAGCTGCATGGGTCAGTAGGCAGATGGAAGGGGGGAGGCTTTGGGAAAGCTAAACAGTTTGCATCCTTCTCTAAAAGACAGCAAACCACAGGGCAGGGATCTGCAATCTGATGATTTGACAGTGCAATGCCCTTTAGTTGTTTGACTGGATTTACAAGTTCTGTTTAGCTGACAGATATTTTGGCTAATACCCTTCCCTAGTTGTTTTCTTTTTGACTATCAGAAGTTCTGTTTAAAAATTTAAGCAAGCTCTTGTTGTACAGCAGAATAAACAGATTTTTCTTACAGATAGGAGATGCTCTCTAAGATTTTTGTTTCTATGAATACCCCAGTGAATACAAAAATATTGACCTAAATAAATACAGATTACTGAGAGTGCCAATAAACAATCTGGAGAATAATTCAGAGGATGCAACTTTATTTTGTTTGGAAACTGCTCTTCCAAGCTCACAGCACACAGTCCAATATATTTTTCTCCTCTGTGTATTTTTGTAATTAGTCACTCTCCTGACTAGAAATCAAATAATTAGCTTTTAAAGACACCAAATTAAATAAAACCATAGCTAAGTAAGAAAAGTGTGGAAATTCAAAGGAATTTGCAGTAAGTGACATTTTAGTGATTAAATATTTTTGAGTTTCTGAGGTAATTGTTAATAAATACTTTGAGTTTCTGAGGTAACATGGTTTTGAATATACTGGGTCTAAAATCCATGAGAGAATCAGCAGGTAACTGTTTTAAAACAATAGAATCAATGGTCCTGGAACAGAGACAGACAGGGATGTTTGTAATGGTAATTACTATAATCAAGGGAAAGAAAAAGAACTTTTGCTGGGATCACATGTTGACTGTTCACTGGATTGTGCCTTAAAATCATGTGCAAAAATAATTGTTTCATTGTCCCAAAGTCCCCCCCTGAAGCATTTGATAATGTACACACTTTTTTGAGAATGGTGTGTGTATTGCCAGAAGTGGCCAGGGATGAAGAACTGAAAACACAGACTGTCCATCCCCTCCCAGTTTCTAGAGTAAATCTCAGGTACCTGATGCTGTCTGTGGGAATGTGGCTATGAATACCTCAAACTCCAAAACACTGAACAGCAGGAAGTGTGTGGGATGAACCACAGATGGAGAGGATGAAACCAAGAATATTGGCTGTCAAGAGGAAAGCAAACAGCAACTTTATTACATTTTGTGTGTCCTACATTCCAGCTCAGCCCATCTATATGTTTCACCAGGTATGCCTGCATTAGCATAGGATTTGAAGTTCATCTCCTTGCTGTCCATCCTTCTGTGCATTGGTTTCATCACAGAGCAGCCTGATGGCATGCAAATGAGATTTCTTTTGGGTTAAAGTAAGCCAGAAGCCATGCTCCAGGAATATGTCTATTTGCCCCAAGCATTAATGTGCATGAGACTTGCAACTGCAGTTATTCTGAACTAAAACTCCCCTATGCATGTCATAAATGTATTTCAGGTCCTTAAACAGCAACTTTTTTTTTTTTCTCAACAGACCCATTCCTATTTGGTCAGACATTGTCATTGAATGTTGGGCTGTATTTCAGTAGCAGAGGAAGGACAAGTTGACATAGTCATTCTCATATCTTATTTCTGTGAATATATGAAGAATTCTATGAATTCACATAAAGCTTAGTGCAATAGAGAGGCTTCAAGGATTTAGGTTTTGACAGGAGTTACTGAGGTTAAAGGTGAGAGAGAGACTGAAATGGTTTGCTTGCCAAAACTTTTTAGGTATCCCGGTTTTTTCTGTACTGCTGAATTTGAGTAGTCCTTAAGATAGTGTTAACTGAAACACTGATGAAATGTGCTAAATATGCACAGTGTAAAGCACTGCTTCTGCTAGACCTGTCTGGCTTGTATAATCCCAGATTCTCAGCAGTGCAACTGTGCACAGCAGAAGCTGTTCATAATTGATGCCTGAAATCCCCCCGAACCACGCTGCTGCCCTGGGGTCTCCAAACCAGCTGCACGTGCAATTTCAGAAGCTGAGTCTGATGTGCACAGATCCAATGGACGTGCACGAGGAGCTGCTGGCACTGCTCTGCTTCCAGACCTCCTGCAAGGGCATCTGAGCTTCAGCTACTGATCACTTTTCAGAGCAGCAGCTGTAGATGCTGCAGTACTGTAAATATGTTTCAGGGTTTCCTCTATGAGTGTGAGTGTGTGTGCACACTGCTGCACTGGAAGGATATTTCAATGATTAATAACTGAACTGATAAGACAAGGTCCATCTGTAGTGGGTAAAAAATATTTTTATATGTTACTACTCATAGGAAGCCACAGACAGCAGTGTGAATGAGGAAGACTATTAGAGCTGTAAAAAGCAAAATATATCTATGTCTAGATTTCTGTCACAGGAGAATACTGCTGTTGTGGTGTAGTCATTTGGGCCCTCGGACCAGGAGAAATTTATCAGACTTAAGAAGACTGATTAATGAAACATGGTAGACATGCTGATTCCCCTAACTGAAACCAACTTTAACCCCTTTCATCTTTATAATGTGCTCTTTATTAGTCATTAAAGAGCCCAAATGATGCCTCAGCAGCTGCTACTCTGCAGCACAGGCACATAATGACTAACAAAAGTTTTGGTATTGACAAAATTACTTAGGGATAACAATATCTGTTACCTGTGTCCAAAAATACTCCATATCTATGTCTATAACCCCTGCCTATATATATTTATCTGTAATCCATTCATCCATTTCTTTTTATCATAGAATACTGAACAAAGTTCCTTTTCAGCTGTGAATGCAAGATAAAATTGATGTAAAGCTTCAAATTTCACTATACAGTTTAGAGGAGCTGTCTGATTAAATGACAGATTAAAACTGAAATCAAAACCTAATTACAAGGCCTTCATTTTCCATTAAATATATACTGTTGGTGTCAGATACCCCATTTAGAAAATAAGTCAAGGTTACAAGCTGATTTCTCTCTGTATAATTAGAGTTCTGGTATCAGTTCTCAAGCAGATCTGGTCAGAAGAAAAACTCCAAGAAACTGTTTTCCTCCTTCACACAACAGCTCTGAGTACAATGTATCCTAATGCACATATTCTGAATTTCTCTGGGCAATGGTATTGCTAAGGGTGTAGGAACTAAATGCCCTAACCTGTCATCTTCCTCTGTTTTATGCAGCTGCACTCAGGAGAAATAAATAAGAATCAACAAGTAGTAGGTCTAGAGAAGAAATCTCCGCAATTTATGTTTGTTGAAAACTTGTTCTGTTATTTAGTAATATGCCTGTGTGTGTTAGTGCTCATCATTTCAGTTATAATGAAAACTAAATTAAGGAATAAAAAAGTTATGGTAGTTTGGTCATGATTATAAAATGTTGCTTGTTTAGATAAGAAAATAGCAAGGATTATTATCATGCACTATTGAACACAAAAAAGCACTACATTAGAACTATAATTCTATTAATAAATTAAAACCATGGCTAAATTACCTCAGCTATGATATTTTAAAGACTACAATGCTATTTAGCCACATATATTTGATATTTTATAGTTGGTATCATTAATTATAAATCAGCTGTTCAATTTTTCACCAGAAAATATAGGGGTGGAAAATGCTGACAATTCACTTAAGTACTTAGTAATTTATATGCTGTTAATTACTCTGACTCAAATTGCTACGTGTTATAACAACAATAAGTAAACCATCTGCTGATGAAACAGAGAAAGAACTTGAAACTATTAATTGAAAGGTTTCTGATTATACAAGCTGAAAGTCTTTATCTGTAAGTTTATGCACTTTCAGCAAGGACCAGTCTTTGGATGTGTTCTTGCTCCTAGGGAAAGGAAGGGGACTAGAAAAAGATATAACTTGCACACACAGAAGTGGTAAAGGGAAAGAGAAATATTTTTGTATGATTCTGGATTGAATCCTATGGATTGTTCTAGCATGTTAGAGTAGCCTAGGTACTAACATAACTCATGCACTAAACTTTAAATTAACTACAGGTAGTGGCAAGCACATGTGTTCTGGATTTAACAGGGTCAGTGAGATTAAAATTATGTTTCCTGGTTACTAATTGTGGGCTTCTTTGTAATACCATGGTCTGTGTTTAATTGCTGGACCTTAATAGTTTAAGTGATTGATGTCATCAAAATTATCATAGGGTACAGAAAAATTCTCCTCCTCACTGGAGCTTTTCCTGAGTGACTTCAAAAAAAATTCTCAAAAGAAGACTGGTGACAATGCCAATGTGTCTTTGAAGAAGTTTGAATAAGAGTGTAGATTCTTCCACAGAAACTTTCTTACTTATATAGATCAAAAAGAACGCTGGGATGATCAAGGGGCATGTTTGAGCAGGGGTGCACGTGTGAGTGTGGCCACAGGGGTCTGAAAGCAAATTATTGGGGTTTACATCTTTCTCCATAATGACATCAGAAATGAACTTGTCATTTAGCCCCCCGCTAATGTTGACAACAATATTTGTATTCCATAGAGAGGCCAGAGAAGTTATTAATCTCCTATTCTGTGGAGAACATCTGTTTAGTGAGACTGGCAGGTGTTCTTGCCTGACAGAAGCAGCATTTTAGTACCAAAATGCTGTAGTACAAGCCAAGGAAGTCAACTCCACACTGCAGCCACAAGACGAAAAAAACACATTCTTTCATGTCTCAGGCTGCAGAAAATAAGCCTCCCAGACCAGTATTCAGTCAGAGGTCACTGGGAGGCCCAAATATTTCAACTTGCTTGTCATTTATTTAATCTTTTAATTTTCTGGCTATGTTGCTGTTAATAGAAAAAAAATAAATATATAAATTTGTTATATGTTTTATGTTTGTTATATGTATATAATTGTTTTTTAGTGAATTAAACAGCTAAACATAAATATTCAGAAATCCTATACCTTTATATCTTCCATGATGAATTTTTAATGACCAGAAATAGTTTCAAATAAGATTTATTGATTGGCCTTATAAATAATATTAGAATTTTGCAAAATATTCTATTTATTTATTTATAAATATATAGTTTTATCTGCCATTTGAATGGTTATACCTATTTAGGCTCTGCAGAAAGTAGGACAGGAGGGAAGAAAACTGTCTTAAGGAATAAAAGTGTGCTGCTCAGTGTTTAAATGCTAAGGAAAGTTTTGATAATGTGGATTGGCAAATCACTCACTAGGAGTCAGGTACTTCAATGTCACAATCTGTAAATAAGTACATAAATCATGCTAAAACTTTTTTTTCATCTTTTTCTTCTTTAGGAAAAGCTTACAGGAGATGTATACACTTAAATATTCAGGTTGCCATATGTCTGTTTTTGGGAGGTAGGCAAAACTTAGAGGCTTGAAACAGTTCATCCTGGAAGCAGACCAACACTCTGCTCGCCTCTGTTATCACGGAGATGGTTTGGAAACAGGCTGACAGTTTTATGCTTGATTGGTGCCTTTGGTTACACACATGAACCAGAGCTTTGCTGGAGGAATTTAGGGGCAGTCTGAATGTCAGTGGTGGGATCATCACTTCCCTGTGGGCCATGAAATGTGTGGGAATGCTGCTCATGGCTTGAATGTACTTGGCTCAATTTTCTTTGAAACTGAGAAGAAGGAATTACACACAAGCAGTTCTTTTCCTGACAGATCTTCAGCACTGACATCTTCTTTTTCCTACCCACGGACAGGGAGCCCCTCTCTCCCTTTGGTGCAAGCCCTTTATCAGTGTAAACACTCTCCTGATAAGTGCTGACATATAAACGTGTGTTAAAAATGTTGCCCCATGTTGCCCATCCTCAAGCCTCAAATAAAGTGAATCCTTTTTCCCTTCTCCATCAAGGGTTTTGGAGGCTTGTTTATTGGGCAGCTAGCTAAAATTAAACACATTAAGGAGACTGGCCACTCAGTGAAGTTGTATTTTATTCCCATAAAAACTCAGGCACCTAGTTCATGCCAAAATGCTCGTTAAGATAAATTCTTGTAGCTTAATGTTAAATGCTAGAGTAAAACTAGATTGCCTGTAATCCTCAAATGAAAGTAAAACTGACTTATCTTCACTAGATTTCTACCACAGGATGATTTAATGTAACATTTTTCTTCCTAACTTAGCAGTGGAGTCATTTGTAAGGTGATAATAAGTGTGTGGCCTCACATTCCTCTAGTTTGAAGAAGCTAGTTCAGTTGAAAACTTGAACTTTTTTCCACATATACTTAAGGTAAAGCACAAGGGATTTGCTTGGGACCAATTAGTTGGTAGGTGGAAAGGAACTGGAGCATGTAGTCAGAAGAAATTATCTGGTTGGGTTTGCTGTATTTTTCACCCTAATAGTAAGTATCTTAATTTAATTGGAAAGCATTAAATAATTGAGTTGCATTTTGCAGTACAGAGTTTGTCAGCACAGTTGCAGATTATAAGAGTCCCACTGTGTTGCTTGATAAATCATTGTCTGCTAAGATTCAGAATAAACTGATTTAAAACCTGCCTCAGTCAAAAAACATAACTTTGTGTCGGTGGATTTTAATGCAGATGAAAGACTTATAAATATAAATCGGGTTTTTTTCTGATCTTCCAAGAAGTAATATATTCAAAAAATGCACAAAACTGAATCCTATAATAAAAGCTAACTGATCTTTAAAAAAATTTAAACACCTACTCAGAACAGAAATATTTCTCTCCAGATTAGATGGTGTTATTTGCTATTCTTGCTTGAGCTAGTTACAAGAAAACTGTCCCTCATAGCAGTCCTTTATTATTTATACAAAATCAGGAAGGAAATCATCATACTCCACTATCATTGCAATAGGAATTTATATTACCTAGTTATAGATAGACTTTTTTTCAGTGCATTAGAATAGAGAAACACCTTCCCATGTGTTTGAATGATTATTTAAAATGCTACATAACTCCAAGGTTTGGAAGAAAATGCATATAGGTTTTTCTTTTCCATTTTCTCAGTCTCATTGCCTCCTCATTCTTTCATTTTAAAAAACATTTTATTCATATAAGTTGCCAAAAGAATTTAAAGAAAGTTTGGCTAAATTGTGCAGAGTTAGTAGAATTGTGTGTGTTTGTGTGCAAATTCCCTTAAAGGATTTATTGAAAAATTTCAGGGCTGTTAATTCCCATGGAAGTTTCATACAATTAACACTTGACATTTTAGTTGTTTCCTTAATTCATTCTGGTCATGGGACCACAGAGTCATTATGAATTATGATAGCATCAATATGTTGTTTTGTTCAAGCAGCTCCATTTTCTAACACATATAAAAATTTCTATGTATGTCAGCTAAAACTGAACAAACTATATAAGAAAATTCTGTTCACAGAATTCTTAGCAAAAGCTGAAATTAATAAAAGTATCCCCAGAGAGATAGGGTTTTTGTAATTTCTTGTCTCTGGGTGTTTCAGCTTATTAAAAGTAATTATTTCAGATTTTCCTTCCTTCTCTAGATTTGTGCTCTAAAATATACACTGATACAGTATTTTCTGGTGTAAATGTTATTTATTTTCAGTGGGTGAAAGAAAGAATCTGACTTTTTCATACTAAATATTGCTGTTGTTTCTCATCATTTATTGAGTGTTCCTTTTTTTTTATTCCAAAGATCAGCACAGAATTTTCTCTTTACATTTCTAGATGCATTAAAAGTCAGCCAAACTGTTATCTCCATTTGACCCAGCCAGACATTTTTCAATAAGAAATAAAAAACAGAATCAAAAACCTTTTTAATATGCACATATCAGAATTTCCTTTAAGCAAAATTATCAAAGGAAGGTCTGTAATATTGGCATTGTTGCAAACAAATACAGTGGACATACTTTTTTCTGTTTGACACTAAAATTGCTAAAGTCAATGAAGACATTAGAAAATAATTAAGCATTCATTATGTTTTCCCTTCTAATTTAAAAATAATGTAAACTACATCACTGTTTCATTTTCAGTATGACAGATCTTTGAGCAATCAAACCAAACTTTGGTTTTTACAGAACTGTCCAAACTTGTTGAAGGTGGGATTTCCCCCGCTGGTTCTAACCTGTTGTAAAAGGCAGGATTTAAGAGATGGTTTGAGGATTCACCTGCTCCATCCCAGCTGTGTGAAATAAAGAAGGACTGACAGGAATTGCTGCCAAGGATGTGTGGAACAGCCAGAATTCATCCCACTTGGGTTTGTCTAAAGGGTCCAAGCCACCCTACCAAGGCAGCAGAGGGATTTACGCTGCTGTCATATCACTGCCCCAACAACCTTGCCAGCAGAAATGTCAAAATCGAGGTAAGTTTATATTGAATAGGATAAAATCCTTCAGTTTTGCACAAAAATTCCTCTGTTCTGGACCTTGTCTATTGTTTGTCTTTATTAGTCTTAACTACTGCAAGTGTGTGTCAACTACAGAAATAATTTTCTGATGAAGGACATAAAGGAGTGGAGGCACCTGGATAGCCCTGAGCCAGACTGAGGAGATTTAACCACCTCTGAATTAGTGTCCTGAGAGAAAGCAGTTCTGATTCCTAGAATGACAGGATATCTCTGTAACACTGGTGTCTGATGTGACTGTGACCTTGTAACACTGTACATTGCACTCCTGATTGCTGATCTGTGGCCACACAGAAACTGCTAACTGCACCCAGATGGGGCAGTGTTGTTTAAATCCCCATTTCTCAGCCTCAAAGTCAGCTTTAAACTCTGTCTGCCTTTTGCTTTTGTTTTGTTTTCTTTTCAAACTGTTTGAAGCACTCTGAGGACTGTGCTGGAGCTCAGCAGAGTGCTGTGTTATAGCACAAAGCTCAGCATGTGTCATGTGTGCTCAAGGGAAGTATGATGGCATATGGAAGTACCTGAAACTGTGGAACATGATCAGACACTTTCTGAGGGTTATGTGTTGTGGAAAGAGCCAAACATGGAACAGTTTCATTGCCTTGTCCATTTAGCAGCTCCTAGAGTGAGGAATCTTGGATAAGTGTTTAAATTTTGTCAACAAGTAGCCAAAACAGAGGGTGTACATGTAACTAACACGTGGTGTGGGTGATGGCAGATTGAGGCCTGGGAGTAACTAGACATGCACTTCAGAACAGCTGTGGTCAGCTTGTCTCGCTCAGAGTTCCTGCACCCTTTATTTCAAATTATTTTCACTTGCCAGCTATTCTCTCATGCTTTCTGCACCAGCCACTTCAGGAACACGAATTTCCGAAGCCTGCTGGCCCACATGGAAGTGTAAAACTGCGCAAATCTCATTAGTGTTCTTGAAAAGCTTGGCTGTTTTAGTCACCCTTCCTCTCCTCCTCACAATATGGTGAAAAGTTAAGAATCATCTCTTCCTTTTCCTCTTGAATAGCTTGTGGCAGGGCCTTGTCTGAGAGGTGCAGTTTGGCAGTTACATATTTTCCATTGTGATAGAAGGAAATTTGACTTAATTTTGTTCTGCAGCATATTCTTCCCTAATTACAGCAAGATGGATATAGAGGAGCTTGTCATCAGCTCTTCTTCAGTCTGGCTAGATGTGAGGCTTCATGTGCAAGTTTGCAGGTTGCAGGGAAGGACTAGGGTAGGCAGTTTCAGAGTTTGCCTTTCAGTTTATTTGCTTTGTATTATTGAAACTTTCAGTGACAGAATAAAACAAACTCTGCCTGTCTAATTGAGATTTGGATCCATCACACTTGTTTCTGTATCTCTGCTCTCTAAGTATGATATAAAGATAAATATTTAAGGAGATGCACTATCTTTTGCAATGGAATGGTCCTTGCTTTTCATCAGGAGACACACCATATAATCTGACTTCCAAATTGTAGCAATAGTGGCTGCATCTGGAGTATAAATACACTACATGCCATCTTACAGAACAGTCTAGGAGTTTTGATCTAGGGAATTCTAGTAATAGTATTGAAATAAAGGCTCTATGACAGGCAGAAATTCTATTATGCTGTTAAGAAATTATTTTTTTTTCATAAACACAGACTCAGAAAAGTGTCAGAGATTTTAGGCTGCCCTAACACTGAACTTTCCACTAAATTCAACTGGATCAAAAGCAACGATTTTATGGTGGCATTTTGGATAGTAATTGGTTGTAAAAGGTCATTAGGAGTTATTATGAAATTTGTTATGTTTTAAAAATAGCAATTTGTATGCCAGTGTTTCGAACGTGTTTGCGTTTTGAAACTTTTTGCCATTTTTCAAGACTTCAGTGACATCTGTTGCCAGATTTCTGCTGAGAGCCCTTGATAAAAGGAAGGTTTCAAGAGAAAAGGTCTGAAGTAGATAAGGCTCCTTGGGAGTTCCAACCCAGCCATTGGAAAGGCTTTTCTTAGTCATGCTATTTTTCAGACTTTCAAAGAGGATTAACCCATGATTATGAATGGGGTTCAGGAGGTGGAAAGAGGAGCAGAAACTTTGCATTCTAACACTTAAAAATGGATCTGAGTAATTTACCAAACTCAGGTACTGACAAGGGATTTTTCCCTCTGCTCCTTGAAGAGGAAAGATGGTTCCATGTGTCCTTTTCCCATCCTGATTTCAGTCTTCAGTTTCAACAGATTGAGGTCCTCTACTGAGGAAAAATATAGATAAATTAGTATTTCTAGCATCTGTATATCTTATACATTTATGTATGCATAACATTGATATATTTAATTGAAAAATTAAGGTAGTCATTATCTCCTTATGTTCTTATGACTCTTCTAGGTAAAATGGAAAACTTCTGATTGTAATTAAAACTTTGAAATATATCGTAAACTTTCCTTTTAAGCGAAAGTCAGTCTGCAGGAAGAACAAAACTAAAAGGTTTCTTAGATATTTTCTGCCATGAAACAAACAAAAATATCAACAGCATAAGTATTTTAATGCAGTTTTTACAGAACAATAGTTGGAAAGGCTAAAAAGACTGAAGACAATGTATAATTATGGACATTAATAGAATCAGGGATCTAAGGAGAAAAGAGATAACCAAGAGAACTCATAAACATAAAAAATGCATATCAGGCCTCTTTAGAACTCTTGGCAGAAATCAATAATGCTAAAAACAGAATATAAGTCACTGTACTATTTTCTTGTGAAGCACTGACCCTCACAAACACAATTTTCTATAGGTGAAATTTGGACAGACTGTGGAACATTATTTGAAGGAAATCATTGATGAGACAGTATGGTTGTATACCTGAAGTATATAAGTAGGAGCATTTCAACCTTTGAATATGCAAAGGGGGCTTATAAGACAAAGAGAGACTTTCACCAAGGTCCATGATGACAGGATAAAGAGTAATGATTTTAAGTTGAAAGTAGGCATAATGGGACTTAAGGAAGAAATTCTTTAATATAAGGATGGTGAGAAGTTGTAGATGTCCCATCATTTTGAGTTTTCAAGGCCAGGTTGGGTTGGGCTTTGAGTAAACTGGTCTAAGGTGTCCTTGTCCCTGACAAAATGTTGGACTAGGTGAGCTCAGAAGGTACCTTCCAACCCAAACCATTCCATGATTTTAATTCATTTTTCAGAATTACTTATGTTTAAGATCCGTTCTTAAATCAAAATTATTTCAAATCAGCACAGATGTTCATAGACCATGAGGAAAGACAACTGAACTTTTCAGTGAATATCATTTCCCAGTACTGCTGCTCTTCCTCCTACTGTTTTCTTAACAGAATCTGTCCTTTTTCTCTATTGCTTAACAGATCCTGTTTTCTGCAGCTCTCATCTGAACCTGCTCCCAGCACCCCATCTGGGCCAGCATTCTGGTTGTCTGTCTTACCTTGAACTTTCTACCTGGTTGAGTCATTACATGGTTGGGTCTGAAGTTTGTGCACATTTGTGCTTCATTATTTCTCATACCTGACAAAACACAAACCTCAGCACTGCTAAAGATTTTATACAATGTATGTGCCAGTTTTTAATCAAGTTTGCTCAAGTCAGACTCCTGAAGTTAATAAAGTTAATAAGCAGTTATTAAACTGCTGGTTTGGTAAATATTTGAGGTGTGTTATAAGCTGGGTGAACACATCAGGAATTACTGTTGCTCAGAATCCCCATTACAGTTAGAAAATAACCTCAGTAGTGGGATGACAAAACAGAGACAGTAAGAGAATTCTAAAAGTGGAAGAAGATATGAAGATGGAAACTCCTTTGGTGACATCTCTACTACACTTCAATTTTGCAATCAGTTTATTTGGTCATGGATTGTCATTCCCTTTATTTCTGTGGTAGGAATCAGAGAGGCTTTTGTCTCCCTGGAATACAGTTCCTTCCTTGGCCTTACACAGTTGTGCTTGACTGCCAGATTCTTTGAACACTATATTTTTCTTCTGAGTTTTCAGTGATGAACTTAACCAGCTCCTATTCTTCTCCCTAGAATTTGCCCCACAACTGTTTTTCCTTCCAATACTCCCCACACAAGTGATTTTTGATACAAGATCATGCTGCTCTCAGGGATGCAAAACGTAAACCAGCCAACAAATTGTTACTTCTTTATCCCAGGCTCTACAGTCCATTTATTCACCTTATTTGTGTTACTTAAAATTAGCACAGTACTTCCTTGCCAGATACAAAACCATGATCTAAGTTATGGCATCTAAAAAAAAACAAACATGAGTTATTTTTGTTCCCAATTTCTTTCTGCTTCTGTCCCACATCTCCATTTATTATTTAATTTATTTCTTTTCTCAATTCACCTTTTAAAAAGTAATTTTCTTGATCTACTTGGTCCCCTTTGGGAGACAAATTCTTGCTGCCATCAGTTCTTAATTTTGTAGATTGTGTTTGCTTTAATTTTTGTTTCTGCTCTTTAATTGTTTTCAATTAAGAAAAATGTGGATTAAATATGTTTATTTAATCTTTTTCAAAACTCAAAACCTTTAATTGCAATATTAATTCCCACTTGTATCTTGTAATTTCTCAGAGTCTGCTACAGCAGTGCTTGGATAGGAACAAATGTTGCTATTAGGAAGCAGCAACTTGAATGTTTTCATTTGGGGTTGGTTAAAACATTTCACAGCTGGGAATGAACCTTTGACTTAAGACTTAAAACTTAAATTAACCTAATTAAACCATTGAAGTTTAGACAAGGTATCTTACTCTTTGGAGATGTCTCATGGGAGCAGATTTTTTCCCAGGAGATTCCCAGTGCTTTCAGAAGTGTAACTTATACATTCCTCATCTCTCAACTCGCTGCTGCACAAAGGGCACTTCTGAAAGATAAGGGGGGATGGGGGGGAAATGAGGCATAAAATGTCTTGAGACAAAGTTGCCCTGAATTTTGCCTGAAAATATATGCTGATTTTCATATAATCATCATTTTCTGGCAGTTATCCATTACTATAATGATATCATTTAAATGTTCAGCCACATGTTCAGTGGTTTTCTGTAGAGATTGCTAGTTATTTTTCTTCTTGGAAGAGCAGGCTTGTCTCATTCTTCCTTGAACCCACAGGATTTTTTTTTTCTCAGAGCAGAATTCAAGTAAACATTGGTTAAATTTTTTAAGTTCCTATTGCCTTGCTCTTTTGGTAGTCATGATTATCACTATGTTGTATTATTCTGAAATATAAAGGAAGTTATTTTTTATTATAATTTGTAGTTGCGGAAATAAAAGCACCTAAAGTTTTTTTCCTTGTGTTACCTTGGGTTTGATATTTTTTTTTCTTCTGGCAAAAAGGCAAATTTTTAAAATTTCATTCATGTTTCTATGAAAGGCTATATTTTGTCATAAATAACTTACTTTGCAAATAATTCTATTGACATCAGTTGAAATCTTCATGAAGGTGATCATCTTACACAACATGAGTTTTTCTTCAGCTGATTTCATAGCTAATCCTACTGTTGTCACTTATGGTCATGACTTAACTATTCAAAATAAATTACTTTCTTAATGTTTATTATTATGATAATGGTGGTTATCAAAGTGTGAACAAACAATTGACCATTAAATTCTGTCTTAATGCGTGCTCAGGTTGCTTCAGAATAGGAAACTAGGTTTCAGTGATTCTCTTGCCCAGCTCCTCTGAAAGAATGAATTGTCAGTTCTAATTGGTAAACCGATTAACTAACCTGGTAAACAGTTCTTCTTCTGCAGTTCTCCTAGCAAAAACATCTTGAATCTGTAGTTTTTGGTTAAAGTAACAAGTTTTGTTTGATATTGCCTTTCAGATCTGGGATCTCTAACTGAGGTTTTAGATGTTTTAAATAATTTTCTAGGCATTAAGTTCAATAGCTAAAGCAGTACCTCCCTTTGCTTTCATATGTTGAATTAGGCTTACCAAATTTATATTCCAGCTTGAACAGAAAATATATAAATATGATTTCAAATAATAGTATAAAAAATCCTTCCTGGCATTAGTTAACTCAGTCTCTGATCTTTTCTTTTGTTGGAAATTCATGCTTTATTTTTTTCAGTCATAAACTTTAAACTGGTCTTGTTACACAGTGCTTTGTCTGCCATGAGATGCCCCTGACACTGACTACATTACTCACAATTGCCATTTCTTTCCATTTCCAAATTCCTTCTTCTGTTAAATGAACAATAAAAGCTAATGCCTGACACTTGCCTTTTACACCTGTGCAGTAGGTTACCTAAAGCTATAAATGGAATCACCACCTTCAGTTTCTACTTCTTTTTTGCTTTCTTTTAGTCGGCTTTCTACCTGTTCGCAAAACCTTCCTGTTTTCCAAGTTCAGTTCTGTAGATATTGAACACTGATGCATAACATTACAAATTATTCTCAAGAATGGTATAAGTAACATTCATGTCCATATATTTTTTCTTTGCAACTATTGCTGCAATAGCCTCAGCAATTTCTAGTAATTGAGGGGTGAGGAACAGGAGCGGGATGTGGATGGACACAACTGTCATTTCTTGGAATTGTGTTACATATTTATGTCCTAATGCAATATTCAATTATCCAGCCTCTTATGTCCAGCATAACTTTGTCCATACAAGTATTTTCTGGTAAGACACACAGGAGAAATCCTATTAAAGATGCCATTTACTCCATTAAGGGACTCAGGTTCTTAATGGCCTTATGAATCAATACTACTTGGGACATTTGGGGCACAGGAACTAGAACTATGAGCTTCATTGTTTTCAAGACAAAGGATTAGATATGAGTTCATTAAAAACAGCTGCTTCTAATGAAGGACTGGCTGTAGAAACAAAAATTTGTTTCTCTCTTCCCCTGCAAGCTTATGCTGTTTGACTGTGTTTATCCAAAGTAAAAGACTCCATTAGAAGTATTACTTTAGTTCCTCCAATTACTTGAAATGTAATTAGAAGCATTCCTTTAACAAATGGAAACATTATTGTTTCCTGGAACAGTCCTAGCAGAGAGAGAATGGAAAGATAAAGCAACTAAACCATGTCTTCTGGCTAGCACATCTTAAAAAAAATATTGTAATTGTTGCATTAAATAGGTTTTTATTACTTTCCAGGGGAAAACATTCTTGGTAAGCTTTGGACAATGCTCTTGGGCACATGGTGTGATTCTGGTTCAGGGCCAGGAGTTGGATTTGGTGAACTGAGATTTGGTTTGATTTGGTGATCCTTCCAACTTGGGATATTCTGATTCCAAGCTTTTCCTAGCAGTGACATTTCAGTGCCAATAGTGAAGCTCTAAGTGGCTGTCACATTTTTTGTGTTGTGCATTGGATTACTGTTACACAGAGCTGAGCACCTGGCTCTGAGGCACTAAACCTGACATATACCTGAATTCTTGGCTCTGTGGAAGTCCAAAACCTAATATGTAGTTTGTTTAAAATGGTAGGCTGCATGTCAATTGTCAGCTGAAATTGGTGATACGTGCTTTATCCTTTCTGTTATCACCCCTTTTATTTTATTTTATTTGAAAGTTTTCTGTAATCTCCAGTTTTGTGAAAGTTTCTGTGACTTCTCATTCATCTTGAATTAGTTTCTCCATGTTTAATTGATATTCACTTCAAATATGTATTTGAACTATCCCAAAATTTTAGGGGTCAAAGCATCAAGGTAGGACAATTGGGAAGATTTTCAGCATATACAGTTAGGGAAAAGCAGCTGTTAGACCCACAATTTCAGTGGTCCAGCAATTTAGGCAAATGTAAATTTATTTCAGTCTCTTTGAACGTAAGGCTTTCAAGGAACACCACTTTCATCCAAACTAAGAATTCATCAGGACGGGACAGTGACTGGAACATTTTATGGTGTGCAGGTTGAAGTTTTGAGCAGAAAATAAGGTTTTTTTACAATATACTTATCCCTGACAGAAAGTGTCCCTTCCCAGCAGTAGTTGTAGTTTGCATCACAGTTATATAGTTTTAATATTAATGTACAAAGTAGGAAGTTATGTAAGATGTCAAATTTGAATTTCTCTCCTGCTTTGAAACCTGCTTACCATTTCCCTTAGCATTATAACAGCTCATAGTTTTGCTTCTATTTGCAACTTTCAAAGCAAGATTTCCATCTACTGAATTACTTTCATCCCTCTTCCCCAGTATATCCACCGCCTTAAAAAAAGCAGGTAAAACCCATCCCTCATAGCAAAAAAATATTAAAATAAATATGGATACTGTAGAATCCTTTTATTTTCACTGTGGTTTGCATTTCTCCTTATTATAGATAATTTATAAAACCAGTGCTAGATCCCTTGTTGTCGAGTTCTAAAGTTGTTCATGACAGAGCAGTGCAAGATGTTCCATGGAACATGTGAGGGTATAAACTACATCAGTCTCTGTACCTGCAAGTGTTCATCTTTCATCTGATTAATCAAAACAAAGTTGTTTAAACTTCCTGGCTTCTCTGAAAGAGGCAAGGATTTCTTGTGTTTCTTTCCTTTCATCAAACACCTTTAATGCCATTCTGCAGTTTACACAGAAACACTGAACCACATCAATTAAGTTTATAACCCCAGCATGATTTTAAAGCCTGTATTACTCAGATGCCCATTTTTTTTTAGTGTCTCAACTGCAAGGCATAAATGAACAACGGGTCCTATACTAGCTCCTGTTTCTGAAGGTTCAATAACAAGTTTTTATTGTAAATTAAGACTAATTGTTCACAGCAAAACTCTACAGTCTTTCAGTAATTAGGCGTGATTCACACAGATGCAAAATCTCTATTTCAATGGTGAGGCTGACCTCATTTGCCTCGTTTTTACATATTTATAGCCTTATCAAGAATGTTATGTTTTGGTGAATTTCTTTTTTTTTTTCCCTTCAGTTACTGTCAACTAGATTTAGGAAGGATTTATTATATTTAGAAGTTGAGGACCAAGCAAGATAATATACATAATTAAAAAAAGAAAAAACAAAACATAAAAAAAAATACATAAACAATAGAAAGGTAAATGCCAGAGGAACCACTTCAATAGTATTTCCTCAATCAGTTTATTCTAAAGCACAGGAACACCCAGACATAATGGTGATTACAGCCTTAACAGGCTGGTTTGATTGCTTATTTGAGAAAGCTCCCTGTTTTACATTAAATTCTTGAAAACTATTTAAATATTGATTGAAATCTCTCAAATGGGTGCAAAGTAATCCCATTCTTTATTGTCTTCATTGGTTTCTAATGACACATTGTTTACAAAATCAAAAAGAGCAGTTTTAGCTCTATTTATTCCCTATATCTCTCTGCTAAATATGCACTCTTAGCTTGACTCGTTTTTGTTGCTGTCTCATGTTGCAAGTCAGTGTTTTAAGGATTGGGATTTAAAAAGAAATAATATCCCATTGAAATTTCATTGCCTCAGAACATATGTTCAGATATTCCTAACAGCCTTCAAACTAAAGAAGAAAATGTCCTTAAAGGAGACACATCTCTTCAAAGTGATCATCCCGAAGCTACAAGTTGCCTCTGTTTTACAGTAGGATGTTTATTTTATGTGCTTGTGGTCTCTTTGTTACCCATTTTGACCTCTGAAACGGTAATATATGAATCATTTACTATTGTATTTTTAGCTGTTACTACACCCACAAGACTTTTTATTATCAGCCAGAGTGGAGGTATTAAAGAGATTTGTGGGCCTCAGAGGGCTCAAAGCACGGTAGGGATGAAATTACAAAATTAAATTGTTAGAAAATATATTTCTAAAACTGTGTACAAAGGCCCAGTGTTAATGAAAGTAATTGATAGCAAATACTGATTTCTCTTTACATCACCAACAAAGCATTTTTTCCTGAGTAATAATGAGCCTCTTTTTAGTAACAATAGAAAAAAATGAGTCTCATAAATCATTTATGTGGCCTCATTCATTGCTATTATTACTTCTGCCATCAAATATTTTGGGAATTCAGCCCCTTTTTCTCTCTGTCTTTACATCTTGTGTAATGGCCTTTCTTGTGCTTTTCAGAAGGAAAATTGAACTTTCTTTTCCTTTAATGTGCAGAAAAGTACCAGATCTTCCATTCTGATTCTGAATAAATGTTCCTGTTGCTGAGGCTTTTAGCTGTAGGAAGCCATAAAAGATGAATAATTGCTAAAGGAAAAACAAGATAGGGGAAGTAAAACCCAATGTGCAGAAGGAATCAATTTTCAAAAGGTCAACATCTTCAGCACAGGATTTGCCTAAATTGGACAATTCCACAATATTTTAGCTGTCAGTTATTCCACTACTCCAAAAATACTCAGAAAGTGTTCTGAAAGTGACATGCCCATGTAGCCAGTTGAATTACAAGTTACATTTTGTAATGCTTAAAGCAGGACAACGAATGTCAATAGACTTTGAATGTTTTGTATTTTCAGATCTTTAAACAAAATATCTTCTTCTACTCTATTTTTGTCAATGATGCCCCTTGCCTTCGCTAATTCCCAACTCGTGTGGAATTGCTGTTCCCACATTCAGGTTTTATTTCGGGTTTATATTTTCTTAGCGTCATTGTAAACCTTTTTTTTTTTAATATATATATTTACTTCTCCAAAATTAGTGTGCTCATAATCTAGAATCAGCTGAGGCTGTTGGTTTTCTTAATTGATAAATAAAACTGAGAATATTAGGGAGGTAGAAAAGAGTTTTTTTTAAAAATGAGCCATGCTGAGCTCAGTTCACTACCCCAGAGTCCCAAAAATGTGACACACATTACAAATATAATCTCTGTATAAATACTAATGTTAAAATTAAGATCGGTTTAGTTTTAGCTCAGTTTCGGTGAGGTTACACCATGACAACTGCAACTTTTAAATTTTTTTAAATGCACATTTAAAATTTAATTTTGAAAAAATTGCATATTCATTGAAAAATATGTAGCATAATCTCTCTATGCCTCTATTTCTCCTTTTAGACATTTTTTATGACTTTTTTAAACATACTTCTTATTGTTTTGAGGTTGTTTTTTTTTAGGTGAGTGGCGTTACATTTCCGTCAAGTGGCACACTCACAGTTAAGTTTTTGAACAAAATTTGTAGCTGCAAAAACTAGATTCTGCCTCTTCTCATAAATAATATGTAGCATCTTTCAGAAGAAATTAACTCCAGCATTTGTCTTTATCATAATTTTTGAGTTAAATAGCTGTTTTAAAGATTGGGAATTATTGCTTTTTCCTAATATAAGAAGACTGATAATAACCAGAACCATTGTGCTTTTGTGTGCACAATATGACAACAAAGTTGGAACTTATCTACTCCAAGCAGAGCCACACAGTATCCTAAGAAACAGCCTAAGATAAAGCAAACTCTTTACCTCACAGTGTTTCACTGATGATTTTTCTTGGAAACTATCATAAAATATGCACTTTTAATCTGTGATCTGTTACTGAAGTGGTTTCCTGGTGGACTTACATGAAGGAATTAACACATCTAGTAAATTATGTGGCTTTTTTTCCTACATAATGTACATTATGTGGTAAATCGCATTTCATAGCATAAGTATGACCTGAAATAGGCAAAAAATAATCAATGTGGATTAATGAAGGAAAATTATGTAAGTCTAAAAAACTGCTACTGAAGCTATTCAACTACTATTTATTTTCTTCTCTTCTAAAGAGAACCTCCTCTAGTCTTTTAAAATATGATTGGAATAACTATATTTAGCATAGAAAACTTAAAATATAGTTAACACACCTATTTATGTTTAAGGAAAAAAACCCTAGTGTACAGAAAAGTCAAATCAGTACATAGTCTCATAATTTTCAGTCCCTTCTGTTTAATTTTTTTAGTTTGTTTTCATTTCTTTTTTTTATTCTTTCTAGGTCAGTTTTGGTTTTGTTTTTTGCAAGCTGGAGACAATGTTTTAATTTACTGGATTTTCATGCTCTGGAAAGCTGCCTTGCATCTCTATTCTACAGCACGATTCCTGTTTCCAAGCAAGCAAGAAACAAAAAGAGATGACCTTTGCAGCTGCCATTTTGAAAAAAAAAAAAAAACTCTTCAAAGGTTGTTAAGAGAGAAGCCAGAAACCTGTGATGGCAAAACAGAAGAAAATGAAAACCTTTAGTGCTGCAGGGAGAAATGTTTTGCCAAAGATGCCAAAAGATGGTGGCAGCACATCCTCTACTGGATTTGTGTGGCTCTCTGGGCACAAGGAACCCAGGTCACGCTGAGATTGTTTGTGATGCTGGATGACTCACTGGAGACAAGAAGAATGATTCTAAGGCAACAGATTCCAGCATTTTAATCTTCCCACCAGTCTCCCAGAGACTCTTGTTGCCTTCAGCACTGTGTGGAAACACAGGTTTCTCTGGGCTTCTGATTTCCTTTTCCAAAACAGGCCCTCCCAGCAACTCAGCAGTGAGATGTTAAGAATTTAGAGAACAAGATGTAAAATGTCTGGAAGAGATCTGCAAGAGACATGAAATGATTATGGCTGCCAGAGACAGAACGTGTCTGGATGGATGGGACACCCCTGACAGGCTGCAGCATCCCACACATGGCCTCAGATCAATATTGTAGGACAGGGAAACCATCCCAGGGCTGGGTAGAAAAAATCAGGGCTCTGGGAAAGAAAAACACTTCTTCAGACAGGTATTCTCTAACTGAGAGCACTTAAAATATCAATCCTCTAAACCTTAGCAAGGATGATCTCATTTTATTAAGGTCAGATGGAAAAGCAAAAGCCCCTATTAGGAATGATGAGAGACAGCCAAAGTGAATAGCGTTGGAAAGATAACAGAAGCAAAAAGCCAATATCCCAGCCACCTAGACTTCCCCAACACAGACCAGGACTGGACCTGGTAGTAGTTAACTGCAGGTTTGTTGTATTTCTTCCTTCTGCAAAAATGAAACCCCAAAGCCCACACAACCTCTCTGTGCTCTTACAGCTCTCCTAAAGTGCACACCAAGTCATCTTGCAGTCTTCTCTGTCCTCTTGGAGCTGCTGCCTGAGCTGTAAAGTGAGGCTCTGCCATGTCTGAAGAACCACAAGAATTAGTTCTGGTTGCAGTGGCCACCTGCCTAGGGATACTTGAAGCTATTGTCATTCAAAACGTATAGAACTATGCTGTGCCTGAGTCACGAAATTTAAATTTGCATTTCCTTGATATGATATTTTGTTTTCTGTGGCTTTGAGATAGCTTGGTACTTTTTCTTATAGGACAGAGGTCTCCAGGACAGCAAAAGGGACATCTCCAGAGGGTTTTGAGCAGAAAACATATTTCTCTTTGATATTGAGGGAGTTAAACCAGATTAGCTAAAAACCGTACTAGAGAGCATAAAGACCTGATGATTCAAACTGCCATTGTTTTATCCATAAATGACAACATGAAAAGTAATATAAGAAAAAAGAACAAAACAAAAACAAAACCCAAAAACACAACCCACACACCAAGAAAGGAATAGCAAAATGCCTGTTAGCTGCTGAGCCAACCAAACACCTACTTCTGTTCCTAGCAATGTTTTACATCTCCATCCAACATCTCACACAAACGTTTGAGTGTGTCCCCTCAAAATAAATCTAGCAGCTGAGAAAGGCTATTGATTCACAGTTGTGAAAGATGTATAAATAAAGATGTCTTACAGGTAAAAGAAACATCTCTTCCACTCTGCAATAATACAATTCTCTTTATGGAGTACTCCCACAGCTTTTAAGCACAGCTCAGTAATGTAGGGATGAGACAAAGTGCATTGAGGAGTTTGACAGCTGGAATTCACTATCTAAAGGTGGTATTCAGCTGTGAGTTTCCAATACATAAAGGAATTGTGATGAGGTCTCTAATCTTTGCCAGCCAAGTGTCACAGCTTTACTCTGACCCTACCTAAAAGCACGAGCTGAGTTTCAGGTTAAGGTGTGATTGTGTTCTGCATTTGGCACATGAGTTACATCCACAGAATTTGCCCTAAGGATAAATTCACAAGTAGGTCCAGGAGAGGCATCTTAATCTGCACACTCCTGACAATTTCAGCATCCTGGTCCTCTCCCTCCAGCTCTGCCCAGTAGGAGAATGCAGGACAGGGTACTCTGCTTCCCTTCCAGGGAAGCTGAATCTGGACTGAAATAAAAAGTCTGTGATACAGCTAAAGAAGGAAGGTTAAGAGCAAAAGGTACAATTGTAAGTATGACTAAGCAGGCAGATTTATGCAGAAGACCTCAGAAAAAGGGGGGTTGGGGCTTAGAAAGAATTGAGGAACAGCTGAGTGCTCCAAAAATACAGTACTAACAATCTCTAGCAGCAGCAGTATTTGTGTGCCAGAAACTCAGCTTTCTGTTATAGGACCCAGTTGCTATAGAAACTTCCAACTGAGAGCTAAATAAAGTAATTTCTATGCTAGTGTTGGTGTCTGTAACTTCAGCACCTGATGCTAACCAAATTGTGCTCAATAAACAAATTTAAACTCTAAAGGCCTGCAATGAGTTCTCAGTGTTTTCTATACAACTGATTAATCCCAATTGATCTTGGCTTAGAACTCAAGAACATGAGAAATCATAGAAACAGATAAAAGACTACTCAGGACAAATATGCCTCTCCCTTTATTTGTTTCTTACCTTATTTCCTCCTTCTCCTACACATCTCTTTCTCTTGTTTTAGTTTTTTGGGTTTTTTTTGTTTTTTTTTTTTTAAATTACCTTTTTCATGGATAACCTCATAGTTGAGCCTGACATCTCTGATCCTCTTTTGGTAAATTAATTTTTGCATTAACCTCTGCTTGCTCTTGCGTCCCTTTCATATTTCATTAAACATTTGCTTCAGGTTAAAAATTTGAGAAGCAGTGTTAACAGCTGAGTGCAAATCCTTCCTTCTAGATCTCCAGTGTGGGGTCTCAGGGATGAGGCACAAGGGACAAGCTTGCAGGAGCCTGCACAGGCAGCTCATACCATGGGAACAGTGAGAAATGCTCTTCTCCCAGGGAACGTGGGCATAGATAAATCTGGTGAAACTGGATTCCAGGGCATCTAGGGTTAGAAACATCTTCTCTTTAGAAAGGAGGAATTGTTACTGTTACTACTGTAGCACTTTCCTGTACTGACTAGGAAACAAGAGATCACCCCAAACATTTCAATATGCAGACTCTATTTCTGCATGACATTAAATACAAGTACAGTTTATTAGAATAAATAACACTGGTGCCATGAGTAGTCATGTAGAACAGATTTGAAACTTTTTGAAATTTCTTTTCTTTCTATTATAGAAGCTGTTTGAGTATTTCTGCAACATCTGGCAAGATAGCAAGGGTTGAAGCTACAAATGTCACAGAGCAATAGCAGTGACTGCCCTTCCTTTGACAGATTGGCCATTCCTTTATGCTCTAATCCCCCAAAGCATGTGAAGGAATGGACTAAACACCTGGGATACCTGGCATTTCTGGGGAAAGAAAGCAGAAGAGGAACGTAGAAGTGGTGGGAGGTAGAGGTTTTCATCCATCCTAGTAAAGGTGAGCTGCAACAGCCATTGCCTTATCCCTGAGGGAGGAACCAGGGAGACTGAGTGGACAAAGTGTCCAGGGTCACTCACTAAGCCAGCATGCAGGGTGAGACCCCGGGGGAGGGAGTGGTGAGCAGGAAAACTCAGCAGCTGCTGGAGAAGGGCAGGTGGTAGAGCTGCTTGGAAGAGCCCAGGGCTGCCACTCCACAGTGCCCAGCAGCCACCAGCGTTTGCTGGAACACGAGCAGCAGAAGCTGCTGGCACAGCATTGTCCAAGCTCTCAGGAACAGGCTGAAGTGAGGGCAGGGCTTGGGCAGGCTTTGGCAGAGGAAGCCAGGTGCTATGGCACCTCTCAGACACGTGGTGGGTCACTGGGCTTGGGCAGGGGGTGGCAGGCAGCCGGGGCTCCCGTGCCAGGTGGCCGGTGGTACGTGGTTCCCTCGCGGGCTTTGGCAGGCAGCACAGGCAGCTGGTGAGCACGGGCTGCCTGACGGCTCCCAGGCAGCAGCAGGAGGCAGCCAGGCTGCCAGCCAGGTCTGGAGATAGCAGGCTCCTGGCCCTGACAGGAGAACAAAGTCTAGCTGGTAGAGATACTCAAAGGACCACAGCAACTTGCTTGGGAAGAACTGGACTGTAAAACAGAGAAAGTCTATCCGTGTCCATATCAGGTGTTTATCAGAAAGTCTATCAGTGTCCATATCAGCTGTCTATCAGAAAGCCTATCAGTGTCCATATCAGGTGTCTATCAGAAAGTCTATCAATGTCCAAATCAAGACCTTCTGTCTGAGGCCACAGTTTTTGGAATAATTAGGCTAGACTTTGAAAGCTCTTGGTGGCATTTCTTCCACCCAATATGATATCTTAATACAAAACTAGCTGGGACTTTGGAAGAAGAGCTACACTGTTCATATCTTGTCAGAAGCAATGTGTGTGGGATGTATATGCATCCCAAATATACATATATCTGTGCATGTGTATACACAGACATATATGCATATATATATATGTGATCCCCTGCTCCATGCGTCAGGGAAGTGGCTGCTCAGAATTGGCTCCTGTGGCTCACACCATGGCCAGGCACTAAGGAGATCACTCTGGAGTAAATGTGATCCAGCAAGACATAAAAGTTGTGTTTGCAACCCTGCTGACTTCAGGAAAACCTACCCACAAGCTGAAATGCTCACATATGCTTGAATGCTGTTGTTGAATAAGAATGAGCTGAAATTCACACATTAAATTAGACCATACTTAGCTGCTGCCACATGTAGGAGATGCTTCCAAGCCTTTGGATGACAAAGGAGGCTGTGAGGAGAAGACAGGGAAGCATCATTAACTATTTGCTTCCTGTAAAAAGTGACTTGCCTTGGGGGAAATGAGGAAGACAGGAAGGTGAAAATACTAAGATGGGACGGGGAGTCCAGACTTGCTAGGCACAGAAATATATTTTGTTAAAAACAAGGCACAGGTAACTTTGGAGGGAGTTCCCTGTTCCCTGGGAGTTGCCAGCAGGGAACTGTGAGGGGGTGATCTGGAATGCCCCTATCACTGAGGGTTCTTATGGAGCCTGGGGATTTCTAGCCCCATACTTTGGTCATGCAAAAATACGTACAGTTCCATCCTCTTCTTTGGTGAATCAGAGGCAGTTCTGCTAAGTTCTAGAGGGTAAATAAGAGGAAAATGAAAACTTGTATTTTTTTTTCTGACTGAACTGTAAGGAAGATATACTTGAGTCTTTAAGAAGTCTTTCAGAGTCTTGCTTTCAATGAAAAGTGATTTTAAGAATTTTCTTCATCTCAAGAACAGACACTCAGTTCTGTTGTCTGTTAATCTTTGCAGTGTCTATTCTGTTTGCACAAGTTTATGGAAGACTTGAATGGATAATTAAGTCAAATGATTCAGATGCAAAGCTACCTGTTTCCATAGAAGTGTTGCTTTTTATCTTGCTGCTTCAAGAAGACCAAGTCCTTGTGCAATCTACGTACACAGTGAGTCACAGCTGAACTTGCACACTGTTTTGCTGTGTTTGCTACATGCTTTGCAAATAAGCCAGAAGGGCCACACTTCAGTGCCTTTCAAAAATGGAAAACTAAGTTTGTAGCTCCTTTGCATTGTTTCTTTTCTCTTCCTTTTTGTCCCTTGTTGTCTCTCTCAGTCTCTCCAGTCAACATTATATCCTTCAGTGAGTGGGGAACAGTGTTGTTTATTTCTTCTTCACAAAAGTTTCTGGGAAACTTTTCTTGCTCTTTTTCTTTCTCACATACTTTTTTCTTTATAATCTATTTTTTGTCCTGAGAGCTCTTGTAGAGAACAGGTATTTTAATTTTCATTCCTGACGCATCAGTTCTTCCACTACAAGAGTTTGTGCTGCAGAGCATCATGGACTTCCCTGTGATGAATCTCCCTTCTGGCATGATCCAAGCTTCCAAGTACTCACAAAACCAGAAAGCTTCAAGCTGGTCTCTTCACTGCCATCTATCTCAGGAGCCTGAAGCCAAGCCTTCAGGTCTTTTTCTGGTGAACTTACAAGGAGAGACAGAACCATTTTTCTTCCAAAGGTCCTGCTCAGGCTGTGTGCAATGGGTTTCATGCAAGGAGATGCCTATGTTTGCAGAGAATGACTGAATTCTGTGAATTCCTGATGAAGCACAATGGACTTAGCCTGGAGAATTATTTTCATGGGGAAATGATCAAAGACACTTCTTTGTGCAGACTTTTAACCATAATGACAATTTATTTAGAAGTGGAAGAAATCTTAGTAATCACTATTTAATAATCACCTTTGCCTGCACTATTTGTAGAAAGAGGCAGGTCATGCTGGTCACACACACAATTTGTTGTTGTCTCTGATTTCTCCAAGTTTCACAAAGGCCTCTCTTACTGTTCTTCATTACCAATCTAAACAAAGTGACTAAAAAAGAAAATGTCTGAAAAAATAAACTGTGGCCTTAAACTTGATAGGATATACATGCCTGCTTAATTTTATATGCACTAAGGGTCACTGCAATGGTTACTTGCAGCATATTAACTTTAGCATGTGCATAATTGTTCCCAGGATCAGTGAAGAACGGGTCATCTTTCAATACACAGGAAGCTTAATGAGGGATGAAAAGTTAGAATCTCAGATCTGAATTACTCTGAAATATGGGGTTTCAGAATGTGTATCTGATGGTTTGCAGGTTACTTATACTATTTTTTTCTGTAAATTTCAGCTGAAAATTCTAGCTGATCATTTTAATATATTGACTTACTCAGTGTTACTTTATACAACAATCTGCTGTACCTAAGCATATTTTACATTAGAGAAGTGATTGACTTTTATAAGGAGAAAAAGATATTTTAAGGACATACAAGTTATATATAAAACAAGGTTCAGGTTCTTAAGTGGGAAGATGATAGGAAATTACTAGAACTTTGTGGAAAGATTTTCCTCTGCTTTTCATCTTACATGATTTTTTGTTATTTTTGCATCTCAACCCGCTTTGGAGGAAAAAAACGTGAAGACCTAAAGGAACAGTATCAACTTTCTGTCATTTCATGAAAAAAGCACCACTTCTTTGTTCATTTCTTTTATAAATTCGACCAAGTATTATTTTTCTTCTTTTTAAATCCTTCATTCTGTTTAATTTGAAAGAAACTTTTAACAGCACCTGAAAAATTATAATGAGAAAATCCTTTCTTACAGAGAACTTTGTAAACGTTTTATTTTCACTTCTAAGGGGCAATCTGAGCTGATGCTTCCCATTCCTCCCATTCCTGTGAGGAGATGACTGGCAGCAGCTGTCAAAGTGGGAAAGGGTGGTCTGAGAGTCTGCTTCCCTCGGAGCTGCCAGGTTTCACCTGCTTCCTGGGATGCAGGAGGGTCCCGTAGCTCCAGGTGTTCAGGGTGGATTGGCAGCTGGATGGGTCAGGAAACCTGCAAGTGGAAGGAGGTGAGGTGGTCTTGGTTTGTTTCCTTGACTTATATTTTTAATGAGCTATCCTTTTTTCTTTTTTATTTTCTTTTTTTTCTTTTTTTTTTCTTTTTTTTTTCTTTTTTTTTTCTTTCCTGATGAGGTGAACTCATAGCCAATAATTGTTTTCTTAAAATATTCACAGATATATTCCCTAAGAAAAGGAGAAAGGGAGAGTTTGGGGTTTTTCTTTGAATTATTCATGACAGTGATTTTTGTGGGTTTTTTGTTTGTTTGGGGTTTTTTTGTGGGTTTTTGTTTGGTTTGGGTTTTTTTTTACTATAAGGGTAAATTACCTGCTCAATTGTTTTCTTCTTGACTTCTGTTTTGACAGACTGGTAAATCTCTGCACAGCCATTCACTTTTCTCCTGGATTTTGATGACATATGGGGTTTGGAGATTTTGGGGAAGGGGCAGAAGAGGAAAGAAGTGAGAGAAGCTACACCATAATTTTCTAGAAATAGGGCATTTCCTATTTCTAGATGGAAATACCTTCCATGATAAGGGCATGCCTTAAAATATCTAATTCTTTCAGTACAAAAATGGAGTAATAGTCTCATAAAGAAATAAACAGCTAAAATTACTTTTCTAGGGCTTTAGAGAGGTAACTATTGGAACCTGCACTTGAATTCATGAGCACTGAACCGGAAACCATTCCAGCTCTACCTAACTCTAAAAATAAAGTTTACCCTGCTGAAAGTCAGTCTCCCCTTCATCCACTGACAAAGGCTATAGTATTATAATGATTTCATGCAGCTGAGTATGACTCTAGGAAATTCAGAGTTCTCTGAAACTTAGTGGAGGCCTCTGTGCCTGTATTTTGATGCAGAGCTATAATATCTGGGGTATGGACATAGCCTGCTTTCTCAAAAGCTAGTCTCCAGGGTTTTAATGCATATGTGTTTAAGTATTTTCAACTGAATGCGAATTAATGTAATAAATGCAGGTACCAATAGTAAGACACAACTTTTGACAGGCCTTTAACTAAAGCTAATCAACTGGAGGTTATTGCAGCTGGAAAAACACCCCAGAGAAATAGAAATAAAGAAGCTGCAAAGATGGTGGCAAAGGTGAAAACACTGATAAGGGATTCATTTAGTCAAAAGGAAGTATGGGAGCAAGGAGACTACTTGAGGCAACTATGCTTTAGGAGTAAATTGACAAAGGAACCTCATTTTAGGCAGCTGAATAGGCAAATGTGAGGAGGGAGATTATGGTCCTTCCATTGATTACAAGGTCAGAAGTACTTATGGGAAGGAGTGTCTGGGTTACTTAAAGGATTTAGAAGGCCACAAGGTTACCCAGGAGGCAAAGAGTGCAGTGGGAAACAAATATATAGCTGGGAAGTAATAATGTATAATATTTCATTATTTGATAATGATAGAATGTTTCATGAAGTTGATTCAACAAGATAAGAAACATGGGACTTGACTTACTTAAATCTGGGTTTATTTTATATGGAAAGTGGGTTCAGGGGGACATCTGTCCATAGCAAAAGCGAATAAAACGAAGATTTAGGTGGCAACATGTTTCACAATGATGCCATTGTCAAGTCTCATCAAAGATCTGTTGATGAAATCCACATTCCCAGAAGGGTCTAAATGAGTCAAAATTATGTGTAACAGCAAGGACAGGACTTCATTGTGTGGAGAACACAACGCGAGGTAGCTCTGGGTGGGAGGCTGAGACAAGAGGCTGTGAACACCACCCCTTGCAC
Organism: Pseudopodoces humilis; assembly: GCF_049639895.1. Lineage (NCBI taxonomy): Eukaryota > Metazoa > Chordata > Aves > Passeriformes > Paridae > Pseudopodoces > Pseudopodoces humilis. Next base: position 107,097,078 of record NC_142201.1, on the reverse strand, counting down.
AGCAAAGGGCACAGGGAGCTGTGGCACAGCCAGCTGAGGGACACTGAGGCACATGGCAGGAGCCCATGGCTCCATGGCTCAGGAGGAGCAGCGGGACTTTGGCACTCTTGGGCTGGGAGGGGGTAAAAGCCCAGGGGTTCCTTTGCTCAGGGTCCCTCCTTGGAGGCACAGCTCAGGCTGTGTGTGTGTTACTGCACTGTGGGTAAATGGCTCTGTGGAATAAAACATCTGAGACTCTGCTATGGAAATGCTGGGACTGAGCCAGTGAGGAAACCTGGTCTGACTGAGTGGGTGTGCAGGGAGTCAGGCAGGGACCTGCCAGGGGACTGGAGCCTCCCATGTGGAGGGGTGACAGTGCCAGCAGTGACAGTCTGTGACACTGGGAGTGTGGCTGCCAGAGAGCCTCGTGAATGAATTCTCTGGGAAGTTTCCTTAACGATAGGAAGAAGATATCTGGTACTGAGAAGCTCTTAGAAAATCCCTGCAGACAATCTAACTGAGATGTTAATTTTCCTTCCAAGAGCCCCAGGCTTGTCATTGACATTAGGGGAGTACTGGAGTGCAACAGCAAACGTTCAGGCAGGTTGCTGAGATTATCTGCTTTGCTAACCCAAATACAAAGAGGAAGAACAACAATTTTGTGTGTGTGTTATCACTACTCATAAGGGTTATTGCCATGCAACAAAAGAATGATAGAGAGTAGTAATGCACACTGTTGCTTAGAAAAAAAAAATAAAAATCACGTGAATTAAATGTACTTAAGGAATATGAAAACAGAACTTATATGGCAGCTCTTTTAGCTGAGATCTAAAACATGAAGCATGAATATGAAGCTTTCTAAGTGATCACAAACATGTGATGGGAGGTTGTCTAATTCCCATGCACTGCAGATATTGACAGACACCACAGGAGTTCAAAGCTCAGGCTCAAAAAGTCCTTTTCTCCTAGATGGGTGTTACTTGATTTCTGACAGAGCTGGCAATGTTCTCTCTCCTCTTACACACTTATAAGCTCTGTATGGCTTGTCAAGCCAATAAAGTCTCACTGAACTGAGACTGCTTTCTAATTATGGTATATGACAATACCTGTGGAAACTCATTGCCTTCAATAAAATTGCAGAGGTGGAACTGATTGGAAGTTAGTGAGAGATTTGGTAAACAATGCTCAAGAAAGAATAGGATTCAGCGTTTTCACTCTTAGTTCAGTTGTTTGTACAGAGCTAATGAGAACAAAATCTAGTAAAACACTCTGTGATGTGAATGGCAATGCAATCCTGCTGAATATAAAGATGCCATTGCCACAAAGAGAGCTTTCAGCATAGAAGTACATATTTATACAATCAAGAAAGCCTCAGTGCTTGCCTAAGAATGTTTGTCTTTCTTTCCTCTTTCAAATCTAGCTTTTAATGTTGTCATGTCCTCAGAACAGGTGAGGCTTCAATCCATGCAATATGGAATTCATTACTTATTGCCTCTTTCTCATTTTCATTTGAGTTTATTTTTTTTTTTAGCTGTCTTTTGTACTTTTGCTCTCTATTTCACTTTTCTTTTGCTGTGGAGAAAAAGCTTCTCCACATTCATATATCGTTAGTCCCAAATGAACACTTTGCATTTTTTTCACTAAAAATACAGGGTGTTTAATGGCAGATTTTCTGTAAAGAATGACATGTCAGGGTATTGTATAGAGCAATAGATAACACTGTATCAACAGATTTATCGAGTTTATCTGAATGCATACTTAAAAATGCCAAATGTACTTTCAACTCACTTCTGGCGTGTCTTTTGAATCTCATTACAATGCAACCTGGAGGGAGTTTGGAATCTGAAACAGAAGTAATTGGTTCTTTCTTTAAAGGAAAGTAGCCCTTGCTAACAACATATGAGCCAAGGCCATTATGATTCTTGCAGTATTTAGTACATAGAAACTATTGCAATTCTAAGTGTCGGTCTCCTGTGTTTGAAAAGGCTCAAAATCCAAAAAAAAGATTATTGAGGATTTGCTCCAGATAAAACCCTGACACCGCAATGAAAAACAAATATTTCTCATTACAAATAAAATAATGGGTATAGTGACTCTTAAGGATTTCCATCCCAGTGTGTTGCTTGACCCTACACGTGGTTGGGATGGACTGGGATGTTCATGATACAGGGGGTGGAATTAACTCAGAACATATATTATAGTCAAGGGTGGAAATTTGCTGGTGTTTTCCAGGTTTTTCCCTTATTTCCCTTTTGTCGGTGCAAAATTAATATGTCATTCTTGATACTTAATATTCATGTTGGGTTTGCATACTCACCTGGGGAGCTGGACTTTGTTCACTTTAGGCAGCCCCCTTTTTCTTGAGGTTCTCGTGTAAAGAGATGCTGAACTGAGACCTGGAAATAGTATGGGATATTCTCAGGGCTTCATTCTAAATGGTCACTGCCAAGCAGAAATAAACCAGAAGAAAAACATCTGTTCTCAAGGACTTTGTGGAACTCCCCAGATCTGCATTTCTGATGACTCAAGAGTAGCAGAAGTGGCAATTTCCCAGCCCAGCAGGATTAAACAGGATGTCACACAACAGGTGTTAAATGGAGTGTGCTGGATGCATGGTTTTAAAGCTGAGGAGGGTTTGGCACAACCTAATCTGGTCGTACATTTAATATTTTACTAATATTTTACTTGTATCCATTAAAATAAAGAAAAAAAATTTAGAGGCTTTTTTACTGATTTAGCATTCTTCATTGCTATTCTCTCCTCATTTATTTCAGTGGAAGTGCTGTTTAATATTTCCAGTTCTTAAATAAGGATGTTAGATCAAACTTGGTGTCTTGGTGTTTTTTTAGAAACCTTTTAGAAGCAAGAAAATACGTGGGTGTGCATGCCAGATTAAATGTTTCACTCTGATTAAAAGTGCATAAGGCAGTGTCTGGTGACAAAATGAAGCCAGTTCTGGACCAATTGAAAAAAAATAAATAAAGGTGGGTTTTTTTATTATTTTTTTTTGCCTTGCCAGTCTCAGAGTGATACAATTGATATCTGTTTTTCTTTCCCCTTGGTTAGTAAAGTTTCTAATGCTTCAGTGTGGTGCATTGTGAAGTCCATGTGGATAAATCAATTTTGCTTTGTCTGTACACATATAAAATTCCTTTTTTTCTTGACTATCTGTTGGTGCACTCTTTTACTATCAGCCTGACATTGCAACTCTGCCACTCCCTTTTGTAGAACAGTTTTCTAAATTTTAAAGATTTAAAATTCTAATAAATGCTTGAAAGAGATTTTAAAGTACTGAATGCAGTAGCAATATGCATTTTATTAATGCACACCTGAGGGGGAAAAAAGTAACATTTCTGCAGTTCTCCATTTGAAACTTTACACATCCATCTTGCTGTTTGTCTCGTGACACTTTGTTGGCATATCCCCCAAAACTGCTGCTGTCATTGGAAAGGTGAGTGAAGAGATTCTATCAGTGACTGGTGATAATGGAGCAATGGATTATGCAGCTGGAAGAGAATCATAGAATCACAGAGGTTTGGGTTGGAAGGCACGTAAAAGATCATCTCATTTCCATGTGTAAGGTCACCTTCTACTAGACCAGATTGCTCACAGCCCAATCCAACTTGAACTTGAAACCTTCCAGGGATGGAGAATCTAAAGTTTCTCTTGGCAATCTGTTACAGTGAGTCCTCTTTTAAAAATACCTCCACAAATCTCCTGTCTTACTTCAGTCAGATTTCCTCTTTTTACTTCCTTATGCTCTAACTACAGTTGTTATCTCCTGCTGGACATTGCTATTGTAAAAGTCTCACTCTGAGTAATGATATTAGAAACTCTTTATCTTTCATTGATGTTGATCTCACAACTTTGTACATCTAGGATGACTCAAGTGGCATTATTTTTCTCTCTAAGGTGAATCTTTATTGGTTAAAGAAATGTTGATATCAACACATATAACAACATTTCATTCAAAGGAATCTGAGTCATGTGCCTGTCACAAGTTGTTGTTTATTATTCCTGTCAGTCTTTTCCTAAAAGAAACAGTGCCTTCATTCATAATATTTTTATTTATACCAGTGAAATATCATGCTGTCTGATGTTTTGCTATGATTATATTACATTTAAAAAGTTAAAGGTTAACTTCTTGAGAAATCATGTCTTTTCTGAAGTGGCTTATAATGTTTTTACAGTGTGTATTAAAGAACTGCAAAAGCAGTCTTGGGCTGGTTGGAATGTGTGTGCCTGCACTCACACACAGGAGTGTGTGGCAATACCTGCTCCAGTCCAGGAAGTGTGATAACCACACTAGAATGGCATTTCACTTGATTCAATAAGCTCTACTTCTAAACAGGACTTTCTGTTTCAATTCCAAGAGCTCTCAGCCGCTGAAAATTTCATTTCTGTACTGTGTGACCACTCAAATGCACAGTCTGTCCACTAAGGAGTGGTTGAGCTTTAGGACTGTGGGGATCCTGCACCTAAAATGCTTTTGGAAATGTGTTACACTGAGGAAGTCATGACCATGAGGATATGTTGGCAGTCTCCACATTATCAAAAAAGCCATTGTCAGGAAATTTAGGGAGTATGATCCTCTGCTGGCAAATCCAGCACAGGTGAATTTCATAGGCAAATGCACAGTTCCTTTGGAGGCTGTCCTAGCAGGGAGGACAGCAGTGTGACCCTTCTGTTTCAAGCCCATTTGCCTCCAAATTGTTCTCATTCCTGCACAGAGTCATGAAGAAAAATTGTATTGGAAGAAATAGGAGCAATCAGATAAAGCAATGAGATTCTCAGACATACCATAATCATTGATTAATAAATGCAAAGCCCATTGAAATTGCCATTGTCCATCTCATTAAAAAGTGATGTTTCCATCATTTTTTTTATTTTTTATTATAAACTCTCAGGATTTAAGCATTGTGAAGACATAATTTTTTCAAATTGTCTGTCAAAATGTCATGCTATGGTTCCTGCTTTACTGCATTTTGAGTTTTGGATAGGAAACTGGGAAGCTTGTGAAAAACTTCTCAAGGATGACCTTAATCTTTAAACCAGTGTGGAGAGCAAATGTAGCAACTCAGTTGAGATATGGCAAAGGAGAAGGGAGCAGATCTGATAACTCTGCACTGTCAGATGAGGCATAAATGGGTGATACATAGCCTAATTCAGATGGGAAGGACCTTTGGAGTTCTTCTGGACCACTCCCACACTCAAAGCAGACATAGTTTAGATAAATGATCAACCATGACCTTATATATCCATTATAATTTTTCAAACTTAGACTGATCTAATCTTCAAGGGGCTGGAACAGATGGATTTATCTCATTTTGTACCTCCTTGATTGCATTTCAATTAATGTTGTCTTGGGGATTGTGTACTCTGTGCTGGTTTGTCTGATGGGGATTTCCCAGGGTCTGTCCAAGTCTTGCTATTTAAATATTGGCATAAGGAGTTGGGAACTTGTCTTGAGATGATGCCTCTGCTGCTGAATAGGTCTTCTACTTTGCATTGGCAAACAGATGGTGGGATCCTTCTCAGACCCTATAGTCCTGCTTTTGGTTTCTTAAATTAATTGAACTCTAATTTCTGATTCCTGATTGCTACCATCTATGCATACAGAGTGCAGGAAGCTAATGCTGGCACCTTGCTTTTCATTTCCGAGAACAGGAAAAAAATGATAGACAGCAGCCCTTTCTTTCTGACCTCCACTGACTGTGTTGCAGCTACATTTTGTCAAACCATGACTTTTTTTCTGTATATTTTGTGTGGATATTGTGGTGATTAGTAGCATTATTAAACACCTCTGACCTTTATTGACTCTTACACAAAAATCTCATTCTTTACCTTTTTTTTTTTTTCTATTCTTACAGCTTTAAAGTGGCATTGTGTGTTTTAGATATTAAAGCTTTACATTAGTATGAAATGTCTCAAATGCTGAAATATCAGCTATATAAAACCTGGCTTGCTCTGACTTCTTAGGGAGGTGGTTCTATCTATTAAGTCTTACTTTTGCAGTGTGAAGTACAATTTACTGGAGCAGCTGTTTAAGTCCTCTAATGGTATAGTGCATTTAACTTGATATGTTATTTGGCTTGCTCTTAATGAATCTTTGATCCATTCGCATCTAGTTCACATTTTTTTCTGTGCTTTACTGTCCAGAGGAAAAAAAAAATAGCAGAGGCTTAATTTAGAAAGGTCAAAGTGGTAAACAAATTTAAAAGGGTCAATGTACTTCAGAGTGTAAAACCATGTCAGGTTGTGGAAGGATCGTTTTGGTCCTAATTCTCTGCATCACATAAAGGTGTCGGTCCTTCTTAGAGCTCCCTGATGCTAACAAAGGCAGACAAGAGCTGGCTGGTGAGACTGGGCTCTGCTGTTGTTTTAGACTTCTACTTTTTCAGCAGAGTATTGCAGTGTGTCACAGTGTACAAATAGCCCTTACAGAGCAGTAGCACAGAGTTGCATTACTTGCTACATGCACAGCAGAGCCAATTAATAGTGATGAGTCTATTTGCTGGATTTGATTTGATAAGGTGTGGGTTTTGTTTTGTTTCTCACTTCCACACCTGTAGCAGGCATGTGTACTCTCCACATGAATGATATAATTCTTAATATTGGAAAACTCCTGCATGCACCATGAAGTATACAGTTTGCTTTTAACAACAATTTTGGGGGGAAAAATAAATTTTTGAAAGAACTTGACCTTGGAAAATGGAAGATAGGTATTTGCTTTTTAAAATAAAAATGGTTTCCTTGGAGAAAAAGCTCTCAGAGCCATGTTTTCAGCTAGCTTTGTAATCAGACTCATTGTTGAAATGTTTTTGGCCAACAAATAAATCCTATGATGATTTCAAGGCAGGGTCAATTAAAATAAACAAATGTTTTTGCTTTCTAGGGAAGCTTTTGTGTCAGTAATGAAACAAATTATGAAGTACTTCAAAACAAAAATAAACACAGACTACCAAGAGTTTTCATTTGGGAGCAAGTAGCTCATAGAATGGCAGGGAAATGTACTGCTTATGTGCAAATCTTGTGTTGCTACTGCTCTAATACCAGCACTTGTAGTCCCATTAGATTAATTACTCTTGAATACAGAGAATCTGCTCATTTGTAGTAGAAGTCCCCATTAGTGTGAAGCAGGCCTGTAGCAATGAACTCAAACAAGGATTAAAAGCCATAAAAGAGTAGACTGTGGGGGTTTTTGTACTTTTTTTTTTTTTTTGCAATGGGTACTTATAGACTCTGTCTAACAAATAAGTGACAGATTTTGCAGTGTGTGGTCCTTTTTTGCAATGTGACCATGTGCTTTAAGCTGGAATGCATTGCTTTCATGGCACAGTGGTAAAGAAAGACTATTTCTCTTGCAATTCTCCATAGTCATTGGTAAAAACACTCAGGATCAGATAAATAAATTTGTTAAACCATACCTGTCAAGGACATGTATTTAGGGAATTACTGCAGTGATGTGACTTCAAAAAAAGCAGAAGTTTCCCCATCTGGAGCAGTGTGAAAGACTAAGATCCAGCAGTCACCTCCAGACAGTGAACTGTCATTTTTTGCTCCTTCTATTCCATATTTTCTATATTTCTATATTTTCTTCTAAAACACAAAGGTGTGTTTAACCACTGCCGTATTTTATGGGATTGTGGCCTTGTCCACATAGTGACCCTACATACTGCGTGCCAGGGATCTGGGGTGGGATAGCAGTGAATAAACTGCTGGTATGAAGGGTATTATTTCTGCCTCTAACTCATAGCCAGCTTACTAACAGCACAATTCCTACTATCACCAGTAAAGAGAGGAGTAACTGCTATCAAAGTGTGCCAGTAAAAGAAAGAGGAGATTGGGAGTGGCTGCTCCCAGCATCTGATGGGATAAAGAGGTGGCAACATTGCCAGAATAGATAGAGGGTAACCTTACTGAGAATTACCTGTAGAGCAAAGATGGCAGTGGTAAGAGTGGTGTAGGAAAATAAACACAGGATTTGTGAATGGTAGTCATTAATCTATGTATTAAGGGACAATATTTCTACCACTTTATGTTCTGCAGATATTTCTGTAACACCTGGTGGTGGGGAATAGGGTATGGTATTTAGAAGTGTTTTTTTTTTCTTATTTCCAAAGCATCAGTACAAAATATACCATGATCATGTATTTTTGCCATGTTATGATACTTTCAAGGCTGTAAGGAGAAAGCTGCTATTAATCCTGTCTGTAGGTTTTCTTTGTTGTGTCTTTTGTTTCCTGAACTGTATCCAGCCCCTGTTTTCCTGACTTTCCTTTATAACTCCAGCTCTGCAAATCTGTGCCCCTTAGCATGACCTAATCTAAGGAACATAGGAGCTCACACGAAGCTCCCAGCCCCAGAAGCACAAAACTTTGCTTGGGTGAAGTCTTGTTTGCAAACAGAAGTGTTACGTTAAGAAGAGAGGAGAGGAGCTGTTCATGTTATCTGTGGAATGTAAATTGGAACTGGAGTTCAGAAACATTTGCAAGATTATAACACTATCTTCAACTCAGCCTTTAGAAACATAAGATATATCCAGTTGTTTGAGAAATGAAGCTTAGACAGCAGCCCAGTTTGCAATATCTCTGCTTTCTTTTTGAGACGAGGATGAAGATCATGAGTGGATGATGTGAGATGTTGCACATGTACAGCACACTGAGAAAATTTCTTCAGTTCTCATAGGACACTAGATACTATAGTATACTATCTAGTATCTATACTAGATACTGGTTTGTGCACATTTTTTAGTACTCTGTGGTTGATGTGGACTATACACCTGCAGAAGAAAACTAGAAGACCAGTTTAGCTATCTGTATCCACAGTCTTCTTCAATTCTTGGCTTCTAAGCAACTTCAGTGGAATATTTGGAAAATATCTAAGCAGGATGGCAGATTATAATATTTAGATTTTCATAGGTAGTCCTTAATATGTTACCTTGCCTTGTCTGGTGACAGAATGATATATTCAGCTGATTGTGTATCTGCTCTTGCTGCAGACTTGTCATGTGTAAACCATTAATCGTCTGGGGAAAGGAAGAGCAGAATTGGTCTGACAAGAATAGATGCTTACTGCAATATTTTTTTACCCTTGTTGCAATATTTGCTGCTAGTTTGAGTTTCTAGAAAAATTGAATTGGCAGGCTTCCTACCAAATCTACAACTGGCTTTAGAGAACACTGTACTTAAGTGTAAAAGAAAATTACTTTATAAAAGCAAAATGAAGATGTCGGTTGGAGAGGGGAAAAAGAAAAGTTAGTTTCATAATTTTTAGGGAGGAAAAATTCTATATTTACCAGAGTTGAAGAGAACTCTTGCTTCTTTGAGAGGTAACTGTCATAAAGATGGAAACATTTTGCTGTGCTTTGACGAGCCCCACAGCAAAGATCTTTGTAATGGTCCATCTCATACACCAGCTGAACAGAGACCAAATCAGCCAAAGGCAAGAGAAACTTTGGAGGCAGAATACAACACTAGTTTTTCATGGCATCATCAGTATAATTGTGTGGAATGCAGCAGATGTTTAAACATCGTGCCTTGCTGTTGCTACTTTTCTCTCAAAAGAGAAGAGGTCATTTAAGGACTCGACCTGTGAAAGTGTTTCACCCAGCTGTGTACAGGGCTGGTAATCTGGGGACACCCTTTAAAAACAAAAGTTTCTTGGATCCATAGAATATTTTTTGTTGTTGAAATATAATAACTTGTTTATTTATCTACTTAGGAGTAGTGTCTCAGTCATTGCAGTCAAGTGGCTGCTCCCTTTGCAGGGCTCTGGAGCAGTGCACTATTTTTTACATTTTCTTTATGCCAGAGCTCCTCTGGGCACGGCATTTAAGTCTCTGGTGCCCCTAGAATCACTGAGAAAAAATGAGGCTTCTGATTAGAAATGCTTTACTCAAATGCAGAAGTCTTCCCTACTTTTACTGTTGCTCTCCTAATTCTGTGAGAAACTTCTGTACTTGATTTTCCTGTTCCTCCTTCTCATTCTCATCCTGACTGCTGTTTGCATCCTCCTCTTTTCCAGCTGCCATCATTCTTTTGTTCCCTCTCTCTTACTTATCTCTCAGATCTTTTCTTCCTGCCTTTGGCACCTTCCTCATTTTTTCCTTGTCTCAGCAAAATAATTTATTGTCCAGCTTGACAAATTACCTTTTCAAGTTTTCTTTAGTCAGTAAATGCTTGCAGAGTACTTAGGTAGAAAAGGTTTGTTGCCTATAATAGATGTGCATAACTAATCAATGTAAATGCATAATATGGAATTCTAATTAGTGTTATAATCTGAATGAAAACAATGAAGCCTCTCTTCCAGCTCAGGTTTTCTGTTAGCAGTCAGCATGTTGCTGACTTGGAAACTGCTGGTGTTTTCCAGAGCAGAAAAAACAAAGTTGTGCTAGGTGTTCCAATGTTTTATGTCTTGCTATTTCTTACATAAAGGCTGACAATATACCATTCTCTTTTGCAAGTGCTTTAAAGCTGTTTTGCACAAGATTATCTGGGTAGACAAGGCCACTAGGAACTATAACATTTCTCCTTGAAGCACCAGACACAGCTATGGCAATGTGTGTAAATAGTTAATTGGGCAAGACAATGGATTGTAGAATGATGGTCAAATTATGAACGTTGCTGTATGTGTACAGGTGGTGTAATGGAAAGTTTTCCTCGTACTCTACAGTCTCTATGGAGGTATGAAAACTCTCTGATGCTGTTCTGTAATGGAAGTTTTTAACAACACAAGACAGTGATGTAATCAGATTGAACAGCTCCTATTCTCCTTCACGGATCAGGTTGATAACCTTACCTCCTGTTTGTAAATAATGTACACAACAAGGCCTCAGCAGCACACCTTGCTGCCTGAGAATTTAACTCTGGTTTATTTCTGTTTTGTAGAGTCTTTGTTTATGCTAGACCTTGTCATGAGTGCCTTTTCCAAGGTGGTCACTGAAAAGGAGACAGTGTACCACAAAGCTGTTTCTATTTCTGCAGTTACTGAAGTCACTTGATTCTAGTGGACTTCTGCACACCTAACAGAATATTCAGGTTTTCATTGTACTGTTTGAAGCAAAACTCTAGACAGTTAAACAGCAAAGAAAAGCCTGTGGATGCCTTTCTGCAAAATGTCAAATAAGCAAGTCTTCTATCAGGAATTTATATATCAATCTAATAACGTAAGTTCAGGGCATAAATATGGTGTGCTTTTTCTGAGACATGTCCGGATCACTCAGCTGCTGTGGGTGTCCTCAAAAGTGTATATGGGGATATCAGTAGTGAAAATATTTTCTGAGCCCTCTTACATCACAACACCAAAGCAGCAGTGACATTGACTTTCTGTGCTTGAAAAGATGAAGGATTCGTAAGGTGGGTAAGGGAAATACCTGTCTCCAGACTCAGAAATGCAGAGTGTTGCAATGGAGAAGATTAGTGATTGCATCTTTGAGGTTTGTTATGCTGAGTTTACAGATCTTTCAGCCAGTGGGAGATTGTATCAGTGCAAAATGAGCAATTAAAACCAAGGGTGTCAAGCAGAGCACAAATACAAAACCAGTGTCTGATCTGATCCCATGGAGTTTTAAGTAAGGTGCAAGGGGAGCAATTAAAAGGCAGGGTGTTTAGGAGCAAAGTGAACAATGACTTTCATGTCTTGATGGTGTTTCATGGTTGACTACTTTTGTGCTTTTTCTGTGGATTCATGTTATGAAAAGAGGCATTTTTTTAAAAGACAAAGGGAGTGTGTGTTAAAGTAGAATGCTAAAGTGAAAGATTGACATTTCCAATCTGACTGAAGAAAGGACTTGAGTAATTTTTCTATCTAGAGATACATGGAACAAACCACCAGGCACCATTTTGGGAAACATGTTTGCTCCAAAGAGTACCAAAGGCATGGTTTCAGTCTAACATGCAAATTATATATGACTGGTGCAGGATTAAATGTCAAATCAGGACTTCTTTGTTTCCCCATTTAAAACAAAATTGGAGAAAAAAAAATTGTTGGTTTCTTTTGTTCATTTGTTTGTTTTATCACGTGATATTCAACTTATCCTATAATTTATCTCTGATATTTTTATTTAAAAATTACAGTCTAATCCCAGTGTAGTGTTTAGCCTTCCTCTAATTCCCTGATGGATGCAAACATTATTTCTTGTTCAGTCTTGCTATGCAGCATCTGTTGAACTTGTTATAGGTTCCAGTTCACTTGATTCACTACCAGAATGCAAAGGGGTTGAAAATCTGTGGGGACAAAAATGAACTCCTTCACAGAGGGCTCTTCAGTGCCCTGGTCTGATTATGGCAGAAGGAGCAGCCTTTGGGACAGCCTGAGACTCTCGAGTTGGGAACATGAAAACCAGAACCTCAGACTACCTCTTGTAGATTAATCTCAAAAATCTATTTTGCTTAGCAAGAGGTAGATTTGCCATCCACACCGATTTCTCTGTCTTCTCTTTCTAAGGGCCAGATGTGTTATAAAGTAATGATTCCTTTGCTTCACCACTCCACTGCATCAAAGTGTTTTGGTAGAACAAGACAAAAATCTCCAGGCACACCTCTCCCTTCAGTGTGCATCCCATGAGTGCTGTGCCCTTCAGCAGTGCTCTTCTGAGGCTTCCCTAAATGGTGCTGGCAGGGGCTGGCTGACTGCACCATCTGGGAGGAGGATATTTCAATTAGACTGCAGTGATGTGTCTTCCAGCTTGAGCCCTAAATCAGGCACAAAGGGCTGAAATGTAATGGCTGCAGCATAATATTGCAAGTATTTCAGTACATTGAGTTATGCCAGCTTCTGCTTCAGATGTGCCTTCAAGAATATATTGATTCCTTTTAACAAAAAGGAATAACAGAGGTTAGGATTCATTAACTGAAGAATAAGCTGCAATTAAGTAAACTGGTAATTTTTGATGTGATATCTGAAAATTCCCCTACAAATTGTGGACTAATGATTTTCTATCTGTACAAAATACATGTTTGTATCAACAACAACAACAACAAAAAGTAGTACATAAATTTATTTTGTGTATTTAAAGTTTTGCAAGAATATTCTGTGAAATCATCTTAAATTCTGGATTTAGAAAATATGTCCTGGAATTTATTGCAGGGCTCAAGTAATGCTGCAAAAAAAATCGTAGTAAAGAACAGCTTGTTTAAGAAACTCAAAATTATGGCTTAAATATATCAGATGATTTGGATTTCCATCTGGAATTCAAGTGTGGAATTCTCTGTGCATTACACATGAGAAGACACTGAAATATAAGGACAACTCAAAATTCAATATGTTTGTGGAATAAGTTTCTAACAGGAAAGATTATTGTGTCTCAGAGCATTATTTTCTCTGTACACACACATCCAGCTGTTTTGTGGGGTTTTGTATTCATTATACTTATCTGGAAGTGCAGCTTCATTACTCTCCTTTGAGCATATTAGCAATGTGGTTGTAGGACACAGATTTATGTCTGAACCTGACCCAAGCTGATGAATTGACTGAAAAATGAAGTGATTTTGGGAAGCTCTGGGCAAAAAAACCAGTTATGTAAGAGTAAAAGATGCACCAGATCAGCAGTCATGTAGATGGGAAATGAAATATTTCCTCTGGAGCTACTCAGCATTTTGTTGTTGTTGTTTGGGTTTTGGTTTTTTGTTTTTTGTTTTTTTTTTTTTGGGGGGAGGCGTTTTTTGTTTGGTTTGTTTCCATCTGTATTTCTTACATGTTGGACTTCACTCTATATGCAAAGATTTTTGGACTGGTAAAGAGGTTAGTTTTTTTGTTTGTTGTTTTTCCTTTGCACTCTGTCTATGGAAAAGATAATGGACAGCTTTGGAGAGAGTCATGGAATCATTTAGGGTGGAAAAGACCTCTAAGATCATCAACCTAACACTGCCAAGCCTACCATTACACCATGCCCCCAAGAAACACATCTTCACATCTTTCAAACACTGGGCAGCCTGTTCCCAAGTCTGACCACCCTTTTGGTGAAACATTTTCTTCTGCTCTCCAATCTACCCCTCCCTTGCTGCAATTTGAGACAATTTCCTTTTGTCCTGTCAGTTCTTACCTGTGAGAAGAGACTGATCCCACCTTGCCCAACCTCCTGTCAGGGAGTTTAGGGAATTATAAGGTCCCCCCTGAGCCTCCTTTTCTCCAGGCTAAACAACCACAGCTGCTCATTATCAGATGTGTGCTCCAGACCCTCCCAAGACTGCACAAATTATACTTGCCCCCATCTTCTGATTGGGCTAGAAAAGGCCCTAATATAAATTGGTTCTGTTTTCTGAAAGTTTTATTTGCATTGTGGGTTACACAGAAAACTTCTGCTCTTCTACCTTCATATAAAGCACAAAAACAATTAATAGGTGATTCCTGGTACCAAATTGGCTATGTCAGCATGAATAAACTGGCTCCTCCATCATTCCATATACTTGCAGAAATATGTGTTTATGTGAACAAAGCCACATGCACTATCCTACTTCCTTCAGGAGGAATTTGTCTCTGTCCTGAAGATGCCTTTCAATTTTCTAACTTGGAAAAGGTAACTTTGGACTGTACCTTTTCCTTCTTTTCTCCCTGCTTGTACCTCTGTGTACTTGCATTTGAAAATACAGTCTAGATACATGGTGCACAACAGGAATCTGAGGCTGGTGGAATGGGGAGTGTTGGGAGTTTACTTGCTAACAGGACTGCATTTCTTTTTTGCCATGAGCTTATTTTATCCCCATGAGATCAGACTTGGTTCTGCATGGGATCTTGGATGGGGTTTTGAACAACCTGGCCTAGTTAGAGGTGTCCCTGTCCATGGCAGAGAGGAAGGAATTAGATGAGCTTTAAGGTGCCTTCCAACCCAAGCCATTCTATGCTATTTAGATTCCAAAATAACACTTATTACTCCCACAATTTGAGGCACAAGATATATTTGTGAACATTAGTTGCTTTAAGAGCAGTATTTTCCTGGAACACATTTTTTAGCTTAAATGATCCTTTGAGATACGTGTGTATATGTGTGTGTAATACATATGCATAGATATATTTACAGGCAAAAATATGATAGTAATATAAAAGTAACTGGGGTCTGAATCAGATAAATTTAATCTTTCCTTCTCTTTGCAAAGTCTTTTGCAAACCAATTAATCAAATATTTTTCCCCCCATCTGTGAAATAGTGTTCATACTCATCTTTAAGCAATTTAAATCTCTGCTTAAGCATCACTATCTGGAAGCAGTGATATTAATTAGATCAGTGCAAGTTCTTCCTGGGCATAATGACAGCTATATAGGAATAAATGGCTTATCAGGTATTTTTGACTGCATGGAAAATAGAAAACCTTACAGCTTCTTTGAGTTTTGGCAGTGACTTCACAGTCTCAGTAACACTGCAGAACACTCGGGCTTTTCAAAGAGTAATCCAAATGGGAAGGCAAACAAAGTGTTTCATCCTCAAATTTAATGCATGAGGCAAATGACTGCATCTTGGGACTCACATTGTTGGTAGAGGGAAATTGTGACTTTTAGAAAGTGTTGGTATAAGCATTTTTAAAAATACTGCAAGACAAAGAGGAATATAGAGAAAAGCTTATTTAAAATAATGGATGGTAAAGCTGCTAATAGTATTGTGATAATTAAAGAACAGAAACTTCATCTGGAATCAGACTGAGCATTTAAAACCTATAGAAGAGCTCTGGAATTAATAATAAGTATTTTGGGGTACTTAGAATATCGCTACTGGTTTGATGATAATGCAGATTGTGGTTTCAAAGTGTTTATTTTTTCTTTAAAATTACCCACCACTGTTAACATTGATCATTGTGATTACTCGTGTCCAGGTGCTGTTTGAAAGTAGCTTTAAATGCCAATAATGAGCAACCTTAGAGGTTCCACATCTCACCAGATATATGCATTTTTCAAGCCTGAAATCTGTTGTGGACCCAAACTCAGAGGATTTTTGTGGTTTTTTTGATCAAGGAAAATAGCATCCTTTGTGTGTTCTTTTCCCCATAGTTTGGTTTGTGTTTTTTTTGTTGGGTTTTTGGGGGGTTTTTTTGGGGTTTTCTGTGAAGTCTTTGGGTTCTTTATTGAAGAAAGAAGGGCTTTTTTCTGCATTATGTCATCTTAGGTAAAATCAGTGCATCTCAGAAGCTTTTATTCTCATTATGCTATAGAGGAAAAGCCTGGCAAATAATAAAACCCTTATTCAGGCAGACTGGAAGATTTTTATCTCATCTTGAGATGTGCCAGAGTACCTCATAATCGGCAAACAGCTGCACTGTCATTCCCTTTAGGTGCAATTTTGTCCTGAGTACTGAAGAGAAGGCAGTGAGTGGTGAGGGCATGTCTTGGGTCTGAGGGGTTGGGTACCTAAAGCAGCAGGGGCAAGGTTTCATTCAAATGGCAAAAATATTTTCTGGCCTTCTGATATGCTTGGAATGTAGAACTTTTATTTTTGGGTTTTAGGACATTAATTTTAAATGAAATTTTTCTAGTCAGAAATATTACAGTGCTTTGTGGCATTAAGAGAATCACTATTTTTCCTTCATCAGAAGTTTGCTAACAAATGTGTCATCAATGCTCTTTGTTATTTTGAGATGAAGGAATGAATAATGTACATAATCAGCTATAGATTGGTACATAAGAGCAGATTAGGGTTCCAAATAGGGAGTATTTTCTTTCCTTATTAAAAAAGCAAACTTTTCCGTTTTTTCTGTAATATCAGTTTGGGTTTTGAAGTTAAAACTGGCCATTGGTTTACAGGAATTTTCCTAAGTGTACTTCACTTTGGAAAGTTTGGAAACAGATCTTCCAATTCAAATCCCAGACCTAAAAAACTAAACTAAGCACTCTATCCCTTAAAAAAGTGTTGCAATTCTTGTGTTATTTTATAACATTCTGAAGTATGGACTGTGGAAAAGTTTCTATGAGAGAGGCATTAGAAAGAAAAACAACATTGTCATTCCAGAGAAAACTTATATAAAGTAATTTGCTTAGCTGTGGTTTCTTCCCTTTTGTATTTGCTTTTTGCAAATAATCTGCTCTTCTCAGCTTAATATTTGCATGGAGAAAATATTATTACAACAAAGTTTGCAAAAGAAGATGATTTCTCAATACTGTGACTATAGTTTTTGTTCAACTTTAAGCAACAAAAAATTATTATTTGTTTTTTTAATCTGACTGCACCTTGTATTGCATTCCTACCTGTGTGTGTGTGAGAGCAGTGCTGGTGGAGTGTGGCACTACTGAGGCAGCAGCTCTTCACACAATAATGAGGAAGTTGATCCATATAGGAATGAGTTTGCCCACATCAACTCCACCTGCATGGAGGCAGAGGCTCCCTGGAGGAGCTGGAGTGTGCCTGCAGTCCCCTAAGATGGATGGGGTTTTCTGGGGACAGGCAGCATCATGGAAATGCCAGTGGGAGGGAGACCTGGAAGCAGAATTGGTACCAGCGCCTGTAATTACAGAGAAGAGCAGTGATTGCAACTAGTGATTGCAATCTTTCTGGAACTCTTCAAAGGCTTACTGGTAGTACATCACAGAAAAAATATGAGCTCAGGTGGCCCAGGGGACAATTGCACCAACAGAAATGGAAAAATTAAGCCACACAATGTCCTCATGCACCTATTGTAAACCCCAAGCTTGCTTTCCATCTTCATGTTAATTTTTCACTTCTGCGTTATCCCTACTTGAAAGTACCTCAATCCTTGCACAAATTTGGCAGCTGTAAAAATAAATGCACCTACAGCATTAATTGAGGATGGAGTGTTCCCCATAATACCTTCCTTGCAGACGATACAAGTAGGCTCTGAATGCCTCAACCTAAATCCGTTCCAGCTCCAAGGAGGGCCTTCACAAGCAGACACACACGGATGTACCTCTTGTTATTCTCTGGGAGTCAGCAGAGCCAGTGAAGAGAGGAGCCAGGCACGGAGCTGAGAAAGGCAATCAACTTGCTTTTTGTTTGAAGATGGTGGGAAGGCTTTGTCCACAATTGCAGCTGCACCTGGCCTCCAAATTGCCTCTCAGCCAGCGCTCTTTGACAAGGCCAGAAACACCTCACTGCAGTGTGACAGCATCTCCTGTGAGCCACAGTGACACAAACAGGCCACCACTGGGGTCCTCAACCAGAATAAGGTCCTGAGCAGCTGGGCTTTTTTCTCTAATTAGCCAGACAAATGCCCATTTGCCCACTAACAAATGCCCACTTTCTAACAAAGTGATTTGTTTGAGCAAGGAGGACATTAGTATGTCATTTGGGATTTATGTTTACTTTATAAAGCATTTAAGGATCTTTCAGAAGGAAATGTATTATGCATCTATCAGTAACATATAGGACTGCTTGATTCAACAATGGAAAAAATAAGCAGGACCATTTTATTCTTTATTGCCCAGTGTCCTGGTTCAGGCAAATTTGGGAGAAACACTGTTTTCCCCCTCTATTTATACTTTGTTGTCTGAAATAAAATTAATAATAACACTGCTTCTAGCATGTCTGAATGTCTATTAAAATAATAAATTAAGCTTCCAAAGCACAAGTGTGACTTTAAAATACATAAACTTTAATGGTCTTCATTTTTCTCAGCTTTGTCTTTTTGTTTCTCACTTTGATAGAATATCAAACCATGCCTAATAAACTAGTTACCCAAGTTAAATCGTGTACAAAGTGTAGAACAGATTTTACCATGCAGACAAGTAAATGGGCTCGGCAACCACTTTGAAATATAAAGAGATTCATAAACAAAATATTCACCCCAAAAAATCTACAGTTCAAAACATATTGAATTAGAATTCAGAAAGCAGATGAGTTTTTAAATGCAATCTTAAGCTTGGAAGGAGAATCTATCAGGAGATAATTGATTCCACCAAACAGAAACAATCATTGAAAATGCTCTGCCACCAGAGGATCCTAAGGGCTATAGAAATGGTAATAACTCTATACTTTTCCTTATGATATTTCTGACAGATTTCTACAAGCCTTTGTCCCAGCTCACTGAGCAGGCACCCCTTCTTTGTCACGCTACATTGCTCTGCTTTTGTCCTATTTCTTTCCTGGATGATGAAGGCAGCTGGGTTTTCACCTCCCTTTCTCGTCCGGCCGAGCCCGAGGAGAGCCACACATCCAGGGCCAGTGAGGTTCCATCCCTCTGCCTCACAGAGGTGTCACGGGCCACAGCAGCATCACCTCGGCCTTCCAGCACTGCTGCCACGGACAAAAAGAGCAGAGCCATCACCCCTCTTACCCCTTTGGAGCTCCAGCGGCGGAAGGAGAAAACATCCTGACGCTTAAAAGGCGTTCTCCTGTTTTTTGACTACCCTCTGCTCTTTCCTTCTAAATCTCCCTTTCTGGTGGGGAAAAAACCCTATCCCAAGCATGGGCTGTGTGTCCTGGGCATGCCACAATTAAAATCATTTTTGCCTGCCCATATGAGAAGCCCTGGGGGAGGGACCGTAGGTGTTTCTATTCCAAACAACTCATTTTGATGGAAGACATTGAAAATAAGTCTGTGTTCAGACTTTGTGCCTTTTCCTTCCTCTCAGGAGAAAATTGAGCAGATCTCTGACTGCTTTAGGTTTACAATTTCTAACCTTCATTATTTCCAAAACTGCAGTGAAAGACAAAGATTTTTCCTGATGTACTCAAAGTTTGGTAGGCTTATCCAGTGGACAATCTGCCCCCAAACAGGGGTATGATATGTGCTTTTGATTTAATATTCCATTTGTCTTTCTCTCTATCTGTACAAAGAATGTGCTTAGACAAGCTTAAAAGGAGTCTGTGAAATAATTGTTCTTGCCCATATGTAAAAAGGTCATATTTTACCTCTTGTTGAAACTTAGCAATTTTACTGCTTTTTAGTTTTGCTCTGTCCTCTTTTTCATCAATGATTTAATTCATTTAGAGCACTTTTAATTAAAAAAAAAGTGTTTTCTCTGTGGGAGAGAAAGATTTATTGTTGGGGGCACTGTGTGTATGAGTGTAGAAATATTTAACTTCTGTTTCTCTTTCAGCGAGATTTTTAATCTAGAGCTGTGCTGACTGCCAGTCTTTCCTGGGAGAAGGAGTTCTTGGAGCCATTCTGGTCAGCTCTAGCTAACTGGTTTTAGTTAGACTCAGCCTGAGCATTCTTAGAGTCCTTTAATGACCCCTTGCTTAGAGAGGGAAGAGTATTGCCATGACTTAGGCATGTGGGCTGTGGTTTTGGTCTCACAGACGTGCAAGACTGTGATGTTTCAGAGTAAAAGAACCAACCCAGCAGGACGGGTGGGTAGGGAGAGAGAATTTTCAAAAGCAGGAGCAAAAGGAGTTGCTGCTAATTTAAGCACCAGAGACCTTTCTGCTTTGAGGTGTAGTAAAGAAAAAATGCATTTTCCTCTCTTTCTAGTGAGACATATTTGAAACACAACATTGTTATTAACTTCCTATGTGTTGTCTCTCTGTTCTGTTTGCTTTTATCAGTTCTTCTGAGCCCCGCAGTTGGGCTAATTTCAATACTGATAATTAAACTCTTTCTGCATTAGTGTTCCCCAAAACAAAGCCAAAATATAGCTTCCAACTCATCTGGCTCAGTTAAGAGATTCTGGATGATGTATTACATCTTTTTAAAGAGTTAAAAAGCTAAGTAATAGTTATAAATAGATGTATAAAATCATGCCACTGAATCTCCGAAGCACTGCACTCAAGGAGAGCAATACAATTGACAAGCAATTTAAGCTAGAGTGTGAAAGGATGCAGAAATAACAAGATTTGCATGAAAAATATTGAGATCATGAGAACATCAAATTTAAACAAAAAATTCGTGTGCCTCATGACTAAATCATGAGAGCTGGCATTGCTGTTATAGCATTCAATATGCTTGGCTTTTGAAAATAGTTTTATAATGAGGGTGGAGTGTATCTATCTGTACAGAAAATGAGCATTGTTTGTATCTAGCTAGCTCATTACTATGAGAATCAGGAATGCAAGGCTCTCAAATCTTAATACAGGTCAGAAGATCTCAGATGCTTCCAGCTATGGTTGAGCCCACGTTGTGGGGAAGACAACTCCAAGTAAAGTCAGAAACTGACCCTGCTTTCAAATCAGTCCATCAGTCAGTGATTAAACAGTGCCACCACACAAGGGGAAAAAAAAAAAAAAGGAAAAAAAGGGAAAGAAAAGTAGAGGGAATTTCAATCAGGAATTCCAATCAGGTAGCTGATTGTCTATTTATTTCATCTTATCAGTGACAATCATTTATCTTGGGACAGAGTACAGTTACATCAGTGATGGTGGCAGAAGGGTCTGAAGAAGGGTCATTGCAAAGAGACTGGCTCACATCCATCCGCCTTTGCTCTTGCATGACTTACAGCCACCATGACAGATTTCTTTCATTTTCTGTCGCTGCTCCTGTGCTTTCTGACACGCTGCTGCATGGTCAAGAAAAAGCTGATACATACTCATCACCTAAGGGAAAGTACAGACTTCCTAAATCAGTTTATGTTTTCATTGTATACTGTATCCCTGCAAATGGGGGTGGTACTTCCAGGGATTCTTTAATTCCATGAATTAAACAAATTCCATGAGTTGTCATAAATTAAGGTGCATCAGGGGCATTCATGTTTTCTAAATTCTTTGCCAAAACTGAAGTGTCAAAAAAATATCTTACAAAAGCATTTAGATCTGGAATTTAATATTCCTCTTTTAATTTTAGTGCTGCTTGCTGAGACTTCTTTAATACCTTACATTCTGAATATTTTAAATAAGCATGTAAGATGCCCACATGGGGATTTTCCATTTGTTTTTAAAATAGCTATCATCCTCATGATAATGAGGACCAGCATTTATATAGACAATCTTTTATTTTTTTTTTTTAACTCAATTTAGAGGAGAGTAATTTCTGCTGTCTGTAAGTTGCTAGGCTCAGCTGCTTTGTAGCATTGGACTGAATATGAAATACACCCCTGGAAAAGATTCAGACTGCTCCCCTAAAGAAGAAAATGACATTTTCTCTTTTTTTCTGTCATTTTGACTTTACAATTTATAAACTCATGGACACTTCATAACACCTTATTTCTAATTAAAAGCAGTTAAGTCAAACGGGACACCCAGATCTGTGTTGTAATTCCTGGCAGCCATATCCCTTTTGCCATGTCACTTTTCTTCATATATTTAATAACTAACACTTTGTAACAGGAATGCTTTTGTCTTGAAAAATCAAAAATAAAACCATATATTCCAAAGGCTGCAGACTTTGGATCCACTTAGTCTAGATAAAATCTTCATCCTTATTATTGGTACAGCAAAACAGAAATATGGATTCTGACTCAAAAATATATGATTATTTTGTTGGGTTTTGTATTTTTAAGTTTTCAGCTTAAATTAATGGCTGGATTGTATTTGGCATCAACAGGTCTTCAGCGTGTTTGTTTAACACAGACTTAAAATGTTGTGACAACGATGTGTCCAGTATTACAAGAATTATGTTAATAAAACTGCAGCGCAGTAGCAGTAAAATAAACCTTGAGGGAGGAAAACTGGGTATTGATGGGCAATTTCACACTGTTCACCATGACTCTGGCAATTAGCAGTAAAAATGAGATTATTTTACCTGGAAAAGGAGGCTCTTTCCAAACAGTGCATTTTACTGTTCTCATCTGCATTGCAAAAGCTCATGTGGAAACATGCCAGTAAGGGCAGACCTCTCTTCTTGTCAGAAATCATTTCTTCCTGTTGGCCATGAGGAAGGGGAGGGAGAAGGAAATTTCTCTTCTTTTGTACCCTCCTGCATCTGCCTGCCTTCCCCTAAAATGTGTATTCAGCTGAACCTCTTGTCCTTTGGGACATAAGAGAGGAGAGGGCAGCCAAGGCAAGGGAAGGGTGGTCTTTAATGGACCCTCCCTTGCAAAAAATCCCATCTGGATAAAAACCCCTTCCTGCTGCCTTGGTCAGCTCACTCTTACGTGAGGCAATGCCATTTATTTTCCAGGAAGTCTGCCAAGTCCAGGAGAGATTATGAGTCCAGAATGCTTAAGCCCTGAAACAGCAAAAAGTTGGGCAGTTTTGGGTTTTTTTTGAAGTATCAGAAGTGACTAATCTTTGACATGGCTTACCCAGCCAGAAGACGTGATTGCTCCCCACTGGGGCTGAGCCTGGGAAGACAGCCTGGGAAATGAAGTTTGGGGTGCATCTTTGTGCCCCATAGTAAATTGGAATATTTCCCGAGGAAGAGATAGACCAGAATCCAAATTTCAGTAAAAAAAAAATTCAAATGTAGGTTAAAAGTGAGCTTTGTTAGAAGGCTTCAACATTAATTATTTTTTATTGACAGGGAAATAATTCTACCCCCATAATACAAATTCCAGAAAAAAAAAACAAAAAGCCTGAAGCCCTGCTGGATGCTTTCCCAAATTTTAGTGTATTTAAAACCTTAGTAATAATTTTCTGTTTCCATGTTTGTACATTACTTGGAATAGTACTGGATTTCTGTCATTTTTTTTCTTTGTACTTAATGTTGTATATATTTTAAATATCAGTCTCTGTAATTGTCCAGGATTGAGAGAGAAGTGTAAAAATAGTTTTTAGCAAAGATTGATTTAACTTTGATCTTGTACCCATCTTACAGAGCTGAGTACAATTAACAAACTCTAATCTGGGGAAAAATTCTGTTGTGGAGAAACAAAATCTTACCTTACCTCAACTTTACTTCTTCAGGTTTGAAGAAGCAAAAATGCAAGAGAGAAAGGCTTGGAAAAGCTTTAAAGCCTTTTAGTGCTGAAGTTTATTTAAGGGCAAGTAATTTTGGAAATAAACTGGAGAGGTTGTTTTCATTTTGTAGGTTTTGATTTTGCTTTAACAGTGTCTTTCATGTTAGAATGTCCTCTAAAGAAAAGCATAACATTTTCAAAGTTATATAATCATTTGTTCATTGTTAACTGCAGGTCAAAAGGCATTATTATTCTTTATATTTTTAGAAAATCTGTAATTTTACAAAACTTTTCACTGCAAACAATTTCTTTCCCTCTTCTCACTCTTCCCCCCTGGATGTCCATTTTAGATAAACATCTGTAAATATCTGCCTTGCTCTTTTTACACAACCCCTGTTTCTGTACTTTTCTACTGCTGGACTTTACATCACACAATGTGACTAAGTATCTGTCAGATGCTGTCTGTTATCTTCTTTCTCCTCAGAGGAAGAAGTATGGGCAGTGAAGTGTTATGTTTTGATTGGGACTTAGGATTTTTAATTTCCACACGTTGGTCTGTATTTCTGTTAGTATGGTCAAGGTCACAAAAATGTACTTTGTGCTACAACAGAAAAATAGTCCTTTCTTCACCCAGGATTTCTTGTCTCAGGACCTAAGAAAACTGTTTTCAGCTCAGGTCATGTTGGCTCAGCCAGAAGAGACTGTCAACCATGGGTTTGTACTCTGGAACTGGGGGGGGAAATTTTTCACACCTTAGGCCGTTAAATTCAGAGCAATTATACTTTTCATCTCGATTCTTTCTCATGTGGAGAGCAGAAGAGAGATTTTAGTATGTGTCTTCATTTGTTTGTGGTACTGGGGAGATGAACTGCAGTTCATCAGCAGCAGACAGAGCTTCCCAGGGGATGATTTTTTTAATAAATATATAAATAAATATACCCACAAACAGAAATAAATAACCTCTTTCTCTCTCTCCCCCTATATATATATACATATTATATATATATATATATATATAATATTTCTAATTAATAATTATGCAATTATATAATTAATAATTAATCATTACTAGATATTATATTTATTTAATATATATAATTCACAATAATAAAATAAACCACAAAAAATCTGCAATGAAACGAAACAGAGGTCAAATATCCATTTTATTTTGTAAAAGTGGGATCCAGATGATCACGCAGAAGGGAAGAGTAGCTAAGATAGATGACACAGAGAACTCAGAGAAATCAGAATTCATTCATGAAGTATGGAAAAAAAACTGGATGAATGTGGCATAGCATCCATAATGTGAGCACATATCCTGCTTGCAAGGTTTTCAGAGCTCTAATCCCCATCTGCCAAAAAGCCCTGATTGTCTTCTGAGACTCACTTTTAATCTTAGAGCAAGTCTCAGACATTCTGCTGTCTAGGTAGAAGGTAAGGGGTTGGAAGTAGAAGATGTTAAAGCCCCTTCCAGCCCTAAACATTTTATGGTTCTATGTGTCAGGGAGAATACACCAACCTTTAGATCTTGTGAGCCATTGTATGGCTGTGTTTCACCAAGTGGATGTCTGCAGATGTTGAAAATCAATGTTAAATTAGGAATGACCATTAATTTTTCAGTGGCAAAGAGGCTTGAGGCTTCTTATGCCTACTTCCAGGCACAAGAAGTTGAGAAATATGTTTGAATGTCTGCCCAAACTGTGACTGATACAACTACTGAGTTGCAAAGGCTGTACTCCCAAGACTCAGTGAAATTACTTTCTTTTGAATTGCTTGAAATATATCAGTTAATTCTGTTAGCTAGTTGCCTTGATTGCCTATTTGGATGCTAGAGAGAAGCAGACTGTGATTAGTCTGATTTATTTTAGATGCCTGCCCTAAGTCAAGGTCAATCACATCCCTCAATCTTGCAATTTCCTTTAAAGAAATTCCAGATGAAGAGCTCAAATGCACATTCTAAAAGGCTGAGGGAAAAGCAAACTTTTTATTCATCTGTAGAAAACAATTTTATGTATTTTTCTGTTGCCATAGGCTGTCATTATACTTGTATTAGTCATAATAGAACATATTGTCACTTGATTTAGATTTCTACCATTCAGAAGACTTCTGCCAGTGTGTAACTGTAAAGAAACCTGGTCTGGGAGCTACCACTGATTTTTAAGAAAATGTCAAAGCATCTGTCTGAATTCCTACCTGTGCCCTTAAAGAGAAAAATACTTTTTCTAGCACCGGTTCTTATTTCTTTGAAAAGCCTTACATCAATTGAAGGCGCAACGAGAACAGGCCTAAACCTGGGAACTCAATCTTATTCCAGTACATTCCTCACTGCATTGATAGACATTTTGATGTTTTTTGCTTATCTTCTTGCCTAATCTTAGTGCACAAGGGAAAATGCACCATTTCTTTAAGTTTAAGGTCAGGGAAGTGTGTCTCCACTGCTCCATGAAATAAGGGTATGATGGTTCTACTGATGAATGCACATCTGTTCACCTACAATGGAAACAGCCACCAACAGAAAGTAGAATTTTCCAAGTCAGAAAAATGGACCTCTCATAAACTGTAGGCATTATAAACAACTGATATTTTCACAATTACAATTAAACCTAATTGTCCTTTCAAAATGAGAAACAGCAATACAGAAGAACAACCCTTGTTTTCTACAAGCATAATTTATAAGAATTTCTTTTGGGAACCCTGCCTCTAGATGCTGTTTAAATTTGTGATATTGATCTAAATAGAGAGTAGATATAGTAGTAGTGGTAGGTATTATGTAAGTTTAATCATGCACATTCCATTGTAGGCATATCTTTGTGATGTCATACCACCAAGAAATCTATAGTGGACATTTTATCTTGCATGGGGTTATCACAGAAACCTTGCTGTCCCAACCAATTATCATCCCTCTTAATGATAAGTAGGGGAATATCAGGTTGATCATGAAAATGACCTTGAAGCTTCCCTCACTCAGCCCAGTAGAGACAAGGAAATGTCACAAATCTCTTAGCAGCTGTAATAGTGTCAGGTTTTTGTTACAATGAGTCTCTCTGTAAGGGAAGAAGTCGGACAAATGAGAATGAAAAGGACAGGTAGCAAAGCAAAGACCTCAACGAGAAGGATTTTTTTAGATAAGTTAGTAGAAACTTACATTCCCACTCTCATTTGAAACAGCAGGGTTTTTATCAGGACAGTTCATGCCCTTACACGTGCCTGTGAGTAGGAAAAGGGCAGCTGTGACAGCTATTTGAGATGACCTTATGTTACACCCTTGTTAAAGCTGATGGCAGTGATTTCAGCAGAGCTGGCATTTTGCTCTCCCTCCGGTGTCCCCTGCTGGTGACACATCACAGGCAGGTGTCAGCTGGAAAGGGTCTCAGTCCAAAGTTAGAAAAGAAGATAATTAAAAACACTTGTAGTAAATGTTCCATGCTAAAGCAACGTGCTCAAGACTATTTGGTGGTTATTTTTTCCACAGTTTTTATATTAAATGAGACAACATAGCAATCCAAAAAAATTGTAAATTCAAAATCTCTATTTTGAAATAGTTGCTCTTTCTGGAAATGGAAATATGATGTTGGTCCCATAGGAATCCTGTTTAGTCAGGAGGAAATGGTGCTGTCAGTTATGCCTGCAGTGAATAAAGTATAATAAACCAGTCATGCTTTCCTAAGCTTGCTTAAAATGGAAAAAAGAAAAGGAAAGGATTGAAGAATATGCTTCCAAAGGTCATCCATACAAAAATACCAAGTTTACCATTTAGAAGTCATAGATATTTTTACACTAGTGAAGCATCTTTGAGTTGCTGACTATTCTTTTGTTAAGAAAACTATGTTACAGCGTGTCAACCTATACTTGATGCACCTAAAATGTTTAAGATACTCTGAATTTTCCATTGCAAAAAACGTCAGACACACACTCTCATGCATTCACTCTAGTCCCACTTATCGTATTGACAAGTAGAAAAGACATTAAATGGAGTATAAATGATACAGAGCCTCGTGATGTAAGGAAACTTGACTTGATGCTCTGCTTAGCTGACAGAAAACCAAATACTTGACAGCAGTCACAGCAGCAAACATGGCTGTTAAAAGTTTTAAAGGATTTCCTAGTAGAAGCAGAAATACACTTCCAAATCTGCTCTGAGGACCATACACAGCATACATGAAACACACACCAAAATCTGAAAAAGAGCCTTTCAATCTGCCCAAAACTAAATGCTCTCTTTCAGTTCAGTTGTTTTCTGATGTGTACAGATGTTGGAAGTCTCAGGCTTGTTTGGAAACAATTTCCCTGTGACTGTGGAGAAACAAATCCTATGTCATATCCTAAAGAGCTGAATGTGCTTCTCAGTGATCATTTTCCCATTTGTGTTATTTTCATGCTACAAAAAGCAACTTAGAACTCATTAGTAATATATCAAATGAATTAATGTCTGGGTAATAGGTTATCACTCATCAAGGTATTCTGAAGTGATTATTTGCAGATCAGTTAGGAAGGAAGAATTTCAGTAGAGAAGATAAAATGACAAAGTGCAAGAATTCTACAGAAATGTAGAAAGTATTTTAATAAAAATAAATAAAAAATAAAAACAAATATTTAATAAATATTTAATAAATATTTTAAATAAAATAAAAATTAAAATTGAAATTCACAGGTAAATTATGAAGTAAAAGCATACTGCCTCAGAGAATTCTATGTAGGTCTTCCCTGTGTCCTGTCTTAATTTTTTATTTTTTTATTTTTTTATGTTTTTGTCTTGCTACATTTCATACTTCTATCCTGAGTTGATTTGAGTAATTGTGTGGGGTAACTCCACTCCACTACTGAGATTATTAGTCTTTTCAGAAGTTCTCAGGTAATGTACCTTGGTTTATCCTCGTGCCTTTCTTTGAATCTACCACAAGGATATTTCCAAAATACCTCTGGCCCTTCTCTGATATGGAAGAGGAGCAGACTGGAATGTTCTCTGATGACTCAGAGTAAATTGAAGTGGAGAGGAATGAAAGCTGCTCTTTGATCCCCAATTTTGTGGTGCATTCTTGTTAGGGAAAGACATCCCTACAGAAGGTTGGTGCATGTGTGGTTTAGCAAAGGAGTAAGGTGGGTCTCTTCCCAGTCTATGCATCATCAATATCTACAGTATTCAAATCTACAGTATTGTGATAACAGACATAGCCTGCTCAGACAGAACTCTGTGGTGTGGTGTTAGTAACATCTGAGATCTCTTATAAAATCTAAAAATACTTTTAGGGTTTGTTTCTTTTGTTTTTTAACCTCACTCATCAGTTCCAGGGACTGCATGAGGAGCACTCATGACCATTAGGGAAATTACATCATTTAAGTTCTTTTTTTCTTTATTTTCTGAACCTCTAAAATGATCCAAGGAAGGGTTCTAAAGCCCCAATGTAGAATTGATTCCATCTTAGCTGATTGTTGTAGGACAGTGCTAGAGAGATGTAAAAGTTGATGTTAACCTGAGATATTTTTAAAAAGTATATGGGTGGAAATTCTGCTCATATTCTGCTCCATATTTATTTATTGAGATAATTCCCACAAGTTTATTTTTTGTGTAGTAAAGAGGGTGCTGCTCTTTACTGTTTCATGTACATTTCTGTGAAAGGTACTGAGTACTGATATGGCAGATCTGGTAGCTCGACACTTCACTGGCCATGAAACAAACCGAGATAAAAAGAGCCCAAGGTTACCTACACATACACAACACTTAGGAAATGTGTTTAATCTCACGAGATGGGGTATAAGAGATAACACATTCATATTTTTAGACTGATGCAAGGTGAATCATTCTTAGCTAGCAATGAAGTATGTAGCAGTTGTCACTCCACGTTCAGATGCTGGGGTCATATTATTGAGGGTTCCTTAGTTTTTATCCGGAGCTTTTGCAAAATCGTTTGCAACAGCCAAACAGCTTCCTGCTCTTCTGTTCCTTTACTCACACAACATGCCATTTACTGGGCTTTTAATGTTTGTACAGCACTTTGATATCAGTTTTAAGTGAAATTTGCTGCATCTTTACAAGATACTGATTTGTTTGCATGAAATGACCCTGGAGCATCTGAGTACAACTGAGGAGATATATCACAAGGGGAAACAGAATCTGGTCTGAGGGCACTGGCTGCTATCTTAATAGCACCAGTGATCTGTAGAGACCATCAATTAGTCTCATACTCTACTCAGTTCACAATAACTGGTTTTGGTGACACAGTGTTATTAAGGTTTTCTGAGATTCAATTGTTCTTGTGGTTCTAAAAATCAGACAAGAGTATTTAGTAGTAGCAGGTGTTAGCAAACTATCATTACTAAGCTCCCTCAGAAACAATTTATGATCTATTTTATAGATCCTACCACGCTCATGAATCTAAGCTTCATTCCTGATGCAATTGATCAAACTAAGCCTTGCAAAGGCAGTAACAAGGCCTAGGGAGGGGATGGTTTTGAGAAGATTCTCTGAGCAATTGAGAAAATGAGAAAGGAACAGGATGGCACTGTGCTGGTTAGTAAACCCAGCTGATCGATAACCTTATTATTAGCAAAGGCTAAAATGTCCCACTCCAGGAGCCTTCTGTACAAACACCATTGTAAGTGGGGGAGTATGAAAATGGGAGCTTGTGGGGATGCATAAGGGAAACAGACACAGTGTTTGGGATTTCAGGCCATTCATTATTTACAAAATGCTTGTGGCTGGCAGCGTTAATTACTTCACTTCTAAAGAAAGTAGAGGGCTTGTTCTGCTTTTCAGTTGAGAAGAAGCTCTTTACTATGCAGCATTATTTATGTGTTTGCAAGGAAGCAAGCTTGTCAGTTGATCTTATTTTATTTAAAAGCTGAAATCATTACAAACTGATGAAGTAATAGTTGAGGTGAATCATGGCTGTTGGGGAGCTGCAGGAAAAAACACTCAAAGCCCCTGCCACAGCCACACTTGCCTTTGGAAGGAGCTGAGGCTCCTGCTGATGCCATGGGAATTTACACCACAGGGCAAGGAGCTGGCTGGGATCAGACCAGTGGTCTCTGCCAGAGAGAGACAAAGAGAGAAGGAGAAAGAATGTGCTGCAGTTGTTTGACAACCGCTGGTAAATTATGCCCCTTACCTGTAAAGTCTCTAAATCCCCTTTCAGCATCTCACAAAGAACAATAATTGTTTATTGATCTAAACGTTAACAATGTATCGCTTGTTCTTCAATAAGGTCTAGAAATGTAACTCAAGGGCAATAACTGCTTTGGATAAACAACAGACTTGATGGATGTGTGGCTTTTTTTATTTTATTTTTTTTTCCTTTTTCTAAACTATGAGCATACTGCTGAAGCATTTTGTTGTTATCCTTGTACACACCTGTACCTGTATGGGCTTCAGTCTGTCTTTCAAAGAGGCATTTTTCTTAGCAGTGTTTAATGCTTCCCTATAAATGGCTGTTTTAAAGCACATAAAAATGCAGAATTCTGTTTCAAATAGTTCTTTTTACTTTCTTGCAGCATCTGTGCTTTGTCAGCTGCTCAGATGTTATATAGAAAAATAAAAAGCAAAGTGATACGAGATAAAACACTTGGCAGCATAAACATCAGTGGAGGAATTTTCCATGCACTACCAGCATTGTGTGTGCACTAGGTGGGCACACAGGAACAGAATGTGTTTTTTGGATAACAACCACTCACGCTTCTAGAGGAATGTGCAATAATATGGAAGTTTGTGTATATTTAGTGGATTTTTAAACGAGTCTGTTCTGCTTCATTTCAAGATAGGGTGGTAAGTTTAAAATGAAAGTGATTTGGTGGCTGCCTAGCAGAACACCAGGCAGGGGTTTGACCTGGCCTTTGATAATGACACCAACAGCGGGAGGCTCTAACCAAGTTATAAAACTCTCTCTCATGCAGAATGAGTACAACAAAATTTCCAGATGTAGGAACATCTTTCAACCAACCTGGTAGATCTGAACAGCTGAGAAACCCTAGTGTATCTCAGCAACAGTTATTTATCTTCAAATCTTGAAAATGGAGTTTGAAAGTTAAGTAGCCACATAAAGCTAAAGACCTCTGGGACAGGTCTCGGGTCCAAGCGAGGCAGAAATGACAGAAAATCATTGAGAACTGAAGACATTAAAAGGTCAGAAATAAATTGTGATCTAGCCCTGTTTGACCAGTTTATCAGTTGGTATTTTGGTCTCTTTTTAAGAATGAAACGACATTTTCCCTTCTCTGATGCTGTTTGTGTTGCCATTAAGTATTTACCTACCATCTAAATATGTCATCTTACTTAGATGTGTTTCATACTCAAGAAGGGTCATGTTGTTAGAGGAAACTTTGATTCAGGAAAGTTTTCAGTGGAAATATCAATGATAATGTGAGAAATGAGTGGCAGAGGACTGGGAAGGTGTGGCTGCCTGACTTAGTTACACTACAGTACATTCTGGAAATTCCCCCTTGCAATCTGGGGAGTGAAATTCTGACCAAAAATAAGACAAAAGTGAAGCTCTTCTTGATTTCTTTGGAATCTCAGATCTTTAGCCTATAAAACTTCTTTGCAATCTTGGCTGATAAAGTAGATTTCTTGTAGCAAAGACTGCAAATTAAAATATAACTATTTTTATGGCTGTACCTTTTAAATCATTCATATGTACACTTTTTAGATTTTGATCTTTCTGGGGAATTTCAATCACTAAAATATTTCCTCTGCCCTTATCTACCATATTTAAAATTTCTCAGAAGCCTATTCTAGAAATGTGGGATTTTCCTAGAAATTTTAGACCATTCCTATACATTTGGAAATATTAATTGCTTCTGCTGCTAAAGTCCATGAGGTTATTTGAGCTGCAGTAGTTTTTGCTAAGTCATTGGGACCTTGGAATGAGTGTCTAGATGTGGCAATATTTGTTTTGATACCCATGTCACCGTCTGTGGTTCCTCTTAGCTCCCATTTCCAGATCCCAACAAAGAATTAGTCCCTAGGATTGTTCTGCTTGCTCAGTCAAACTGGTAGCTCAGGATGATGCCCATTAGGGCCTCAACAGTTTCTTATAAGAAAAGATCCATGTCTTTGCTTGTGCCAGCATACTCATGGCAGAGAAACCAAATCTCAGACTTTAGCAGAGATCAAAGCTTTCTCTGCTGCTTGAACAGAAGTGGTTGCTGTCCACTATTTGAAATATTCTTACCAGAAAAGCTCAATCTCCCTTTTCAGGCAATTTTTTTTTTTTTCCAGAGGCATTAGGAAATGAAGCTAGGTGGATTTATATAGAGACAGCTGCTGAATATAAGCTAAAGTTAAGATGGATTTTTTCATCATTATTTCTTCTATTCCAACTATTTGCTACATTTCACTGTTTATTTGTGGTTTTGGGGTTTTTTATCTTTTTCCTGAGGCTGAAAACTGCTTTCAGCTTCATATCTTGACTCAATTGAGATGGTGTTTTGTTCTTCACAACTGTAGAACTTTGAAAAGAGTCCTGACAAGAAACTTCTTTCTATGTGATTTCATTAAACTTCAAGATTATGTTGCCCTGGAAATTCTTGGACTGAAAATGATTTAAAAGAAAGTAAGGGAAAGAAAACACAAGGAATGGGTTCATTGAATGTAGTGGAAGTGTTACTGGAAATCCTGTGAGTGTGCTTCACAGGATACCACCCTTTCTTCTAGGTGAACAACTTCCTGATCTGTGCCAGCCAGAATGAATCATTGTATTTTGCTGGCAAAACAATTATTAGGAAAACTAAGCTGAATATGAAAACAACAGAACAGAGAAGAAAATTCAATTGTCTGATTTTTTTTGTTCTGATTGATTTTAATTCCTTTATTCCTGTTTTTTTAAAAATCTTAACACTGGTTTTGGAATATATGTCTCCTTCCCTAGTGAATTATATTTTATACCTGATGAATTTGGGGGTTGTTTTGGTTGATAGGTAATGGTTCACATTAAGACAGATGCCATCATTTCTCCAGATGCTCTGAGCCACCAACAGCTTAAATATTTAATGCAAGACGTTACAGACTTTAGAGGGAAATGCAGGGAGGGAGTTTAGTCTGGAGCACTCCAAATCTATTCTCTTTGGGTTTGTGCCTCCTGAAATGTTGCAGTTTCTTTTAAATCATCTCCAGGAAATGTATTGAGACATATTGGCCATGTCACTGTGTGTTGTGTGGAACTGGGAGTGATTTAGAGGGCCCATTCTACTTTTTAGGTAGAAGCTTGTAATTTAAACTCCCCTCCAGATAATTGTGGAAAGGGGCACTTTAAGTAAATTAAAGTTTTTCCTTACTTGTGCTTCACTCATGTGCATTAGAACTTCACCATGATTCCCGTGGAATATTTGTAATCAGTATCTTTATTTTTAAGTTAGCTGACACTAAAAGTGCTAACTCTTAAACATTCAGCTGTAATTCTATCTCACCTCTTCTGTTACTTTCTAATCACAAATGAAATTCATGAACTTGTCTTCAAGGTCACAAATCCTGCATTTCCTGTGGTTCTTTGTCTGCTTACAGGTTCTTTGTCAATGGGATTGGCTTCCATAATGGAATGCTTTGATCCATTAGGAAATTCAATGCTTCCTATAACCCAGTGTGGGCCAAAATCTTTGAGTATTTAGGACTGAAACTTTCTGAAGGGTAAATGTTTCGTATTTATTCAGAAGAGAATCTGCAAATGCTTTGTTGATATTTTTTTTTAGGTTGGGTTTGGGGGTTTTTTTGCTACTCTTGTTTTTGAATCCCTGTATGTTCATGTGTAGATAAGTTTCATGTTGACCTGGCAATGCTTGGCATTTCTATATTTACTGTCTGGATAACTGTCTTATAAACCAGTTGGTGGTGATTCTTCTTTTGTATCTGAAGTCAATATGGGATTATTTATTTCCTGAAATGGACCTTACTCTGTAGAGCTTGGTGTCAACTGACATTCATTCTGATTTATCCCAGAATACACTTAAGTGCCAAAAGGTATGAAGTGACTACAGCAAACAGGCAAAAATACTTCTTTAATGACTGCAGGTATCTTTTATCTGCTTTCTTCTGATATAAAGTCAGGAAGGAGGACTCTTTTTAAGTTTACATGATTATTTTAAGGGATGATATCTGGGATCAAATGTTTTTCTTTGTTATAGTCCAGAAAATGGTTTCATTCTCTCTTCTGTGTTGCCATTGTCCCTGTTCTCACTTCTGAGACTCTGTAGCAAAGGAGCCATGGTAACTAAGAGGATTAATTTCAGGGAATATCTTTGAGGGGTATCTAATGCTGGAGATTATCCAAATTCTAACACATTGCTACTGTACACATGTGAACTGAGATTCTTGACGCTTGCAGCTTAGCAGAATAGGAGGATATTCTTTCGAAGAACAGTTTGAATACCCTCATATCAAGATGAAACCTTTGTCAAAATTAGTTTATTTCTTGGAAGAAGCAGAAAAATGTTAAGTGACATAGGAAAGAGAAATAAAAAGAAAAAAAGAAAAAAAGTTGAGCCTTGGGACTAAAAATTCTTACAACTACAGTCAGCTGAAGAGAGAGCCCTGTCATGGGAAGTGACTCAGATTCTACTTCTAGATGCTGTTGTCAGCTCTGCTTACAATACATGTAATATGTGAATGAACACTTAGTTGGTGAAGTGCACATTTTATAACTACCCATTTTTTTAAAAATCTGAGCATACTTCAAGGATGAAGTTTGCAAAGTAAAAGGAATTACAGGCCTGTGTCTTGCAATTCTTTCGGCACATGCATCATTTTATGATAGAAGGTTACAAGCTTAATGAAGAATATTCTGTTGCTGGTTTTGAGTAACATTAACATGTCCTTTGCTGTCATTTTGCAAAGCTATTCCAAAATTTCCTTATTTTTCCTTCTGCATCGCTGTGATACTGTTTCTTACGTTCAGCTCATCATTTGTGCACAGGTCTTTTTGGTAAAAATTAATTTAATAGTTTACTGCATGTGAAGGAAGTGGGAGGAAAATTTCAAGCAAAAGGAAATTCAAAGTGCCACACCTGGACAAGGATAAACTGAAACACAAATAAAGGCAGGGGGCTGGCTGGATGAAAGTCAGATGGTCAGAAAAGGACCTGGGGTCACTGGTGAACACCAAGTTGACCATCTCCTGACAGTGATCCCTTGAAGAAAAAGCCAGCAGCTTCCTGGGCTGCATGAGGCAGAGCATTGCCAGCAGGTCAGGAGAGGTGATGCTTTCCCTGTGGGGGGCAAAAACCACATGGGGTAGATGCAGACATCCAGGTTTTTAGCAAAATACCAACAGATGGCTTTGCAGCACTGCTCCCTGTAGCTGGATGGATCAGGCTGCTCATATTCTTCACCTGCATAGGTCTGTGTTTGGCTGGAGTCAAACACATCAAGCTGGCCAACACATCAAGCAGATGGTGTGGCCAAGTCCTCATCATCGAGCACAGCAAACTCACTTCAGGATACTTTTGCCAAAGACAGAAGAGTGGAGTCCAGCAATCTTTTATGAACAGAAGGCTTTTATTTCTTCTTTTTCCACCTTGTTGATGTGGCAACCTGCTAGTCCCTACCACGGAGAGTAGAGGCATTTTGTTTTGTGTCTCAATTACGTCACCTAACAGCCCTTCTTACAGCAGGAGGGTTTTTTCAGCTGAACTTTTCCTTAGCTGGGAGTGATGGAAAGCATCAGCACTAAATGCACTGATCTTAAGGTATTCAAGTACTAAGCTGAGATTCCAGAAATAAGAAAGATGGTCCTTACCCATCTGAGGTTCAAGAAGCTGAAATGCAATTCATCAAGCTGTGATGGTCAAGTGATGTAAACCTGTGAAAAGCAGAAAAGCCAAAAGATGTGGGGCTGGGGGGCTGTCTGCCTACATTTGAGCATACACCCCAGGGCTGTGAAGTCACAGAGTTTAAATACATCCTTCCTTTTTAAGTCACTTTATGCCTATGACAAGACAGCAAGGAGCACATAGAATGTGTGACTGTGTCCAAAGGCAGGAGTAGGAATAACTTGTTTAACTGTATCCATATACAGAGAAACAAGTTTTGTATTGTTCTTTTAATTTGTATCTTATTCTAATGAATTATGTAGTGTTGAAGGTTTGGGGTTCTTTTTTTCATAAAAATTACTTATAATATCCTTGCTGGTGGTTGTGTTGATGAAATCATAAGGAAAAGAGAAAGGTGAAACTCTGCTGCCAGTTGTACAGTATTGCTATTATTTAATTCCACGGCTGGAATATTATTTAATTCCTCTGCTCTGAGGTAGCTGTGGAGGATCTGGCTCACAGATTAAAGTTTGTTTTTTCTTTTCTTGTGTCATCTTTTCATAAGCATTAATTCCCCAAATGCTTTACTTGTACATAGAATGTACTTAGAGAAATAATTGCAATGGCAAAAAATGGGTTAGGAGCTTGAAGAATAGAGATTTCACTTGAGATAAAATGTTAAAATGGACAAGAAAGCAATGGATTATTGAGGAACAGAGGAAGTAAAAGAGCTCACTTTATTCCTACTCTTATTTAAAAAGTAGAAGACACTTGCCTATTTTTGTATAAGGGCTGCTAAATATGACACAGATTTGCTGTAGTAAAGGTGACAAAAGATTTTATATACCTTTTTCCCTGCCCCCAGTCTCTGATATATCTTTGCCTAAATAATGAAGAAAGAATTGTTGTAAATTGTTGTAAATAACAGAGATGGAGATACATGAATTCAAGTAAATATTAGTCTCCATCTGGCATAATTTATTCCATATTTTTCAATAAAGTTGAAATTCTGATCAAGTAGATCTCTGGTCAAAGTTTTGAAAATACACTTTTACTTTATATTTTAATGTCAGCTGTGTCTAAAGGTTTGTTAGCTTGCAATTAATTGTTCATCCACTGGCTATCCCCATAACTTTTCATATGGTGGTTCATACTAAACAAAGGAGACTGAGTTGGACTCATAGAACTGATTCTTGGTGGGTTTTGGAGCAAGTTCCTTCTGCCTAAAATAAGCTGTATTCAAAGCACTATTAACTCTGTGCTTGCTCTTAACATTTGAATTTTTTTCAATATTTGTAAATGAACTATTGCAAATGACCAGCCTTTATCTGTGTGGCTCTGTATGTACCTATATGTAGAGATAGATGTAATAAACAGTATTAATTATAAAGCTATACAGAATGTAAACAAAATTATGTTGTCATGTAACTTTGTTCTATGTGGAATCCCATGGGCTTGCTTGGAAGTCTCTCTGGATAAACATGTTCAGCTGCACAGGCCAAATTTCTTGGCTGGAGTTAACTAATGAGATGACACAGCTCCTTAGATAAAGTCATCTTTAAATTGAAAACTTTTAAACTTTGATAAGGTTAGATTTAAAAAAAGAAATTAAAAAAATATCCCCAAATCCTTCATTTTACTTTAAGCGTTGATGACTATTCCCTTTGCGTTTGAAATCTCATTAATATATTTTCACTTTTTTTCTCACGTCTGCTTCTTCTTTCTTGCCCTTTCTGGCAGTGACCATATCTGTGAGCTAACTGCATAAGCAGCACTCATCATTTGCTTATTCAAGTATTGCAGGATATTCAATTTCAGGTTTGTGAATTAAGGAGAGACAAGATGCCTCCCAGTTCTCCAGGTGACGCTTAAAAGAGCTCAGAATTTTATAGTTCACTAGTTAAGATATCTTTCTGAGGTTAAGTTAATGACATTTTTTATACCTTATTAGCTATCTGATGGTGCACTAACAAAAATATATGAAACTTTATTTAAAAAAAAAAAGATAACTAATGCAATCACATGAAACATCAGTTAATACTGAAAGCCCCAAGCAGTATTGCAGAGCTGCACTCTAAGTTTGAATGTAATATATTATGAAAAAATAGAATGTTTATGATCCAGTGTTCCTGTAATTTTCTTTATCTCTAAGTGATTGTTTTCATTTTCTTTTTTTACCTGTTGTATCATGAATGGGTTAAAAAGCAGAATATGTGCTCCCAGCCATGATTCCTTGTCCTCAGTAAGGAAATCAGATATACAGAGGAGAAAAACAAAAAAAAAACAAACAAAAAACCCCAAATAATTACAACATCACTTAAAAACCAACAGCTATTCTGGGGTCTCTGGAACACCAGGGAGCAACAGGATAAATGAACCAAAATTTTAATTTGGTAGTACATCTCTTTTGATCTCCTTTAGTCTGACTGCATCATTTCCCTAGCACAAGTCCTAAGTGATGCAAATATCCCTTTTCTCTTGGTTAGAGATGTCTATTTACCTTGTATTAACACCTAAGGGTTCAAGATTTACTGCTGCCTCATGTTCTATTATCCTACAAAAATTATCCTACAAAAGAATAGAAGGAAAAACATTTCAGTGCTGAACAGCATACGGTTTATATACTGTGAGAGGTAATTGATATTTCAGAGTAAGGAAGGAAGGGTAAATTGGGAGTTAATTATGGAAAAAAAAAAAAAAAGGAATTTTAATCTGGGGCAATAAATAGCATGTAATCTGCTTTTTACTTTTGAGGTGTTCACAGGTCTAAAAAGACGAAAGGGTGAAAAGCAACACCTGCAGCTCTATCTTGATTCTGAGCACAACAGGAGCAGGAATTGTGAATATGGCTGTATGCATTCAAAAAGGGTGCTGCTGTTCTCCTTCATATTGTTCAGTCACTTTTACCATCTAGCCTTCAGCACTGATACTGCTGATGACAGCAGCTATAAAATGGCAAGCCCATAAAATATCTTATACTCAGAAAGGAGCTTGCTGAGATAAATGAGGGAGTTGATGCCAGAGCCAAAACAGTTATTTTGGCAGAAAAATTTGAACAGATAGAAGTGAAGACATATGGCATTCAGGCCACAGGGGTGGCAACTGCAGCAGCTGAGACACACAAGAATTAAGACTTGGATGAAAACTCATTTCTCCTTTCATTCTGGACAGCTCAAGTGCCTGAAGAACCTTAAAGATCTAGATTATATTGCATGAGGTTATATGGATGGACAGCTATAAAAAAGATTACAAATTGTGTAAGTCAGTTGGAGAAAAGTTAATGTTTTTCCTGAATCTGAGACTAGACCGACAGGAAGATATCTAGTGAAGGAAAAGTGAGAGGGCTCCGTTTGAATTTTGCTGAGGGCAAAAGAGAGATGTCCAAAAACAAGAAAACATTAGAAAATAAGACCAAGGTAAGTATAGAGAAAAGAAGGAATTCACAGTCACCTGAACTTTCCTTTAGGAAATATTGCATTAATAAAATATAAAGTGTGTGTCTACTCTGTAGTTTCAAG
Organism: Pseudopodoces humilis; assembly: GCF_049639895.1. NCBI lineage: Eukaryota > Metazoa > Chordata > Aves > Passeriformes > Paridae > Pseudopodoces > Pseudopodoces humilis. The sequence continues at coordinate 107,057,198 of NC_142201.1, read as the reverse complement.
ATTTTCCCAAATGTCCCTGGTTGCCATGGAGATGAGAGCCTAAGGACTGAAAAATAGTTTGTTGAAATTTAAAATTCTACCCTGTAATATTAAACGTGGGTTTTGCCTAAAGTGTGGAGACTCTTTGGGTCAGAAGAAGAGCAGCTTTTGCTTTCAGAAAGAGTTTGACAGTGTCAGGAAAAGTATTTTCATCGGCAGTTACAAACAGCTAAATTCAGCTAATATCTTCTTTCTTCCTGAGAAGAGAAATTGTAAGAAACGGGAGTGGAGTTGGTGAGGTTTACCTCCTTTTCTCAAGCTGAAATGCTCTGACACACAGAGCAGTGTCAGCTAGGCAGGACAAAACACACTTGAAGCTAATAACTACAGCAGAATGCTCCCTCATCCGTGCGATAGGGATCTGTTCTTCCTGTGTGCAAATTACATAATCCTGCGCATCGCGGGGCTACGGCGGCGGGAGAGAGGGCATTGCTGAGTGAGGATAAAACCCAGCCCTCACATTTGGATGACAAGCACAAAGCCATAAAACCTGTTTCTGAAGCTTTGAGTGTGAATCTTCTGGTATTTTCTAAAAATATGCCCAGAAAGCTTGCCACTTTGAAAGAAAAGTGCAGTTCAGGAAATCTCAAAGGGGGAAAAATAATACTGTTGCATTTGCTATTACTCCTTTGTTTCCTTCGTTTTCTCAATCTATTACTGAAAATTGAAGACAAGCTTATGATATGTACATCAAAAGAAAACTTTCCCTGTGATGGATGACAACAGGACAAGGCCAATAGCAGAGGTGATTTAAGAATTTGCTAAGATCTGTTGCATTATACCACTGCAAAGTCTGCAAGGCAAAATAACACTAATAAAGAGTGAGCCACATTATTCTGCTTATGTCTCCCTGTTCATAAGAAGAAATCTTTCTGGAAATTCCATATTTGACATTCTTTCCACCTTGGCTCTGATTTCATGTTTGCTTGAAAGATGCTCAATAAGTGCTTACAGTTATTTAGGAGTAACCAAGCCATCCTATGAGCTTTGAAACAGAATAAAATGTAGATTATTAAAGCTCAGAGAAAATTAAAAGAGTTGACATCTATTATTACATTATTATACTATTATTATATGATATATGATATATGATATATGATATATGATATATGATATATCATATATTATATATTATATATTATATATTATTATTATTTACTTTATTACATTATTACAATATTATTACTATTATCACATTACATGATACAATATTACAATATTGCATTACAATATACAATATTACATTAATACTTATATAAGAAAAATAGTATACAGTTTTTCATTTAAAAAAAAATCACTTGAAGAAAAAGAATTTACATAAAATGATTAGCTGAACATATTGATAGCAACAATAACAAACACTAGCAAAACATACTCCCTTTGGGACAGTATCACTGCCATGAAGAGATATAAAAACATGTTAGGAAGGAAGGGCAAGTGGAAGGAACAAAGAGAAAGATTTAAAATAAAAACACATTTACACATTTTATAACTATAGCCACGTCCTCAAGTGAAGCAAAGAGGGAGAGGTGGCACAAACAGTATTTTCCTGATGAAATATTATTGCCAGGGAGAGAGTCTTGATGTAGCACAAGCTCCCTATAGTGTACATTTTTTATTCTACAGCCTGTTTACTATAGCACAGTGCTCATCATAATTGCACTAATAGGTTTTGGTTTCCTGGAGTGACCAAACGTGTCTTGGCAGGAATCACACAGGCAAGAGGGCCCAGGCAGCATCATCTGTGACCCTTTCCATGTTCCCATAGCACAGCCCTCCCCTGGTCAGGAGTCCCCAGGCCATGGGACATAAATTGTTTGGGTCCATAGGTCTGGGAGGAACCCCCCCTGAACTGCTAATTCCCCAGAAATCAAATCTGCCAGCGTAGGACTTCTTTGCCCTATTGTTTCAGCAATTCAAAAATTATTGCACCACTGTGAAATTCCTTTAATAAAGATTTCATAAATATTTAATTCATATTAGGCCTTAAATAGAAAATATTTATAAGGAATAAATGGTGTTCAATTAAGACGCATAATTTCCAGTAACTTCTCTTTTTATTAATATTTAGAGAATTTCTTGTCTAACCCTTTTTAGCAGACCATTCTGCTTGGGGCTGCTGTTTCAAAGGTGCTCCATTCTTGGCCTTGTCGTTTAAGTTCCTAATTTAATTTAAAGATAAAAAATCGTATCAATTTAATGTTCTAGTTTCTCATTGTTTTAAATTAAAATGGAAAAATATATCCACTGAATATTTGAGCCATTAAAGCAGCTTTAATGAAATTTTTTACAAAACCTTCCATATTCTTCCATCAGATAAACGGGAAAAGACAAGCAAGATGATAAACTTACTTGAACTGAATCTTGAATCTGTAAGAAATATGATGATCAATAATAAAATTTTGCTTTGCTAAGGCATCTCTAGGTTTTGTGTTCCTCTAAATTAACCCAGCCCACCAATTTCAGTGGTTTTGTTTTGTTTTTTTTTAATCAGACCTCTGCTTTCATTTTTTATGGCACAGATTGCTCTTGTGATAAGTTACAGGGCTTAGAAGACCTTTGCTTTTTCACAGCTGTGCTGTTGGGTTCTATGAAACCCTCCATTTCTGGCAGTAGGAGCATTGTAACTCAGCAGTGCCTGCTGCCTCCAAGTGGGAAGCCTTGGTTTAAGTCCAGTGAAAGCAAAGAAAGAGTGGTGTTAACTTCCTGGAGACTCAGGTCAGAACCTGTGAGAACACCAAGTCTGTTTGCCCACAGAGTGCTCAGAAAGCCCTGTCACAGAGGCTGGTTGCAGTTTTTAATCTATTTCCATCCAGAGCTTTAACAAATCAAGTCTGAAAAGCAGAAACTACCTCCTGTTCAAAGAAGTACTAAAACGATCAACTTCAGTCAGGTAATCTTGCACTAGATCAGAATCCCTCAGGGAAATATTTACATTTTGCCAGTTTACTCAGAGGAACAGCTCTGGGGATCTGGAGATATCCTCTGCATATATATTTTAATTTTTTTTTTTTTTAACTACAGGAAACAGTGCTGCCGGAGCTGAAGCTAGTGATTTAATCATAGGATTGCTAGAGGCTGCAGTACCCTATCTGCTCAGAAATCAATATCTGTACTCTCAGTTATATTAGAGAAATGTTTGCTTCTTTACCTGACCAAGATATTAATTTCTATATGCTGTGTTTCTGATTTTTTTTTTTTTTTGGAGCTAATGATTTGCGGGGAAAGTAGCCTAATTTATTTTGAAGTCCTTTAATATTGCACCATTTTCCCGTTATTGACTGGTTATTTTGTGTGTGTATATAGCACCATTCACACGCATCAAGATGCTCTGCCAAGGATTTGGAATGCTCTGTGTGTAGGAAGCGATGCTCTTCGCTGAAACACAGCCATCAGCAGGGCAGGGTGTACAGGGTGTAGTAGCAACCTTTGTGTTGCTGGTGCTACTGATTTCAGCTCGGGAGGTGAATAGGAGAGCTCAGCTGATGCATCAGGAGAGTTTAAGCAGGTGAAATGCAATTACCTGTGTTGGAATATGATCAGGATACCGGTGCTGAACCCCAGTCTGGTGAAAAGCGCTGTGGGATTTTTAATGACCACGAGTCAGAAAACGTTTTATTTCTCATCCCAAGGACAAAACCTCTATTAGCAGAGTGCCTCCTGCCATTCACTGCAATGTTGGTCTAATAGGCACCCGCAGGGAACGGTGTCACCTCCTGTGGCAAGTCACCATTGCCACATCTGCCTTCTCCGCAGGGGAGGGGGACACGGAGGCGAGAGGAAAGTGCAGAGGTTTGCTGGCTGTCACGGGCAGTCCTTGGCAGGACATGGGGCTCAGTGGGATGGCAGGGGCTGCTCTGCTGTGATTTTGGCAATGGCTGAACATATTTCCTGGTGGGAGCTGTCCCCAGAGGATTCCCATCCACAGACTGACCTACCTCCACTTGGTTCACTTAATGAGAACAGATGAGACCGCGGCTCAAGGTGCTTGGTTACAAAAAGCACATTAAACATGTCAGGGCAGGTGATTCTCCCACTATAAAAACTGACAGTGTGGGATTAGCTGGTGCTGCGTTGGAAATCTATTAACATTTGAAGCAGTTTGAATTAGAAGTCTCAATAGAATTACAATTACCATCCCTCTCCTCTGTGAGTTTTGTTGCTATCTTTGTGTACCTTGTAACGAGAAGACTTCTAAACCAAGGAAGATGTTTAACAAAGTCTCGCATGGAGCCATACTTCTCTGTCAGATTTACGAGCCTCTGTGGATAAGGCAGTAGGAGAAAATGGACAGAAGAAAGAAAAGCCAGTGGGTTTCTGCTTATCAAGTCTGACAGCACACACCGAAGCATGGAAGTGGGTAAGTGGGGAGGCATAAAGGTCACGGCCCTGGGAGCAGGCAGGCATTGGTGCTGTTCAGAATTACCCAGGACGTGGGTAAGAGTATCCTCATTTCTGTGCTCTCAGTGCAGGGTGATGCAGGTAGAATAATAAGAGAAGGCATCATCTCAGACAGGGAGTTGGATTCATGTAACTTTTTCTGACTGGGATTCTGTTTCCTTTTGTGTTCAAGCTGACAGACAGGAATTAACAACGTGTGCTAGTGCCAGAGCTTGAGGATAAGCAATGATTTCCTCATAACTGCATCTAAAAAGTTAGGAACCTGCAATCTTCACTCCTCTGGTGACTCCTAGACAGTCTTATAGCAGAAGAGTAAAAAAAAAAAAACTAGTGATGATTTTAACGATGTGAGTGGTGCCAGAATTAGTGTAGCATGGGTGGAGGTGAAGGCAGAAAAACAGGAGGTGGACAAGTGAAGCCTCCTGGTTGGGGACTTTAGGATGGAAACCTGGGAGCTTTGAAATACACATTGACCTGCTGGGAAGACACAGAAAGGCAAAAAAATGAGAGAAAAATTATGACTAACATAATCTGGGGGAAAAGTGAGTGGCCTTTCATCCCAATGAGAGAAAGGTTGTCAAAGGAGGTCATGTGGTGATGTGTAGATAAATTGTGAGCAGGAAGAAAAATGGAAGGACCTGAGAACTGGTCTCAGGATTTTGATATGGAAGCAGTGAAATGAAATTCACATTATAGAAAAATGTTGCCTGCTCTACACATATGTATTATTGCATATTTTACTCTGGACCAGAGTGTGCTTTAAATTAATGGGGACAAAAGAGCGGTGACCACCACACATGAGCTGCAAGAAGGAGAAACACTCTTACATGAGTATGCATTATTTATAAAAATAGCATTTGTTTCTCATACTGTATTTCAGATCTCTTATAGAAACTCAGAGACATCTGAGATTTAATTTCCATCAGTCCTGTTGCTAATTTTTTTACCTTCAGAATATTCTAGCTTAAAATGAAAAGTTGTTCTTTTTGGAACTTGACCTCTGTGTCTCTCAAATAAGTTACATTTGGGCTTAATTTATATCTTGATCCTTACACAAATACAGTATCTATATGCTCAAGTAAGTCTCTTTTGAATAACCTCTGTCTTCTCCTGGTGGAACATTTCAAAATATTCCAAATTATTTTTGTCTTATATGTCTTTATTTTCATCTACAGAAGTTAAAATATCACTTCACATTATCTCCTCACTATAATGTATTTCTGTCCTTCACCTGGCACAGCCATCTCTGAGTCATGCCAACAAAATAATCATTTTTTTAATCTCAATATTCAAACTCATCAGTAGACCCATTTCCATTAGGACTCTTCGTGGCCTCTGGTCAGCTTGTGGACCTTATCTCTGGCAGGCAGCATGACATTTCATGCAATTTTCACCCCTTCTCCAGCAATGTCCAGGTTACCTGTATTTCCTATTCCTTTACATCCTTCAGGTAAACCTTCCTGCAAAAAAGGTTCTATCATATGCTCATTTAAGGGTGCCCACTGTATATATATATATATCACATCTGAATTCAGTTATTTTGGTTCATATATGCAAAAAATATATTAATCCTTTTATCTAAGTAACAGTTCATCTGCTGATAATGTCTGCAGTTTTAAAGCTCTTGAAGTTCATTCCTTAGGGGTTATATTTCCTTTAGTTGATTAAAAAAAAATCATCTCTGAGATCAAAATATAGTATAAACACTTCCTGACTATAGCACAGGTACAACAAAGGAGAATTTTTACATTTTGGAGGCTCAAATGTATCCTAATTATGAGAGGATTTACTAATACTCTAATACTGTTGTTGATAGTCTATCCAAAGTGCTTAGGGACCTAATATTTACTAATCACTAACAATCTGGGTTTCCAAATATCATAGGTTTTGATTTTTTTTATCCATTGATAACTTGACTTTGACATTAGTAAAAACATACATGGCAGTCCAGTTTTGAAAGCACTTTATTTCATTAAAACAAATAATTCTATTTCTATATTATCTATTATTCTATTTCTAGTCTATACTACATAAAATTATTAAATTTCTGTTGCTATTTTAATATACTTTTTAATTTCTATAAAGAATAAAATATTTTATATTCATTTAGGCAATGTACCATTAAAAATTTTTAAAAATCACAAAAGTCATATTTTGAAATATCCTATAATGTATTTTATCGTGCCTTCTAAAAAAAAAAGTTCATGAAACAGGAGCAAATCAGATAAAGAGACTTCCTAAAATCTGTGATGGTAACTCCACTGTTAACTCCAACACAGAACATTTGAGGAAAAATGCAAAAGAATTATACTTTAGTTTATAATAAAATCCCGAGCAGAAAGGAAATGTCAGACAAGTATTACATTTTAAGTAACAAGTGAACAAGTCAATATTTGCACTACATAATCAAAATGGTCTTAACCACCCTCTATGCATAGGTCTGGAGAAATAAATATCTCAAAATTTGGATCAAAGAAAATATTCCTCCTTCATTTGAATCATGAATGAGCTTGGAAGCTAGCTGTACTTATGTAAAGAGATGTTCCTTTCACTGTATTTTTTTTTTTTTTGGTATAAAAAGATTTCTAGGCTATTTTTATTAGTAATTCTTTTAATATCATGTGTAAAAATACTTTAATAGTATTGGGTAAACTAAAATAATTAGAATTTTGAGACACTTCTGTCTCCACTAGAAGTTATAAATAGATTGAATGTTTCCAAGCATGGATGAATGGAACAAATGATTTATCAACTAGATCAATATCACTTGCTGTATCTAAAACCAGCAACATGTGAAAGGAGAGCAATATTTTCAGGCAATGCATTTTTTTTTCCCCCTTAAGCTAACTTACAATGCACCTTGCAGTCGTGTAACACTGCTGTATATTGAAAAGATCCTCTACTTATTTACCTGAATATTTGTCAGGCAATTTGCAAGCCATTCTCTGTTCCTGGATGATTTTCGTGCCTGCAAAAGAGGGATCCCCCAGAAGATGATGTGGCCCACAGACGCTGCCTTGTGCAGCTCTATCCATACAGACTGGAAATACCCCTGGTGAACTCACCTGCTGTAATTGGATAACTCTGGTAAATATAGGAGAACTGGGGTGCTGAAAATGAATGCACAGGTGATGCTTTGGAGGGTGTGTGGTCACTGCTCTATTACCTTTTTTCTCTGGTTTGAACTCTTTTACAGTGGAATGGCTGAGTTAGTCCACAGCATCTTACAAGTGCTCTTGCTTTCTTCCAATGGCTAAGTCATTTTCTCATCTTTTGGTAGCTCTCTGACCTTTATGTTCCTTGATCAGTAGAAAAATCATTCTCCTGGCCAGCCTTCATGTGTGATGGATTGTCAGGAGGCAAAAGGCCCTTATTTGCATTAATGAGGCTGACAAGGACCAAGCAACACAGGTAGCAGAAAAGAAATTTATTTACTTCTATCCATTGCACTTGCAGCATGACAGAGGTGTCTGTTGTTTTAGGATATTGTGAGACCTTCTCAGAGCAGCCTTTTGGTCAAATGTCAGGCTGTACTTAAGGACTATGTGGCTCAAATTTTTACTTCTGTTGCAATCTGTGATTCTGGCCACAGAGAATTTTCATTTGCTAATTCCTTCCCAGACAACATGAAGACACCTTGACTTTCTTGCTCTGGGAATACAGTAATTTTCACTACATATCACAGTCCATCTCTCCCAACAATAAGATGGGCTAAGGACAGCTTGTGTTATAAAGACTAATACCAACTTCTTCCCATAAGAGGTTTGAGCTGAAGAAACAAAAATTATTTCCCCCTCCTTCCAAAATCTTGAAGAAGGAGACAGAATTCCAGATTGCTGAGGACCTAGCTTGTATATAGAGTTCAGGAAGGAGTGGGAAAATAATGACCAGAACTGACAGAAACTTTTGAATAAGAATAAGAAATAATTTGAATAAGAAATGTTTTCTTATTCTTGTAGACTGTAAATGTATACATATAGCATGTATAACCTAAGTACATGCACATATAAATACATGATATATATAAAGTAATATACATCTATGTAGACAAGCTGTATGGAATGTTTTTTTTATATATATATATAGTTGTGATTACATTAAGAAATAAAGGGTAGATGTTTTATAACTCATAATTTATTACCTGTGGTGATTACCACTTTTCATGCCAAAATGAAATACAATATCTAAACACAGACAAAGGGTCAAATTCCTTTCCTGGCAATTGCATGTTCTAGACCAATCCATATCTTCTAATTTTGGCCTAAAGCTAGGGAAATTCTCTTCTTTGCTCCTGCCAATGTCAAAACTCCCACTTCAGTGGGATCAGGGCTTACACCAAAATGTTATGTGGTACATGTCACCTTCCTGGTGAGACTAAGGCAGGAGTTGTAGCACTTCATTCCTTCCTCTGTTTTTGTGCAATACAGACATAACCTTATAGCATGTCATCTTCAGGCTGAGGGCTTTGCAAGCAAGGAAACATGAAGATTTCAGCCTTTTTGAGCATGAAGCTGGAGAATATGTCATGTTCTTTTCCCTGGCTTTAAAGCTTGCTGAAGTGAATAACCTCCATGCTTCACGATCTGCCTTTGCTGGCAAGGAGAGTGTGATGGCTTATAGCTGCTTATAGCACTGTGCATATGGCATGATGGCATACCTGGATTCAGGTGAAGAAAATAACTGTGCTCAGAGGCCACTTGGCATTTTGTTTTGCCTTTCTCTTTATCCTTGTTGGACAAATTGTGTGTACTTGCTTGCCTCCCACCACCCACCGTCCCTCTTTCAGAGATTAAAATGCGGAAATAAACTAGTTCTTGGAAGGAAGGCTATGTATGCAGGGAATTATGCATTCCAGTGTCATTTATGTGGATAATTTGGAATATGTATTATGAAAAGGGTTTGTATTTGCAGGACTTGCATTCTGAAGCTATTGAGAGGTGCCAGGGAGAATGCACACTTCTCTTCCTTCTGTTCTTACAGAGTCCTTGTGTGATGCTAATCGGAGCAGATTTATAGAGTGCATAGTAAATAAAGCCTGAACAAAGGGAGGTATCCTTAGAAGAAGTAAAGAAAATATTGGCTAGTTGTTACAAAAAGTAAAGTGTCTATTGTGTGCTCTGAATGGCTCTAGTATGGCAGGGAAAAGGAAAACCTCAAGATTAAAGCCAGACTGTAAGCACAGCCACAGCATACCTTAAAGTTTCCATTTAAAGTTCCCAATGCAACTTCAAATGACATTTTTTTAGGTTGGTTTTGGTTTGGTACTTTTTTGAGGGGTTGTTTATTGCTTGTTTTATTTATTTATTTATTTATTTGTTTATTTATTTATTTATTTATTTGGTTTGGGAGTTTGTGGTTTTGTTGTTTTTTTTAAGTTTGATTTTGAAACTTTAATATTTTTTAAAAGGGGAATTTTTGCTTTCACTCAGTATGATTGTGAGTGTGCTGGTTCATAAGTGCACTTTCTGACAATAACAGCTAGCCTTACAGATCTGTGAAGAAATCTTGGCAAAGAGACCTAAGGTTAATGTCTGGTATGAAGCTGTTATTCCTTGCCTCACAGTACACATAAAATTACTGACCTGCCTGAATAAGAAAATTGCTATTTTATCATGGGTTGATTTGCTGTCTGGATAGATCTCTTTAGCTTAAGAACTTTCTGTTTAAGTAATCCTGGAGCAATTTGTTTTGTTTTTAGCTAAGCCTGGACAGTAAATATATAGGATAAAAAATTTATGCAGAGAAACTAAACATTTGAAAGTCACAGTGGATCAAAAATGGCTGCTTTACTAAATTACCAGAGGCTGGGGGTTACTTTGCAAGGTTGCAAAAAGCAAGAGATACCAAAAAAAAAAGTTTAATTATATATGTTGAAATACTATATCAATGAAAACTGCAAAATGAAGTTGTTTACTACAACAATTCTGATTCATTCCCAGCTGGTGAGTAAATACAATAAAAATTATTTTTTATTTAATGTTATTTGGTTAAATATATTAGCAAAGAACGTAATTGGTTTTCCCTCAATTTATTAGAAGATAAAGAATGAACAAGTGACCTGGGATAGGCAATGTAATCACAAAGGATATGGAAAGACTCTCTGCCTTCTTTGGCTCAGTCTTTACTGTGCCAAGGTTGGCTTTCATGCCCCTGACATGTCCTATGTCAGTGTCAGTCCCTGGAAATGTCGACTGCTAATGGTAGAGGAGGACCAGGAAAGGAAAACAGGACACAGGAGAAGCATAAGCTTGTGGGACTGGGAATGTTCAAGGGTGATGAGGCACAATCTGAAGTCATTGCAAGGCTTCTTTCTGTCCTTTCAGAGAGGCTGTGGCCATTTGAGAAGGTCACAAATTATGAGAAAGTGGTAAATCAATCTATACTCATTAAAAGCAAGGGTAAATATTCAGATAATTATAGGCCAGTCAGTCTACCTTTGGCCTTGAATAAGGTTATGGGGCAAATTCTACTGATATGCTGTTTGTAGGGACACAAAATACCCCCAACATGTTGACTTACTATCTACTTTGCCTTCCCTAAGGGAAAGTTCCGTCTTACAAACCTCTGGTTCCCTTTGAAGATTGCACAAATGGCTTGGTGGATGAGGAGAGAGCACAGGATGTTGTTTACTCTGATGGCAGCAGAATTTTGGTCTCTCATAGTAGTGTTTCTGCAGCCAAAGTGGTAAAAATAGGCTGGACAGATGGAAAACTTGCTAGGCTGCCAAATATGATCAGTGGCATGGAGTCCAACTGGCATGTGATTATGAGTGGCATTCCTCAGCAGCTGATGCAGGGGCAAATACTGATTAATGTCTCTATTAATGAGCAGAGTGGTGGGAATGATGATAAATCCTCATCAAGTTTCCAGATGACACCACTGCTGGGACCAACAAATAAGTTGGAGGGAAGGACTGTCATTCAGAAATAATTCAGTAACCCCAAGAAATGGGCTGACAGAAATGTCATGGAGCACAATAGTGGCAGACTGAAGAACATAAGGCTAGGGGAAGATCTAAATGTCACTTTCAACTTCTTTAAAAGGATTTATGGAGAAGATGGAGCTAGACTTCTGTCAGAGTTTCATAGCAAAAGGGCAAGAGGCAGTGAACAGAGGCTGCAGGAAGGAAAAATGCAATTAGATCTAAGATAAAATTTCTTTGCTGTGAGTATGGTTGAACAACAGACCTGGTTGCCCAGAGAGTTTTGGATTCTCCATTTCCAGAGATAGCTACATTGAAATTATCCCTGCACTGAGACGGGAGTTGGATACAGACAACTCCCAAGGTCTTTTTAACTTGACTTATTTAATGACAACAGGAGAACTGGTTATCTCCAGTGTTCCAGGATTCCAGGACTCAAGTTTATAATGTTAGAAAAGGCCTGTTAGATGGTCACATCTGTTATTTACTAGGGGGAAAAAAGATAATTGTTTGATACAGGTACAAAGGAGGTCTTAGACACACTTTTCTGTTTGTGTGAATGTAGGACAGGAACTACCACAATTATTGTGCTCCAGAAAAAGTTGCAGAGAGTCTTTAGATCTCTAAAAGACAAATTGTAGCAAAGCAGCACACCACACATACAGCTGAGCTTTGTTTGCAGTGTAACTGGGAATGCAGCTCACCTTAATTCAGGTCCTGCTGATAAAACAGTCTAGACTTTTGGAAGGACTTGGGTAGGAAGTATCAACCACTCATTTAGTGGCTGAAAGCTGCACAAGTTTATGTATGACTCCTGTGGTAGAAACTTCTCAAATTTTCCATCCTGGAACACTAGCAAGTGTCTCCAAATACTTTCTTTTAAGGGTTGCAGTTATCCCCAGAAATAAAATGGAGTAACTCTTGTTCTGTATAGTAATTAACCAGTATGTAGTCCTACTGACTTAGATCAGATAAAGCCAGTTTCTTACATTTGACTAACTCTGTTTTAGTTTTGACCTTTTCATGCACATTAATCTTCTAACTAGCTTAATGCTCCTATATGCTACTCACATCATTAATGCAGGTTTTCTTGACGTAGACTGGTGTAAGAAATTCAGGGTTTTTAAACCTGTTTCAGTGTTAGCAAAACTGCAGTCATCCTAAGCAAAGAGGAAAGATTTAATCATTTCAAAGAATTATGATGCATTTGTAAGTATTCTGATAGTTTTGTTTTATGCTGTGACAGACTCTCTGAGGATTACTGTGATTTTAGTATTTATGGCCATTTTCCCCTCAGCATCACTCTTTAAGGTGTGCCATGAGACATGACCACCAAGGTGCATTTGCAGAATAGGCTAATTTAAAAGACATTAAATTAATAATTTCTTGTTTATGCTAATAAACAAGTATTATAAGTCAATCTTGCATAAAATTGTTGGCTTTACATACACTAGTTTGCAGTGTAAAACGAAGTTAGATTTAAATATGTTCTTTTTAATTTATTTCCTTCAAGAAGGAGAAATCTATCCCTTTGAATAATTTTTGAGAAAACTCAACACAAAACACAAATATCTGTGCCCATTTTCTTGTGACAATACAGCCTTAAGCCTAAGGAATCCATAAATTACATTTTTTTGACCTTGATTCTACTCACTTTGCAGAGATGAAAATAATTGGTCTAAACTTCGGGGCTTTTTAAAATTTTGGTTCTGCTCTAAAAGGATGTTTTAGCTGTGATAGCCACAAAAATTACCAAAGAAGGAGGATTTATATTGAAAGTCTCTCTTTAAAAGTCAAGCATGACTGCAGGAATCTTAATTGATCCTTCAGTCTGTGCACTTTAGATGGACATTGAAAAGAGAATCTTAATTTTCTAACATTTTCTTAGGAACATTGAGATCTATTCTTTCCAAGATGGATGCAGGATACTACATGGCTCAGGAAACTGGTAATGCAACACCAAGTCTATTATTACCCAATTCACAGCCTCAGATTCAGACATGGTGATGACTGAAAGTCATTACCATCTGACAACTGCTCCATAAATTTATTTATGGAGCAAAGACGATGATAATTCCAGTCTGGTTTGTTAAGGGCATCTGTCCTCTTAATAAAATCATCTCTGCTATTGGTTTGGATTTTGAAGGCTAAACAGGCATAGAAAACAACCATTCAGACAAAAACCCAGGAGTGCAGAGAGGTTGTGCATGTAAAAACACACAGCCCGTGCTCCTCCCAGGACGTTTCTGGAATCCTTAATTGATTCCTAGACCTCAGCCGCTCTGGAACGATAAGCAAACCAAAGGCAGTTTGCTTGGCTGTTTTCCTTGAGAGAGTCCATGATATTTCCTCACAAATATAGAGATGTTGCATTCAATCACCGAGGTTGGAATGGGGATCTATCTCTCCCAAAAGCAATAATTTTCTGATATAGAACTTAAACATTTTCTGAAGCTCATGAAGAAGTTTTTCAGTCCCACGTTCCCACTGCTGCAGTTTAATGTTTATAGGATTGCATCTTCAGTGTGAGGCAGTGATTAGCTCCCTGTTTCAGAGGAAAACAAGACATCTGGCAAGCTGTCAAAGCCATATCTTTTAGTACATGTCCTATGTTCTTTTGTTCTCAAAATAAGCAGCATAAATGTGATGAATGTATAGATGTGAGCGTATAAATAACTAGTTCAAGCCTTCTTTCATGCTGCCTTGTTAAAGGTGTGAAATTCAAGAATTTAGGCCAGCTTATTTCCATACCTGGAAAATTATCTGATTTTATTTCATTTTCCACTAATAGAAACAAAAAAGAAGGGTTTTTTTTCCTGGTTTTCACTGTGTGTGCAAACACTGTGTGTGTGTGTAGATATTTCATAAAATAAACTTTCTTTTTGCAAAAGATGGCTTTTATTGTAAACACAAGGCTGATTTTTTTTCCGTTGCACTGCATTTCCAGGTGAGATTAAAACTCTTATCCACTGATTCTATTCAAAAGTAATTTCATGTAGCATCCACAGGCCAGTGGCTATTCAGCAGTTCTCTGAACAGGCCTGACAGGTGTGCAGGTGGTGGTTGCCCTGTTCAGTTGCATCTTCTTAAGTTAGTTTCCCTGCTGGTGTAAAACAATGTCACTCCACGAAATTCAAAGGATATGTTTGAATTTAGTCATGGGTGCATATATCAGAACAGCATATTCTGAGTATATGTTCTGGGTATATTCAGACTGTGTCATCAAAAGCTGAGGCAAGACCTAAATATGAAAGCTGCAGTCCAGCAGCTTTTTAAATGAGGAAGAAAATGGTAAAAGTAGAATTCAGAAATACACATTGTGGGTTTGGGATGCCTAAGTATGAGTGTAGGAAAATGAAAATTTCATATTTAATTTTCCTCCCCCCTCTCCCCTTACGTCCCAATTTTCCTGTTGCTATGCAGACAAACATCCTCAGTTATGTTATGATGTCTGTTCATAAGGCTTTCTTTCAACCCAACCAGGGAATTGATTTGGTCTAATAAAAAAGGCAGTCGGGGAAGGCTTTCTGTATTTTAAAGAGAGAATCCTAATCAGAGCTATAGCACAGAGTAGAAAATCATTGTGTCAATGTGGTAGAAAGCAAAGTGCACCATGAGACAGGGGAAGGAATAGTTTAAGGTGCCATTGCCACCAAACACTTTGCATTTTGAAATGATATCTTTAGAGTTCCTCTAAAACACTGCTGTGTTTGTTCAACAAGATGCTAACAGCTGCCACCCAAAAGCTCCAGCAATTGTAAAAGGGAAAGTTTTGGGTTTGATTATCAGAGATTCAAATTAAGTGGGGAAACTGGGTTGATAGCAGCTGTATGTCTCTACATAGAAACTGGCTACATGGTATTTTAGAGATGCTGTTTCTAAGCTTCAGGGTACAAGTCAAGAAATTTGACTCATAACCTGACATGAAATAAAAAGCAAAGCATATGAGAAAGCAGCAGACCAGAGGGATCAGATTTGCTGGCTGTTACCTTGATACTTTTTTTGGCAGGTGATAAAGGTCAAAGGATAAAGGATTTTAAGCAGCCAAGAGGGTGCAGAAGTGAAGCAGGGTCAATATCACAGGAGGAAATAAAAGGCATGCTCTGCCCCAAAGTCTCACATATAAAATTGAATAAGCTTTCAGCTTTATGTAATATTTACTCTAGGGTGGAAATTAGTAGTTTACCTTAGCAACACTAGTATCACCAGAGACATAGCCATGCTGACTCTGATTTATAGAGATGCATTTACTTTGACAATGTATTAAGTAACCTTTCTGAATGTTTTACTGTGTTTTTATGACGAAAGAGGCACATTGCAACCAAAAGAAATGGTTTCTCCAGATTTCAAAACACTACATGCTGGTCAGACCCTTACCTGGCATAAATCTAAGGCTTCATTTGCCAAGGAAATAATGTTGATTTATTGCAGTGGAAGAACCAGCTCATCATTTTGAGAAGCACCATGGTTTATTACCATTCACTCTTTTAACTTGTCAGCTATGAAGTGGTTTGATTTTGTAATATCATGGTCATGAAAATGAGAATGGTTAACAACCCTCAGTGCTGCCAGATCTACTGGGGTAATTGAAGTGTGCCTTTTGCTCTAAATTCAGGGTTGGCTTAGATTTCCTTCTGTCACATAATGCTTCAAATTTTAAGAACACAACAAAGAAGTCATTACTGAAAGCACAGCTTTTTATCAGGAAAGTTCTGAGTTTGGTCTGATGATACTGCATGGTTCATATTATATGCTAGTTGAATTATTTAATCCAATAAAGTTGTCAGCAGTCTGAGCTTCCTTATACATACACCACACAACCATCTTCAAAAGATACATTAAAGTATACTGAATCTTATTTTAAGTATGCCAAGCAAGAGTGAGTCTGCTGTCTTCCAGGCTAAATTATTAGCTCTCAATATGTGGAAACTGCTTCTTATTTGGATGCTGAATTTACTAAATTTTTGGCTTCTTCAGTTCATGTATTGTGAGTGAATTCTGATGCTGCAGATACTCAGGTTACTTTAAAGTACTGTGGAAAGTTTTAACATTATTTTCTCCACAGTAAACAAAACAGATTTCATTTATGGCATGACTCCCTGAGTTATTTTGGGAATCTTCTTAGAACTCTACTAAAATCTCTCCTTGAAGCACAAGCACCAAGAGGTGGTACATGTTATCCCTCTACCACCTGTAGACACCTTGTCCCCAGAGGCAGAAACACGTTCCTAATTTTGTTTCACTTTTTTATACCTCCCAGGTCTGCAGCTTATTGGGTGCAAGGAAGCTAGGTATTGATTTTCATTTTGTTTCTCCAGTTTTATACTCTCTTTCCACCTGGACGTCTTGTCCTGTCAATTTTGAGGGTTCGTTCTTTCGGACAGGATTTTCAGGCATGTGTCAGCCAATGCTAAATGGAGAGTTCCATCCATCATATGGAAGTGGGTCATAGGATGCATGCAGGAAGCCACAACAGCTACCACATGTACAGAAATATTAGTAATTTTCCAGGGGAGCATAACAAAAAAAGATGCAGAGTAACCTCATGGCCAAAATGTAAAATCTGTCTGTAGACTACAAAGACACCAACCCCACTTACAAAGAGTGGTATGCTGTGAGATTTCCAGACATGCATTAGGCAATTCCCAAACAATACACATGTGCTGCAGTTTTCCAGCAAATTCCAAATGAACCAATAACTAATCCATTTACCTGCACCACTGACACTAGAGCTCATGTCCAAGTTGCTCCCTTCAAAGACTCAGTAGCCTTTCTTTGGTTGATGTCTTCTGGAGCAAACTCTGCTGCCCTTCAGGGTAAAATCTTCGTTCCTCATGACCAAGTGAATTTTCTTGCATTTTGCCATATTAGTACACAATGTTGCTCTGACAACATCCCCATCAGTAAATTTTCACCTTTGTGTAGCAGATTTATTTATTTTTTTATAATTTTCACTTCCTACCCTGCAACCTTCACACTACCTTCAGACATCACTAGGCATCACACAGACTGCTGATAAAATTACTCACTAATTTTGGATGATAGATTTATCCTTACTGGACTTTGCTAATAGTGCTTTTACACTCTATAATCAGTTATGGTTTTTAGAGATCAGCCAGTTTTTCAACTAATTCCATCTATTAATTGCACCATTAATTTTTTGTTAAAGATCTTGCCAAGATGAAAGTAAAACAAGGTAAACACTTTTAAGAAATGTTGGTATATTCCATTGCCATATGGAATATACCAACACAGGCATGTGATCATGCCCAGAAAGAGATAACAGTCCTCTATTTTTTAATAAGATCCACATCTCACAACTACCATTAAATTTCTGGGTTTGGTGCCACAGAATCTTGAGTGAACTGCCTTTTATTTGTGTGTTAGGTCTAAATGCAGTGTTTGTTTAGTACTACCAGCAATCTCCTTATCAGAAACCTTTTCTAATATCAAAATCTGATTTTGACTTTTAAAATCCTTTAACACTTTCTCAGATTGATTCAGATCCTTGATCCAAGCCAAGGTCCCCTGTTTGCAGGGGCAAACTCTCCAGCTGTATTTTTAAACATCCATTCCAGACAGGTTAAAACATAATGCTTTTATAAGTTTATAAATTCTGATACTGAATCATATTGTCTCATTATGTTAATAATTTTCTCTTTTTTCTATCCCTGTATTAAACTTGCTGTTCTTGCCATAACATTTTATTTTGTGTGGAAACATATTACTTTGTATCAAGTATAATTGCAATTGTCAGCTGTATATTTATTTACCACTACCTCTGATTTTTCTATTGATGGTTGCTATGGCCTATTTAATCATCAAATATTTTTAATATTTTTTTTCTTTTCCTGCTATGCAACATATTTATCTTTGTCTTTCTTTCTTGTTGGTTATAAGTTTAGTTTCTGATTGGTTTTGTTGTTTTGGGTTTTTTTTCACCTAGGGCTCTAAACTTGGTTTTTTGTCCTCTAAAATTAAATGCCTAAAACTAACTTTGTTACTATGCAAAAAAAAAAAAAAAAAGTGAATTAGTATCTTTACGTTGCTAGAAAAAAAAAAAAATCTTGAAATGTATCTTCAAACTAATAGATTTATTGGTAGCCAATATTTATCAAACACAAACGTTGATAAAGTACTAAATATCTGTATTTTCAGTGGGAATTAGAGGTTTTAAATAATTAAAATTTTAATGGCATTTATCTCCGCAGTCTGGAGTGGAGCAGTGTGTTAGTAATTTCCTGGGTCTGGGTATCTTTTGTTTTTTACCTGCCTATTATTTTTGTTCATAATCTTACCAGTTTATTTTGCATATGGTGTCATCATTTGAGATGAAAGCAGTGTTTGTTTAGCTTTTATTTATTCTTCACATTTCTAATAATTAAGAATAGCTGAGTGATAACCCTGGTCCTGTATGAAATTTCTGTGGTTGGTGGATTTTTAATACATGCTCGAAAGATTACCAATGGTGCAGCATAACCCTGGAGAAATTGTGGAAACAGGTGAATATCCATTCCTTTGTTTTGCTAAACATATGGAAGACAAGATTATTTAAATGTGCCTGCTTGCTCCTGGCATTAGAGATCGATCTTGTATTCCTTCCACTATGGGCTATTTGAAGCTTTTGTGGGATGAATGGAGCAGATTAATTCCTGAATTGTTATTGTTCCACTGAAACACTTGTGATCAAGACTTGTGTGCGTTTGTGGCCCTCCTTTAGGTCACTTTTTCTCTTCTACATGGGTGTAATCATGCTCTTCACCACTATTTTCCAGTTCAAATCCATCCTGACTGGTACTATTCCTGTACTCTTTGTGCTTTCTACTGCACTCATTTCATCCCACAAATGAGCAGTGCAAGACTTGGCACTGCTATTGCTTGAACCAGATCTTGATGCAGGCCACCTATTTGTTTTCATTTCATTACATTTAGTGTGAGAAAGTCTAAACAGCCATGCTTAGAGTAGAAACTTCCCTTAAGTGCAATGTTTCAGCTGTAGAATCAGTCTTCAAGGTGCACAGCTGAACACAGGTCTCCTGAGTTCACCCTCTTACAGAGCCAAACCTCCTTGCAGAGCAGGTGGGTGCAAGACTGGACACTTTGACTTCGAGGTTTCTGTTTCTTGAGTTACTGAAATATTCTCTTTGCTAGCAGGCTACATTACAGAACAGCCGCTATGTGTTAGAAGTGTCAGGAGCTAAGGAATTACTTCCTAAGACCACATGAACTTGCAAACAAATTTTTGGGGAGGGGGTGGGTTCAGTTTAAGTGGCAGATGAAACATGTTTTTAATTGCTTTGAGAGCTGCAGAAATGTCTAGAGAACAGATGATCCTGTGAATCTTAGTGCATCTATCCCTGCAGTGTTGCAAGGGCACAATACAAGTCCATGAAATAAGGCAGGTCATGGGTAAAACGGAGATGTATAACAGCTCTAGGAAAAAAAATAATAAATTAGAAATATGTTTTTCTACTTGTAAACACATGGATAACAGTAACAGTGACACTTCTCCAAACAGAGGTTAAAATCAACTCCTTAGGTGCAAAGAAAGAAAAGCAAATATTTTTTGCATACATTTCTGGATCCTGTGGATTTCTCCCATAACAGTTCCCTTGGAATTAGTTCTTTCTTGATAGGAGGAACTAATTTTTATGTACAGGAGCAGTGCCTGAAGAAATCATTAGGGCAATGAATATTTCAGAAAGAGCATGGGGAGCACTTCGGGGAGAAAGGCATATCAGCAGGAAACCTGTTCTGAGGAAGTTTATGGCATTTTAAATCATTTCCTGGCCTCTTTTTTGCACCTTAGAAGATATTGGCAACATATTCATCACAAATTTGAAAGCTGAATTTTTCCCTGCTACAAGGGGAGAGGGTCAACAATAGCTGTGTAAGAAATGTATTATATTTCTTAACTTATTTGCTGCAGTAGTGCATGGATTCTGATTTTATTGTTTGTTGTTTTGGTTTTTTTTAATAGGAGTTATGAATGACCAAAGAGCATAAAAAGCTAGATCTTGTCAATCCACAGATGTGCAGGGTGACAATATGATACTGAACACAGCAAGAGGTGGAAGTCTGTCTCTTGCTGCTGATCCTGTGCTTGGCCCCTTTGCATTGTCTCTGTGCAAGGCAGGGGCTCAGAGCTCCTGCTGCTCATTCCTCGGGAGCAAGCCCAGTTTGTGATTCCAGTTTGTGAAGTTTATCCCACTATAACCATGGGATATCATTTTTTTCCTTCTGCAAGCCACCAAACCCCAATGACAGGAAGAAGCTTTGACCACAGTGTCCTTTGGAGGCCTTCCCCACCCAGCCAAACACCCAGACCCATGTCAGCACATTCACCTGCAACAAGTTCAGGAACTTGTGCTTCTGCCTCCTCCACACTTTTAAGGCTTTTAAGATGGTTAAAGAAAGGAGTAAATGACCCAACTAATCCTAAATCTGCTGGAATATCTTGGAAGATTGTTGATAAACCATTGAGACTTAAGTCTTGTTAAAGGTAACCCCTGGATTTAGCCACCTGGGGAAGAATTGATGAACCTTCCTCATTCTGAAATGTCTTCACAAAGGGGTGAGCTGATCTTGGTTGGCTGCTGGGTACCCACCCAACCTCTCTCTCACTCTCCCTGCTCAGAAGAACGAGGGGAGAAAACAGAAAGAGAAAAGTTCATGTGTTTAGGTAAAGACAGGGAGTTCTCTTGCTCATTACTGATACAGGCAAAACTGCTGTGGCATTAATTAATTAATTAATGAGGATATTAGTTAATGGTAAAAATTAATTTACTTCAAATTAAATTAGAATTGGATAGTGATAAACAAAGATAAAACTAAAACATCTTTTCTTCACCCCATCCCTTTCACCCAGGCTCAACCTCAATCCTTCATTCCCCGCTCTATCTCTTCCCCCTTCCTAGCATTGTAGGAGGTTGGAGGGTTGTGGTCAATCCATAACAGCTCCTTTCTTCTTTTTGTTTCTCTTAACATCACCTGTCCCCTGTTCCAGCATGGCCCCTTCCCATGGACTGCAGTCTTTAAGGATAAACTTAATCCAGTGTGGGCTCTTCATGGGCCACAGTTTCTTCAGGAAATATCCATCACTGTAGCACGGGGTGTCCCACAGGCTGCAGGGTGAATATCTATCCCAGCATGATTTCTCCAAGGCTGCAGAGGAAGCTCTGCTCCAGCATCTGAAGCACTTTCTCCCCCTCTTGTCACATCTTTTTTTTTGTTTCCTTTGTCTACTGTGCTCTGCCTTTCCTTAACCAAGTTTTCCTTGAGACACCACCAGCTTTGTTGTATCCTGTGGTAGGTCAATTTTGGAGCCACACAGGCAGTCCCTGACTTCTGCACCTGAGGGTTGCTCTGTTTTACAAAACTGTACCTTGGCTGGATGGGATGGAGTTAATTTTCTCAGTAGCAGCATCTGCGATGTTCTACTTACAAAACTGTCTTTATCTCAACCTAAAAGTTTTCATCATTTGTTCTTTGATTCTTTCCCCCATCCCACTGGAGGTGTGGGAACAAGTGAGTGGTTACAGGCTTAGCTGCTGGCCAGGATCAACCCACTACAAAGTCAGGATTTTGCCCAACAGGTAGCCTCAGGAAGACAGCAGCTCCCAGCTTCTGCTGAGTTGGAAATCTCTGTTTCATGTATAGATAATATACTTGTCACAGCTCAAGGCAGCCTGTGTCACAGATCAGGAGCTCCACAGCAGAAGGGACCTCTCATTACAGAGGAGGGGGACAGGAACTGTCTCGAGACAAAACCTCACTAAAAAGGTTTTAAAACAAATTTTAAAAATGAATAGGAATAAATTGCCAGGGCCAGATGTCATTCACCCACAAATATGAAACTGGTGAACTGCTAACTGTGGTTTGCAATATATTCATTGTATCATCCTTAGTACCTAAGGAAAGAAAGTGCTAAGTATGACAGAAACTTCTACAAAGAGCTCCAGAGCAATCCTAGTTAATATAAACAAGTAAATCAGATTTCCATGAGAATAAAATTGGTAGGAGCCGTAAAATAAAGAGAATTAATTAGCGGATCCATGAATAAATATGATGCAGCAAATGAAAGTCAATACGTTTTTTGTAAGGGGAAATGATTTCTCCCTCTCTGTGACAGACCCAGGTGATACATTCAGTGTCATTTACCTAGTTATGTAAATTAGCCCTGAAACACAGGGCTTCCTGAAAAACAGGAAATTATCATTAGGAGGTGTCTTTGTTGGATGATAAATCATTAGGAGGTTAGGTTTTATAATGGAAATTCATTATCAAGGAGGCCCCAGGTCCTCTGTTTGGGACTTACAGTGCTTAATATGCAAGCATATTTTCACCTTGGAGAAAGGGATGAATTGGAAAGTTAAACATGGTGATGCCAAGCAGGCTGCAAAGATGCCTTGTGTGGTGACCAGTTAGATAACACAGGGACAGGCAGTAGGTATTCCCAGTTTTGTGTATGGTTTTTTACATGTATGCATAAGTGCATGTGTTTGCAGCCCTGATGAACTCTAAATAAGCTATCAGGCATGAGAGATCTGTGCTGCTGTGAAGCTGTCAGTTTTCTGAGTCAAAAATCCTCAATTTACACTGCTCTGTGTATTTCTAGCACAACAAGAGTTTTAATGCTGAGATATTGCACTTACCCCATCTCAGAAAAGGAGAATTAGAGCTCAAAGCAGCATGTGGAGAACAGGAAGGTCAATATTGCTTCATATGACAAAAGATTAAAAATACTAAGATTATTTAGCATGGAAAACAGGTGGCTGAAGTAGAAGTATGGCCTAAAGATCAATTAATGAGGGGAAAAGGGTTTAGGTATCAATGTCTGATTGTTATACAGGAAGCAGGGGACATCTGTTGAAATTATTGGAAAACAAGATTAAAGCAAGTGAAAATGTTTTGGTTTTTTTTTGCTAAGCATAAATTGTGGTGAACATTGTCATACATTTCCATGGCTGTTTGCATACAAATGAGTTCCAAAAGGACAAGGACACCAAAAAGTGTTAAACTTTGGGGTTCTGTATTTATCTGTATTTATCTGTTATCTTAGTAAATTTGTATGTTTCAATTTGCCAGATCTGACTAAGTGATTCAGCATAAGGATCATAAAGGTCAATTTAATGATATTTTACCTAAACATTTCTTCCTAGTCTATAATTTTACGGTCCCTGGCATAATGAAGAAATTTAGCCTTTACACATTAATTAGTTCTTTTCATTTAACTTCTATTTCTATTATTTCAGTGCAAATAATGGTAAAAACACTTCAGAACCCCTCCTAAATTCATGACCAATTTAGTGTGGAGTCATAGATGAAGGGAATCAAATTCCCAGATTAACTAAAAGATTACTTTCTAACGAAATAATGCTTCACCTCAAAAACAGGGGGAAAAAAAATCACTAGTGTACAAAACTGTGCTCTTGGTATTTGCTGAATGTTAGACCAGCAAGTGTCTGTTGATCAGTACCAGAAGAGGTGTCCACAGAGGCTGAATTTGTCCTGTTTATATGTGTCTCCAGATTAGTGGATGAGAAGACTGGGATGTGGGAAAGAATATTTTGCAATTTCCTTAAACTGTAACAATCTCTATGAGAAAGCCATGAAACATTCTGCTGTAGTGTGTATGTAATCCTAATGATACCAAATATTAAAAATATATATGTGCCATATATTATTTTGCTACAGCATATATATATTTTTTAAAAAATAACTACACAATTTTCTTTAACTAATGGCATCTGCATGTATTTATTTTGGAAGGAAAAGTGGGAAGAGAAAGAGTGAATGTTTCCAGGCTAATATAGAAAAGGACAAGATTTCTCACCTGCAGGAAGGGATAAAGGCCAAGGCTTGCTAAAGATGTAACCTAAAGAGGAGCTCCCTAGGCTGCAATTAGGCATCTGTCTGCTCTGTTGTGGTGCAAGGCACCTACAACAAATCATGTGGAGAGGCTGGTTGCTCATCACACCTCAAGGCAAAAAAACGTGCCCAAAAATGGCTTTTGGTAACCCAGCTTAAGGAATTCATATTCAAGATTCTTAAATGATGCAACACCCTTTTGTAAGAATTTTCTATAAATGTTTATGGTGGATGTCTCAAGACGTTCACTGGGGAAAAAAAGTTTTATTTTGAAACATCTGAAAATTACAAGTTTACTGAAAAAAATCTCATTTGTAAAATTTTCATGTTCTCTTTCTCTCTTTTCTGCCTTAGGATCACATCTCCACCTTTAAAGGACAAGTGTTGCTACCTCGTAAAAGTGTGCTCTCAGCCTCGCTCTTCAAAGTTCAGCTCAAGTCATGCTGCCAAGATGTATCCTTCTGTGGCAAATAATTCACAGATGCCAACTCACTGGAGAATCCAAAAGCTTTGTCTTATGCCAGGGTAACTTCAGCAGTATTTTCCAGAGCAGAGGATTAAGTTTGCTGAAGCAAAAAAATGGCGATGCGTCTGATCTATTTCAACAGCACTGCCAGACGTAAAGATGATTCATCAGTGTTCCCTCTTTAACAGAAGCTATCTCCAATGGGCAGTAAAGAATGACCAAACTGACTATCAGATGGCAAGGAGCAGAAGTTGGAACAGCATTTGACTTGCTCACTTTGTACTCGATTGTGTATCCAGGCGTTCCTGTCTAGACTTGCAGGGGTTGCTCGAGCATTTAATTACTTGAATCCCAATGAGCTGAAACTGCTTGGTTCAGGAGATAGCATAATAAAGGCATTCTTCTGAGGTGGCTATATCATTCTTTTAAGCTTTACTGACAAGCCAGAAATAGTCACAGATTTTAAATGTTGCCAACGATTTTATTCAAAAAGCATGGAAAATATGAGCCTACATTTTCTGCTACACCCGTGTTCCTTCAGAAGCAGCAAAAGAAGGAAATGTGGGCTTCACATGGAACTACCTAATTATCTGTCTGACTACACACCAGCTTTGGCCAGTGCTATAAATTACACCATGTAATGGTCCCAAAAGGGGACAGTCTGGTTGGTGCTAAGCCCTCCCACTCGTGTATTGCTGTGCAACCACATCAAGGAATGGGAGAACTGACTTCATGTTAGCTCAAGATTTTCAATGCCTGAAGCACTCAGACTAGAGGTGTCTTGCCAAAATCAATGTGGAAAGATAGATCTGACTAGCTAAGAGACTCAGGGAAGTGTAAAATATTGAAAACTTGGATTCTGCATTTCACAAGTTTTTTGAGGACATATGGATGTCTTCCCGGTTTTTGTATGAGTAGTGTCACTGGGGTGTGTGGTATCAGGCTAAGCATGCAGCTACCTTGTGTCAGTAATTTTAAATGAGACAATTGTCTCAAATTTGCTATTTCACAATCTTTTATGAGGTTTTGCAGTTTGTTTTTCGTTCAGTTTTGTTGGGTTTTTTTTTAATAGCTTTTCCCATAGAGTTTGCATGAGAGGGTGAAGGTTTCCTATGTAGTAGAAGAAAAAGTGCATGGACTTGGGATGCAAATCCAACTGGAGAAAAACATTACCAAAGAAATCCAGACAGTCAGTGACTCATGGAAAATATAACTTGACATTTGAGCACGCGAGATGATTTGTGGCATGTGGCTTAAACAACTCCCAATTTTTTATGTTTCTTTATGGGGAAGGCTGTCAAGTCTGGAATAGCATATATGATTTATTTTTATTTCAGGGTAGAAATTGTCTTTTTGATTTTCAGTCTGCAAAAAGATGAGCACTTGCCAGTGCACATTTATACACAGCCAAAAAGGAAGAGAGCATGCTTGGGCCACGCAGGAGCAGAATTAGTTACAGACTGTTTTTTCTCCACAACATGACTTATATTGATACATTCATTGTGTTAAATGACATCTCTTTGTATTTTTCACTAGTTTAAGTAAGAAAAGGTCATACTGTTGTAATCCTTATGGTTCTGACTTAGGCAAGTAGAATAGGAATAAAAATTCTCCCCTTACAGATGAATAATTCTCTTCAGACTTTCACTTAATTTTACACTATGGACTATATAAATACAACCCTTTTACTGCCTGGGAGATAATCTGAGCTCCAGTTTATCAAGCCTGATTTATAGCATGGGATTCTTTCACTTTAAATGTTCAGTTTTCTGGGATTACCTTCTTAAGACAAAGCATCTTCTGACTGGGTTTGCATCCAGGAAAGAGGTACATGATGATCCATTCTAGATTTGGAGGATGGGAAAAAAATAACAACATAAGATCTGAACTTCCCTCATAATACTTTCATTTCTCCTGGGGAGGGAGGGTGGGTAGGAAAGGGCATAATAGGCCCTTGAAGTAGCATAGAGAGATAGAGAAAAAGCTGTGATAAACCTCACATTCTTGTTATTATTGCCTCTTTGAGTCACTTCACTGCTGATAAGGCTTGTGCGCTGCTTCTTCCTCCAAGCTCTGTTTAAATTCCTAGTTTAGCCACACTTGCCTTGCCTCTGGTTAACAGTGATTGGACTGCCTGTAGCATTATTTTACTGTCATAGAAGGATCCTTGGAGGTGATAATACTGTGCAGTGCAACTTTGCTTCTCATAGTACTTACCTGTTTCCTTAATATATTAACTTTCACTTGTAATTCTAATTTGGAAAGACAAATGCCATAATCCATGGATAATTAAGAGTCTAGACTAATTCTGTCATGTCAGTGCTTTCTTAATCTTCCCCTAATCAGATTAAACCCCTTAATTTAGACGTTATTGACATTGCAGATTGCAGAATTCCAAGGAAGATGCTACTGTGTATGGTGTAGTTGGGAGTTCTTTTAAAAGGAGTAGCTGTAAATGCAATATACTGGCCATTAATAACCTGTTTTATAACCTGTTTTGCAAAGAGTATAAAAAATTAATTAAGAAATCCAAAAGCTTAATCTAACACAAGGAAAAATGAAAGTTTGCATCTGTCAAGATTTTAACTCTATTGTCTCACTTATCTTTTCAAGAGAGAGGTCACTAAAAGAAAGTAAAGATGAAGGAATTATTTTCTCAAGAACTTTTTGCAGCTAAGAGCTGCACAATGAGTTTCACTGTATGCATTAGTGAACCAACACAAAACCAGTCCATTAATTAGAGAAACCACAAACTGTTTGTTCTCTATTTCAAAATCAACTGCAATCACTAATATTTTGGTGCAACTGTTGGCAATAGCCAACATGCAGGAGGAATGGTTTAAACCTGGAATTTCTGTTTTGTAACCAACTCCGACTCACTAACATGGTTTGCACCTAATTAGGACGTACTTTGATCTGGGCTGATTGCGTGTGGCTAATTCATTGATTTCATTGAATAAAACCACAAATGATACCTCAGGATACATCAAGAAAAGTGAAGATAAAGAACCTAAAATTACAAAATTGCATCAGCAATTGTGACCAAATTTTATTTTTATCTCTGTCACAAAATATATTTGAATAATTATCATTAGCTTTAAAAGACATTCTCCTTCCATGGTTTTGTTAATTCTCTTCTAACTACTTTTTCTTTTGATCAGAACAACATATTTTTAAAGCATTTGATTTGAGACTGTGTGCTTGTGATGGTGCCAGTCAGTTCTGAACACGAATTAAATTTTGACCTTGACTCTGGAAGGTTATGACTGCTTTGGACTTAGTCTTTGTTTACAGCATCAGCAGCTGGCACGTCACAGGTAGTGACCATTCTCTTCTGAGTCTGCTTTGGCAAAAGAGGTCATCACAAAGAATCTGTATTCTCACTCAGAATATCCTGTCAAGAACTGTATTTAATTTTTAGGTTGAAGTAACTCTTGCTCTGATCTTAAAACAGAAGGCCAAATTTATTCTGAGTGAAATGCCTATTAAATTTGTTTTACTGTGGATAAGTTTATTTCCCTATGTCAGATTTCAGCCTAAAGCAATTGCTTCTGAAAGTTTATTTTGTGATGTCATATATGAGTTTGCAGAAATGTTTCTCTGTAAATAATGCCCAAAAGCTGTTGTACAACACAGTACAATACCATTAAAATGTAGACTCTGTGAATTTGAAATATCATGGACAATGGATGATAGAACAATGGAAGAGATTAATTTATCTTAAAGAATATTAGGCTGTTCTTCATGTCTCTCAGACCCACACAAAGTACTGAATCAGATTTTTTCCATTATTAGCACTATAAAATTTAACTGATACCTGCACAAAATGTACTTGTATAACATGCATCAATCACAGATGCTGTAATCTGAGGAATAATAGTGCTTACTTGGCTTGGAGAAAAAGATAAAAAATCATTTGGTAAGTTGTGTTCTTTAATGTTATTTAAGTACTCAGGATGTTTTTACCCTTCAGGTTTTGTTCTTAAGCTGAAAATGGGGAAAGAAATTAAAGGGATGGGAGGAAGAAAAGATAGAAATTATTGTGCTCATATCAAATGCTAGGCTAAGAAAATCTCCCAGCTAATTGTTTGTAAGATGGACTAGCTACAGGGTTGTAAACTAATTAGGATATAATTCACATCATTTGATAGGATAGTTGCTACAAAAAATTGTATCTAACCTTTATTACCAAAAGCATTCTGTGCTACAGATCAAAATTAACATTTAAATTCAGCCTGGTGACTCCCCTGCTAAAAGCCCAATTCAGTTTCCAGAACTTTGCACATTCTTATTACAATGAGATTCTTTCAACACTCTAATTTTTCTCTTTTTCTTTGTTACACTTGCATAATTCTCAGAACTGTTTCTATTTCCTTTGTATACCAATTACAGTTCTGCTGGTTTAGATGGGGCACAGGAACCCTTGTATAAATCGTCCACTAGCTCTTCAAGAATGACTTTTAACTTGCTTATTTTCCATTCTGGCTTTTTGTTTGTTTTTTGTTTTGTTTTCAAGTTGTTCATTCCTCTTATAGTTTATATATAAGGCAATGCAAGTTTTCCCCCATGCACATAAGGCCTGAGGATCTTTCCCTACTTGACTAGAAGCTGAAACCTGGACCAAGCAAGTGGTGCATGTGTTTGTGGCTGGCTGTGGGAGCAGGTGACACCCTCAGCACAGCAGGGATACAGAAAGAAGGCAAGTCAGGAAACCCTTTAAGAAGACGTGAAGCGGGAAGTTAATGATCTCAAGCTAGGAAAACATTGCAGACATCTTTCAGGAAGTGTTGTAGCTGAAAATGTGAGTCAGGAGAAGTAACTTTTAGATTGAAACATGGGGATAATCAAAGATATCCTGGCTCTAGCTCTAGTAACAAGAACAGTGGTGTTAAGACTGTTAAAGATCTGTCTTGACCCACAGAAGGATCCCAAGTTGCCCAGAGAAGCTGTGGATTGCTGGAAGTGTTCAAGGCCAGGCTGGATGGAGCTCTGAGCAGCCTGGTCTAGTGGAAGGTGTCCCTGCCCTGGGAGGGGAGATGGAACTGAACGATTTTTAACGTCTCTTCCAACCCAAACCATTCTATGATTCTGTGGCATAGAAGATGAGATGAGCCCTCCTTCAAAAGGGACAGAATGGCCTCAGTGTCACTCACACCATGTGTGAGTCAACGTGTGCATGCCTTGAAACCTCTCACAAGATCAGGGTGTTCCAAAGGACCAAAAACTTCACTGCCAGTGGTCTAGAACTGTGGGGTCACTGCCATGTCCAACTCAATTCTGACTCTTCAACCCAAAGATTAGGTAATTTAGAATTTGGATTTGTAGACATACACCCTAGAAAGATGGCAGCCTTAATTGCATAAAATATTAAGAGAATTAATGCTTTCACTTCTTGTTTTAAGGGTTTTTTTGAGAGAGGGCAAAACAGTGGAGAGACTTTTTAAATTAAATGACTATTAAAAAGTCCACTTAAAGAGTATACAAATTTCTGCATCTGTAAGATGATAGTTGCCATGGTGATGTTGGTTTCCTATTGATTACTTGAGTAAACAGTCTCCAAAATCCTGTTGACAATTTCAGACTGCAAAATAACCATTTTATTCTGCATTTCTTATTACATGCATTCAGTAGCTATCACCCTTTACTTGTGATATTAGAAGGGTTATTGTTTTAATCTCTGTTCTTATTCAGATTGTAAGGAGAGATCAATCAACATTCAGAAGTAAAAATATCATCCACACTGGGGTTACTTCTTTCTATCCTGTTGAAAAGTCATGCAATTCTTCCAAAATGCCTGTGCTTATACCTTATGTTCTGTCAAAACTATGCACCACGTGTCTCTGGGTATTCTCAGCTTGGATTTTGATCTTCCTGGTGATGACAAAGACCTTTTCCTTACTCTTCAATCTGGTTTCAGTCAGTCCCTCTATTATTTTCTTTTCAGGCTGAAGCTGTTGTGGAAGTTGCCATATAAATGTGTTCATGCTTCACCTCTGATGTGTTCAGTTTGTCTGCAATCGTCAGACTTCTAGAAAACAGTGACAATTCTTTTCAATTTATTAGAAGGACCTTCCTGATAAGAGCAGTGCATTCTAGAAAAGTTCCTCACTGTTGTGGTGTTTCAGAAATATCTCTGAAGGAGAGAAGGCATTGGAAAATGTTATTACTGTGTCAGTGTCAAACATGCTTCTGCAGCCAAAAGTATTTCTAGTTTCTGAAGGATATTTGTTGCTTAAGATCACCTTATGCCTGATGTCACTATTACAGCACCAATGGTTTTCAAGATAAATAAAAAGACTTGCAGTTTATAAAAAAAAAATGAAGCTGGAATATTAACAGGTGTGCATTTTTTTTTGCCTTTTTTAACAAAACCAATTCTGTTACTGATTAATGTCATCACCAAATTGAAGGTCACTCCAAATGGGTTAGTCCCATTTATGATTATCTTTCTCTTGATTTCAGCAATAAATAATGTGAAAGTAGCAGGGCATAAGAAGTCCTGGTTTTGCTCTTTAGCTTCCTCTGCCAGTTCTTGGATGCTGATCATCCCTTCTGTTCAATCAGTATGATCACAAAGGACCAGGAGCATTTTGATTATACTGTCTTATCACTTCCTAGTATTTTTTTTTTTCACAAAACTATTTCCCAAAAGGTGTTTTGGCTAGAAATACCTTCTGTCATAAAGATTAATTTTTTATGCTGCAGTTTATAAAGAGATTTAGTATTTTTCCTTTTGGGGGGGTTATTTCTTGAGCCTGCAAAACTCAAACTTTTTTAATTGATCAAAAGTGTATAAATAAATAATTCACATTTATGTGTCATATAGTTGGTAAGAAAAATTATACAAACATACAATTATGAGATATTTGTAAAATGGAAAAGAGAGACCTCTACAGTAAGTCGAATTATCACCTTGTTAAGGGAATATTGCTGAAAATTTTCCCCCAAACAAATGCACATACACATCTATAATTTCTGTTCTCCAGTCTGCTCTCCCTGCAGTTGTCAGAGTCAGAGAATGCACACGGTATCTCCAGCAATGTCATATCTCTGGCCTACATGTGGTGCAGTGTTTGACTTTGTTCTCTTCAGGATACCTGTCATCTACAAAGCAGACAGCCTGCAGCTTCCACAATCTGGCCATTTTTAGATCTTGGCAGTGCTCTGAGAGAGCTACTTATTCGCAGGAATACTTGTCATCATCACCAATTCTTCATTTTTTGTGTTTTCAGAGCATCACAGGTAATAACAGAATGGAGTACTTGATAATCTGAAATAGACTTTAAGATACGTTTGTTTGGAGGTGTTTCACACAGCTCCTTGAAAATTTGTTTGTATCCAGAAGAAAAGGATTCAGCTGGCTTCTATCTCTGCTTTCCTCTTCATCTTTCCTGGACTTCTGCTCTTTAAACCTTAACAAAAATTTTTGCAGCTAGCAGAAAAGATGATACTTTCAAACCTTAAGCGAGTCAAGTCCAATTGAAAAATGCAGGATAATTCTTCAAAGACCAGGGTTTATTAATAAGATTCATAGAAGCCAAGGCTAGTGTCATTTGAACTATATCTTGCAAACTTAAATATTTTTTTTATTGGAAACTATTTTGCAATTTCACAATTAATTCCTACTGTAAGTCTGATACGGTACTATAAAGTGCATATGTTTAATGCATATACTGTAATAATACCATTAACAAAATGTTAAAATATAATTAGCATGCATTTGATAGTTAGGAATGGATTGGAAAAGATGTTTCAACAAGCTACACATATATGTGTGAAGTCAAACACTCCAATTTTTTTTCTGTGTGTGAAAGTCTTCATGATATCATAATTTTATAAAACTATAGACCAGAATCTGATTAACTGATCTGGAATGAAAAGGAAAACTATACTTTTCTTTATATAAAGTGTATTTTATATCTATATTTATACCTATATCTATACCTATACCTATACCTATATAGATATATAGATATATAGATATATAGATATAGAGATAGATATATAGATGATATATAGATATATAGATATATAGATATATAGATATATAGATATATAGATATATAGATATATAGATATATAGATATGATGCACAGGAAAGAATTTTTTTTTATTCTAGTTTTCTGAATATTTATTAAAAAAGAAGATCTTGACTATGGCTTCAGTAATACAAATAGGAAATCTGCTCAGTGGAATGAATATGCCTTGTACCAGTGTAGGGTTATTTCCCTGCCAATGGAAAAATGAGCTTCACTACTACAAGCTTCTTTGCAATGATTTCACAGCAACAAGAAAGTGGAAGAACCTTTTAAAAATGCAGGAGATTTGAAAGGCAGAGCTTTGGCCAAGCATACTTATGAAAATGGCTTTATACAGAAACTGCACTGAAACTTTTCCTAGATATCAAATCGGTTATAGATGTTTGTAGAAAGAATTATTCAGATCTCTTAAGGAATTTAAGCATCTAATGATTTTAAGGAACACCAAGATTTTCAAGGATCTTTGCTCCCTTTTGCTTCACCTATTTAGTCAAATTTGGAGATTAAAATAAAAAGGGGGGATCTTTTAAAGACTTTGCAAGATAAATCTATAAAATTGCTGTTAATGACTACATTAATGGAGTATTTTTCAAAAAACTATTTTTCCGAAGTAGGGGTAACCTAAATTACAGCTCATAAAATATTAACTTATACAGTTTAAGGACCATATTGCACTTTTGTAATCATATATGAGTTTGATTATTTCAGTAATGAAAATATACAATAAAAAAAAAGCCAACAAACAATAGAAGAGATCATAAAAGGTCAGGGTGAGTCTGATATTTGGACTGAATTTTTCTATACCATTGAACAAAGCTAACTGGCCTGAATAAAACACTTTTATCTATTGAACAGAGACTTTGAAAGCAAAACTGGTTTATTTCACACAGCAATTTAACTCAGTTCAAAGACACATATGATTAAGTTTCTTGCAGAGCTCTGGTGCAACCAGGTACTGACAGATGAAACAAGTATTTTCATTTTTGTTTTACCACCTGCCATAGTACTCAATTATACCTGATAATATAAAAAAATATATCATCATTTTTATTAATTTAATGTCAAGATGTTAACCTTTTCCAATATTATTTTTTTCCTGCAGTTTTCTGAGCACATGGCTCTTAATTCTTCCAGCTAAACTCCTCATGTTTTAACTGTAGATACCCAGAATAGGCATTTCTCACAAAGATAACATTCATTCTACCTTTTTGAAAAGCTTCTTGAACTTTAGAATGGCCCTCAGCTTTCTTCAATAGATTATTTGTTTCATTTATTTTTCTACTTTACATTCCTAATTTTCAAGGCTGCCATTAAAAATCAATTTGGCATTTTACCAGGCAGAAGCAAATAGGTAACTCATAAAAGACATGGAGTCTAATACGTTTAGAAACTGTGCAAAAGCCCTATTATTTTCATTCTGTAGAGGAAACCCAGACTTTGATAGACTAGCAGAAAGAATTACCAATACTCTTTTTGTTGTTGAATTTCACTAGGCAGCTATAAATGTTAAACAGAGTGTTAAGCAGAAGGCGGAAATTTGAGACTAGTTTTCAGCAGGTTTTGTTTAAATTTGTCAAAAATAAGTTCTGAAGAAGGTATTTGGCTTGCATTTGGAAGAGTGATAATCCAGTCACTACTTTTGCATCACATGGAAGCAATAAAGATAAAAATGAAGGCAAAATTGCATATTATATTAAGATCCAATTTGTAAATATCAAACTATCCATATGGGTTCCTTACTTGTCAGTCCTTTCATCTGTAATTTACTCCTCATTCATATTTTTGGACTACTCTATATTTAATTCTGTCAATTAGCAGATCTTTTCAGTTTAGAACTTAAACTTTTGATTTACCAGTTACTGCAAAGATTTTTGTTAGATGTAAGAAAGCAATTTATTTGACCAAAAGACTCCAACTGTTAAGAAAATGAGAACCTGAAAATATTTTGTGATTCTGGCTGCAATTCAATAGCTACCTACATAGAATATAGTCTAGCCCATTACACAACACTTTTGGTATTTTTCTTATACATATAATCATGAGTGCTATCAGTACATAGGCCTCACTGGTGGTGATAATCTAAATAAGGTAAGATTTTTTTTTTTTAAAACCCACAAAGAATTGTATTTAATATTTTTGTCTTCCCAAGGCTGTGCCCAGAAGAGAAATTAGTACATAATCTCTGACAAATTGAATTAAACCAAATGGGATCTTGAATAAAAATAATATTATTTAAGTCATAAAATGTTCTACTTGAACATGTTTAATCCAAATGACTTATTTTTAGTACTGCCAAGAGCAATACAGAGATATTTGCAACTATATTATTGAATTTCTGCTTAAAGCCAAATAAAGGCAAATGCTTTAATGCTTTTATAGAGATTACATTTATGTAATATAATATAATATGCATACATATCTATGCATATACCTATCTCTATGGCATTATTCTGGTGCACAGGGGTCTATTTGTGTAGGGAGGAGGGTGAGTAAGTGGGACCTACATCATCAGTATTTGAGAAGGTCAGAATATGCCAGTTGTTTCCAGC
Source organism: Pseudopodoces humilis (assembly GCF_049639895.1). Classification (NCBI taxonomy): domain Eukaryota; kingdom Metazoa; phylum Chordata; class Aves; order Passeriformes; family Paridae; genus Pseudopodoces; species Pseudopodoces humilis. The sequence continues at coordinate 107,021,912 of NC_142201.1, read as the reverse complement.
AGAAGCTAATAGACTGGCCTGGGAGTGGGGATTGATCCAGTGATCCATAGGATCTGCAGCACACAGCACAGAAAATATGCCAGGCACATATTAAACCCAAAAACTTTAGTTCTTCACACTCTGTCATGTAGCAAAACTTATAAGGACTCCTTTTTATGGGTCAAAATATACATTTATGAGCAGTAATATTTTGCCTAAGTGGTATCTCCCTTAAAACTGAGTAGGCTGGTAAGAAAATGCCAGGATATGCACCCCCAGTCTACAGAGAAAATGACTCTCCTCTCTCTGTGTGTAGGAGTCTCTTCAGAAACCGGCAGCTTGATCTTGATTTCTTTACGCTGTGACCCTTCTACACTCTGTTAAAGGGAGAGAACCCTAGCAATGCCTTAGAAAAAACTCCTTAATTTCTTGTGCAGTAAGCTTCCCGCTCAGCAAAGTACATAATTATGGAGTTTTTGATCTGGGATTCCTCCTCTCCCCAATCTGATGTCCATGGGGAGTCTGGGGTGCCAGTGAACGTGTGCTCCAGTGTGGCTGCTCTCTTTTTCCCAGGCTAGAAGAACCACGGTTCTCAAGAAGCCCAAGAGCTACACACAGCATGAAAACCCACATGAAATTGCTTTCATTTAGCCACTGTGGTAGATTCTATATGGCCTCAGTGCATGCAAGGTATAGGAGAGTTATGAAGTCAGCTTAAGCCCTTTTCTAGGGGTTAAAATAAACTACAAATAACATTGGCTGCAGCAACATATTTTTCCCTTAAAAAAAAAAAAAAAAAGGGTTGTTTTGGGGTTTTTTTCCCTCATACTACTGATGGAATTTTTTTTTCCAAGATTTTATATAATGTTTTCACTGAAAAAAAAATTCTAGCAATTTAAAAGATTTCCACTACCTGATAATAAGAGCAAGAAAAATTGCATAGGTGTAGAGAATTTGACAGCTTCTTTATTTGGGTGAGTTTTGTTTGTTTAATTTTTGATTTGTTTGAGCTTTGTTTTGGTTTGGAGGGTCTTTTTTTGGTAGTAAGGCATGCAAAGCAAAAGAACTAAAGCTCTGCTTTTGCCATATTGACACATATAAACTTTCACTAATGCAAAAGTAGATTGGATTAAGTCAAAGTTGAGTATGCAACGAACAGGAGCAGGGCCAGTTCAAGGCTGAAGTAGTGTTACCTTACAAGCTTGATCCAAAACCATTTCAAATTAGTGGCATGGGTTTTATGAAATTGTATAAATTAAATATTGTTTCAAAAGTGTTCATTATTGAAGATCAGAATAAAAGGAAAGAATAAAATACAAGAAACTTGCAATAGGATTCTTTAGTATATTGCATATGTATAGTCTGTGCTGTTTTTCTTATATAATCTACTGAATGTGAACCTGTGCAAAATGTGGCTCTGGGATTTGGAGACCCATTTATGTCAGGTTATGTACATCAAAATCTTTGTAGCATGTGGCCTTCTAATCTGCCAGAATCCTAGCTTACACTTAGTAAATGAGTATCCAAATACCTTTTCCTGAGCTGCTTCACAGAAAAAAAAATCAGCATTATTTTTAACAGGGCATAGTACCCAAAATAATTCTGGAAATATATGTTGAACACTTGAGAGAAGTGGGTTTTAACTACTAACAATGCTATGGTAATTTCAGGAGGTGAATTGCATCATACATTCACTTCTATGTAATTAATTTTGATTTCTTAGAACTTAATATCTTAATTTCTTAGACTACAAAGATTAATAAACTAAGTTTACTAAATTTCGGTTTTTTAAAGCTTTTTAAAGATTCACAGGATATCTCTACATCATAAATAACTTAATGGTCATAAGTGTTATAATTAAATCACTGCTTTCTTGTTCAGGCATGCTGAATTATCTTTAGGACACTAAATTGTGTGTATTGGTTCATGATGTGTTCACTGTTCCTTTCAGTTCTGTCACTCATTTTGAGACAAGATTTAAAAAAAGGTGAGGTGAAAGTGGCTGTACATACATTGGTCGCTTTGCAATCCGAAATCTACCTCCTGAGAGAATTATGAGAACAGATGCACAAAATTTTCATATTGTTTTCCAGTTCAGAAATTCTGCATTGAATTCATGCAATTAAATTGTCTTTACTTGTTTCTACAGGTTGTGGCTTGTTGTTCCAGTAGTGTTTTAATTGATTTAATGCACAAAATGTCCGGGGGGGGGTTAAGATTTTTGACTTGATGTTACAAGTTAGATGCCACAGCACAAGGACAAGTTATGAGGAACTTTTAGGTTCCAACCAATTATTTGGGCAGCACAGATGGCCTGCCTGATTATTAGTTATTCTCTGGCAAGTCAGAGGTCAAAATGGGAACAATTTCAAGTGAGGATCTGGATTATTTATTCAAGAAAAATTCAACAACTTTGACTTAAAATTCTGCAAGCATGTATTTTTTCTTAAGCAAAATTCTGAGGAATGTAGAAAGGCTAACTGAAAAATTGATTGGGAAGTAATTATTGTGACTGGCTTCCATTATGTAAATTCATGAGAACAATCGTCCTAAAAATTTTTGAGTTCACCTTTCCTTTGCTTTATCAGGTAGCCAATATTTGATGCCTTTGCATTTCCATTAGGAAAATGCACTATGGATTAGTTGTCTTCTGATATAAATGAGTGTCATCTATAATAATGCAGAGGAAGCTGAACAAAACTCAGCTTTTCTGTTGAAGTGCCTGTTTGTTTGACTTTGCTGAAGTTATGATGGCTGTTTGTTTCTGCTCATTAAAGCACTTCCAGCTATCAGGATGTTGTTTCTGGTATTGCAGGCTATCCTAAACTAATTCTTTGGTCCCTGTTCTTATTTTCTAACAAACATGCAGCCTCACACAGTAGCTTTCTGTTCTTAAAGTTATTGTCAGAAGAATTGTGATTATCTAAGCCTACCTAAGCCTGAATGATAGGCTACAACATTGAATTTAAGTAGATCTGTGATGGAGCAAATATGTACACAGAAGGAAAATCAAGGAAAAAAAAAATAGTAGTAGTATGGAAACCTTCTTGGAATGAAATTGTAACTAAGTTTTGCTTCAAAATTTCAGTATTTCAAGCTATTTCAGTAGGTTGTTTTTCATTTCTCAAATTAAAAAAAATTCTCAAAATAATGGTTAAATGACAGAATCCATCAGTTGTGAAGAAGTGGAAAAAATTTAAACTGAATCATTAAGCAACTTGCTTTATTAAGTAATTTTGAACTTAAAGCAGCAATTTCAAAATTATGCCAAATTCCATATTGTCACAACTCCCACTTCTTCCACAATTCCACCAATACCTTTCTCTCAAGAATATCTCCTTTGTCATGTGTTACCATCTCTTTCCCTTGGCCATGAAACTTTGAAACACTTAATGGCTTAGAATCACTTAATTGCCAAAGAAGGATCTTGCCAAACACATTTTGAAAAAGCTGAATACAGAGAAGGCTAACTGAATTACTTTTGTAATGATTCTAAGAATTCCTGACTTTTTCCATGAGCTCCCTTACCTGATCCCACAGATGTCACTCTTTGGATTAATGCTCAATCAGTGTATTTTTCACACTCAGAATTTACGTAGATCTTCCAAGATTGGGGAATGGAGGCGGTGGTCACCCCATTATCATTCTTCTCTGCCGCTCCTTACTCCTCACAGTTTTCCCCAGCTCCAGCATGGGTCCTGCCCACAGGCCCCAGTCCTTGGGGATAAACCTCCAGGAAAACCCAGTTGCTCCAGGTCACATCCCTCTGCTCCACCACAGGGTCCCCCATGTCTGCAGTGTGGTTATCTGCTCCACAGGCTGCTTCAGCATCTGGAGCACCTCCTCTTCCTCCTCCTCCTCTCACCTTGGTGCTCACAGGGCTGTTTCTCACACATTTATGGTCTCTTTTCTCCCTGTCCAGCATTTTCTCCCCTTCCTTAACAGTGTTTTCCCAGCAGTGCCACCTGTTTGGTTGATGTCCCGTGGCACATCCATCATGGATCTGGCTCTGTCCAGGCCAGGGCAGCTCCTGGACCTCTGTCACAGATGCCACACCTGCAGCCCCCTTGCTGCCAACTCCTTGTCACAGACACCCCCCATTTAAATACATCATCCCTCTTTTCTTGTAGCACTTTTAAGGTTTTGCAGTGCTGGCTTCCCCACTTCAAATCTCATATTCTTGCAATCCATCAATAACCTAATTTAACATTGAATCTTAGTGATTAAGCTGAAAATGTGCTTTGAAGCTTGTATTTGTGGGAGGTCTGGGATTTGCTTCACAAGTGACAAGCTGTATGAGCTGCATAATATCATTTACTATCTCTCACAGGTAGAGGTAATTCCTTATTCTCCTTACTCTGGAAAAGAAAAACAAATTTAGGAGTTTACAAGCTTTATTGCTTGTCCTGCAATCATCAACATTATTTTAAGAGCAATGAAGCTTTTTTTTAAATTTTTTTTTCTTTTTTTTTTTCAAATAAACCAGCAACCTCTGATGCCCATGAACTCATGCTAGACATGCAGGAATGAAAATGACATTTTTGTGGATGCTGCATGCCATGCCCTGCTTACAGGCTCCCAGGGCAGTGGTCACAGCCCCAAGCCTGCCAGAGCTCAAAAATATTTGGACAAAGCTCTCAGGCACGTATTGTGACTCTTGGGGATGGTTCTGTGCAAGGATTTGGACTCTATGATCCTTGTGGATCTTTTCCAACTCGGCATGTTCTGTGATGATGTGATACTATTTAATAAGTAGCTTGTGCTAATAAATATTATTTAGTTCTGCATCCTAATCCATCAGATATTTATCAAGCTGGACTGTGTGCTGTGAGACTTAGCTCAGTGATCTTATCTCATTTATTTGAGTAATTCTGCAGTGATGGAGAGTTACTCTGTGCTTTCCTGCTGCAGCTCCTCAGTGAATGTTCACCCAGGGCAGGGGAGAGGCACATTAAAAACATTATTCCACTAATGTGCCCCCTGGAAAAAAGGATCAGTGGGAGTTCCAGCAGAGTAGTGTCTCATACAGGCTTTGGAGGAAGAACTTTGCCCTGACTGGGGTGAAAGTAGGAGGATGCAGAGGATGCACCCTCTCTCTTAAACATGAGAAGCGGTGCCTCAGCTTTATGCAGCGTATCTATTCTGCATGGAAAGGCATAATGAAATCTTCCAGCTTACAGGTGGGATTTTGAGTCACAGAGTAAATGGTTTGTCCACAGTCACATAGCTGAAACAAGGAATTGCAGTTGGATTTTTGAAAATGCTAGCCAAAACCTTTTTTCTGTGCTCTATTTTTCAAAAAATAACCAAATCAAACCAAGAACTAAAATGCCATTGATATTGCAACACAGTATGAATATTAAACACCCATCAGTTATTGGAATTAACTTCAATGGTTATTAAAATGCACACAGATTTAGACAGTCATTCAAATGTATATTTTTGTATGTATTTGTGTTCAAGCAGGATAAGGCTCAATAGTGCTTGTTCCCTGAAGTTTGACCTGGACTTGTTTCTAATTTATGAACCCTAATATTTAGCAATATAAAGGCTAATGTTGTTTATAGGTTTTCAATGCTAATAATTCTGTTCTGTTGTATAAATATGTACTTACATTGGAAAATCCTTATGAAGCTGAATTAAAGGAAAATGTAAATATCTGAGTTAATTTTTTGCACATTTTCAAGCACATACCAGAAGGGAAGAGCAAAATTGGTCATTATGAGTACATAGTGATGAAAAATGGCTAGACACAATAAAGGATAATTTCTTTGGTTTCCAGAGCATAATGGAGTATGAATCATATTTAAAATTAATGACTGAGAAGACAGATCATGATTTGAATGTCATCAGTAGCTATTTTACTCCTCCCTAGAGCTGCAACAAGCCTTTAATGAGAGATGAGTTCCTGCAAACAAGCCCTTCTAAGCTGTCTGGAAGCTCCTAATTTACAACAGAGTTTTAGAAAATGCTTTATTTTTACCTTTATCCATGCTTGGGGCAAGAGTAGCAGACTGGGAACATCACCTTACTGTCCAGCAATTAATGTGAAGTTGTTTGTTTCCAAGTAATTTTTCAAACACAGCTTCTTTGAGGGGTGATGTTGGCAACACATGTCCATGTTATTGTCTCTATTTATGTGATTACCTTTGAATTCTGTCACTATTTGTGTGGGGTAGACATTAAGTAATAGGTCTTTTTCAAGAAAAAGGCATCCTGATATTTTTGATAGGGCAAGATATTGAGCAGCAATGAAAGGGGGGAATTGAGGTGGTTTTTTACTTCTACATGTATGCAAAGTTGTTGTTTTTCCAGCATCAACAACAGTCCTGTATTGAAAGTTGAAGTCTGCTATTGGAGATCAAGCTTTGATCTCCAATAAAAAAGATCAATTGAATATCTTTTCAATAGAAAAGATGAAGCAGACCTTCTGTTTCAAAGGACTGCAGGTTAGACCTCTCCTGACATTCAAACTTTGTGTTTACTGAAGCTGGTGTGTACTTTCAGTTCACAGGTTGTCCTTAAGTTGTTGGAGTTATTACAGTAGTGTATTACCTTTCATTCTGCCCACCAAATCTCTCATGGCTCATTTGGCCTGCACAATGATGTTCTGTGAGATTGTTTTCATTTTTCAGTAACTTATATCACAGAGCATCTCAGATTTAGCCATAACTCTATTTTCACTGACAGGCTCCTCTCTCCCCTTCCTTTTGCAGCTGGCTCTTGAGGGGAGCACTCATAAAGCATGGCCACTTAGGATCTCAGTTTAAAGGACCTGACAAATTACACCTTCAAATAGGCACGGAGGCAGGATCACATGTTGAAAGCAGGCATTGGAATGGTTTATTTTTACAAACAGAGATAGACCAGAAAGGATACTTTCATGTATAATGGCTAAAATAATAGTCAGACTACTGGTTTAGTGCATCATTCTTTATGCTGCACTGTCCTATTTACAGTCTTGTAACACCAGAAAAACACTTTCTATTGTATTTAGGTTCTCTTATTTTATGGCAATAAGTAGAAAGATACAGAAGCAATTCTGCTAAAGGTAGCTGATATTTTGTTGAAAAATGTTCCCCTTCACATCATTACAGTATATTGTTTTGCAGGAGCTGGAATGGTTACAGTGAAAGTTAAGAACTCTGGTGATCTGTAGCTTGGCAACTACAACACTGGCCTGAGATCTGGAAGGCACAGACATGCTCAAGTTATTGTTATGGTGAAAAAATTTCTGGGGATATACATATATATATATATATATACACAAGTATATATATATGTAAATATAAATACACATAAAATATATATATATATATGTATATATAGACACACATATGTGTGTATATATGTATATATATGAATATGTTTATATGTATAAGTATATGCATATGTAGTACATATATATATACATATATATATGTATATATGTGTCTATAAAGGAATATATATTTGTATATATATACATGCACATATATATATATATATATGCACATGCCTACATAAATATATGTATTATATATATATATATATGTGTGTGTGTGTGTGTTGTGTGAAATAACAACAACAAAGTAAAATCACCTTCCTGCATGCTACTTTTGTACATTTCAGGGCACAGTATCCTGAGTACTACATGGCAGGATTCTGTCATCTTAATAAATACATCCTGAAAGAAAAAGGAAAGTATTTGAATATATCCCACTCCCAATATTTTGTATCATTTTCATGATAAGCTTACTTCTTATTTCAGTGTGATGAAAAGCTAGGTGTTAAAAATTAGAATTTAAAAGAGAAAAGTGATTGGTGTCTCGTGATCAGTTCTAACATCATTTTCCATTTTCACTGCCAAGGAGGCTCATGAACTACATGGAGTAACCCCCTCTGCTCCTGGTGACTCCTCAGTTAACAAGGCACAAGGACTAAAGGAAAGTACTCATATTTTTCACATCTTGTAAGGGATGCTAATATTGGGAAGTTCACGGGGACATGAATAAATGGAAGGCATTCTCTGCTGCACAAAGACAACCAGTGGAAGTTACAAAACTGCTACTTCTAAAGGTAATTGCCTCTAGGAATTTCTCTGTTGCACTTTTTGTTTTGCATGAGCCACACAGTATTGTCCTGTGTGGGAGTAGTTCTAATGGCTTAGAAATGCAATCCAAACTATGTATGAACTAATGAGTTCTAATGCTCATAGAAACACATTAGAAAAACATTACACAGGAGCAATAATTTGAGATCCCAAACACGTTTTTTCCCCATTATTGATATTTTAAAATGCAGAAAGTGCTTCTGTGAAGCATGAAGGATGGTCAGGGTTAGCTAATGAGGCTGATAGGTACAATTGCTGCACGCTTGATCTGCCTTGGACCCTAATTCTTATTTGGACTTGTCTTATTATTTTGTGGGTGTTAAGTCTGTCCAAGCTCATAATCAATAGATATGGTCATTCACAGCGTTTATGTCTCTGTCTTGGATAGCTGGAACAAAGTGATCAGAATGTAGTTTGCTAGGTTCATACAGAAAATTTCTTATGGACAATCTGAGCAAACTAATTGCTGGCATTAACATGGGAGTCATATGAGCTGTGATAATGACACAGATAATGAACCCCCCCAACTTTGGTCATCACTTCATTACCTACAGGGTCAGAAATGAATTTATTCAAACCTCAATTGCATTTTATAATTGGCTATTTGTACCTGGGAAGATTTTGGTACTGTACAGTATCTTCAGGTATCATCCATTGACTGTAAAAGTGCTATAAGTGCATCAGAAAAAAGAATGCTGGGGACCCACTGTCACAGTCTGTTGGGAAATGGAGAGTTAAAAACCCCATAATTTTTGGTCACACATCTTTGAGCTTTAGAGGAAACAGTCTGAACTGACAGCTTAGCAACAGCTTAGCAGATCTATAGAAACTGTGTATCAACAAAATGGTGATAGCTTGAAGTTGCATGAACATAGTGAACCAAGCAGGGCTGTGCTTTGTTAAATGTAGTTCTGTTTGGTTGATATGACGACTCAATCTCACAGCGAGACAGCAACGCTCAGGCTGCATTTCTCTGTAAACTGTATGAAAAGCCTGGGGAAGAGTATGATTTTAATTTAAGCTGATTTTGCAAAGCCTATCGACTTGGGTTTAGGCATTCTGAGTTCATTATCCCAGGGAAAGAGGCACGGGTGTCTGGCAGTGCCAGGAAGTTAAAATGATGCCCACAGCAAAGAATTCTGCCAATATCTCCGGTGTGAAATGTGGCTTGGTGCTTAGTCACACCCAGGCCCCTTTCCCAGGAAGAGCTCTTGTACGGTTGGCAGGCACCTCTGAGCTGACCAGGGGTGCTGTTTCCTGCCCTTACACACCCACAGAGGTGCTAGTTCTCCATTTCCAAAAACACATTCCTACAGCCAGTCACCTGTAAAAGGTGGAAAAATTATACTAATAGCCACGAGGTGGCCAGGAAGAGTTTTCTTAAGTATCTCTTATGCTGCACTACTCATTTAAACAAGGAGCTGCTGAGCAGGACTGGCTATTATCTGGACACCAGCCCAAGGAATTACTGGATTTCCACTAAGGCATTTCAGTAGTTTGGGTTAGATGTTTAAGCAGTAGGAAAATTACTTAGAGTAGGCCTAAGTCTAAAATGTGATCCCAAATCTCCTGCTCTCTGGTTGTCTAGAGTGCCATGGCTTTTATTTGCATATTTTTAGGGACCATGGGACTACTTTTGTTTGAAATAGCTAAAATCAGATCAAATGTCCACTGTAGTAACAAATTCTGGAAGCTCAGCACACACCCTCAAGATTAGGTAGCTGTAGCTACCCTCTTCACATTTTTTCCTGGACAAATGAGAATAAGGAGATTTTTATCTTTGGAGAAAGGCTCCTAATAAAAATACATATCAGTTTAGCTAAAGAAGAATTAAATCAAATCATGTTTAAGTTATTCCAAGTGTTTTTCTTATCTTAATTAAAAAAAAAGAAATCAGATGGAAACCAATTACAAAAAAACCCCAAACCAATCCCTCAACAATAGTAAAGAAACTTACAAAGAAATAATAAATAACAAAATAACTTCATTTAAAATTTACCTTTCTAATTATTTCTGCCTCCAAAATTATTCCATGAGTAAATGTCAGTGAAGTATATTTAAATTTTTCATTTAAATAGTGGAAAGCAGTCATAATTTTTTTCCCTCAAGCTTCTTAAACCAGAGATTTCCAATCACTTTTTTTAACATAATAATTGGAAAAGCATTCACTTACTCTGTTTTTAATCTAGCTAGTAATGAGTTCACTCAAAGTACACATTGATTTTATTATGGAAGTCTCAAGACAATTTTAAGTTTTAAAATCAGTCTAAGAATTTGGTATTATAAGACTACAGTCCTAAAAAAATCAAAGTGGAATAACTCTATAACTTCTTAGAACTTAGTATTATTTCAAGATATGATATTTGGCCATAAAGCTTCAAGGCAAAAATTGCTGCCCCAGCATGGCATAGCAGAGGGATATCTCTGCTTATCATGCCAGCAAACAGGTGAATCTCATCCAAAGATCTCTACAAACTCTCCTCACATGGTGGATCTGGGCCATAACTTTGCTAGGACCTTGTCAAACCATACATGCTGTGCTTTTTATATTCCTACAAGACATCCCATACACACTGGGGCTTTTTCTGGTTTTCCCAGGAGGAGCTGTGCTGTTCCACTGTGATTCTTCTAGGAAAACAGCATCCAGCACCTGTCTGTCCTTGGCAGAGAGCTGCAGCCTGCTCACTGCCTCCTCCTGGGCAGATTTTAGGGCAAGGACACAGCGTTGCTGTGTTGAAGGATTTGCTGTAAGCTGGAACTGATACTCCCAGGGGCTGGAAAAGAAATGTAAACTCAGTGATCAGGTGATGGGAAAGAAAAGGAGAAAAGAAAGTTGCTTCAGGTCTGCCCTACTGCCTGCATACTGTCAGACCTTGTGGGAATTTTAGATTAAGTTTGCTGCCTGAATTTTTTGCTAGTAACAGAAGGGAACAGTATCAGGCAATTTTACAAGTGTGGCTGCTGCATTGAAATATTAATTTTATTTTTTTTTCCTTGTACTTTTGACCTGTGAGACAGTCAACTCCCTGTTCTGAGAATTAAAGCAGCAATGCAGTTTAGGCTTCAGCTGTGAGAAATGGAGAATTCTTGATATGACAATTGGTGGGTTAAGCATTTGTTTAAAACCAAAACCAACATAGGCAGCTAAATTGCACCATCTGGAGCAAGAGGCAGATGTAAGCATCTTTATTTAAGAATCACTTTCTTATTATTTATAAAAGATGCGTGGCATTAATTCACTCCTTTTTTTTTTCCTTTTTTTTTTTTTTTCAGGGAGCATCATTCATGGGAAATAGCTTTGTGTAGACATCTGGAATAGAAATTTCTTATTAATTTTATATAATAAATCCAGAATAAATGCTAATGATTAATAGTCAAGATTGCTTAAGGATTTCAGATGAGCTGACAGCTTGAACAAAGCACAGGCAGATGCTTCAGACAGGCCATAAGGAAGACTGATAATTATAAGCAAAGCCAGGGAAGTGACCTTTTATTGTGGCAGGAACTGCAAGCACCACCACACTCCTCACCACCACACACCCCACAAATTACACCACATCTAGACAACCTTGCTTTCCAGCTGGTACTCTGTGCCTTTCAACTTTAAGCTGGGCATTCAGAAACTGAGGCACATAAAATCATCTGTCATCTTCCAAATTTTATAAAGTGGTATTTCCATAAGAATGCAGTCGTTTTGTTTTCACAGTACTAATTTGTTGTCAATGATTAATGAAATGGTAATCAGTTTTTACAGGGTTTGTCTGGCAAAATGACTTTGTTCATTCAGTGTTTACAGAAAAGTAGCATATGAGAAATAATTTATATGTGATCCTCAGAAAGTTTTTAAGCTTCAACCAAGTTCATTCAAAGTGAACATATAAAGATAAAATAAGGCAGTAATCTATGTATATTCAGCCAGAAACAGACTATGATTTAGAGCCTCTTAGGATAAAAAATAATGAATGAAAAAGACTGCTTAATTAAAACTTAACATTAAGTTGTGCTCTTTTATAAAGGTCTATCTAATTCTGTACAATTTTTTTCCAGACAGAAGGCATGCAAAAGATAGATTATACTAACAGAAAGAAAGAAAAAAACTTCTGTGAGACTGAGGGGACCATTAATAAAGCAACCATTAGCACATTTATAGAGCTTTGATACAGGAAGATGTAGAGAAAAAAAAGTGTTTTAAAGAAGCTGCCACCAAAGAAACATAGAAAAGTTTAATTTTGAATATGTGTCTATTTTTTTAATCTTAAGGACTCTGATTTAGCTCCAAACATAATTTATGGTATGTACAATTAAAATTTCTGCCTAAATATAAATGTGCATTATACTGCCTATCCAAGGAAAGCTACCTGCTCAATTCTTGTGGAGTAACCTAACACACCAAGAAAGGCCAAGATTATTTGTTCTTCGGTAGATCTTTGTCTTTAGTGAACATGTAGTCAGAGTCAGGAAGCTTGGATTTATCACAGTCAAAAAATTAGGCCCTAGCAATCTGCTCGGTAAAATTTAATTTAGATTCAATTAGTGATGCACTGTAGTCAAGATAAACGGCTTCAAGAAGTTGTTGTTAATACTGAAGGGGTAAAAGTTGCCTTTGTTTAATTGGAACTCCCACTGACAGCGACCCACAAAGATTTGCGTTTCGGGTTGGGTGGCTGCAGCCAGCCCAGGCTCAAACCAGCTCCTGGGGCAGGTGAGCGCTCCTAACAGCAAGGTGACAGATATTTGCATTATCAGCAGCCATCCTGAGTAGCCTGTCCTCCTGGTCTTGTGTCTAAACTTCTGTGTTACCTAATCCAGTTGCTTTTCACATTAATTTGTCATAATTATCTTTACACATCTGAGGACAGAACCTGATTAATCTCTATCACTATTATTTTTATATCCAATTTTATATATATTTCTATCACCATTATCACCTTTATTTTTCTTTTACAATGACTCTTTGTAATTTATAATGATGAAATAAAACTTTTGATGACCAATATATTAGTCCTTTATAATTATCAGTTTTAAAAAAATCTATCTGTGTATTTATCCATTGTCAGAAAACAGCTATTCTTATTGTTACTCAAAAGTGATAAAAATCCAGGAGAAAGAAAACCTATCAACAGGTTTAAATGTGGCTTAATGGTCTCAAACTGCTTTCAGAATATCCTAATTTTTAATTAGTATTTTTTGAAAACAGACATGTTCAGCATGGTATAACTTTCTTCTCAGTTAAAAAAACAAAGTTAGAAATTGATCTTTGCCCCACACATTGACACACCTCTGCCTGGGGTCTGAGAATCCTGTAACAAGACTGGAATGGCTGAGGAGCATCTCTAAGCCAAATACCTTTTTTCTTATAAGACAATGATGTTAGATGTTTGCTCTTGCAATATTATTTCTTTCAGTGGCGTGGTAGACTTGGGATACCTTTAGTTTGCTGCTCAACAGTTCATTTCTTGATTGCAGTTATACCTTTTTCATTACCTTTAAGAGCTTTGCTACAGAGGAGCATATGGTATTGGCTAAGACTTTAATGAGATATAGAACATGCCAACAAAATGCATGTTAAATTGCAATGACATACTTGTGTTGGTAGCGTGTGATGTTGTGCAATTAAATTCCTGACAAGACAATGCAAACAAATGCGCTTCAGCAAACCTGTGCTCACCCAGCTTGTCCTCAGGCTGGTCCAGGAGACAGGGAAAGTGGGAGGCTGCTAGGGGGAGGAGGGAGGGATTGGGTTTTTCCCCTGTCCTGCTGGACAATTTCATAAAATAACTTCATCCTTTTTCTCTGATTTTGCACAAGGATGTAATGAGGCATTGAAGTTCTAAGTACAACTGGTGTTGCAAAAGGATCTTCCAAAAGGGGTTGCATCTGTCTTACACACAGAGATTTTCAAGCACCTAAACAATAAAAACAATCAACAATGGACTGTGAGTGACATGTGACTTGCTGTAACCTGGAGCCATGCACACTATTTAATTAGCACAACTGAAAATTTTCCATCTGGGAATACGAAAAACAAAATTCTCTTCAGCTCAAGCAGTGGCTGTTGAGCCTGCAGAAGGGAACAGATAGCAGCACCCCTGAGTATCTCTGACACTTTGACTTTTGTGCCTGGACTCCCAAATCACCCATTTTTTGTAAGGAAGAGTAAAAGCAATAACACTAATAATATTATTGTGAGTAGCTCACAAGGTTTGGAAGGGTTTGGTAACATCATTACTCTGTCTTGGGAGAGATTAAAGAAATTAAATGTTAGATTCCTAGCCAAGGAATACAGATCCAAGAGACATAACCTAGGCTGGCATCATTTGATGGGTAAAATGAAGCTCTAAGTGCTCCATTAAGATTGTTCCTCTTGGGTCTTTCTAACACTCTCCAAGCCTCCTCTTGCCCTCCCCCAAATGCAGAGAAATACATGTCATAAAAGTAAAGCATGTAAACATCTTGTTTTCCTACCATGCCTTGGAAAAACAGCCAGTTAATTAAAAATTGCAGCTTTCATCCACTCAGCCTTCCCAAAGCTTCCTGAGTCTCATGGTGCAAATGAATTTGCTAGAAAAAAATTACATTTTGTCTAGTTATGAAGAGTTTATTCATGTTTATTTCACCTTGACAAAATTTGGAAAGCAAAAGGTAAGGAATACTCGCAGTCCAAGTTATTGAGAAAATGCATTTGTCAGGTACAAGATTTTTCTAGGAAATACCCCTAGACTTGAACTAGAAATAATCTCAAAAATATTCAATCATTTGTGATTTTAAGGAAATCCAGATCTCTTTGTGAACTTCATGGGTTGTTTGTTATATCTGTTGTAGAACTAGAACTCTAATCCTGGATGCAAGTTTACCTTTTAGAACAGGTCTGAATCAGAGAGAATCATTACAATTCCTGTTGTAGTATACTTGAGGGGAAGAAAATCAAAATCTGAAGAATAGCCATGACATCATCCATAACATACCTCTATGATATGTGACCTGCAGGTGAGTGCAGATGCTCTTAGCATATCTTTAAAGTAGATTACTCTGGAAAATCAGCTTCAGGAGCTGAATATTAGCTAGCTCTGGTTATCACACCGGATGCCAAAGTTTGCACCACGTTGATCTTCAGGATGCCTTCAGCAGTCAGACACCTTCACTATGTCCCACAGTGGCTGTGTACACACATTTGTGCACTGTGCTGTGTTTTTTACTAGTGATGTACTCTGTTAGCTGCTTCTTGAAAGACAGGGATCTCTGTCTTCATGCTACTAGCAGGAAAAACTTTCTTGTGCTTGGCAGAGCAAAAGGACAGTGATAGCATCTTCTTACAGTAGTGATGAAGCAAAAGGGAAAATCAGTTTATGTGAGTGGAGGATTTTCAGGGTACAGTTTGGTTGATACGATTCTGCTGAGTTCTGCAGCTGGATGAACACACCACGGGCACTCTCCTCTCCTGAGCTGTGTGCACGTACTGAGTACGTACTGAGCTGTCTGAGCACGCCTTCCCTGCCAAGGCTCCACCACGGCTGTGCTGCCATGGGAAGGCCAGGACAGGCATTCTGAGCCCCAGGGGCTGCTGAATTTGGATTATCCCCAACCCAGCTTACATTATCTCCTCATGGAGTGGTGAGGCCCAGAGAACACCCTTGCTATTTCCTACGTGTAATTTGTTTTTAGAATTCCTTTGGACTTGCAGTGCCTACGGTTTGTGCATTTGCTTTTGGCAGCGAGCTGTTAGGATCAATAAAGATTTGTGGAGATTTGATGTTTCTATGCCAGCTACTTTCTACAAAATATTATCTTCCCATCTTAGGGCAAAAAAAAAGAAGTGTCTTTGAAATCGTTCAGAGACCAAGGATCTGAGCAGAAGCCTGTGTGGATCTGACAGTGTGGGAAGATGATTGGAGAGGGAGCTGAAATATCCAGCTCGGCAATTTTATTCGTACTTGCTCCCTTGTACTCCCTATTCACACTTCTCCCTGCTGGCACACCCTTATTTATCTCTTACCTTGAGCCAAAGATACTGTGCTAGTCTGAGAGAAATTTTCCAAAGGAGCTGCAGCGTCTCCTTGAGATGATGGATCCCGGTAAAAAGATTCCTTTGTTCACTTGGTTATGCACAAAGCATCATCTGTTTCCTCCTAATAGGTTTTTCTTCTAGGTAAAGCCTTTTAACAATGAGAATTAGAAACAAATTATATTCAGCTATTCAGACCTTGCAAGGAAAGCACAAGGACTGTCAGCCTTATGCCTTTGCCTTTTCCCTTGTTTGAAAAGCAGGCTACAGGACAAATGCTGCACTGTGCCCTCTGCTCCCAAGTACATGAATGGTTTACATATATTTGTATATATTTATATATTCATTTATATATAAATAAATATATATAAATTAATAAATTCATATTTATAAATTTATAATAAATAACAAATTTATATTTTTTATTTATATATGATATAAATATTTTTTATATTTCTATATTTATATATATTTTTATATATATGTTATTTATATTTTTAGAAATATATGTAATCTGCATAATTATGCAAATTATGTAATCTGCATAATACATACATGTATATTTTGTTTGTAAATGTGCCAGTGATAACAAGACAGTAAAGTATATGGTAACAGCCTTTTCAGTCCATTTAGCCATTTCAGTGCATGAAAGGAAAGATTGTATATATTTGGGTGATTTTTTTCCACAGTGAACAGTAGCTCTTCAATTATTTTCTCACTGTCTTTATTGGGGCTATTTTAATCCACACAGGTTTTTGCAGGATGAGGATTGTGCATCTATAGTATGGGAGCATGACTGTCCATGAGTGTGGTACCTGGACAGCTGTGTGCTCAGAAGTTAATTTTGCTTTTTATTATAGGGAAGGACAAACAAGCACAAAACTTTGGAAAGGAGTCTCCCTCATTAAATATTTACCATTTCAGTTCCAGAGTCAGTAAAGGTAAGCTCTGAGTCATTACTTTTTATTTTTAGTATCCAATCTACTTAGAAATGGATGGAACGCAATAACCTTCAAATCCCTTCAGAAGTTGTGAGTTACATGAAATCATTTATTTGAAAAGCACCACGAGATAATGGAGGGCATATTGTGTTGGCCAGGTTCTGATAACAGGGAGTGGCTATGTGAGAAGCTGCTGGAAGCTGCTGGAAGCTTCCTCCATGTCCTGCAGAGCCAATTCCAGGTGGCTCCACCACTGACCAAGGCTGAGCCCACCAGTGACAGTGATTGTGTCTTGGGGATATATTAAGAATACATATTAAGAAGGGGGAAAAAATGTGTACAGTGACAGCCAGAGAGGAGAGTGAGAAGAGAATGTGTGAGAGGAACAGCCCTGCAGGCACCAAGGCCAGTGCAGAAGGAGGGGCAGGAGGTGCTCCAGGCACTGGAGCAGAGGTTCCCCTGCAGCCCCTGGTGAGAGCAGGGTGAGGCTGCTGTGCCCCTGCAGCACTTGGAGGGCACAGGGGAGCAGAGATCCACCCACAGCCCAGGGGTGATGAGCAGGAGGATGCCTGGAGGAAGCTGGAAACTCCATGGGAGGTCCATACTGGAGCAGGGTCCTGGCAGGGATCTGTGACCCTGTGAAGAGAGAAGCCCACGCTGGAGTTGATTTTCTGGCAGGACTTGTGGCCCCACAGGGGCCCCATGTCGGGGTAGCATGTTCCTGAAGGACTGTAGGCCATGGGAAGGACTCACATTGGAGAAGACTGTGGAGGAATGTCTCCCATGGGATTGACCCCATACTGGAACAGGAAGAGTGTGAGGATTCCTCCCCCTGAGGAGGAAGGTGTGGCAGAGATGTGATAAACTGATTTCAGACTCTATTCACTGTCCCCCTGCACTGCTGGAGGGGAGGAGGTTGAGAAAATTGGGAGTGAAGATGAGCCTGGAAACGAGGAAGGGGTGGAGGGAACCTGTTTTAATATTTATGTTTTATTTCTCACTATCCTACTCTGATTTGATTGGCAATAAATCAAACCAATTTCCCCAAGTCGAGTCTGTTTTGCCCAGGACAGTAATCAGTCTGTGATTTCTCCCTGTCCTTATCCTAATCCATGAACCTTTAGTTATATTTTCTTTCCGCTGTCCAGGTGAGGAGGGGAATAAAAGAGTGTCTTTAGTGTGAAAGTGTCCTGGCCTCCAGGCATGGTCAACCCACACAGAATTGCTGTTTAGGGAGAAATAAGGCACCTTATTCCTGCACATACCCATTTGCTGACTCCACTTTTCCCATATTTAAAATCAGAACTCTGGAGAGAAGAATACAAATTGATTTTGTGAAATTGTTTTGTGTTATGTTAATTTAAAATGATCAGCTAGCACAGCAGTAATGATCACAGAGGATTGTTCTTTTGGAACAAAGATAACATATCATTGATCTGATGCTTCAAAATTCATCAGAGACTTTTAAGGCCACAAGGGAGTGTTTTGATCAGCTAGGCCTGACTTCTCACACAGGAGAAGCAAAGAGAATTTCACTAACAATTCCTGCACAAGCTGTGTTTCTGGACAAACACAATACTTTTGTTTGCAGGGGCTCCTCAAAGTGGAAATAAGGCTTTCTGCCCCAGAGTTTATGTTCATCAGATAATTTTAACTTCTTTTCAAAGCATGGCTGAATAATTAATTTAAATTTATCTCTGATTTGAGGTATTTATTAAAATAATGCATGGACTTCTGGAAGTGAATGAAAGACACAAGTTATCTATGAACCTATGAGTAAAAAAAGTGAGCCAAAAAACATAATGAAATGCTGAAGTATCATCAACCCCCAGCGATGTAAAAAAAACATGCCACAGAAATAAATGCAAAGAAATAAAAAATGGCTACAGTCGTAATCCAGTGAAACACTAAAGTGTGCCTGTGACTCTAAATAATATGAGAAGTTTCACCAAAGGCAATGAAAGTATTAAAAGTTTCAGATGACATAGGCATGTCAAGTGCTTTAACAGATTGAATTTGAAGTGCCTAGTCAAAATCATTAATTTATTTTAGCAAGGAGGTAGAAGAGAGTTTATGAGATGGTCAGTAAAATAAATTTCAAAACAGAAGGAACTATAAGAAAAACCTCCTTTTCAACAGTTTGTGATGTCAGCCAAGGATCAACCTCAAATGAGGTTCCCAAAGTACTGCATAATGCACTTCTGGAAGCACTAGGTGCTACTGGCTCTGCAGAACATTCAAGCTAAAGAGAATGCTCCATTTTCAAGAAAACACTCTCTTCTGTTATTTTATTCTTTGCCATATTATTTCCTCTTGTTATAGTCTTAATTGTATTTTCAGTTACGCTGTTTTTCTTGCAATGTAGAAGCTTTTGGTGAGGCTGCACCATTTCTCAGCACCCAGAGCCACCCCTGCAGGTGGAATGTACCATAATATCTTTTCAAAGACTGAAGTGCTTTATTTTTGAAGAAGCCAAAGTACATAATTGAACAGAGGTGCCATGATTAAAGTGCAATTAAGGTTGTGAAGCCCTTGAGCATCTTAAATTGTGGCATGATACCATATTTATCAGGCTATAATCACATCTTTGCCCATCCAGCCATATTTTGCTTCTTCCCTACTCAAGATTAACCCTCTATCACAGTTTGATGCAGTTAAACTTACCACTTTTGTATATGACACCTTAATAATTCTGAGGTGGAAGAGTATGGACTAGAATTGCACAGAAGACAATCCAATGAATTGACAAGAACACACCCATGTTTAAGCATTCATTTAAAAAGATGCTTTTTTTTTTTTTTTACTGTTAGTGAATAATGGAGCTAATATAAAATTCTGACAGGCATAAACCTATTGAATAATTCTGATACTGCAATCTACAGGTGACTCACAAGCAATAAATTGAATGATGTTAGTTTTATGCAAGAAATAATCTTTTAAAAGTCAGAAAAAGGCATATGTATAATTCATGTGGTTAATATTTGAGGTATTTTGAAGGTAAGTTCACACATTTCTTGTGTCTACATGCACATGGTTTAAATAAAAAATAAAAGGAAGAAATGACCTTCAGTTAAAAAACTTGGCAACTAGCTCAAATTCTACTTCTAAATTTGACTTTGTCATGTCTGCTTATTAGGAATATAATTCATCACCTGAGAGTTTGCTCTCAAATACCAGTATCTATCATAAATCTCAACAGTTTTTCAACATATCAGCTTTCAGACATTGTCACAAGATCAGCTTCAATGACTAGGTCAAATTCCGGTGGTGGCAGATCACACTGTGGGCTCTTATGGTAGCCTTGTGAATCTGCTGAGGAACCAAACAACTGTGGTTCAAAAGATTTACTCTTATTTTGATGTTTTTGTCACATTTAGAAGCTGATTCAAGAAGATTCTGTGACCTGTACCTAAATCACAACAAAAGGTTGCCACCCTTTCACACAGACAGCCATAATTAGCTGTTAAAAGTGCTGTCCTGAGTTTCCCTGTCTTGTTTGTTTTTCCAGGTAGGAAGACCTGTTCTGGAGGGGAAACAAATATAGCCACCATGCATTTTTCCTTAGTAATAACTGCCTGTAAGCAGAGTAGATTCTTACATTTAGACACCTAGCAATGTTTAACAGATTTTTGCATGTTGTGATATTGTTATAGCATCAAGCAGGCAGTAAGGTCTGTACTCAAGTTAGGTGTTGAACAGACAGAGTCTGGCTGTCCAAACCAGACAACAGAGATCAAATCCAAAACTCCTTCCAAATTCAAAAGAAGGGGCTTTAAAGCAGAACAGTTTTCCCAATAGCTCATCAGACTGTGGACTAGAGATGCTACTGTGTTTTAGAGCTGAAGACTCAGCCTCCAGTGTTACCAATGCAATTACTACAATTTCCAAACAGTAGCTCCAACAGCAGTACAAAAGAGAATTGTACCTGTTGTATACAACCTTAAAATTGAAAATTTGCTTTGTTGGAGAGGCAAAAAATCTCTTAAAATGAGACTGTTAAAGATCATCTTAATTTCTATCTAATCCTGCTCCTGCTGCTTCCTCTTATCATTATTCATCTCCACATTTCCTTTTGAAGAGCAGCATGAGCCCCTTGTCCCCCTCCTTGGCTGCCTGCCTCCATAGGCTCAGCCACCACTGTGGGAGTTTCACAGGTTCTCCAGGCAGTGCTTTCCAACCCTTGTGTTAAAAGCAGGAGGCAGACAGAAAAGCTTCCCATGTTAAAGACAAATTTAGGAACCATTTTTGAGCCATCATCAGGGAGCAGCTTGGGGTGGACAAGACATATGGAGGATGTGAGGAGGGTAAATGTTTTTGACTACACAGCTGAAAAATGATTGTTTCTGAAAGGGGTGGGCTTGATAATACCAATCACTTTTTTCTGTGTCTGCAATGCAGGAGTTTCTCTGTGCTGATCTTGGCACTGACATTGAAATTGATGAGTGGCCTTTAGGTAAGTCACTTAATCAATGTGTTTGCAAAATGAGGATAATAACATTTATTTGCCTGCCTGAAATGGATGTAGTAAGGACAAACTGGTTAGTGCTGCGAAATGCTATTTATTAGTAATTGCAAGTACTATTATGCTGCGGACTTAAATTCCTTCTTGACTGGTAACTGAAATAGCTGAAGAACCAAATAAAAGTCTGAAATGTAAAGGTTTCAGCTAAGGTGGAGCTGGTTAACCTGCTTCCTTTTCATGAAGCTAATTAGGCTTTAACTGAAGCAATATACATCAAAAATGTTTCAAGCATGTACCTGCTCTTATTCAGAAATAGAATGAGAGGAAATATTGTGGGATTCATATTTGAGTCACTGGGTAATGTGCCATTGATAATGGGTCAAGGGAGAAACCCGGTGTAACACAGAAAAATACATGTTCAAGCCTCTGTTCTGGGATGCAGGTGCACTCAGGTGTCCTGAGAGCAGGATGAGCAGCGTAGATAAGACAGAATTAGATGCATCATTACCATTTTCAACCCAATTAACATCCCTGCTCTTCAGGATTAAATAAGGTCTGTAACTTGCCTTTTGGTATGGCAAGCTAAAAAAAAAAAATGAAGTCCTAAGGGGAGAAGAATGAATAATGCTGTGGAGCAGTATGAAGTAGATTAGGAAATGAATTACAGTAAACTGTCTTATCTGTGAGCTGGGCTTTGAGAACTCTTCTGAGGCCTCAGACTGCCCCCTTTCTCCCACAGATGTTTCTTTGAGAAGAGAGGAACATAAGATGGCTGCCTGGGGTGGCTAAAGAACCAGGTCCTGAAAAAAAAAATTTCTTTTTGCCATCTGTAATGCTACTAAGAATCATCCTGTTACAAACAATCATGTTTAGTTAATGAAGTAGTTAAAATAAACCTAGGCTGAGGCTTCTGTAACAACTAATAAAAGAGTCATAATTTGATCCTTCCTTATGTTTAGTGAAAGCTAACCAGCAGGGTAAGTACCTCTGACTTGACTAGAACTCAGGGGAATAACTGCTTCAGGAATGTTATACATATCTCACTTCAGCTACTTAGTATTTTCACGGTGAATTTGTTTGAAATTTATCAAGGAAGCAGGAACTCAGACTGCGATTGGCAGTACTTCCAAGAACACATAACAAGAGTTATGAAAAAAGAAGTGGTGGAATTGTTAACAGGGGAATGACTTACTTTGCCTTTCTCCAGTTTACAGCCTTGCTTTCCAATTTTAAGTTTTGCAATCCAAACTCAGGGCAAACCCAGCCAGGTGGCTGCATCTCCAGAGCAGCAGTGAAAAACGCAGTGGTTGCCGAGCGGGGCACCCGTGGCTCTTGGCAGTACTGCTTGGCATACTGTTGGCAGGATGGCTTCCTGCATGTATTGGAGAGGATAAACTTTCCACCAAGCTACAGAAGGAGAAACATTTTGCTTCCTTCTGTAAAACAGTTCTTGGAGAGATCGCAAGTCCCTGCACAGTGGTGTGGTACCCAGAGAGAACTGTCACACAGAGGCAAATGATCCTGTGTTAATAAGGCTAGAACAGAGAGGTGCCTCTTTGGGGCTCATCAAAACCTGCTAGCTGTAGGACACTCAAAGTAGGAAGAATCAGATGTACTGAAAGCCAGACATTAAAGGGATACATTTAGAAGGAGATTTATATTCAGAAATAAAGAATATGGGATGCCGTAGGCTCCTCAGGTTCAAAGGAGGGTGTCTCGGAGGAGTTCTGCTACAGTAAGATGTGGGCAGAGCCCTGTCACTCAGAAAGACTGCAATGAAGAGATTAGGCAGAGGCAAGGTCCAGCAACTGCTCTGATCCCACGGGAGACAGTGCTACTGGATATAAAGGCATTGCTGTCTGCCACTCAGTGAATGCTAAGAAAAATTTCTGGGAATATTTCGTCAAACTGGTAGAAGAACATGCTCAGTAATTTAATGTTCCTTTTGGGTTTTGATAATCATAGCCTTACAGGAAAATCACTCAAAATGACATTTGAATAGCTATGTCAAAATATCTAGCAGTGGCAGTGTGCTAAGTATCCACAGGTAAAGGGAATATCATGCAAGTTCAGTTGAAACAAGACGGAGGCACTCAATTTTCCAGCTATGAATTCTAGTCCCAGATTATCATGGTTCCTATGTTCAATTCAAATTCTCTCCCAAAAGAAATAGGTGCTGACTTGTTTAGAACAGGAATGTATATTTAAAAGTAAAATCTTCCTTCATTTCCCATGTTTTTACTTCATTAGACCTCGTTTTAACCATGAAGAAACCCAGTTTTTGTTGATACAGCAGC
The DNA here is from genome assembly GCF_049639895.1 of Pseudopodoces humilis. NCBI lineage: Eukaryota > Metazoa > Chordata > Aves > Passeriformes > Paridae > Pseudopodoces > Pseudopodoces humilis. The sequence continues at coordinate 106,998,139 of NC_142201.1, read as the reverse complement.
AAGGTATGTCATTCTGCCAGCAAAGACACAGTTTCAATAAGTGCTATGGTAATTAATATGTACATGAAAAAGGAGACATTCCATCCACCTTTAATGTGCTATTCTTAGCACCAGAAGTACTTCCAAGCCCGTGATAGGAGAGGCAGATTTAACCTTACCCTGTCAAACTTAAGAGACAGATCAGAAGTGCTACAAGAGGGGGAATTCCAAGTCATCTCAATTATGTGGTACCACATGAAATAATTATATTTAGTTACCCTTCAAAATGATATGTTCTTGAGGGGTAACTTTTATGTACTGCTCCTCTAAGCATGGCTAAACTCTGAGTGTGCTGCTTTTGATTTTTAAATAGCTCACACAGCTATAACCCCTGTGTGTTATCTCTAATGATGAATGACAGTATTATATTCACAAGCAGATATCACATTCTTGAAAGATTTTTTTTTCCCTTAACTATCCTGGTTTACAATATAAGACAAAAGAAATTAAAGGCTTTGTTGAATCTTCTCTAAAACAGCGGAAAGTTATCAGAGATTTTATATTTTTTGCTAACAGAGATAATACACAATGCAAAAGACATTTTTTAAAAGAATTAAAAGAATAAAACTAATCAAACCTCTTTCAGTTAATATGCAAAGCACTGTTTAAAATATATTAACCTTAAAGGCGTAATGTAACTGATTTAAACTCAGAGAAAGAATTGTTTTCATGGTTCTGAGTATTGAATAGGTTGTAAAATTAATTTAATTTAGTACAGAAACACAACAGAACCCACCTCAGATCCTCAGTATTGAAAAAGGTCTTGATGTTTATGAAAAATTGAACCCTGATATAAAAATGAAATCATGTGAACAAGCAGGACAGACACCAAAAGCTGAAATATTTCAGTTTATTCTAAAAATGAAAAAACAGGGCAAGACATTTGACTGTTTTAAGTTAAATTTGCAAAACATTTTTAGATTTAAGAAAAACAGGGACAAGAGGTGATAGTCTGCTTTTTTTTTTTTATTTTTCATTATTAGGAATATCTATACTTCATGGAATAGAAAGGAAATTAAAAAACCAGGAAACATGGCATCTATTTTTCTGTTGCTGGCAGTTGGTTCTTTTTTTTTACACTTATGAATAACCAAGCCTTCCTTCTGCAGAAAAGGAATGGCTCCTTGCGCAACTCCTTGCAAAACCAGGGTAATATTTTGATGACACTTGCATCTCATATTTCACAGTGCTGTTCCTTCATCAACATGCAATGACATCATGGAGAAACCATCATGCCTATCTCATCCATCGATATGCTGTTCAATTTTCTTCCACGTAACTTTGAATTTCTTAGGGATGTCAATGTCATATGACTTACTGTAAAAACAAAGGGGAAATAAATCAACATTAAATCCAAGAAGAACTAGACAAGAGAGAGGGAGAAGATAAACATGCTAGCACATAAATCAAGAAAACAGACCTAAAGCAAAAAGTATTACTTTGGGATATTACAAATTTAATAAAGGCAGTATTTATAAAAAGAGAGCTAGCATAAAAATTCCTAAAACACTAAAAGAATTCTACTGAAGAAGTCAGCTGAAAAGCTTTATTTTGAGCAATATAATACAACTCAGATACAGAGCTCTTCACAAGACTTCATGTAAATCTTATTCAGAGCTGCAAGTAACCCAGCAACTTGAACATAAACCTGAAAAAAATCCTAGTATTAATCACTAGTAGTAGTGCTAGAATGACTTCATCCTACCAGAGTACATCTTTTTGACAAGCACAGAGGCAAGACTGGAAACAAGTCCATCCATTCAAAAATCCAAAGAATGTGTATGATATTTTATAGTGCTAAGAAAATAATAAGACATAAACAGTTGATCTTGCTTTTTACTCACTTTTAGGGTGTCTAATACATGTCCTCATTCATCAGCCCTTTTAAATATTAGGTATTTCAGATGATTTAAGTCAGATTGATAATGACAGTGAGTGTCTTTTAATGCTATGACTGGAATAACAATTTGATTGTACAGGAGGTTATGTTCCTTGAGACTCATTGGTTCCTTAATGACAGCAAAGTAGTCACAGTTCACAGAAATTACATGTATGTACAAAAATCAATCCAGTGAAGATGTGAGACTCTTTTGAAATGACAATTAAAAGAAAAGGAAATAGAACACAGATGTAAGAAGATAAATATTTGGCACTGTGTAACATAAATGACACAAAGAAAATTTTGGTGGATACAGCTAAATTATGTGTTTTTCACTTAGAGACTCAAGTAATTTAAAGTAAGAGAAGCTAAAACATCCTATGCAAGATGACACAGTTAATACTTGCCCTTAAGAACTGCAGAGGAAGGTTTTATGTTCAGAGCACGATGGTCCAGATTTAGAGAATGACTCAGCTCCCTTTGTAAGTGCTCCTTGTAAGTGCATGTGTTGGAGCAGATGACAACACAGGAGCTGCTGAGGAGACAGCTGAAGGAGGTCAAGAAGCAACAGATAATTCATAAATTTTAGGAGTAATTTGGTATTTTAACTGTGTGCAGCTGAAACAGCAAAGGAGGAAATAGAACAAATAATTCTAACAGTGTAGACAATTATGAATGAAGAAACCTCTTTATTTGCACAAGTTAATTCCTTAACCATAGACAATAAAAGAACCAGATAATGACAACCAGAAAAGTGTCAGGAGAGGATCAGTGTGGTTTATGACACTAAGCTTTATTAAGGGTAAAACATGGAAGACTTTTGAAAGTATTCCTACTATATATGGTACTATTCTTACTAGAGAGTACTATTATGGCTACTACTTCACTACTATAAACCTGACTGACCAAAGGCAGTGAACAGTATCACTGATTAAAAAAAAAAGTTTAATTTATAGAAGGCTGGTATTAAAGCAAAAATATATATCTATAACAGAATATAAATATAATAATGTATATAAACTCATATTATATTGTATATAATATATAACAATATATTATGATATATCTGTAATAAGATATATAACAACCTATAATAATAGAAACCTGTAATGATAATTTTGCCTGGAACACTGTGTTATGAGTTTCTGTGATAACACAAAGTAAATGGCAGGTGGGTTCCAGAGACTCCAGATAACTACAGCTCCATGTGTTCTCATTTATCCCACCATAATTATTCATATTTCAAATTCTTTGAGAAAAAATAGGTGCCTTAAAAGAAGACATAAAAATATTTGTAATTTTTTACCAAGACATAGCATTTTGAATGCTTAAGTATTTCTACAGTGTACTTATCAACAGTTGGCTAATGTAAAACTAGTGCACAATGAGCTGATTTGCTCATGGCCCCAAAAGCCACAGATATAAGGTTTTTCATAAGATCTGTTGGGATTTAAACATAAATTTGGTAAATACTACAAAAGCAAAATAAATTGGAGGATGTTTGGCTTAAGGTTTTTATATTCTGTATTAACAAACTACTGAATTGCTGACAGGCTGTAAAACAGGCCTTTGAACAGTATAAGCATTCATGATGTCTTCCATTTATAGATGCTTTTCTTGAGAAGCTCAATGACATATGTGAACTTAACAATGCAGTGACCTCCAGTTTTATACAGCTCTGCTGACTGTGCACTTCAGCAAAACTACTGTGATTTTGAAAAATCAGCCTGTCTCTAACCTGTCTCCTGGATTCTCCACTATGGAATTACAGTTTTATATTGCTTAAACTACTGATTTTAGTAAAGTAAATGGCTGAGTGATAGAGGAATAAAATTGCAGAGGATGGTAGAAATCTGAGAGCCAAGGAGTAAATATACTGTGCAATATTCAAACTGGCTGGGAATAGGTAAGAGGGAAGAAGATGTTGTAAAGTTTAAAAATAAAAGCTTACCCAAACTTAAAAACTTACCCAAAGCTGAGGAATTAGAATCCCCCAAGGTAAACATCACTGTTTTTCTTGTGAAGGCCTCGGGGCTGATGACTTATAAAGCAAGTCCTACCTCTTGTCTGCATCAGGAAAACTGCCAAGCTCAGGACTTAGAGGCACACTGGAAAGGTGACCAGAACATCAGAGAAGTGAGGCTTTTCTGCATTAATCATAAAAATTATACTGTTAGAATATTTACTGGGCTAACAGTAAATTCTTATCAGTGTGTATATGGTGCAGCAAAGAAGATTTTCAGTGTAACAAACCAGTGGACAACATGGTCAAACCTGTCTATGAATCTTTCTTGTTGGGTTGCTGAACAGCCAACTCTCTGAAAAAACTTTAGTAGGAGGAAGTCTACAGTCATCATAGAAGACTGGAAATGAATGCAGCAGGCGTGCAGTCCTGTTTTCTGGCCATTATCTCATTTACTATAAAATCAAAAAATATTGGGCAAAACAGGTTATTCAGGATCACTAACAATCCAAAGAAAACAGAGAAACAGTAGTTACATCGATTTATGATCTGGCTGTGACTCACTCCAGCCAAACCTTGCTGTGGTAAGTGGCAGGTTTTGTTAGGGACAGGGAAACTTTGTTGAAAATCTGAGAGAAAGAGGAGAAACCAGATGGCAGTCAGAGCAAGCTGATGACAGGTGGATACTGAATGGAAGTACCAAGTCTGCTTATACTTGCTTTAAAAACCTCTGGTCATAGTCCTGTGTGACCAGAGATCTCTGTCCCTGTCCCTTTCTCATGACCCAGCTGAGTACAGACTGTTTTTATTATGGCTTTACTTGTAAAGGACAAAATAAGGTATACTGATATAGGAATCAAGGAAGGAGAAAAACAAATCCAACCTCTTACTACACATATCTACTCTGCTCCTAGAAATACCTGTCTTCCTCTCCTTTTGCAGAAGAAATGGCTGGGCTGAGGGAATGGCTCATTCACCAGGGATAAGCTTGGAGATACAGATTGCTGCAAACCAGCTGTTCCTGCGGTAGCAGCTGCCTGCCCTGAGTTTATGTGTAACACTGTACGAGCTTGAAAAAGAGGCACAGAATTTGAAAGATTGTATCATCTTTCAAATGGGGGGATGGATCACAAGCCAAAAGAAAGCAGAGATTATATTAGGACCAGAAAAAGCTGTCAGTCTCTGTTCGAAGTTTTTGTGGCAAGCGACAGGAAAGCCTTGAATTATGACCAGGGTGTATTTTAAAACTGTAGTGGATGTCCTGGACACAGAAATGTGTTTAGTTTCAGGGTCTATGAGCTGGTAACCCATATGAGGGAAGAAGTGATCTAGTGGACAGTAAATAATAGCAAGCAAGAAAAACAAACAAAAAGTCCATCAGAGTGCATGACTCAGATGCTATAAAACCTGCTCTTTTTTTGTCAGCATTCACTCTCATATATTCTTCTCTGGTAAAAGTGACAAAAGGGGGATGACAAAGTGAAAAAAGGCACAAAAGTAGTCCATGCACATATAAAATGGTAGGAAATAGTGCAGTAAAGAAATAGTCAGACCTAGAACAAACACACATGGAAACAACACAAGAAAAGTCGGGAAGTGACCCTGGAACTAGCAGATCACTAACTGAAGACTGACATAAAGAAAAAGGCAGCTAATTGCTAATGCCCCACCTTTGCAGACACCGAGGTGAACCTCCCCACTTGGGGATGGCTCGCCTTCCTGGTGGAACTACAGGACAAGCGGAAAATGAAGAGCCAGGATGTGGCCTGAGAAGATAACATAATGTAGAAAGAAACAAAGAAACTGCATATTCAAGCAGGAGAAATCAGAACTGCTGTGAGCAGGGTGAATGCTGATGTGTGATGATGTCCTGCTGCAGGGGCTGATGGTACAAGCATGAGGAAATCTGCACCGAGTGGCTGCTTAAGCTAAAATGAGATTGGGCACCAATAGGAACCGTGTTTTGAGTAGGATTGTGTAATGGAATACAACATCCAGAGAGAGAATTTTGAGAGAGAAACAGAAGGCTCAGAGACATCTGAAAGGCAGGGTGTTTGAAACTGAGGAAAACTGACAGAGAGCCATCAGCACTTAAACTATTCTAATGGAACTGGGACTGCATTGACTTGAAAAAACAAAATTTACACATACAATACATGATTGCAACTAATATATTACCAGTGAAGGTTGCTATTTGAATTAAAATATAAATTTTAGCTGTTTGTTTAAAAAAAACCCTGTTATCTAAAAAAAAATATCTAATAATACAAAGTAAATTTTCGTACTAAGTAGTAATGAAGTAATTGTTTTATTAGCATGTACTTCAACATAAAATATTCAGGAAACAGAAATGCAGTTAATAATCCTGTATATACTCAGAAACTCATACTGAAGGAGGTGCTGGGTGCCTGGGTAACTAAGGTAACTATTAATTATATTTGTTTTATTTCCCACAGATAAAACAGTTTAAGCAATCCCTTCCAAAAGTACTCATACTGGAAGCTGCGTATCGCTTAGTTTTCTTCACTGCATAATTTTGTTCAGCTGCATACATATAGAAAAAGTGAAAGGCATACCACTTTTCTTTTAATGCCATGGCTGATTTTAAAAACGAGCATGATATAAACCTTTCTAATAACAGAAAAAGGATCCAACCTAAAGGATTTATCTCTAAGTGAGAAATAAACCTATGTGAAGACAGATTAGTTCTTCCTAATCTGTGAATATTGATGTTGCCCAAAAAATGTCTGTGTATATATCTGTCTTGGATGAAGATTTCTATGTTTGGAGGAATTTAGAGTTTTGAGTGTTCTAAGAAGAAAAGGCGAATTACCAAGGCATACAAAATTTCCTATAGAAAATTGTATTGCATACAATACAATCACCTATGGCAACGGATTGCACACCTGCAAGTGTAGCTCTGTATCACTGGGATTGTGAAGGCTGCGCCTTCAGTTATTGTACTGGGGATATTCTAAGACAAAAAAATACATAATTATGTTCTCAGAACCTTTTGTGTGCTAAAGCATTTTCTGTATAACAAGTATGCATTGCATATATGTATATATAAATGCATTATTAATGAGGGTGTTGGGTTTTGTTTTCTTTTTTTCCCCAAATTTATCCAATATTTTGAAAAATGAAAATTCATTGGACTAACAACAAGTTCTTAGTTCCATATTTTGTGTTTTCTTCTAATTACAGCAAAATTTTGAGTGTAGCACTAAGGATCTGGTCCCTGCCCCATTCTTCTGTTCATTCAACACACTGTTGGTTGTGCCTGAGAATCAGTTTGGTCAAATGCCACTAAAAAGTAAACCAGAATTAATACTGACAAGATCTAAAAGACTGTCTGTGGAAAGCATTTTGGACTTCCAAAAGTTCTGCATTTCACACACAGTTTGCACCAGATCCATCTGCTTTTCCTGCAGTGAACTCCAGATAGACTTGAATTCATGAATACAAGTGAGGTACTATTCTGCTTTTGAAAACTAAAATAGTTCTATACATACTAATGAATTTGTATTGACAGAGCTGTCAGAGCATTAGTAGTATGCATCTCCTTCTTTCTTCTCACCTCACTTGACCTCCCAAAGGATTACAAGTGTTACCCTCTGAATGATTATCTGGCAACCTCACTTTCTTTTCTGAGTAAAAGGCCAGGCAGCCTAAATGTCTGTAGTGTTTCAGGGAGGGAAGTGGGACTGTGCAACCAAGAAACACCCAAAGTAAGATCATTCCTCGGGGTTTTAGGAAAGACCTGACAAAGCAAAAGTCAAGCAGCAGCAAGAAAGCAAAATTGCTGCTGATGCTGTAGGGTTTCATTCTCAGTTCTAAGAGTACTGGCTATAAGGAATACAATATTTGACAAGTGTTAATAAGTTGCTTGTTTAATATTAATATATTTTTACAGGAACTGTTGTAATAATAGGAAGAATGTTTCTCTGGGGCAACTATCCCAGAGAGCTCAAGCTACTTATTTTCTAAGTGTTAAATATAAACACACATTGGTAAAACAGAGGTGGCAGCTATGAAGAATTGTGGCATTGCATTAAGGAGAGAGTCCAGAATGTTTTATGCTCTTCCTGCAATGCACAGACACATATGCAAACACCAGGAAATTGCAGTAAGTTGTAGAAAGTTGTTACTATTGGTAGTAATTACTTTTGAGAAATATAGAAGGCATACAACTGACAGAGTATCTACAACATCCAAAAACATTACAAAATTCCTGAAGGTTTTATTTGTGTTTTGCATTTGTGAACTGTTTCACAAATTCTTACTTGATTTTTTAGTAAGACTCATAGACATTTTCACAACAAATATTGTTCTACATCCGTGGATGTTTTAAAATTGGTATCGCACTTTGAAGTGTCTTGATTAATGCATAAATAACTTTGAAAGGTATTTACATTTTTTTATGTTCTGTTATAGAAGGTAAGGACACCAAAGCATAATCACACTGCAATATTGTGAAAGCAGTCATTATTTAGGACTTTCAGTTTGTTGGAATGTGTTTTTACTTTGCTCTGAATGGTAAGTGAAAATGGCTTTCCCATCAATAGTGCTTACTGGAATCTTACAACTCCGAAACTGGATTTTTAGTGTTTCAGATGGTGCATTTGGTTTGATCTTTGAAGATGTGTTGTTGCTCCCATATCAGGGCAAAGGTGATACCATAAAATATAGTATCAATACTGTACATTTCTTATAAACCCCAAACTTAAAAAAAAGCTCTAAACTAAAAGATATATAGCAACAGATACTTGGAATGTTTGCTGCAATTTTGAAGGATACATGCTTTGTTCTTCATATGCAATCTAACACTTGAATCCTTGCTGTACTACAGTTTTAATTATGGAACAGTGACGTGATGTTTGGCAGCAACTGTGCAACACTGGCCATTTCCTTTCTCCTATGTGTCTCACCTTGGCAAATCCAAAGATAGGGATAAGTGTCATGGGATCACAGAATAGCTTGTGTTGAAAGAGACCTTTAAAGGTCACTTACTACAATCACCCTGCAATGAGCTACAGCTCCATGCCCAGTGTCTAACCTCTCTCCTCTCTGGGAAAACTACCAAGATAAATTATTATTTAATTAATTATTAATTAATTAATTACCAGATAATGATTTTTAAAAGGGGGCATTTGCTTTGTGTGTGGATGACAACTGTGCAGCTAATTTCCTATGGATCCTTGAACAAGTAACATGGGGAAGTTTGGCCAGCCAAATAAGCTATTTTTCCTTCAAACTTTCAACTCTACTTTGGATTAGGTACTGAATGTGAAAAGAACAGTCCAAAAGTGCGAAGTTGCAATGGGTGCCTTAACATGCTCAGATGTCTGAAATATCAATAAAGGATAGGGGACCCTTCAAGAATCCATTTTTCTGGAATACTGAAGTGCAAATACTTTTGAACAGCTGTCTGTCTACAGCAACAGCTTTTCTTGATAGTTTGCATTATGAGATCCAGTATAGGCACAAGTCACAGGTTGTCAGCTCTTGCTCATGGGCCGCCTCTCATCTTTAAGTCATGGGCAGGTGCAATGGCAATAAAAATACATCTCCCTACATGCAAGCAAGCACAGTGGGACAATACCATACCTAGCTGTAAAAAGACTTCAGGAAAAGGAGTTGGGAGAAGTTTTGCCCAGACTAAAATGATAGCAAGTCTTCAAGTATTGAACTGAACCATATAAAGGATGTGCCTTGTGACTTGTGACTTTGAGAGATCAGCAACTCTTAAATGTTACCAGCACAGAGTTAAAAAAATATCCTGCTGCCTTTGGTACCTGCTCTCTCTTCTCAGACAGGTTAAACTGTGGGATTGGGCAGTCTCTGTATTAGCTGCAGAGCAGAAGCCTGCACCCCAAAGACAACTCAGACAGGCCTGCTCTAAGCCACTTGGTTTAGAAGAACCTGGAGCTCAGGAATTTGCTCTGTAAGAGCCAGTCAAGGCCAGAGACCTCACAGATCCATTCTGGCTGAAATATGAAAAAAAACTATTGATGAGGGAGAATCTCAACCAGTGCCTTAATGAAGAAAAAGGTTGTTTCATAACTTTGTTCCTACAGTTTATCATCTCTGTCATTGTTTGCAAAGTAAGTGCAATATATTAGTGAATCAAAATGGAGGTGCTCCATGACAGGAGTAGCCTTTTTTCTCTTCAAAATTTAGGTTTGTTTGAATTTTGCATATTAGAAAAAATCTAAACAGAATTTATAAATTTAACTATACATTTACTGCTCAGCACTACTCTGCAAAATTTTAAAGTATACATAACTTAAGCATGAACATCCTTTGAAAAACTACTTTGGAATAATTTATATACTCCAGCCTCACTGGTAACTGGGTGCCAGACACATGCCTTAGACACCACTCTTATATGATCCACTGCTGTCCCCATAAAAGAGCAGTTATTCCCAACAGTCCTACTCTTTCTGTTTCTACTGGCAGCAGCTGGCAGCTTTGTTTCCATCCCTGACAAATGCACAAAGACACATTCAGCTGTTGGGACAATATTCATTGTCTGAACTGCCGGTTTTGCCTCCAGGTAGAGAATTAAATGGCAGTGTCCTGAGAGCTGACCTCGGCTCGTGGTAGGAACACCAGGATCATGGTGTAATCAATGATTAAAATAACATGTGCTTAAGTATCTTGGAATTACTTGTGACAAAGCAGGTATATAAAATCATGCCCAAGTTGTAAAATGAAAGCAGTAGATACAAACAGTATGCTTATTCATATCCTGGTTCACAGAGTGTTAAATATATCACTGGGGCTTTGTCTGTTATAAGGACAGCAGCTATCTGCAGAATTTAACTTCCTGAAGTTCAAGGTTGCTTGTATATGAGGCTGGATGCTGTGTCATTTCTATTTAAAATGAATGTTACAAACCTCTCCAGGGAGGTGCAAGTCACAGCTACATTACTACACAAATTGCTAATGCTCATTTATAGAGGTCTTTCTTGTGTTTATGCTGAAAAGCTAATAATAATGCTGTGAACTTGCTTGGGCTTCCTGACAATGAAAAAAAACCAAAGAAACTGCTAAAACTGAAGCTCCTGTTTCCAATGGACATGCATTCAGAGGCTGCAGGAATTGCTCTCCCGCCTCCATTTCAAAAAGCAGGTGCCCTCTCCAGTACCGAACACCTGGAATCCCCAAAGCAGCAGCACATGTAACTTGCAACTATTGCAAAAAAACCCCAATTTCCTGGCTCTTGATAATAAGCTGGAAATTCTCTTCTCCTTTTAGTTGACCAAGCTAGTTAAGTGTGAGAGTGAGGGTGACCCATTTGCAGAAGAACATGATACGATGCACACAGTATGAGGAAAGAAGCAAAAAGAAGATGGTAGGAATTGTTCAACATTGATTTGGCGCAGGCACTGAAAGCACTGCCACACAGAAAGTTTTGAGAAGCCCAGGTAATTTTAAAATAAATTTTCAGTCTCCAGTGACTGAAGAAATTGTGGCCACTGTGAAAGAAAGAAATCTTGATCTATCACAGCAGGATATGACAAGTAGTTCTGCTACAGCATAGATGCTGCTTCTTTCAATAACCAAACCAAAACTCCTTGGGCATTCTGTTAGGGTAACTGGTCTTGCAAACAGTGTGACTGTTGCCCTATAGTTTGAGGACAGAATATTTGTTGCACCCCATAAGGAGAAAAAGAACAAAGGTACTTGGACTTTTGCCTGTGTAGTTAGAAACTGCTACAGGAAGGAAATACAGTGTAGTTAAGTGTACATGCACTGTTGATGAAACAAACAATTTCACTGTAGCCAGTTTTGGGAGAAGTAATAAATGAAGTGTTAGTGTTCATCACACACCGTGCTGTTAGTCTTCGGGCAGACAGGAAAGAGAAACAGCACTTACATTCAGAGGAAGCCGAGATAGGGGGGGATGAGTCTCAAACTGAGAACAATTTTGGAGATGGTTGTGGGAAAGAGTTAAGGTACCTAGGAGCTGAAAAGTTTATAAACTGTGGCTGAAAAGCATTCAAAAGAGGCCTCTAAATAAACTTTCTCACCACATATCAAAACAAAGCAAAATTGCTGGACCTTAAATAAAAGTGCTCAGTGCTGGCCTAGAGGCATGGTCAGGCTGGTGATTAGTTGCCTTGGATATTTGGTGGCCTATCCAAAAACGAGACATGTTGATATTAGGTCAAAAACTTCCACAGCAATCTACCTGTGGTAGTCAGCATTTCAAGCTGCACTAGGATCAGCTGAACTAATCTTACCGCGTTTGGAATGTGTGTCTGATAAAGCAACATTTTGCTGTACATAAACGGTGTTTATGAGAATTCACGGATGTCCCCAGAGTCTTGTTTTGCTGAGCTGTCTGTGAGCAGGCCAGCACCCTATCAGTCGAGAAATGTATTCCAGCACTCACGATGATGCCAAATCTGCTTTGGGGGGTGTTGATGTTGGCTGGGGAGTGCGGTGGGCTTTATGTGTGTGGGAACACAGAGTTCACCCGGCAGCTGACACACTGAAAAAGACATCAAAGAGCCACTAAGAAAACAAACTGAGGGACCGCCGAGCCACGGCAGGCAGACATCCCCCTCAGGCCGGGCGGGTCGGCTCCCGCAGAGGCCTTCTTTTTTTTGTCGCGAGTTTTTTTATTTCCTCTGCTGTCACCCCACGTCGTTCGGAGATCGGCGCTTCTCTCTCAGCGCCCGCGGCCGCTTCCCGCTCCGCAGTGAGCCGGGGCTGCCGCACCGAGCTCATCGCCGCGGGGAGGCCGGGCCGGGCACCCCGGGCACCCCTCCCGCCGCCGCGGAGCCCCAGCCCCGCCGCACCGCCGGCGGGGAGGGGCGGCGGAGGCGGCCCCGGCGGCGCCCCGGGCGGTGGGCGGGGAGAGGCAGGGGTGCCCGGCCGCCCGCCCGGCCCCCTCCCCGGCTGTATTTAGCGGCGGCGCGGATCGCGCGGACCCCGCGGCGGCACCATGGCCCCCGCCAGCACGGAGCCGCCGAGGCTGCAGCAGCTGCTGGAGCGGGACCCTTACCTGGCGCCCTTCCGGACCGACTTCCAGCGCAGGTACCGCCGCGGGGAGGGGAGCGCGCAGCGCCCGCCCGCCCGCCTCTGGGGGCGCCCGGGCGGGCGGTGTCCCCTCCCCCGCGCCGCTCTCCCCTCCCCTCGGCCGGGGCGGCTCCGCTTCCCTTCCGGCGGAGGCGCCGCCGCGGGCGGAGCCGCGGCCGGGGCTCGGCGAGGCCTCCCGGGCCGGGGCGCTGCAGGGAGGCCTCGCCCGCGGACCTCCCCGCCGGCCTGGTGGGGCCGGGCCGTCCCGCCCGGACCCGGCACCCCCCGGGCTCTGCGGCGCCTCGGGCGGCAGCGCTGCGCCCGCGGGCCCTGCGGGGGCGGCCGGGCCAGCCGGGCCGCTGGGGCACAGCCGGGGACAGCTTGCGAGAATCACGGAGTCACAGAAGGGTTGGGGTTGGAAGGGACTTTAAAGATCATCTGGTTCCAGCCGTCCTGCCGTGGGCAGGGACACCCTCCACTTGTTCGGGTTGCTTAGAGCTGCATCCAGCCTGGCTTTGAACGCGCTTAGGGATGGGACAACCACAACTTCACTGGCTACCCTGTTCCAGTGCCTCACCGCCCTTCCAATAAAGATTTTTTTTCCCAGTATCTGATCTAAACCTACTTCTATCATGAACCTGTTTCCCCTTGAGCCGTCACTACATGTAAATAGTCTAGCCCCATCTTTCCTGTAAGTTCCCTTCAGGTACTGTAAGCCTGCAATTAGGTCACCCCTAAGCCTTCTCTTTCACTGGCGGCACAATCCCAGTTCTCTCAGCCTTTCCTCATAGGAGAAATGCTTCATCAGCTTGGTGGCCTCCTCTGGACTCGTTCCAAAAGGTCAGTGCCCTTCCTGTGCTGGGGATCTCAGAGATGGATGCAGTCGGCACGTGAGGGTGATGCACTGAGCTAGTGTCGCTAACAAATGTGTTTAGCTGCAATAATCTGTCAATAAACTGCTCTTGAATCTCGTCTTTCTGGAGAATTTTCCTGCAGGCGCTTGTTTTGAGGTGTCCCTGAACCGCCAGCTCAGCTGTTTGGCAGACCTGCAACGCACGAAGTAGCAGAGTGTGCATTAGGTTGGTGCCAGGTTGCCGGTCTGAGCATCCCTTTTTTTGTGCCTCTCGCTGGGAACTGACACCAGCCCTCTGTCCAGGGCCTGGGTGGGAGCCTGCTAGTAGCAGCCTGGGCAAGAGGAGGCCTGCGTCCTGCAGAGCCAGGCTGCTGGGCTGGAAAAGCTGCTGAGACCTCACCCGCCGATTGAACACAGCCATTAGGAGCTTTGATGTTGCACATTTATGTTGTGTTTCACTAGTGGTCCTCTGGCAATCAAAGTAATTGTTGTACTGACCAATGCCCTGTGTCCCAGAAGTCTGGAAAAATGTATGTGAGGGATAAAGGGAATATAATTATTTTTATTTTTTTTTTCTGTTCCTATGTTCTATATGGCTTAACATTACCAAATGTCCTCTTAGGTTCTGGTATTGAATAGTGGTAAATCTAGATCTTGTAAAATAGGATTAAGGATTGAGTAAACTATTAGTCTGACTTGCAGAGCATTTTCTCAAACTAATCTCTTAATGACAGAACAACTGAGAGTTTTATACAGTGGTTCCTGACAAGCTTCTGGCCATGCAAGCAGTGCTGTAAAACACCTGATTTTCTCAGTGGGGAGCCAGGGTGTAGGAATTAACAAACAGGCAGATCTGTCTCTTAATAAAAGTAGTCATTGAAACATTTGGGCTTCCTGAATGTGCCTGCCAGTTATATTGTGGATAGTGTGTTTGTATTTCTGAGGCTAGTATGACTGTACTGAGTGCAGTGAGTTTGCAAAACTTCTGTGTATTTCTCAGGTTTGTATATCTGGAGCACAGAGCTTCAGGTGGTTCTATCTTGAGACTTTCTGGCTTCTGAGCCTCCAGCTGGTCACTTGCCTTAAAATTACTGTGGAAACATGTATCCTGTTAATTAATTTAAAAGAATAAAGGAAAACTTTTTTGGCAGTCTGTGATAAACTGGATGATTTATTCTAAATTCAAAGAAGCAGCACATCCTGTGGATGGTAGAGAGTGCCAGGGAGGGGAAGCTGTAAGCACAGGGAAATGCCTGTTAGTGTCTGCATGCAGTGCTCATTGCAGTTTCTATGAATTGTGATTCAGTCTGCATTTAATGGCTTTGGGTGTGTTTTATCAAGAGTGCCCAGGAGAAAGTAGTTTTGCAGCCTAATTGATGTTTGTGTGAAGAATCAGTTCTTTAGGGCCTTCAGTATATGGGATTTGCTTACTTTATTGTCCAATTCCTCTTCTGGGGGAGGTGGTGAACAGTCCTGCACAACTGTGTGCCCTGTGTCAGAAATCCTAAGCAGTCTGGAACTATGTGATCTTTGTTTCAGGCTGAAGGATTCTGAAGCATTTCAGTGATAGTTGGATGACCCATCACTGTGCTATAGGACTTGTTAAATAACTCAATGGATTTGATTTCCTACAGCATGTGTGTTATGCAGGAAAAGGCTATGATGAAGCTGCTGGGAATATGTGCTGTTAAGCAAAACTGTGTGTTGATTGTTTGTCAGCTGCTTGCCATGGCCTCATCATAGGTAGGACAGGAGGACTATATTAGCAAAGAATTTAGTTTTGTAGAGTAGGAAAACTGAGAAGTGATGCTACTCAACTGCTGAGCTAGTGACAATCTGCTCATTATGCCTTCTGTTACTGTTGACTGTCTTTCTCTAACTTTGCTCTGGATACCCCTGTCCAGTGACATTTTTTTCCTACTTGAATGGACAACAAAAGCACATGTGGTCTCTCATTTCAGAAGGTCAGGTTTTTCCTGATAAAGAGGATGGGAGCAGATTTGGTGCCTGGCACTCTGTAAAACTAGAAATATTTTACTTATGAAACTTTGGGAAAAAAGAAGTGAAAGAGACTTGATCAAATACAATGTACATGGGTGCATTTCCTGTAGTGGTCTGAATCTCTTCCTCGAGTTTGCGATGACATTGATCTTACTTAATATTAAACCAGATCATCATGGAGTGATGGAAATTTGATCATTTATAGTAATCACACTGTGTATTGCGTAAAAAAATAAAAATTTGGGCTTTTGACAGAGGATTAAGGATGCTTGGAAAAAAAAAAGCTTTTGAAACATTTGTTAGTGGAGATACTTATATTATGCTTAGTGCAGTAAGGTATGAAATAGTCCTCCCTTTATCTTGCTCAGTAAAAGTTTTTTTGTAGAAGTGACTGGGAATTAAAGGACTTGGGGCCTAGTCTTTGCAGTGACATCAGCAAATTGCTGAGTTGCCCTTTGGGCTTGAGTCTATCTGCTCTCTTATCTGTGGCACTGTATTAGCATGGCCAGGTGATTGTTAGTAGGGAACTTTTAGCTGTGTATCCATGACTGTCAGAGGCTGCACAGGTGACTTGGTTATTCTCACACTCAAAGACTGACCATTTCTGGTGTTGGATTGTTGGTGTTTGATTGGCTCAGGACCTTGTTGGGTTGGGCTGGGTCGCTGATGTATTTCCTCAGCCTCTCCAAGAAATTCCTCAAGAAATTGTGGAAATTTCTTTTTTAATACGTAACTTAACTTGATGCAACCTTGTTTCTTCTGCTCTGTTTCCCTTGGAGTGCAGCCTGGCTCATTCTTGTCTTTAGGTGCTCACAGCTACCTGCCCCTGTAGATAGCTCAAACCTGTCAGTGGATATGAGTAGCTCACACCTCCTCAAGTTAGCTTTTGCACTTCTGTTCTGAGGAAACCCATTTCTCAGGCCCTACCTGTGTGCCATAGGTAGTTGTCCCAGGGTGACTTTATGATGTTTGTGTCCTCAATCATCTGTTCTGTTTATGCTGGATATTAAGTTCTGCTTATTTAAGACTGGTTCTGAGAGTGAAGCAGGGAGAAAAGAAGCGCACAGTTTGTTTGCAGAAACTGCACTCCCTCCTCTGTATTCCTGCTCTGGACTGTGTTCTCTGCAGCATAGACAGACAGTGGGACAGACCTCTCCTTTGCTTTTTCGTTAGTTTTTTTTAAGCTAGCTGAGGCAGAGAAGTTCCCTGAACTGTGGCTTTTCTTTTTCTTGGAACTGATCTGCCTTGCTCTGGACTGAAAGCCCAGAAAAACATGGGGAGCTCACACCTGTGGCCCACCAGGGCCCAGAACGTGGCACTTCCCAGTGCAGAAGGGACTGATAGACTAAGAGACACCCCACGACAAGGACTTTCTGAATTTGCCATCTCTTCAGAACAACGAGAGGTTCCATTGTTTAATATTGTTAATTTTTTATTCTTGTGAATGCTTTGCTTGTTAAATAAATACTTTTCTCAAAGGAAATATCTTCTCCACCAGCTGGGGCAGAGCCGCTTGAATCCACTTTCTAGAGAGATCCCTTTGGAAGTTGCCTCCCAAATTTGCCCTAAACCAGTACAGTAGTAGATGGCAAACCAGGCAGAAAAAGCTGTCTTCTGGAGAGGTTCAAGTGTGTTCTTGCTCATTTATGCCTTGAGCAAGTGCATGCCTCTCTTACTGTGGTCCACAGCTGCCTCTCCTGCCCTGTGCTGTGCTCCTTGACCCGCAGGACGGTGTCCAGGTCTGCACAGCAGCATAGCTGATACTGAGGTCTTTGTGCATTCTTTTGTTTTAATTTTCTCTCTCGAAGGGAGTAGTTTGCTGAGGGACAGACAGGCTTTAGTCACATCAGACTGGATTCTGCAGTGTAATATGATTATCCTGATTCACCTTGAGAATTGCCAGACCCATGATGAAATGAATTGTGATGTTGCCTCAAGTTCTGAAAATTTTCCTCTTGCTTTCAAGGACTGTCTCCTTTAACCTCTTGCAAAGTTTATCTTTGTACTTTAGACAACTGACTGTTTTCCCTCTCTTTCATAAAGCCTTGAGAAATGCTGAATGAGTGCTTTTATAGGAACAAAGGGTTTCTCTGAAGAAGTAATACCTAAAATGTGATGGTAGGACCTAGTAATGCCCTAAGCATGGAGGATGGACTGACATAGTTAAGTGAGTGACTAGGATGAAGAAAGGCTTCTGGTCACATTCCCTTTTCAATACTTTGTCATGCCTGGGCATGTTGCAAATGGCATTCATAGGGAAGACAGAAATCTATAATTTTTTTTTCTTCTGATGAATGCCTAAATTTGGTCCTGAATCAAGGAAGGAGTATCTTCTTTGGGATGAAGGGAAATCAGTGTCTATGTAATGAACTGCTCAGCTTTGACCCAAATATATATTATTCAGATCTCTAAACAAGAATTTACTTAAAAAAACAAATGAAAAAATATCCTCAAGTGATACTGTTTGTGTAGGGTATTGCTGTTGCTACATTGTTTGACCATCTGCGATATGTTTTCCCACAAGTATTTTGTTAAGTCTCAAGTGTTATTTAGACTACAGACTTTGTATAATTTAGTATGTATTCTTAGTCTTTTACCTCTTGGAGCATAATTGGTTCAATTAAAACCATTAATGCCTGTGGTGTAATTGCATTTTATGGAATTACAAACTGGTGTTAGGAAGTACTGCCTATTAGAATTTTCTACTATAACAGTGTGCATGGATTATTATATTTTACCAGACCATTCAACTGCCTCTGTAACCTATTGATTATGTAGTCTTTGGTGAAAGCGTTTTTTGAATAGTTTAATTTATAGCATAAATAAGTAAAATAATACCAGTGCATAACTTCAGTCTTTGTCTTCAAAAAAATATTGTTTTGTTGAGCTAGACAAAATGCTGCTGATAGTGCTTGGCCATTTGAATGGGTTGAGACAGAGGGGTTCTGTTCCTTCTGAAGTGTTGGCAAGTTGGTCGAGATGGGAGCACGTACCCAGTAGCTTTTGTAGCTGTATCAATTACAAAGATATCGTGTCTCATGGCTTATAGCTTTCTTGTAGTGTTCTTAGATCCCTCCATTCTTATGAATGGGAAATACCTGCCATTCTTCCATTTTTCTCTCTCATTTTGTATCTGCTTAACGTCAGTTTAATGCTGCTTTATGGTTCCACCTTTTTTAAATCTTTTTTGAAGATGAACAGTGATGGGTACCTGACTGAAGTATTGAAAATGAAGAGGTGTTGAGTTGGGTGTGATAGGGCTGAGTAGGAAGGCAGCTTTTGGTGTCTAGCAAGTTTGGGAATGGCAGTTGAATGGTGACTAAGCCAAAATCCTATTTTTAGATGAAGATGGAAAAGGGAGAAGGACTGGAGTATGATCTGTTAATTGTGATCACAGAATTAATACAGCTATTATGTGTCATCAGAAAAACTGATTTTTCATTTTCCATTTTGCCTCACACAGACTGTTGTGTTGAGTGGGGAGAACTAAATGTTCCTGAAAAACTATGTCATATATCACTGTATTTTTGTTGGTTTTGGTGGCATCCCATAAGTCCAGTAGACTTCTGTCGATGCTAGAACCCTGCCAATTTAATGGAATATATCCTTCTGCATTATCCTAGTCTCTAACTCATGTGCATTTGGGTGACTGTGACAAGTGTAGTTGACTATCTCACTGATAACCTTAATTTTTAAGTGTGAGAAAGTACTTACATAGGCCAATGTACATCTAGAATATGTGTCTCTGGTGTAGTCCTCATCAAAAGATTCAAGTTGAAATTGTGTTAATAGCTGCTAGATTTATAAAAAGGCAGGGAAATATAAGCATGTTGGTACTGTTTTTTGTTAGCAGACCTGTTGCCTCTGTATCAAAATTAAAACTTGGTGTTCTCTGAAGGAATTAGTTGAGGCCCCCTCAGCTCTTATGTTATGTAGTGTCAGCTTATCTGAGCATGTTGGATCAACTGAGAATTTGCCTGGAATTCTAGAACAATTTATTATGTGACCAGGAATCTGATTATTGTTTCACTGTAAAAGTGAGGAAAAGCTTTGTCTTGCTGAATACTTTATATTCAGGTATTTATGCATGTTTCTTCACGACTTCAAAGCTGTAAAGAAGGCATTCTTATGGAGGACTGTCTTAAATTGACATCCTATCTCATGAAGATACTTTTCTCCCCCTGTTCAATTTCAATATTTATTAAATATATTTATAAGACACTTTTCTTTCAGGCTCCTTGTTACCTTTTATTTACTCCCAGTATCTAATCCTAGCTGTTCCTTCATTTTCTGCTTTTCACAAAAGATAGCTCCTTTTGGCTTGTGCAGTGTCAAAGGTCTAAAACCTCTCACTCATGCTTCTGTTTGCTTTGTACTTGCTGAAACTTTGTTTCATACAGTTATTCATCAGGTTAAAAAGAAAATAATGTCTTCAGGCAAAGTGTCTAGTGCAACAAGATCACGTCTTTGTATTTAAAATGTTTAAAACATAAGTTTTCTTCTGGAAAAAGAATATTCAGCAAAAAAAATAGAAGTTTCGACCTAGAATAAGGCTACCTCTTCCCCAAGTATCTGACAGTTTGATGTTCTTATAGCACCTCATGTTAAGAAATTGAAGGCCAGTTAGAGATGAGTCCTAACTCATCAACCTAAAGTTGATTCTACAAAGAGTACACGTCCAAGATGCTGCTCTTGGAAGCACCTAATTAGTGAATGTTATCTGGGCATTATTTGCAATTAAAATTTAGTATAGGCTCTTGGTAAAATAGATGTCTGAAGACCTGTCAAAGGACCCAGATCAATTAGTTCTAGTATGTGAACATGTTGAAAAAATTGTTCCATGAATCTGGGAAATTCTAAGGCTCAGCTTATTTGAACTTATTCCCTTGGTATACTTAACAAAAAAGCCTTACTGACAGTTTTAGTCATTCAGCTGTGATTTCACTGACTGGTATTACTTGCAGGTAGAGGTAGCTGTAATGCTTTCTGTTAGACACCCTCCCTTTCTCTTTGATGCTGTTGTTCAGGCATAGGATGCTTTGCTTCCTTTCTATCCTTGGTGTCCTGGTGTGTTGCATTGCCTCTGTTGGTGCTTAGCATGACTGTCCTTGTGCTTAGTGATGGAGAGAGAAAATATTTTCAAAGTGGATTATGAATTTCTGGTAAGGGTGGGCCTGCATTCTCCACAGGAGGAAGGCCACCGCTAAAAGGTTATGCCAAGTTCAGAAAAATGTAGCCTATATGTACGAAAGGATTGATGCTCAGTCACACAAAATCGACTGAGATGTGTTAGTTTCCATAGTTCATGGAATAGAAAATGTGAGTTTCAGCCCTTATTCCTGAACTGGTGTTGTGTTCATTGAGTGAATTTGTATGTTTCAGAGTCTTTGAAGGGAGGTTGGGATCTGGATTCTCCCACTTACAAGTGGTTCAGGTATGGCATGCCGAAGGAAGGATCCTTTATGGTAGGAAGAGAAATGTAGAGGAATCATGCCAAAGTACATTAGGAGAGGGAGGACTTCAGGCTTATCAGTATTTCTTCTTTAATTTCTTCCATTCAAAACCAAACCCTAACATTTCCGTCAAGAAAAGAGGCATCTGCAAGTGTGGATAAGCTGGCATACATAAACAGGCTGCATGGATTCTGAAGGGTGTTTGCTAATCTGTATGCTTGTAGGATAATTATTTCTGGGCATTGGTTAGGGTGTGATCTTCATTGGTGCTCATCCTTCTCTTCAAGAGGGAGCTCCTAGAGGAGGTTCTTTAGAAGGCATTGTCTTGGGACAAGTGAAAAATAAACTTACTACAAATCACAGATGTAGGTAGTTTATTACAGTTAGTTTGGGGACTTTTTTTAATTTTTTTTTTTTTTTAATTGAGAAAACGATATATTAGATGTTGGCTGAACTGTGCCAACTGTGTGTGGGTCAGATGTCTGTTCTGAGGGCACTCTCTTTTTCCTAATGGGCCCCTGAGAGGCAGGCTGCATTAATGTACCTCCAGGTATTCCTGATAGTCACACGTGAATGCATTGTCATCATCAGATCCAAGTTTTTGGTTGTGTAAGCATTTGATAAGATGATTCAGAAGAAAGGCAGGAGGGCCAGGGGGAATTGTCTGAAAGACTCTTATTAAAATCATGCTGAGTTTACTGTGTGTTGTAAATGAAAACATGCTGCACTACTACAACTGTTTGGAAATTGCCCATGTAGAATGTATTCACTGCATGAACATAAGAGTCAGCAGCTCATTTTAGCAGCTTTAGGGGGCATCCTGATTGTACCATACCTGCTATCCCAGTAAAAAAAATGAAAGTAAAAAATAATAATAAAAAAAATTAATAAATCCTGTCTTGTGTGTCAGGCTTAAGCAAGTTAACACTATTATTTGACACCTGTTAATAGTTAACATAATTGTTTGATACCTGTTGTAGGATATATTCCCAGTATAACTGTTCCTGGTTTGATAAGGTTTGGTAAGCTGTAAGCTCATGGATGCTTTCCAGTCTAAGAAAAATAATTCCATTTCTATCATAAAAAGTTATGACACTTGAATCATTTTCAGCAAGATTTAATTTGAACTGAATAAAAAGTTATTAAAAATGCTACTCCTTTAGGAATATGTTGAAGCTTTATAGAAATAGGGAGTTTGCAATACTGCTTTGGTTGCTTGGGCAGCATATAAATACTTGCCCAATAGGTTTATATTGTTACACAAACAGTAGTGATGACTCCATAGAAGCATTTGTGACATAGCAGATGTGATGGTTTGGGACAGGAACTGGTACAGGGGCTCTCCAGAGCTTAGAGCTAAAATCTACGTTTTTTGAGAAATAGAAATTAGAGAACAATCTTATACTTGGTACATCAATGTAAAATTTAAGGCAAATAAATACTTTTTGTTGGTTCTCAAATCCTTTCTCAGTCTGTGTTTTGATGGGATTTGTCATGTTGTGTTATCTTCCATGTCCTATCTGTCTGCAGTTGTCCTTCTCACTCCCTGAAAACCTTTGACATCCTTAAAAGAAATACAGAAGGAATGAGGAAAAATCTCTCCATGGTAAGAAAGGAGGGAACAGAGTTGAAAAAAGACAAGTGTTACAACTTCAGGGGCTGTTTAGACTACAGCTTCTTTGGAGAGTGTTAAAGCAGTGTAAAGTTAAAGCTTCTGCATGCTGAATGAGCCAGGTGATTTAAATCTACTGTGTGAACAGCCAAATCCTGTCTCTCAGTTGATGTGAACTCCCAAGCTTTAACTTAATCTGTGGAAAGCTCATGGATCATTGTATCTTTCAAGTTGAATAAATGGATATTGTTTTTAATGAAATATTTTACTTCTGGGAAGTAAACAATATGTGTCTAGTTCTGCCAATGGCATGGCCTCTCTGAACATGTATGTGAAGTTGGTGTTTTTTTTTCCAGAAACAGTCTATTGGAAAAAGTTTTTCATTTCCCTTTCAACATGGATCAGATGTCTTCTGTACATTTTTTATTGTCAATTAAAGAGGAAGTTATTTAGAAAAATACAGCTTAAAAAACAAAGATAATTGTCAGAATATCATTAAATCTTTCATCCTGCAGGTAATGTGGTGACTGTACTATCTTCTTCCTTTGGTCCAGCCTTCATGAGGCTTAAATAATTGTACCAATTTGCCCATGTTCTTTTTAATTAGGGTGCTCTTTGTGCTTCTGTTTCTCTTCAGCCCTTGGCTACTTTCTTGGTGCTGGTTAACAATTGTTTTGAGCAACAACAGGTGCTTTTTGGGTTACTGCACTAATTTCAGCATGTAGCACAAGTAGAAAAATAATCTCCTCATTGGCAAAAGCCCCAAAGTGGTGGGAGAGAGGCTGCAGCAAAGCGTAGCGTTTGGGTTGCACACTTTGGTCTGTGTCCATTGTCTAAACAGCTTTTCCCCTTTCTTGGAGAAGGCAAATCCAAAGAGGTGTTTCTGGCTGCTTTGTCAGGCAGTGAGGGGGAAAGTCTAAAGTGATAAAGGGATTAAAAAGGTCAGTTGAGGCAGGAGTTTGGTACTGGTAAGAGTATCAGAAAGGTCTGTGTTTTAACTCTTTCCTCCCTGCCCTGCCTCCGCATACAGCCCCCAAACACAAACCTCCACCGCTAAAAGTGGGGAGGAATTGGATCCCTAAAGCTGTGTTTAGTCTGTGCAAAATTCAGAGTAGTTGTATCTTAGCTTTTAGTGGTGTAAAGTTTGTTTTGAGTATGAATTCTAGTTTTTCTTTTGTTTGCTATACAGCCTTTGATGTATTTTCCTCAGACCATAAAATTATCTTTATTAATTACACTTCATGTGTGTAATGCATAAGTGTACATAGACACAGCTTTTTTTGAGGCATTTTAGCCGGTCTGTGTGAAAATTCAGCCTCCACTAGAGTTCATTGGCAAGTTTAGCTATGGTTTATAGAATTCATTGACTTAATCTATGGTGTATTACAAATTTTCTAATAAGAGTTTCCTTAATGCCTAATTTTATAAACATCTGAAAGGTTTTTTCAAAATATTGCTGCTTTATTTTAATCCAGTTTACAACAATTGGAAAGTATTTAAGGAAAAAAAAAATCAGGCTTGTAAGAGTCTTTTCTTTAAATAGCAGATTACTATTAAAAACTCTTCTTGCTATTGCAGTGTAATTTGAATGTGATTACAGTGATTAGCTCTTTCAGACAAAAATTTATAAATAAGAAGTGTTAGCATTTAGAGATACTTGTCAAACTTCATTGCATTTTCTTTGTTTCATCAAAAATTTTGGACAGAAGAGCCTTTTCTATTTGCTACTTGTCCTAAAATAAATAAATGTATGAGTTCATAAATCAGATTATTTTCTACTTCACTTGAACACTGTAAATCCATGTTGTTAAAAACACTTCAAATCTGAAGATTCCCTCTTCATCTCCCTCCTGTGCCCTCAGTTCTAGATGCCACAGTTGATGTGTATGTAGGTGAATGTAGAACTTTCCTCAAAAATTCAAAACCCTAATAATTGGCATGGTGCTTCTTTTTTTTTACTTTTTTTGGGAAAGTGTCCTTGGATCACAATGTCACTGTATAACCAAGTAAAGTATGAAATGTATGTTGTTTTCATGTTGCTGTGGGATGGTTGAAAAGCTCAAATTTGTAGGAGGCAAGACCTGGGGGAGTTTGAAGAAGTTTGCTGCCAGACTTAATGTTGCCATGTACTATGTGGGCACATTTAGTTTTGATACTTGCGTATAAATTACACCCCTCTATCCTCAGAATTTGCCATGCAGTGAACGCTGATTTATAGCAGGAGCTGTCTTTTCCCCAGCTTGAAAGTATTTTGTTTTGGAGATAGGTGTGAGTGTTTTAGGACTGAAGATGTCAGGTAAGCTAGTTTAAAATTCACTTTGTCCTCACATTCAGGCAATGATTGCTACCTAGGTGAACCTTCAAGCTGCTCAAGCCTTAAGAATAACTCCAAACAGAGCAGGTGTCACCAGCTCCTTTTCTGCAAGGTTCCCAGTACGTTGGGTTTCAAAAGATTTCATGTATCTATTGCTTAAACTGTTTCTGTTAACTTTTTCAACGGGATAATAAAAATATAAGGTTCTTAAATAACAAAGAAAGACAGTCCATAAATCTGGTTGTTCAAAAACACACTTTTTCTTCTGAGGAAAACAATCTCCTGCCTTTTCTGTGAACTGATAATAGGATGAAAAAGTTTTCATAGTACAGAAGTTAACCTAATCCTTTACACCTTTAATTGGTAGAAAGTGTCTGTGAGTTCCAAATGAGTAACATTAATACATTCAGATTGTGTTTGGAAATGTGTATTTTCACAAATGTATTTCAGCTACAGCTTGTAAATTTGGGAAGGACAGGAAAAGCTTTACAAAAAAGATTAGGTGGCTAAATACAACTAATGATCATTCTCACTTGAAATTTCATTAAATTTGGACTGAAATAGGGCTTGGATGTCAACTATTTTAGCACAGCCAGTAAAGCAGGAATGTTGTTACTGCACAGTAACAATGACTGGATTAAAGTGTCTTTGCATTGTGAATAGGATCTCTTCTGGACCATGAAGTTATGGCCTGAGTATTACAAGATAACAAACAATGTCTTTGAGTGTGACTATCAGGCATTCCGTATTTTGGCCAGGCGATTTGGCTTTTTGCTTAGCAGTAAATAGTATAAACAATGACATAACAAGACTTTCTTCTACAGCAGAAGCAAGTACTTCATCTGAGATGGGGGCCTTTGAGCTGCAGAGTAAGAAGTAAGGCCTGACCTTCCCTAATATCATAAATAACATATTGCCATCAAAGTAGACATCAGACTGAGCTTTCAGCAGCAGTCAGGGTTGACTTGAGTGATTTCCAGCTTAAAATGGAGGTAGCTGTAAGTGGCAATTATGTCCATTAAGTGTCACGGTAGACCACTTTGACCATAATGACTTCTGACAGAAACATCTCCCAAGCTTACAGATGCAGGAAATTCCAAGTCTGTTGAGGTCTGGTTCTTCTCCAGGTATCTCACTGAACAGCTTGTTTGTCCTTATGCAGTGGAGATCAGCATTGTTTGCTGCAAACCCAGTGCCTGTCCATTACTGTTACTCAATTTTAACAGTGTTTCCTCAGAAAGGTGTAGTGAGTTCTGGAGTGTGGGTTGGATAATAATTGCACTCCTTGACGGGGAAACCAAAAGAGGGAGTTATTGAAATAGAAAGTCCAGAGAAAGTAGTAAATGTCCACAAAAAGACATTACCAATATAGTGTACAGTGTTGACACAGTTTATGGTATAAGAGCATGCTTTTCGTAATACAGATTATCACTGATGCCCAGTCCAAACCTGTTACAAAAGCTTTATTGATGAATGATTGATGATGAATTCATCTAATGGCATACCCACTAAGGACTTTTGCAGCCAGAAGGATGCTGCTCACCAGTAGCTCTTGCTAATACATTGGCAAGCATTTCTAATGTAAACCTGGTTTTAGAACAAGTTTTCACAGTTGGAAAGGTTAGAGGCAGCTCCTGGGTGCACTTGCATAATTCCTTTAGACGGTGCTGGGGCTGACTGAAGTACATTTGTGCAACTTGTGGACTTTACCAAGAGGTAACAGATTGAACTTCAGGTATTTGACTCCGCTGATTGCTGTGGGTTATCAGTTTCAAAGGGTGCTCTGGGTATTGTTGACTCTTGTCAGCAGCCTCTGTGTGTAATTGCTTGTTTAAATAACTGTAAAAATGCCACTGAGATTTCTCCACAGATAGGTTTTTATTAAATGCTTCATGACATTTGTCTAATACAAGCCATGTTTATTCTGTGTGAAGGAAAGCAATGTGATAGTAGCAAACTGTGGTGGTTTTTGTATTTATTTTTTGATTTTTTTTTCTAAACTAAGGTATGCCTGTCCCATCTTTGCTTGCTCAAAAGAACAGATGTGCTAAATGTGTCAATATTTTTTTTTGTGTGTGTGCTGTTCTCTTATTCTGTTTCTTAAGTTTATCTTAGTTATCTTACCTAGGCTGTGTGGATTGTTTACCAGGAACTGTAAGAAATTGAAGGATTTGTCAGAAAGGAGGCGGCTTTTAGCCTCTGGAAGCTTTTCTAGCATTCATTTTGACAATATTACTCCATGATAGGTTTCAGACAGCATGGTGCTTAATCATGTCTGTTACAATGATGTTAAATACAGACAATGCATAAATATTGTTGAGTTGAAGGTTTTATCCTTTGGTTTTCCATGAATTGCCATAGTGATGATGACTAGTTGAGAAAAAGCAGGAGAATAAAGACCAGAAGCAGTCTGTACTATGTTTTGGTGTTTGAGCATTACTCCTGGTATTGTCAATGAGTGTTGCCAGTTAGAGCAAGGTAAGACAGATCTGTATCAGAGAAACAATGGTATAAAACCTTAAAATTCTTAAATTAACTTGTTTACCACCTTTTTGGAGTGGTTGGAAGCCGACACTTGCTTCTTCCTGGCACAGAGAAATATAATTTTGATCTGATGGCTCCAAACTCTAGGTTTGATATTTCTGATCACGCAAAAGCATAAGTGATGTGTAGGAGAAGAATAAGGATAAGTTGATTTTGGTTTTGTTTTTATTTTCAAGGACCATAATTCTTGTGTCAAGGAAACTGTAACAGAAAAGTACACCTAAATAGTAATTTGTGGCTGATTTTTAAATGTCTTTCATACTTTTCAGTGGTGTATTCTCATACATTTTTTCAGATGTATGCGTATTTTTATTTTAAACCAGAAGGTTTTTTTTGGTGGTTGGTTTGTTTGTTTGATTTTTCCCCAATATCTATCTGTGTTTCCTGATTCTATTTTGCTGAAGTTTTTGATTCTCAAATGTCAATGTAAAGAAAGTACTCCATCCCCTGCAACTTGTAAATTACTTTTTTGGCTTTTTAAAGCTTTGTGCAGAATAGGCTGACCAAGACTGAGGTTGCATGAACAGCTCTGTTGGAGAAGATAGGAAGGAATTGAACAGTGCGGATTGAGAGTTCTTGAGGTCTTGCTGTGCTTCATCGAGGTGGTGTTCCTGCTGTGGTTTGCTTTCCCCTTCAGCAGACAAAAGGCATTGTAGAAACCTCAAAATTCAGAGGGGTATGAGCTTTTACCTGGTAAAAATCTAATAGCCTGTAGGATGTAAAGAGGCATCCAGAAAACAGTAGAGACGGCAGTGCTGTTGTGCATGTGCTTTGGCAATGAGTGCATCATTTCTTAGACTAAAAGCTTGGCTTTTTTCCTGCTGTTTCTGTTGATACTCTCTCATCAAGTGATGTGAATTATGAAAGAAACCATGAGGAAATTGAAGCAAGGAGAAAACTGTGGTCTTGACAGATGGACTCAGGAAAGGTTCCTTTGTGATATGGAATATAAAGTGGGAAGGTTTTACAGTGATAGATCTTGCCAAATACATATTACATATATGACCTTAATTAAATGACAGAGATATTTATTAAACAATATTAGAATTGTGTATCTCCCCAGCAAGCAAACTAGTCTGTTACAGTTGCACGGTAGGATATCAGATTATAAGTTTAGTGTTTCAAAACTTGGATTGACTTGGAAGCCTGGATAGGTGGTGACATGATGAGGATAAAATATTAGGGTACTGTTTCATATACTACCATAAGGTTCAAGTATATGGTGCTGCTTTTACTACTCATAATGCAGCCAAACCAAATTTGGGACTGGATGAATGCAGTGGGATTTCATACACTCACATGCACGTACACACAGAGTGGCTACTGTAATATAAATTTGAATTCCCTTCTTATAAGTTCACTCTGAAATTTTTAAAAATCTTCATTGGCTCAACAAAAATGAAATTAAAGCATGTGGGTGTTTGTGAGAGCACAGGCAAATTTGGGAGCAGAAGGAAAAAATAAATAGGAAATGCAGATTTGCAGACAAGCTCTAAAGACTGTCATGAAGGCTTGAGTTACATCTCTTTCAGAAAGTGTCCAGACTCTGCTGTATTCTGTTTTCCAGCTATGAAGGGGAAGTGTGTGGTATGGGACTTGTCTGGGTAGGGTTTTAAAATAATTGTTAAGGTGGTCATAAGA
This sequence comes from Pseudopodoces humilis, assembly GCF_049639895.1. Taxonomy (NCBI): domain Eukaryota; kingdom Metazoa; phylum Chordata; class Aves; order Passeriformes; family Paridae; genus Pseudopodoces; species Pseudopodoces humilis. Next base: position 106,968,810 of record NC_142201.1, on the reverse strand, counting down.
TAACTGGAGCAAACAGGTTGTAATTGCAACCTGTAGTGTTGCTTTTCATGATGGTTATTGCAGTGACATGGTAATTGCAGATCACATGAAATCTCAGTAACTTTTGTGGTAGATTATTGCTTCTGCCTGCTCATTCCTTTGTGCTCTGCTGTGATAGCTGACAAGGGAGATGACCAAATGCAGGGAGCTTAAATAATTGCATCATTGTATCATGGTGTATCATGCTCTCCATGAGCAAGATGGCTATCAACCTTCAGGTGAAATAATGGCATATTTCAGTGTGAGTCTTCACTATTTCTTGGTGTTCTGATATCCTGACTAGGTATCACTAAGATATTTTTATTAGTAGGTAGAATCACGTAAGTGCTTTTTGTTAAATTTTTAGAAATACAGGTAACTGTCAAATCTTAAGAAAATAGCTTCTGCATTATTCATGATGCAATTTGTATTGGATACAATTGTGTCAGAACTCCAGGGAATGGTCTATATATATATTATGGAAAATGTTTGTACCCTACCAAAACCCAGCCAAACAAAAATCATGTCATCATACTCATGCCTTAAGTTTTAGCTTTCATATTTACCAGATTCTGTAGTGCATTAGTGTATAACTCTGAGCTTCATACAAAGTGTTAGCAAGTTCTCCTCACAGTGTGGCCATACAAAACAATCCTTTTGCAGCTCAAATACCAGGGACACCATTGCAGCTTCAGGCCCAAAAAGTACAAACAGCAAATTGAGGAGAGCAGTCTGGGAGGATGGGACTTCATTACCTGAAGCTGTAATTGGACAATTAACCCCAATATGTAAATGGAACAAAACTTATAAAAGTGTGAACACTCGTGACCAGGTGTCCATCTTGGGTGGAGCCTTGGCCTGGCTCCTGTACTGCCCAGGGTGTATCCTTTAAAGGCCTTTTAATAAATACCTACTTTAGGGTATTGAACTCTGTCCAGCCTCTGCTCCAGGTAGCCTCTCCAGGCATCAAAACATTTCTGATAATGCACAACCCTTGTGATTATTGCAAAGCTATCTTGAATTCAAATATTATGAAAGTGTGAAATATACAGATGTGTTTTCAGGTCTTAAAAAATACTTTCATCACACCTTCTGTTTGCTCTTTACATTAATTACCTTTCCTGCATTTACCTGCCACGAGAACCATTTCCTTGTAAGCCTTTATTGTGTTATTTTTACATAGGGAGCAATCTGGAATAAGTATTGTGGGTGCTCAAGTCAGCACTTCATGGTCTTTGAGAAGTTTGGGATTCTGAGGCTGATAGTATAAATCTTTCTTTTGAAAAAATACAGAAGTTGGGTTACTTTACAAAGTAGTGGAGGGAATTCACTCCCGAGTGTTAATTACAAAATAAAGAAATATGTTTTAGAAAAATGGAAATTTGATATTCAAATACCTTAGTACTTGGTAGTAATCTAGAACATTTTTTTTTAGTGTTCCTGTAATGTCTCTGGTGTATCTGTGTTGTAAAAGTCCAGAATAAAGGTACTTGTGGAACAAAATCTGTCTGATTCTGTCATTATTATAACATATATTTAAATAACAGTGAAGTATTCAATTGGAATGTGCTACATACTACTGAAACCCTTCATGAAAACTCATGAACACTCACAGGTGACCTCAGGGCTCAGGGAGTAGAGGATTTTGTCAGTTTGTGGGGAGCTGGTGGCATGGGATCATACAGCTCAAAAATAAGGGAGATTACAAGTGCAAACTAAAATTGTGGCAACATTTGTTTTTCAGTCTTCAAAATTGTTAATGGAATGGGATTATTTGGCTACTCTGTTCAAGGTGTGTTATTCATGGATTTGGTGGGGGGGCACTGTGCATGTGTATTTTCTGCGACTTTTTGGGAGTGGGGTTTTGTGGTTTTGTTTGTTGGTTTGTTTGTATTTTCATGTTCTGAATTTCTCTGTGAACTGTCCCAAGGAGTGAGCATTTTCTGAACTCTAGCAGTAAGCAAAGTTTGAAGTTCACTGAATGGTCCTAGAATAGCTGTCCTTGATGCAAGTTAAACTTAGTATTCGTTTTTTTTTTTGTTTCTTGGTGAACAAACAAAATAGGAAATCAATAATTAAGTAGGCTGAGATAGTTTCTGTTGCAATCACCCCCATAATTGCTTCTTTCCCATCACCCTCCCACCAAAGCCAAAACCAAACCCAACCCCAACCAACCAGCAACAAAAAACCCCAACAAACAAAACCCCCCACAAAGCCCATGGTCATCTCATTGCTACTTGGAATTTATCCTTAAAGGAAAAATGGAGGGTGCCTGACACTGATATTTGGTCTAGAAAGAGCTAGCTGACCAGCAATGAGACAAGATTTCATTTTTAATTTTAGATCTTCCATTCTGTTTATTTTAGTAAAATGTTGCCATATCATATTCATTGTCATTCATGTTTGCTGGCATCTGCCTCTGCCAAAACACATACTTTAAAAGTGCTTACCTGTTTTTCCCAATAATTACATATGTAAATAATGAGCTAATTAAAGAACAGCTTTTCCCTTCAAGATACCTTCTAACAGAATGAGTTTTGTTTTGTTTTCATAGGCTTGTTTTGGTTTATTTTTTTCCCTGTGTGTCTTGGCTGAGAGCTGTTTGAAATGCCAGATTCATAAAATTGTATCATGGCCAGTTTGACTTGTTTTGAGACCTCTATGGAAAAAAGTTCCCCTGTTACTCGGGGAGTTCATAGCCTGTCTTTGCCCCAAACTGAGGTGAATGGGAAGAGGAAGGCTTTGCCAGAAGGGAAAGTTGTGGGCAAAGAACAGGTCAGGGCCTGGCTGAGGGACCCTGCTTTTTGCTTGTCCTGGACTTGGAAAGTGCTGGGAGCCCAAGGAACTGAATGGGAAGGCTGGTGGGGAAGCTGAGTAGGTCCTGCGTGCTGTTAAAGGGTCTAAAAGAGCAGGGCGCTATCATGTGTTTAAGTTCAGCTCTGTGTTGGACAACAGATGTGAGCCTCCCCCAAAGTCAAGTGTTACATGACTGCAGTGCAGTTCTAGCAACTCTTTTTAATACTAGAAAGAGGGGTGAATTGCTAGTTTTGGCTCATTAATATTGTCCAAATCACTTTCTGTTCATATTGTTCATTACATATACTGACTATGCCTTCGTTAATCTAGTTTCTGTAGATTTTACCTCAGTAAGCAACCTGATTCAGAATAATTGATAAGCTTGGGATGCTTCTCTTAAGAAGCTGTCTGGCAAGTTGAACATTTGTTTTTTTCAGCTGCATTTCCTAAAATCATCAAATCGTTTGGGTTGGAAAAGACCTTAAACATCATGCAGTTCCAACCTCACTGCCATGCACAGGGATGTGTCCAGTGCAGGTAAAGGAAAGAAGAACATTTAAATTTGAATCCTGCTTATTGTTCTCCTCCTCCTCACAGGATATGTACATCTTGTGCTGGAAACCTTAAATGAGCTTTTGCTCCATGTAGGACATGAAATGTAACTGCATGGGCTGTGTGATAATTTGGATTTGGGAGAGAGGCTGTGGTTCTGGGCTGTGTTTGCATGTCTGACCTGTACTAAAGGACTGTGAGGGAGAAAGCTTCCACTCTCTTGTCTGTCTGGTGTGTTGCTGGAAGCTTTTTATCATGACCAAATGAAAGTGTATTTTGTAATGTGGTGCATTGAGACACCACACCAGGGCTTTTGAACAAAGGGGTCTGTAAACTTTGTCACACAATCACCCACTCTGTGGCTTAACATTTAAAAGAAATTAGGAGTTCAATTAGTGTGCACATTCTTAAAGACACTAAATCCTTAGCTCAAACAAAAAAAAAAGTGAGAATAATTATGAATATTTCTTAGAGTAAATGAATGATGGACTATAAAAATTCAGATTTAAAAATAAGGGAGATAGATATTAACAGCTCTTTGCTGTGTAAGAGGCTGCATGATGTGTGGCATTACACTAATTCTAGCCATCACACTGCAATGAATTCTCCACTGGATGCCTTTACTCCCTCCTTGGTGATGCAGAGGTATGTTTTGTCCTCTGCAAAGGAAGACAGATGCTAAACTACTTTCAAGGTAGTGGCTGGGCTGTTTTTTTTCCCATGGCTTTGTGTGTTTTAGCCTTGTGGAATTCTTGTGTGCATAGATACAAATACACAAACAAAGAAAATTAATGCAAGTTTAGGGGAGGTATTTGCCAGTAATCCAAGATATATTAGAATGTTTTGGCATTTGCAGTGCTTGTAGTATTTCTGTTGAGATCTCCATTGTTGGTTTTATATATCTTATGTTCTTTGTGGAGGTTTTTAATTTATTTTTTTTTTTTTTAAAGCAGAACTGTTTAGGTACAGTAGATGTGAAGTGCTGAATGTTCAGAGAACAATTCTGGTTGAAGGGGACCTCTCAGTACTGTTTATAGCTCAGCCTCCTGCTCAGGAGTGGGTTGATGTTGAACTGGGACTGGATTGTTCAGGATTTTGTTTTCTTGCATGTCACACCTACAGGAACAGAGATTCTGCACCCTCTCTGGGGCCTTGGTCCTAAGAGAATATTTATTTTCTTCTCTCTAGCTGGCACTCCTTGTCAATGTTTGCATATGTTCTACTTGCAAATCTTTCATCCTGTACCAGTTCAGATGACAATTGAAAAAGGCTCTTAACTGGCAGTGCACAAACGATACTAAACTAAACTGCTATAGATGGTAAAATGTGGGTGTAGCTTTGTAAAATGAATGTGAGTTCAAGCTCTCCAAGAGGAGAAGTTTTAGTATGGCTTTTTGGGAGGCTTATATATACAGTTTCCAGGTTATACATTTATTTCTGGAATAATAAATAGCCAGGTTACTCTGACGTAAAGAGTAAAATGTGATGAAAAATTAAGCACATGAATTCTTTGCATAGCTAACAATGCTGTGTTTCTTCCTTGGTGCCTTGGAAGTATTAGTGTTATTATTACAAGCTTTATTTTTTCATCTGTAGCTCACAAATGAAGAGGTTAATTTCCTACAAGTCTCGGAATAGTTGAAGTTTTGGCTCATGGTTTTTCTTCCTTGTTATTCCCTTGTGCTGGTGCATATCAAGTTGACCTCAAATAAGGAGGCTGAGCTGACTGAAACTTTGGGACTGACCTGTTGTCCTGCTTGGCTTCAGTTTGTATGTTTTTCTTCGGCAGCTCTCCAGGCTGGAAATTGGAGCTAGTACTATATTCTAGGCTTAGTTCCAGTAAAAAAGATACTACTTTTATGTTTTGTTATATGAGTTTCAGGTGTGAGAGGGGGTATAAGCAATTAGATTTGCAGATAATCGCATACATACTTACATTTTTTAATCAAGACTACAGTGCACTGCATTTTCTGTTTTGTACTTTAATGATAGCCAGGTACTTTAAAATACATCTTTTCATGCAGGTCAGCCAGTGCAAATTGTCTAAGTTCCTTTAGAAAGAGAAAAAAAATATACTAGGTTGTACCTTATACTACTTAGTATAAGTGTATAATTACTTTTAAAATGATAAGAATGTTATGAGTGGAAAATTACTAAAAAGGACATTTCTGTCCAACATATAATGTATTACTATGTTGTTCAGCCTATTTTCTGTTGAAGCTTATCCATCTGTAGTGAGTGCTTAGTAATATCAGTTTTCTACAAAAAAGGTTTTGTATAATCAAAGCTTATGTCAAAATTTTATATGAAACATGGCTCTAACTTAACTGGTTGCTTTAGAAGGTGCATATAGTCCTAAGTAGATAAGATGAATCTGAAATTGCAGAAAAATAAGTTTATCTACCCAGTAAATAAATTGTTCATCTTCTAGACAAGGGTTCATTCCATGATCTCTGAAGTTTTCCCAGTAGTACTTCATAGTAAGACTAGTTACACCTGCATGTGCAGTGTATCAGGATGACTAACCCTGGCAGTTGCAGACTTTCTAAGTTTGTAGTTCTGCTTTGAATTGCTGCAAGTGGTTTTCTCTGTGTTCCAGGTTACCTCATCACTTCAGATATTTAAAATTCTGCTGTAAACTTCACTGTCTTGATATGCCTTGAGCTGAGTCTTGCATAGTAATGAACTACTAGTTAAAACTCTCCCCTGTCTTGTTTGCAATTTTCTTCAGTCATATTAATTCAAAACTTGAATCATAAGCTTTATAATATTTTGACAGACAAATCACATTGTAGACAAGACTCATGTGCTTGGAGGCTGCAAAGTAAATAATGTCTAAAATTATTGGGCTCTCCCTAATATCCCATACAGCTACAATCCCATTGGAAGGGAGATGTCTTGGAAATTGTCATATGTACTTAGGAGCTTAAATTATATGTAAGGGGCTATATGGGATGAATCAGACAGCTGCTGGGCAGTGTTTTTTCTGCAGTTACATGCTTAACAGATTTGGGTGATGCAGCAAATCATACAGTTTTAGTCAGATTAGAGATCATGTACCTTAATGTTTCACAAGAATAACCCTACTATGCAAAATCTGAAGTCTTTTGTTTTCCATAAGGTTAAAATATTCAGTATAACAACTTGGAGAATCTGATGTTTACCTCTTTTTGGATAATACAAACTAGTTAATGACTAATATTTCTTGGTATTCATTCTAACTGAAGTCTGGAAAAAACAAATGTTTAGATTGCACCCTGCAAATGCTTGGCCGTGAATGACATAAACTTGTATGAACTACTCACAGCAGCCCTTAACAACAATACTTTATTTTTGCTTGCTTGTCTTCTGTGGGAATAGACTTGATTGCCTGGGAGTTACAGACATTTCTCAAGTACACAAGTTCTAATTATACTTCCAGTACACTGACAGTAAATTATGAAGACTTGGCATTGTGGACTGTATAAATGTTTGAGTGTTTGGCTTCCATTGTTGGTCCTGTCTGCAGTGAAAGCAGTTAAAAATTAAATTTAGAAAAGTTTGTGCTGTGGAGCCATTGTGGTTCCTCTGCTGAGGTGACCAGAGCTGGTGTGATAATGGTGTTCCTTCTCTCACCCCAAATATTCCAGATCTTATTTTCTAATCACTAGAGGTGACTTTTTCTCCCTTAAAATGATCTTCTCCAAAGGCCGCTTTTCCAGGCGTTCCAGGGAGCAGAGCAGGCGTGCTAGCAGAGTTGAATGTGTGTGCTGTGTGAACAGCCCCCACAGCTCCTGGGCCTGCAGAGACAACGCTCCCTGATCAAACCAGGGACAGCTGATCAAAGCTGGCAGAGTGGTCAGTAATAAAAGCAGTAGTCCTTCCTTCTCATTCCATGCTTAATACTTGTTTTTTTTTTAGCTACGGTGCTGTGTAAAAATCTCACGCAGGCTTTTCTCTCCTGGAGCATTGTGAAGTTTTGTTTGTTACGATAAGATACAGAGGTAAATGAAAAGTGGTTGATGACTAACACTTAGGCCAGGAAGAAACCTGCAATTGCAGGATATTTATGTGTGTGACAGAGGGATTGGGAGTATATGTTTGTGCATGACAAAGGAAACAAATCATGTCTTTTAGATCATGCACAAGTACATGCACTTGCACTTGTTACATTCTAAAACTAATAGAATGTAAGGCGTTATTTAATCAGGTGGAATACTGTAGGTTTATTGAGAGGAAAATTGTTACAAGGAGAAGGGTTTGGAGAGGCAGTAAAGAAGCCAGAATTTGCTGTAGGTACCTTTTCTCAAACCATCTTTTTCAGTCTCTTAAGATGGCTGTCTATTTAAATCTGCCTCAAGCTTGACAAAGAAGCAATCCTGTAGTAAGGGGAGGTTGTGTTTGTTTGATATTTATCAAGAATGAGAATTTTAAGTTTCTAGCATATCTTTCAAATAGCGACCTATACAATAGTTTGAATATACCAGCTGTTGATCTGATCCATTATATCATGACTTTATTTTTAAGTTCTGGATGTGAAATAACACTTTTTTATGGGAGGTGAAATAAGACTTGTGGAGATGAGCAATGAAGCTGTAGCTAGAGCAGCTGGGCAGTTTTCTGTGGAATTCAAATAACAATTCTTCCTCCATCGTGTTTCAACCAAAATGGGGATGAGTGGCAGAGGTAGTAAGGAATATTTGGTGTTTTATTTCAAATAAGTTGGGAGTTCTGACTTCTGATTTAAAAGCTTTTTTTCTGTTTGGTAGATGAATAAGTCTTTCAGTTTTAATTTCTTGTGAATTTATGTAGAAAGATAAGTCCCTAGCCTTGTGTTGAGCTTCATTAATTGCAGTTAATGTTTTCAATATGGAAGTCAAACTGATTGCAGCAGACTTGAAATCCAAGTTTGAAAAGAAACCTATGTCTTATGTTTGCTGCTGTGGGAAGCTAATAAAAACCCCAAACCCACAATATACAAACCAGCTTTAAAACAAAATTAAAGAGTTGTTGAAGTCTATTATTTTGTCACTGTACAGGGCTTTTACAACCCATAGGAGGTGTGTGAGCTGGTTCTCACCACACAAATAAATGTTTTCAAAATGGTACCAACTCATGCTTCCAGATTACTGGAGAGTCCTGCAAGAATTAATAACACTTGACTGCCAAGAGGGGAATTGCAAATTATTTTTACAAAAATTCCATTTTTTTCCCTAAAGTCTCTTGCACAGCTACTTTGCTTTGATTGCAGCTTTGTAGTAGTGCTGTAGTAATCCCTGACTCCCCCAAACTAGACCTTGATTTCTGTTAACACAAAGGTGGTCTGTTAGCAATAGCTAGCGGTGGAATCAAATGGGAATTGATAAGCTGTTCTGTACAGCGTCATTAAAATGAATTCTGGTAAATAAAACGTGAGTTCTTTCCAGATTAAGGTGCTTTTAAGCATTTGTTGATATGAAGACTAGAAACAGTTTTGAATGTTCCACTAATAAATACATGCTTAGAAAAGGAACAGTAAGCTGCCTTTAGCATGGGGAGAAAATCTAATGCTTGGTTTCCAGTTAAATAGTAATGAATAACAAGAAGAACTTGTGAACTTATAATAAAAATGCATTAGTAAACCAGATGAATTTTTGACTCTGTTGTGTCCATATTACAAACGAATTAATAATTATATTGTTCCTGTAGGTTACCCGTGAATGTGATTAATGTTCAGTGTTACATTTTCTACTGTGTTCTGGCAATATGGAAACCTGAATGTTTAGCGAGAACACAATTCCAAATTAAAGCAATAAATCAGAGTTAGTGAAGTAAGGTGTGCAGTGTGCCCCACTCCTCGACAGTCACTGAGAGGGCAGTGTCTTATCCCACTTCTTTTGGCAGCAAGAGCCTCTTTATCAGCTACTGTTGTTCCAGTCACGCTTGTGTTCACGTCTTTGCTACATGCTCTGCTGATTACCTTGGAAAAGGGCAATGCTGTAACTGTTCAACTGACCTTTCAGTTTATTTTCTCTTGTGTAATATGAAACATGAGCTAACGCAGCCTTAGTCTACTGATTTTGAGAAAATCTGTCGCTGCGTTTCTGCAGCTTTCTGCTCAGATGTGATGGGGTTTCTCTGTAGTAACATTAATTCCAGAAACTCCATCAACTTCAGATATCATCACAACAGTGAAGCAAATTATTATAGCTAAAAGAGGGGCTTTAGTGTACAATTCATGAATAATAAAGACTACTTAGAAGAGGGATAGTGAAACAATGACTATTAAATGAAGAAATCCTATACCTAAATAAATGATGTATGCTGCTGGTAAATTTGTTTCCTTACATGCATATAAAAAAATACATAGAACTCTCATTATTTTATAATTGCTGTCTTATTTAGACTGTATCCTCATGATAGGGAAGCTGTAGTGCTTTGGTAGATACAGAATATACATAGCTGTGCTATTCCATGAGGTTGTAACACAGTGTACTATTGTACGTTTGGGGGTTTGTCTGTGGGTTTTGTTTTGTTTTTTTTGTTTGTTTTTAATTTTTTATTTATTTGGGCTTTTTTTTTGGTCTTTGTTCCTTGAGGAGTGTGTGCTTTAGTTGCTCAGTTTTTTTAAATTACTTTATTCCTTTTATTCCATTAGAGGGTTAAAGTAAATGGCTTTCTTGTAGGGAGTGTTGATACATGCACAGTTCTTTCTCCTTCTCTTCTGGAATTGATGTCTCTAAGTGGTTTGCTGGGCTTCTGATGGAAAGAAAATGCCTCTTGGTCCTTCTAAACACTAGTAATTTGTTACACTTACCCTGCAAGGTACATCCATGTGTTTCCAATAAACTGAAGTGGGTGAGATGAACTGGAGTGTGTGTAAGAGAGTCTCTAAATATTGGCCAGGGGGGAGGTGGGTGGGGAGGGGGATTGGGATTGGTTTAGATAAACCAGTGGAGCAATTGTTAATAAATAATTGCATTAATTTTGCATTTGGTTCTGAACTGAGACCTCTGTGTGTTCATTTTGAAGCTGATGACGAAAACATTACAGTGGTCAAATACTGCCAAAAGAACTAAGTTACTTTAATGGTTAAAGCAGGGGAAGATGCTGCTGGTCAGCAACAAATAATCTTGCTAAAATACTATGGACTGATACTTATCTGTATTAGACCTCACAGCTTATAGGTCTGTACATCTCTGCTAGAAATTGCTGGTAGGATGTCAAGTAAATCTGTAGTTCCCCTTTTTCTGCCCATTTTTTGTCATGCTTCTATGTACTAGACTTTTTGTTAAGGCTTGACTTGCATGGCATTGTACTCTAAATTATTTTGCAAGGAAATTATGCTGAATCAGATGCCTTGTCTTGTGTTGATGGCTTTCAACAGAGCAAGTGATTATGCATTATTTATCCCAAGCAAATATTTCTTAATTTTTGATGCTGCATTTCGTTTGAGATGTGAACTACATTAGTGTTCTACGCATAACTGCTTTACCTCAGCATTCTGAAATCATGAAACACCCAAAGAGAATTGGGATTTACTATCTGCCAAGGAGAGAAAATTTGGGAAAGCTATTTTTCAAGCTTTTGCCTTTCTTGCTTACTCTTACGAGTTCTCTATTGGATGGTCTTCTAGCAGCTAGTAAAACACGTTTTTGGTAGGAATTACAACAGAAATGGTTTAAGTTTGTAAGTTCCTTATTGGAATAACTATATCCTCAGTTTACTTTGGTATCTGTTGATTTTTTTTACTCCTGAAAGCTACTTAATGTCATTGGCCAACCGGCAGAAGCCTTTATTTTCAGGTAAAGGTGTGTTTTAAATTGACTCTGATGTTGGAGAGAGGTAAATTGCTTTGTAGTGAACATTTTTGTAAATGGAGCAATTAGAACATTTGGGGAATTCAGATTTAGGTATGGGGAAACTTTTTGAGATCATGATTTCAGAATCATGTAACAACTTTACTTTTAACCTGCGGAAAAGGAAAATTAAGTGGTCATCTCCTGGATCTTTATAATCATCATCCACTGCTATCTTGTGCTTCCAAAGCATCTCTCTCAGAATTGTTCTAATATTTCAAAGGCTGCATGTGTTGCATGTTGTTGATGTTCCTTAATCTATTTAAATGTGTATTAAAAAGATTTCTTGAATGGGACAGGATTTGCTTGCAGAAAGTGCAAGTCAATCAACTACAACTGTAAAATTGGTAGAAGTTAAAAATGCAGTAAATCTGTTGTTCTCAAGTAGTCATACCCACCCAGGATTTACTGTGCCTTTACTTCCTATTTTCCTTAAGTGTGGTTACTCTGTGAAATACTCTGAATAGCCAAATTAAAAGTTCCTGACAGGGGTGGAGAAAAGAATGAAGTAAAACTGAAGACTCCTGTTTTGGTGTGTTTTCCCTAGTGACAAATGACATTGAAGAAGCTGCAGACAGGAATTTTACATCTGTTCTAGTTCAGAGTGGTCTGGTGCCTTTGATTTGCTGGGCAGCAAAATTTGCTTTAGGAAGAGCTTTATCTCTCCCACTTCAGTCTTCTTTCAATCCATTGCTTTCTAACCAGTTGAATGATGAGAGATTGAGGGAATAACAGGCTACAGAGTGAAGGGGAAGATGAGAATCAGACTTGCTGATCTGAGCAGGGCCTCTGCACTGGCTTTCACTGCATCAGTGTAAGTCTTTGTAACTGCATCTACAAGTGATCAGCAATATTAGAAAGAGGTAACAACTCCATAAAGCTATGAACTGTGGTCCATGACACTGGCATTAATTTAAATGTTTGTACTTGCTGGAAAATGGAGGATTTGGTTATAGAGAGTACGTTATTGGGAATTTTCTTTCATTTCCTGTTTCCTTTAGTATATGCAGAATTGGGCTTTCCATATGGATAGCAGATACCATTATCAAAGTCTCTCCTACTTGCTTTCATCTTTTGAATAAATTAGCATTAATACTGGGCCAATACTGTAGAAGTGTAAACTATGACAAAAAGGCTGATGTGGACAAAAATCTAGAAGATTAATAGCTACTAAAACCAGCATCATAAGCAGAAGAGGGGCTAAAATCATTAATTTCAGTGTTGTCGACACAGGTTTTACAGTAAGCTGACTGACTGTTCTATAAACTGCAGTAACAACAGCTTTGTAAAATAGCGTGAGAATGTCCCTAAAAATGTCTTGAAGTTTTGTAGCCATCTTGGTGTTCAGCACCAGCCTCTTTAAATGAGAGTATCTTGTATGCTGCCAAGGCCTTTTTGGTTATTAGTTTCTGTTTAGATTCCTGTGATGCTTAAGAAACTAAAACTAATCTGGTTAAATTTAAAAGTTTAAAATACTACAATACCTCTTTGTTATTTTATGAGGTGTCCTGGAAGGAATTAGTACCTCTTCTGCATGGAAGAATAAAGATGTGAAAGTTTTACATGGGGCTCTAATTCAGTACTTTGACTTACAATCAGACTTCAATAATCTGCCAGAAGTCTTATTTCAATAAAGCATTCGACTTTGGGGAGGAAGGAGAAGCTTAGCTTTTTTTTTTCTTATGCTCCATATTGAGGTTGACAATTTTAACATATACCTGGAACTTTTTTAATGGGTTCAATAGTTTAATTAACTCCGTGGTTATAGGAACTGCAGAATCAGGGGTATTTGTATATCAAAGTTACAAAATAAATAGAACACTATGTTTTTTGGCATAAGGCTGTATAATTTTGAATTAAACTGAGAACACTTTACTTCTGTTGTATAAGGTTTAGTTGTATAGGTATCCATAAGAAAAAAAAAAATATTTGAGAGTGTTTCAGCGATAGAAGTGTGAGGAATAAGTGCTCACCTGATATGCCAACTCTTGAAGTGGCTGCTGATGTAATATTGTCTTTACATGTTCATTTGGAAGGTTATTTTATTGGCAGGATACTTGTTTACTGGATAGTCATTACAGTAATTCATGTTTGATGTTTTAATCCTGCCTCTGTGGAAAGTCAGCCAATTCCTACACTTCTATTGTAAGGCTTTAAACAAAGCTGCATATAAAGCATGGGATTTAAAGCAATGCTGTGTTACAAATTATGAATGTAACAAAAGGAAAAGACTGTTGTGACTGTGTTTCAGGTGATGTTTACGATTGCCAGTGTTTCACATTGAAATAATGATGGGGAGGGCAAAAATGTTGGTGTAAAAGCATTTGATAATAGAGTTATAATTTGTTTCAATCTAGGTGTTCAGTGTTCTTGGGCTCATGCCAAGACTGAAATCTTTTCAGTAAGCCTGAAGACAACAATTTCAGTATTTCAGTTTTAAGAAGCATTGATCTATTAACAGAGGCTAGATGAATGAATATGGGACTTGAAAACCTTGCTTTTTCATAAAAACTCCAGGAGTGCACCATAAGCAGCTCCCCTTCTGCTGCCTGCACTTGTCAGAAGTGTGTTGCTGTACCTGTAGTAAAGGACTTCATGTACAACTTCTTTCAGTCACTTCAGATGCTCTGTTCAGAGTTCTGTGGGTCCTCTTGTTGCTCAGTATAGGTTTTTTAGTTCCAAAGGTAATGGTTGTACTTTTCAACTCATAGTTGGGTACAGTTTTTACCTGGTAATCCTCATCAGTGTTATGATGGGGAATTGCAAAATATTAAGTGACTTTGCAGTCTCTTGAAAAGTATGAAGGCAGAAATCAGTCTTTTCTTGTTACTATAGCTCTAGCTGCTGAGGTCAACTGTCCCCATGTCCAGCATGTTGAGATTTTCACTTATGAAATGCATTCAGAACCTGTCATATGTCATAAAGTATATATATGCACAGCTGAACATGACATAACTTTCAGTGTTGAAGAGGAGATCATAAAATGTAGTCTTAATCAAGTGTCTATATCTAGTTTTAAGACTTGCATGCTATTAGTGAACAATATAAATATTAGGAATTGGTTGAACAAAAATATTTTCTGTCATTTTCTGTGTGTAATCCTGGGGTGTCATTTTGGAAGATAAAAAGCCAGTGTTTCACAAGCCTTAGTAATGTAGAAATGAAAGCCAAAATATCTGTGAAATGCAAACCCTAAATCTGGACCTGAGCATTTACTTAACTCAATCCTTTCTTTCATTCAAAGGAGCAACAGGCTGCAGTTGCTGCTTTACAAGGCCTTTCTGCTGTCTTACAAGGCCTTCTGTGACAAGTAATGTTGTTCTGTTCCAGATGTATTTCATCTCCTGAGATGAGTTTTTGGAATAGTTCATAGCAAAAGTAATTGATCCATTTCAGGAGTTGGTGAGTTTTTTCCGGAGCTTTGAGCAAACTACAATTCCTTACTGGATAATCTCAAGAGGTGGTTAAAAAGAATAAATTCTTTTTGGTTGTAATTTTAAATCAATTATAGTGAATTGTTGCAAAAATCTTTATTTCTGCAATGTGATGCAGCAATAATACCTGAATTAACTTAGTCTGTTAAAAGAAGCATGCCTCTGTACAAATAGAAGGAGCATTCTTACTCAATGTACATGATGCTGTGTTGCTTATTCCAAGTCTGTCCTGTATAAAAAAACATTATTGTAAAAATCTTATACATCCTTGCTCAACAATTCATCTAATAAGTTCCTTTTCTTGCTTCACCTCGGTCTCCCCACCAAAAAAATTTATTGAGCATGTAATCTTGCTCGCCACTCTTTGCAAAGTGACCAAAGAGAAGTCTTTTTTTACAATTTATTCAAGATCACTTCATATATTAAATACCATGGTCTCTTTGTGTCATGGTTTCCTTAAACAATGAATTTACTGAAATAGAAAAATTGAAGCAGTGGATGTTCTTAGTGCTTCCATGACAAGAATCAAGAGTTTACAATGTCTGAATTACTGGGGGTTTTTTTTGTTTTTGTTTTTTCCCAAAGATACAGAATCACATAATTGCTTTCTGAAAGTCCAATTTCATCCATCCCACATTCAAATCTGGAATTTGTCAGATGCTTATTTCTCTGGAATGAGATGAATGGGTTTGATTCCTAGGGAAGGGATCATGTTGGGTTAGAAGAGCAGGCCACTGGCATGCATTGCACTTCTAGGTGATGTGAAGTAAATCATAGCCTTTTTCTTTCCTGCACTGAGATTTCATTCCTTCTTTATGGCCTGCTGTTCTTCTCTGGTAATAAAGGATTCATTTCCTTCTCCTGCAGCTTTCAAGGGTTTGTGACTGACTGCTGTGTAAAAATGAAGCTGACCACTCCTTTTACTTTCTGCTCAATATGGGAAATACCCCATCCACCGAATCACCGAATTCTTAAAGTTGTGACGCTGTATTTGTGGCAAGAGTGGGGAAGAAAAGAATAATTTTGGTTAGATAACATATTTCAAAACCCTCTCTTCTATTTTACCTGGGCCAATCTCATTGCTTCAGTTAGATCTTCTCTGAAGTTACAGCAGTTACCTATAGTAGAACAGATCTGCTTCAGCCACAGTGGAACAAGGTGGAAACAAGACATGTGACAGGCAGCAATTGTGAAACAGCTTACATATGGCAGAGAAATAGGGATTTGCAGATAATGCTCCAAATATACTTCTTACTGTATTTTATTTTCCCTTAAGCAATTAAATATATATACACATGCAAAACCTATGTCTGTATGTATATAACTATACTTGTATCCTACAATAAAGAATGAGTTAAATTTCAAAGCTGTAGTGGTTGTTTTATTTTTTTCCCTGAGGAGAACCCTTCAAAAGTAGAGTAATTTGAATTTACCAGATGATATATGTTCAAATTCTGAGGCGATTTGTGACTTGCTCTGTGTTTTTTGTATTTAAGCTTTATATAAATCTTTGTGATTGCAGTTGTTTAAAATGTAAGCCAGTCAACTGAGTTTGTATATGTATATATTACACTTATAGTTGGAAATCTGACAAAATATTTTCCTTCAAGGACATAAATGAAATTGACTATCAGAGCAGTAGTAGTTAGTAATGCACTTCTGAGGATTATACCCATGAGCAAATTGTAAAGGAATAATGCAGGTGGATGGACAAAAATAGTTATGAGTGTATTTGCTACAGTGTATCCTGGAGGCATTTGCAAATCTTTCTCCCTTTAAAGATGATCATCAGTCTTAATAATAAAATAATAAAAACTCAATGGGAGATTGACCTTAAAAGTAGTCATAGTACTCTTAAATTAATTCAGGTAATGCTGTTTACAGCAACTAGTAATTAGACATTTTAATCTTCTACTTTGAACTAATTAGGGGCCAAAAAAATCAAAACTTTGCAACAAATCACAGAGTTCTAAGTCCTGACACTGGAAACAGACTGCAGCTTCTTTTTCCTTAAGGAACAAGATGCTATTCCATAGTGCTGGTTTAGCATTTCTATTTCCTCTTGCATATTGTAGGAAGTGTAACAAGGCAGACAAGTTTGGTTTTGCTGGGGTTCTTACTGATTTTTATATACTTCAGAAGACTCTTTACCAATTATGAAAAGACAAACACATTTCTAATTTACCTCAGTGTCTTACTGAAGACAACAAAAAAATTGTACAGGTAACATTAATTAAATGTTCAACTGCAGCTTTTAGCTGTGGTTCTGCGCAAAATAGCTCATAATTTAGGGGTCAAAGTTGACTCTCTTGTTTATGTTGTACCCCTGATGTTACCATCCATTCCAGAAACCTACCTGGAGAAAACAGCAAAATATGTCAAAAAACTCTAAGCTCTTACAGGCAAAGTTTTATGTTAGAGGTTTAGGGCATTTCGATTCCTACTGGTGTAAGTAGGGTATGGTCCAAATAATTACTTTTATGAAGCTGTAGTTTTTTTCCAAATTGTTGCAGTGTCAGGGACTGACTGCAAAGTCTTGCTGATTGTCTCTGTAAAGAGGTTGCCTAATGAGCCCCTTTCTGCAAGGACCAGATGGGTTTGTCCATGCTGACATGCTGTACTGCAAACTTTTCGATGGCCTGAGAATGTCTTGTCTATTAAAACTGGCTGTGAGAGAGTGGCAGGCCCATTCAGCTCTCCCTAGGAGGCTTGTGTGTGATATTAGTAAGATGGAAGGAAAAGTGCTAGGCTGTTCAGAGTGTGAAGTTCTCCTGTTGTGTTGTAATACTGGGATTTCTTGGCTGCCAATCAGGAGGTGTAGTTTTATTTAGAAAGTGTAAAATGTTCCTGTAAAGTATAGAAAGCACTGACAAACACAAAGATTGCAATTTTAGGCTGTGTAACAACCATGGAAAAATTGTATGGTTTGTATTTGAGGTTTTTTTTTTTTTCTATTCCATTAGAGAGCAGTGAATCTTGTGTGTTTAATTAATTTTTTTGGGGGGGAGGTTTAAACTTGCTAATGTAAGAGAGACACTTGCTAATCTTTCTTAAAAATGTTCTCTGTTTTCATTGCAAGGTATTCTCTGTTTTATAACCACTTGAAGAACATTGAGGAAAGTGAAGGTGGCCTTGATAAATTTACAAAAAGTTACAAAACCTTTGGAGTTAACCAACTTGCAGATGGTGGAATATACTGCAAAGAGTGGGCACCAGGAGCAGAAGCAGTGTTTCTTGCAGGTGACTTCAGTAAGTATTCTTAGGAAAATTTCTTCCCTGCACAATGTTTTACATCAATATTCTCTACATTTAAAGAAAATTTTGTTGCAATGATGACATTCTGATGGTAAAAAATATGTCATGGCTTAAATGAATAATATTTTCCTGTGTGTTGCAGTAGCTTATGAAGATGTGTTTCTGTTTTGTGGTCAGTGTTAGGCATTTTTTTAATACCCCAAAGGCAATGACTCATGTCCCACTGGATCACACAGCAACTTGAGGCTGTATCTAAGCTTCCTGAAGTTCTTTTTAAAGCTTTATAACTAGACTTTTATAAAACTGTATGCAGAGAAGCAAAAATAACAGTGAAATAATTTTCTTCATCTTCTTTTACTGATCAAACAACAGTGTTGTCTAAGGACCAAGGCCAGAATTCTCACCCATTTTGAGAGTTCAGACAAAAGCTCTGTGGGAAAATGGTAGCCTAAAGTCAAGCCAAATATTACTGAAAGAGTAGGTACTCTGTTTTTGTGAGGGCAGGAGGAGGAAAGATGTTAGCAGAATGGGATGGTGGCAATATTACATGGAGGAATTGCCTTTCTTGCTCTGAGAACCAGGAAGACTATTCCCTTTGAATTTGAGACAAAAATATAAATCTTCTTATTTGAGGGCTATCTTCAGTCAAATTATGTTCTACAATTTTTAGATGAAAGTGACATTCATCATTGCTCTTCAACCCTGCAATATAGTTCCTTTCTCTTCTTTTTGTTTAGGGTTTTGGAGAGTTTTGTTCTGATTTTCCCTTTCACCTCTACTCTTGCTTCTGTTAGGTCTGCCAAGGTGCTAGTTCTTGCATTGCTGTTTCTTACTGAACGGGGACTTTGTCTGTGAAATTATTTACTTCATTTAACTGTGTTTCAGAAGCATGCAGTTTTATTTATCTGACCTTGATTTTGCAAAAATGCTGATCTAGAGAGTGTTCAGTGTATTTATATTGCAAAAAAGCAATAGGAAAAGAAGTTCTTTGAAGCAGTTAACTACTTCAGCTTAGACACAAAGCTAAATGTTGGCCATTCCTTACCCCTGTCTGAGGAAACTATTGAAGGGAAACTCCATTGTAGGAATGTTTTTATTAAAAAAAAAAATCCTGTTTTTGACGCAGAAGTCAAACACAAAAGTTAGTGTAACACTGTTTTCAGCCATGTTCCTGTTTGATATGATTAACACAGTGAATGATAAAGTAGCTTTTCTTGAAGTGCCGCTTGTCATTTTATTGGAATAGACATTGATAAATATGTTAGTGTAGTTCTTGCATTTTAATATTGAAACTGGATATGTCCTCTAATTCAACACTGAATAATGAGTTCTGTATAGTTTACCCACTGCTAGATAACAGTGATTTCAGATCAATATAGACTGCAAGGCAGCTAGATCAGACTATTTTCATGGGTCGATTTTATATGTATAAATATACAGAAATTTCTCCTCCTTGTTCCTCCTCTACTTGCTGCAACTCCACCCATTGCTCAAGATTTTCATGGGATGGGTGCAGGTTAAATTTATAAACACAGCTAGAGTGCATTTATTTTAAATATGTATTTTAAAAGATAGTAATATTAAAACCAAACTTTTAATAATACGTTTCATATTTTGAAAAGAGGCTATAACTTGTAAATTGGTTTATTAGCTTGAGGGTGGGAAGTATATGTATACCAGAATAGGGTAGCTAAACACTGGAATAGTTTTCTAAACCCTACTTCATTTAAAATATTTGATGTAGTACATCGTATGAAGCAGAAATTTAATATCTTAGAGTAGTTGTATTTAGACCCTAATGAAATATGGCAAGAAGAAGAAAAAAAAAAATAAAAAAAATTCATTGTAATGTGGATGAACTGTGTTTCTTGCATATATCAGTCAGTCATAGTAAAGTATTCATTCCCAAAGGGGACAACAGTGTACTTGGAAAGACTGAAGAAATGGAAGGTTGTCATTCATTCCCTGAATAATATTCTCATGAGAAATTGGATTGCAAAACACTAAGATTTAGAGTCAGATTGCTACAGATATATTTAATTAAAACTGAATCCCTTTAACCTTTCTTTAAATTTTCTAGCAGGTTAAAGTCTCAGACTAAATTTATGATTATATTGTGCTTAAATTGGATATTGGGATAGCCTTTAATAAGATTTTTTTTTTTTTAAATAAAACTTTTTTATAAAAAGAACTGTAGTGTAACCACATCAAGGGAATTTGGAAATCTTAGACAAAGAAATAAACCTTGGAATTAGATGACAGAAGCTCTTTAGGTTTTAAACTGAAATATGGTGGTATATAATATAAAAACTGTCAATTAATTTTTTTTTTTGGAGATGAATAGCAGTGTTTTCCTTAATAATATGGTATTGTCTGAGAATATCTTAATGTTTGATGTAATGACACAAAGTATTAGTCTCTGCTATTTCATCTTAAGGATCAAAAACTAGTAAAAATTAAAATGGCCAGTATCGGTTATATACAGAGACCTTGAACTATTTTTTTCCAAATTTATAATTTATAATTTAGCTGATAGTTAATAATATCTTGGTTATGAATTATGTGTAGGATAAATATGACTAATTTACTTCTGTAATTATATACATGTGAAGCCTCAGTCCTGTACATGTAGTTTTTGGCGAATGACTTCTATGCCTTAGACAATAAAAGCTTTGCTATTAGGGTATTTTGACCCAAATTATGGTATTTTTATACCTTATTCTGAGAAACTTGTAATTAATGGGATAAGTCAAATTTACAGAAAAATACTTAGTATCACTGTGCATTTTGGGGAAAAAAATCTAGAAACTAGTAATAGCACACAAATCTGTAAGTGCATTGGAGAATGAAAAACATGAATTCGAGAAAATCTCAATGCTTTCAGACCTAGTTTTGTCTCTTTAAAACTCCATAATTGAAGAGAAAAAGTATTGTATCTATTGGTGCTCTAGTATGATGCTTTACTCTAAGAAGTATTAAATGAACATCCCAAAACATTAAGATTTGTCAATTAGTACTTTCAGCATCTCAGTAAATCAAGTGTATGAGGCAATTAGTCAGCTGAATTTCCAATAGTAGAGGTACTATCAACAATATAACTCCTTCAAAAGCTCTCAGTGATAACAATGAATATTTCATTTGTGTGCTCTATTGCTGAGGCTCTTGGTGACTACTGGCAATTTATTGCTGCTTTACAATTAACTATTTCAAAATAAGTCAGTGAACTGTGAATTTTGAGAGTAACCCACAGAATTTATTTAGGAATTGGAGCACTCACATTAGTATTTGGTCATGCAGAGGCTCAGTGAGTTATCAGTAAGCAATTCCTTAATTTTGAAAAGAAAGCTACTGGTTTTAAAAAGCTTAAGAGTAAGTATGCATATATTGATTTGGAAGTCAGCATTTGTTATAATACATTGTTATATTTGTGGTTTCTGTTCTTTTGTCTTCCCTCCTCCCTTCCCAGCTAACATTGATCTAAAATTTTGATAAGTCTGGAATGTCTGGTTTGGTTTCTGCTTCCTCTTTCTTGCACTGGTGGGGAAGGCTTCTGCTGTGGTTGGATGGTGAAGGGGAGGGTAGGATACTATGTTCTGGGGGGATATTTGTCTATTATTTAAACTCTAACAGGATCCCTTCAAAGTGAAAAGGGAGTACCTTAAGGCATTGTACTTCCTAATTTGGGTATCTCACAGCTGACTAAAATTTTATGTATCAGAATGTTTTGGATTTTTTTAATTCCAGATTTTTACTGAGATAGATTCTAGGTACTGTCATGTTATCTTACTGAATTTCTTACTGTTTCCTGCCAAGATTTTTATAGCAAAATACTTAAGTTTGATGAGTAAAGTCAGTGTTAAAGTGCAGATGATTGAAAGTGGTAGACTGTAATATAAGGTGGCACTAATATCCAAGGAAACATCCTATCTGAGAATTAATGACACTTGTTTTTATGTCAGTGTTTGAGCTGTTTGCCCAATTTCCAACAGCTCAAGAGCAGGAGCATGAGCTTTAATGTAATCTGCTTTAAAAATTATTAACGTGGCAAGAGGAAGACCTAATTGACCACTGTGTAGAACAGGATAGTGTCCTTGGAAAATCTCTCCAGTTATGTTCTGATTTCATATTCCAGTCAAGTAGAATACAGGTATCTTGCTGGGATACTGGGATTTTGAAGCTCTTTCCCTTGTCTGAACTGCTTCTTGTCTGATAGACTTTCTTCGAGGATGATGTGTGTTTGCTGAACTCTCTATTCTCCTTAGACGTCTTTAGTTGATCAGAAATTATGTGGAAATACAATTGCTATAAGAGATTTGATTTCACTTGAGAATTCAGCCTTATTTGATAAAGATTTTTCACTTTTGAAAAAATAGCTACAGTTCTTATATTGGACAAAGTCAATTGCTTGCTTAATATGCAAGGACTACTCCTTTCCTCTGTGAGAAGTGTTACGTTCTTGTGTGAAACTCCAAGTTCAGGCATGGGCCTCAGAGGTGTATGGCTATATCTTGTCAATGTGGAAACAAAATCAGGAGATGGAGCAGGAAGTCACTCAAATTGTCATTTATCTGGAAATATGCATTTAAATTGAGTTTTTTGTCACAAATGGTAGATCCCAAACCTTTATAGCTTTGAATTCTGTTCTATATTAAAGCTCAGTTCATGATTCTTTGGCGTGCTAAGGGTGTAGTTTTGAGCAAGTTCCCTTGTGCCTCTTGTTGCTGAGGTAGGGTGTAATGTTTAAATAATTGACTGGATTTGGAAGATCCAATCACAAAGATGAGACAAAACAAAGTATCAGGCTATCAAAGATGTCTTCTGTGTTGGATTAAGCCATAGATGAGGCTTCAACTTTTGTACAGAAGGTTTTGCCTTTGTGTGTGGCTTATGGGTATTCTGTGATGGTGTCCCTTCTCCCCAATACCTATTCAAGCTGATTATTTGAACTTCTGCTGGTAATCTTCTCAGCCTTTCCTGTTTGTAGTTGTTGGCAGAATCTTTGAAGTCTCTGTTCTCAAGCTAAGATTTTTCTTTTGACATTTTTGTTTTCATCTTTGTAATAGTCTGGTAATCACTTGCTGGTTAGTTGAGTTTTTTTCCTTTTTTTTTTTCCCTCAGGCATTTTTGGCTAAGTTTTGCTGAAAAATCAGAAAACCAAGCTGTAAAACTGAGAGAAGCATGAGCCACTTTCTCTTTAAAGGGAACCTTCAGTTTTCAGGGTGTTCTATGTTCTTTATGCCTCTGGCATTAATACAAAGCAATGTTTTCTGTCATAATCTTTCTAAGTGAGCTACTCTCCAGGGGTAATTAGTAAACAGTATTAGTAAACAGTGGGTTTAAGTAGGACCATCTGGGGCAGATGGGTATTGCTTTGCATTTATTTTTAAATCATGAGCCACAGGCTTGCAGTCACAGACTATGGCTGAGAGCAGGAGGGATTAACAGGAGCATCTGGCATTGCTGGCAGGTGAAGGGGAAAGTTCAGGCAACTTTGGCAGAATTATCAAATCAAATGTGGAGAGCAGAACTATTTAAATAAGTAGAGAGAGATGTAACCATTCCCTCTCTGAAGGAGGGAAGAGATGTGGTTTCAGTAGAGGTCATGAGAATCTTTTTTAGTATTATAAGAATGCAGTGATTTTGGTGAACGTGATTAACTCCATGCAGGTTACACTGGGTGAATTTTATAAAAACACGGCCTAAGACTTTCTTGCTGTTACTTTTAATTTTGCTCAGTATTTATCACCTGGCATATGTTCAGTTTGTGCATTGAATCAAGAGGTGTAGCTCCATTGGAAAGAGTTTCATGAGAAACCATGAAGATGGTGGGATGTCTGTGGGGAGAGGAAGATGGAAAGAACCTAGTGTAAGTCCCCCAGGATGGGTCTTGACTGTCTTAAATCCTAAACAGTTTTAAAAACATACTTCTTGCGACTTCTTAACATCTTTGTTACATTTTTCGTCTTCTGTTTTCTCAATTTTGCCTGGAATGTTTATTTGAGACAGTCTGTTTGTAATTAAAAAAGAAAAACCGAAACTTTTTTAAAGTGCTGTATTCTACATCTTTTTACCATGCCCTGAAATAAAAAAAATGTATCTATATTTTAATATATGAACACTGTTTATAGTTTGAAGTTTAGACATTTTATTAAGGAGTATTGCTTAATTGCCAAGGTGTTGTTTGTTTGATGTTGGTCCTAGTAGATATTAGTAGTGTTTGTTTAATTATTTTTCTTCATTGAAACTTCAGTGTAAAGCCAAGGGGGAAGAAATATTCAAATCTTACTAATATGTAAGTTTTTCTGCTGTTAAGGAATAGTTTAGTAAATACTTTCCCCCTGCTAATATGTGTAATTTGGCTCCACTATCCAAATTCTTTAAACATAAAAGCTATCATCTAAATAGAATACTGAATTAATTGCATTTCTGTTTTACTCTCCACTGTAAAGTGAGTAGGTACCAGAATATTTGTCTGGCATAGTTATTTTTGTCACATTGTGTGGCCTTGTTTAATTTGTGTCTTTCAGTGTTCTTTAACTAAAGATTGGCAGTTCTTGGGTTTAAACAGCTGTGCAAATGCAACCAACAACTTTGAAAGCAGTCTGGTCTTTCTCTGAAACTCAACACATCCATGCATTGCTAGGGAAGATGATCTTTTTGTCGCACAGCAGATAATATTTGTGATTACTGGCGTTTTGGAAAATACATATGCTGATGAGTAGAACTTCATTTCTCTACCTCCCCTGCTGTGATTTCCATGGTGGCAAAAGTGATGATCCTGCTTTAGTTTAGCTGTCCAATTTTTTATTGAAATGTTTTTAACCCTGACATGTTTAGATAGCAATGTTGTTTTATACAAGTCTGAGTTAATATTCTTGAACTGAATGCTGCTTATTCTTCTTTCAATGATATGTGAGTTTTGGTGTGGTTTTTGGTTCTTTGCTTTGTTTTGTTTTTTTGTTTGTTTGTTTTTGTTGTTGTTCTTATTGTTTTTATTTATTACAAGAGACCATGCCATGGAAATAGATAACTATGAAGGAGATTAACATGTGTTGCTTTAGCATCTTGTAATTAATTTTTCTGTGTTGACTGGTTCCTATTTAGCTTGAATTTGAACTAAGGCAAAAAGAAAAAAGGAACTTTCAAACTTATATTGTTACTTCCTTTTAGCCTAGAAATGACTCCATTGCTGAAGTGTATCAGTTCAGAAGTGTTATCTTTACTCCATTCCTAGGAGTTAACCTTGAATGTGCTTACAGACACTCCAGACTCCCTTGGCAGGTGTCTGCTCAGTTGTACAGGCCAAAATGACCATCTTCAGTGCTCAGTAAATCCAAAGAGGACAAAGAATCTTGAATTGTAGGATTTAAGCTTGCTTCAGTTTTTTTAGTTTTTTTAATGACAAAGGAATCTTCTTGAAGACTTAAGGCTGTGGCATTTCATTTTACCCCTCTTGAATGTGTGTGCAGTATCAGGTATAAAAGTATTTGTGTCTGCTCTCACTGAAGTTTATTGTGAGAAAGATGGAACTCAGACTTCCACCTTTGAGTTGTAATTGGATACGTTTTAAGATGAACACTTAGTATTGTTTCTTATATTTGCAGATGGCTGGAATCCATTTTCTCATCCATATAAGAAGTTGGAATATGGGAAGTGGGAGTTGTTCATTCCACCTGAAGATGGCCATTCTCCTGTACCCCATGGATCAAAGCTAAAGGTGTTGGTTCTAAACTTACTCCACTTCTTGTAAACCCTTCTTACTCATTTACTGCCCATTTTGTTTTCTTTTAAGTAAATTTATCATCCTCTAATTTTTCTAAGAAGCAGAATCAGTTTATCTAGTTGAATAAAGTGACCTAAAGGAGCGAAATATTAAGCATCACAAAGATTTTGGGAACAGGCTGAAATGTAGTAGTAGGGTATTGCACCATATTATAGGAGGAAAACAGTTTACAAATTGATAATCTGAAAAAGAAAAATTAAGTAAAGTATAGGTAAAACATTTCTGTATTTGATGCAACTACATGTTATTGGGATCCTATTAAACTCTCAATGTCTCAGTAATTTTTTCAATACTTTTAACCATGGCTTTTCAGGTGATTTTTTTTGTTGCTTTAATGGTGCATGCATATTTGTAAAACTTCTACTTACCCTTTAGGAATTCAGAGTATTGAGTGGAAGGCTTAACTATGTGAAACTGAACACAGTTGTATTTCATGAGCATCCATGAGCTTAAAATGCTTTCTTCCAGAAATTAATGGAAAATTTCTTTCAGCTGTCAAATGCCACAGTTGTTTGCTTAGTGCAAATACACCCAATGACAGCTAACAGCAGAGTTGATGATTTCTAGGTGAATATTGATTTAAACCAGAGATGTGCTTTGTTGCATGCAGAGCTTGAGTTGCAGAGATACTGGGTGCTAATAGAAGGCAGTAATAAGTAGTAAAGGAAAGAAATGTGCTGAAGTTACCTATAGACTAGGAAAATTAAGAAACTGGGAGCAAAATAATATTTGTACAATATATACAAATAATATTTTTATTATACTACTATATTTTCAGAGATCCCATCAATACAACTAAGATACTGAAAAAAAAATCCTCATTTTCTGCTGGAAATCAGCTTAGGAAAACAAGAAATCTGTTAAACCAGAGATATGTATAAAAATGCTCTGGAAATGCTTACTCAGTGTGTGTGCTTATCTCTGTGCTTTTTGTTACGGCTTATGAAATCATCCCAGTAATAAATAAAGATAAATTGAAATTTAGGAATAATTATTCAAGGACGAGAAAGCTGCTTTTATTTTACAGAGCAGGAAAGAAAACAGTTGTCTGCAACTCAAAAATGCAAGGTATTATTTAGCAAGGTATGAGAGTGCAGAATGGTTGTTTAATATTTTCCATGGTTTTGAGTTGCAAGTAGATTAGATTTTTTGATTGTTGCTAAATTTACCTTCCGTGTTTTATCTACAAAACTCTTGACTCATCTACTGGACAATATTCTATGCTCTTTGTAAAAATAAGAGGTGTGAGTGATGATGAGTGTTGATAATTATTACGCATAATAGCAAAAAAGCATAGATTCTTAAATGCTTTTGAAGCAACGTAAAATGATTTTTTTTCTCTTAGCTAATCACTGGTCATATCTCCTTGTTTTGAAGTCTTGATAGTATTTTCTTCCTGTTCAGCATTTTCTTTGAAATCTGAACTCATAAAGCAAGGATTACATTATACATAATTTGTTTAGTATGCAGAATTTATACTGATTGCTCTTGGTACTGATGTACTTGCAAGATGAATTGCTCTACTTCTCTAGTTGCTCTGAGTTTTCTGAAAAGCCAAAAGATACCCACAGGCAGAGTAGAATGTCAGTTTTTCCTTATTTATTTATTTTTCTTGTTTTAGGTTTCTTCTACCCTGTTACTTTAATTGTGTTTTCCATGATCAATTTTAGGCAAAGTTATGTCTGTCATTGACACTCAGATTACATTATTGTCTAACAGGCTTTTGAAGCAGGAGTGTCTGTCTGCATGTGAAACAAATTTTCTTTGGAGTATATGCCTTAATAAAAGGACCAAATATTTAGAAACTTGATTCATGAGTGTATGTAATCATAATTGATGGCTCCATCCATATGGAGCTACTCCCAGCCTCATCTGTAGCTTTGCTAGTAATCTTCCATGACATTCTGTTTTTGTTCTGTGGTGCCTTCAGGACTAAATCCAGCACTTCACAATGTGTACTTGTGATGTAGTCAGAGGATGGGACTAAGAGAAAAAACAAAAAAAGGCTTCAGTAAAGGTAGTTCAAAGGTGGTTTATCACAAAAGCTTTTGGAGTATTCACATGGTAGGCTTGTACCTTACCTTCATGCTACAGCTGATCTTATCTTCTCCCATTCTACCGATGGGTGCAGAAAGCTCCTGCTTTTCCGTAAGTTTTCCTTGAGCTGCATGGTTCAAACATTTATGATTGTTCATAATGTCTGTATTTTGTGTATTGGAGCACAGTTTTGCTGTTCTTTGTTCATGTAGAAGCTGAGAATATTGATTGTTTGCAGATAGAAATTGGTATGTAGTTTGCAGAGGTAATGTTGAAGTACACAGGCACTGGTGTCTGCACCAGACTAGTCAACAGACATCTTTCTAATAATGATAGTATTTGCCATTTTTCTTTACTAAAGAAGCCTAAGGAAATCACAGCTTTAAAAGTTTCTTTTGCCAGTATGATTCTTAAAAACTTAAGTTAAAATAGTCAGCTTCAGACGTTACTGTGGTGATTAATCTGTTAAGGGGAAAAAAAATGTCTCCTCCAGAAGGTCCTTACCTTTAGCTTCTGTCTACTGTGTTTTGATCTTCAGTTCCACACAGGCAAATGCCAAGTTCTGAAATGGTAACAAGGTCATTTCTTTTAAATAAGTAATATCTAAGCCAGAATGGGAAATGGATGGAGTAGAGTCAGTGACACTAATTTAGATCAGGTCACAAAATATTTTCATGGGAAAATAAATGAGGAGCAGAGGTCAAACGTTTGCCTGTTTTCAATAGTATCAGGCTGTCTACTGTAGCTTTTCAGGCAGTCTTCTCATATGTAAATGTAAACATTGCAGAAAATGAGTAATTAAAAAGCCTGCTGTATATCTTCTGACACTTTTCTGTGTGAAGATGGAAGCTTATGATAGTTGAGTGACTCCCTTGTGAATTTTGACATCCATCTTCAAAATAAGGTTACCTGCTAGAAAAGGGTATCTTCTCTCTTTCTCCTGTGGATCAATTGGGAGCTTAGGGTGAGTTAAGTGAAAAAATACAGTTGCTATTGTGGTAAGATAGTACTGTTTTTGAAGCTTCTGACAGATGTCACAAGTGAGCACAGATTTAAACCCAAAGCCAAATGTAATCATTTCATAAAAGAAGCATTTTTACCTCTCATTATTTCTAATGAGGTAGTTTGAAAGTGTTTTCCTTAAATAATCAGCATGTTTGTCACTCTACAGTGATAGCAGTTGGGGTGCAAGTACTTACCTTTTGTGGTGGAAAATGATTTTTTTTTCCTTCATTTTTGGTATTCTTAATTACCTTTTTACAGAACACAGCAACCTTCTAAAAAGTTATCATGGATAGACTTTTATAGCAAGTCTCATCATGTGTGGTCGTAGTAATGCAGGAGTTTAATCAGTGTTACACTTTGTCCTTTTACTGTTTATTTATAATTGATTTTTTTCAACTGCTTAAATGTACCTGTAAGTTAAGTTTTCACTGTAGTTGGCAAGATCCTAATTTTGAAATAGTGTCAGGGATAGTAAGTAAAATTAGGGATATGGATAGTATTGGTAAAAATTGAGATCTTAGTATCTGCATTGGGGAATTTGCTTAATATTATTTACAAGAATGCCAAGGAACAACACAAAATGGAAAACAATTGGCAGTTTGAATCCTTTAAGAATTTAAACCTAGTTGAAAATAATTTCCTAATTCATGGTCAAGTTCTAAAGTATTTTCACACATCTAAATAAGAAAAAATAGCAAGATCAGTACTTGAAAAATATTGGCAATTATGATAGAGCTACCTGTTGCCCTGTAACACTAACTAGGAAAAGAATCTTTATAGCAGAACACCTAAATTTTCTTTTGTGAGCTGGAGAGGATATATTAAAATACTGGTGATTGTTCAGCTTTCTAGTAATAACAATAGATATATGAATTCTGAAATTATTGCCAGAACAAAAATTTTTTAGATTAATAAACTCATTTAACTTACCATGTGCTGGGTGGGTGCATGTATATGCAACTAAATACCACTTGAATATTCATGAAATGTAATTCATATGTTTTTCCTGGAAAGAACACCTCAGAAAGTGGTAGAAACTTTTTCAAAAACACTGCATTACAGTATTTGTTAAGTCTGTATCCTTTTCTTCTTCACATGTCTGTGTGTGTATATATATATATATTTTTTTTCTATGTATTGAAAAGGTGACAATAGTTTTTTGGGGGAGTACCTTGTACTGTAATGAGGTGATTAGATTTGATAACCTGGGCAGTTGTTAACACAATATTTTTCTACTGATACTCTTGCATGTTTGAGCGGTTTCAGTGATTGCTGAACAGGAGTTATAGGTGCCAAGGCCAGTACAAGAGTGAGACAAGGATGAACAAGACAGTTCTTTCATCAGTTTGTAGAAAATGCTTTCAAAGTTCACTGTGATTGGTTTTAATAGTTTTGCAGTCCAAATGTATTACCCTTTTTAATATTCAAGTGTGCAAAGGAAGAACTACATTGAGTCAGAACATTAACAGTTTATTAATCATGATTGAAAGTACCTAAAAGTACATTTGTATTCATGAGGAGCTGGGTAGAGGAAAGCTAGTTGCAAAGAATATTTTTAAAACTTAATCCTTACGGTTTTTATCACTCTGTCCTATATTTCATAGTAGATCTGCACACTATGTGTTAAACTTGTAAACCTTGAAGAGGAATCAAATATGGTGAGGGGGTAGGTTAATCTGTGTCAGGGAATGACTGCTAGTAAAATTCATCAAGTGTAATTACTGTCACCGATGAATTAGATGGTGCTGCAGCTGACCCTGCTGATCAGGAGGTGCAGCAGCATAATACCAGACTGGTGTGGAGTTCAGGTTTCATGCACTTCAAGCACTCCGTAGTAAAAACATGTTTATAATGACGATGTGGAAACCCAGGAAATCTATTAATAATGGCAGGCTGCTGGCTAGGATTCTGGGGAAAGAAGTGTTAAAGATGTGGTGGACTTTTCAGGGTTGTAAGATGTAAATAGAAGCAGAATAATACCTGGTTAGAAGGGGCCTCAAGGATCCTCTTGTCCAGCCGCTGTTGACAAAAGCATGGCCTGGTCACGATGGCCCAGCACCCTGTCTAGCTGGATTTTAGGTGTCTGACACTGGGGAATCCAACACTTCCTTGGGGAGATTGTTTTCATTATGTGGTAAGTTATGTGCAGTCAGATGGCTTTCACAGAGAGAGTCTTGGGTACCCTGAGCAGAGGTAAACTTGATTTCAGTGGAAACCTTCCTAAAGAAATGTTTGCTGTTTCCTTACAAGTACACATAGAAGCACTTCTAGTTATTCTGGTTTTTACATGAAACAAGTGTTTTGCAACGTCATGGTACATACCCTGACATGTATTCCTGGGATTTTGAAGTTACTAAACAGCACTTCAATCATGTACCATATGCATTTCTGTATATAAGTCATGCTGACAGGAAGTAGAACATTAATTCATGTTCCACTATGTGATTGTGAGCCATGACCTTCAGCAAGTTATCGTAGCCTTCTTTGGGTTACAGATGAGGTTTGCCAGTAGGAAGAGATGTTACCTCACTGGGAGATAAATGGTCTCTTGATGTTGTCTGTTTGAATTTAGTAAACAAAGTGCAACTCCTTATGGGCTCATAGGAGAGGTTGTGGCACCAACGAACTGTTTTTCTTTGGAACCTTTGTTGAAGACTGAGTTCAGTACTTTAGAATATTCCTGTTCAGTTATTTTGGCAGACTTAGTTCTCCTGTGACTTGAAGATTGCACAATTCTCTGGTAGGTTTTGCTATTTAAAAATACTTTAAGATATTTTACTTTTAGTTTATCCATACAGAAGACTAATTGTTTCAATTACTATTAGGTGTGCATTTAATTAAAACGTGATTTTTTATTTTTTTCCTGAGGAAAAGAGGGAGACATCATAAAGAAGAAGAGGTCTTGAAACAGAATTTGAGAGTCCATATTAAGAATATATAAGCATTCTCATGGGAATTGTTTTTAGTTTGGAGGATAACCTCAATTTCTAGGGAAAGCTCCTGACATTCTCTGCAGTGTGGCCCAGCCACCCAGTTGCAAGGTGCATTCTGCAGCAGTTGTCCTTGATACAAATGCTCTGTAGTTGAGGATAAGTAATACTTAATGCTTGGGTGCCCATATTACATACTTATTCAGCTTCTTTTCTACTTGACATTGCTTGAAACAACTCTGATAAGTTACACTTGTTGTATGTATAATGTGATTTTTTATTATTATGGTTGCTTTCCAAACCATAGTCTTGTACCCCAAGCCTCTTAACTAAGAGAATAACAGAATACATACAGGAATGCTTCTATATTGTGCATACAAATTTTTATAGTCTTTAAGCTTCATCACTGTTCTTATAGTAACTTGTTTCTGGTTAAGTCATATAGAGGGAAAATATTTTTTCAACTGTGTATTTTAGAGATTCCTAAGTTTTAGTTTGATTAATTTTTTTTGATGAAAGGTTTTAAAAATCAGAATTCTAGACTGAAAGAAAAATCTGAATGCTTTCTCTCAGTGCAGATGTGTGTTTTCCTGATGTGAAAATAAACTGGCTGTCCCTAATTCCTAATAATGCCACCCTTGTGTAGGTAACAGTTATAAATCCATGTACTTGGATGATTAAGTGAAGTATTTTCTATGCACTTGACTGTTAAAATCAATTGGGAATGTTTCTGTGTGATGTCACTTTCATTTTTAACAACTCTCCTATGATTTCCTGGATTTTGAGTTTGATTTTCCTATGGTATTTTTATCTGCATAGATATTTCATAATACTAGGCTACTGGCTCCATCTTTTGAATTACATTTTTATTCAGATAGATAATGCAGTGTTTTCTGTATTTTTTGTTAATACTAGTTTTCTCTTAGTTTTCTAAGAGAAGCACAAAAATAAAAAAAAAGGAAAAAAAGCTTTGCTTTTTAACCTGATCAAGTAAACTAGTTAAAGATGTTCAGAAGTTCTTCAATGCAATTAAAATACTTAAATCACAAATGGAGCTGCATCTCCCTCTTTTGGAAAATCAAGGCATGACTTCAGGACTTGGCTTAGAAGATAGGCTTTTGCCTCTTTCATATCTTGATTGTAATTTAGTCCTAATTTATTTTCTTTTCCTGAGAGAGAAGGGAAGGGGAAACAAGGGGGAATTGTGAACAAATATTTAATATCCATGAGTTTAGATTGTAATAGCTGATGTTGTGTTATATTTACAGAGCAAATAAATCTCTCTCCAATGATTTCTGAATGGCACAGATTTGTCTGCAGAACTTTGTGAAACATGTAAACCACCTAAAAAGTACTATTATGTTTGATAACTAAGCAATATTTTTTCAATATTTGATGGAAATGCTCATCCCTTTAGCAGGTTTCTTTTTCAGCAAACAGTTAGGAAGAAAAAGCAAACCAGACAACTTTGTATCAACTGGCTTAGTTTTGAGTAATCATAAATTGATCAGGAAAATAAAGCTGGGGAACGAATAATGTGACTAGTGTTCTATTACTTTTTCTTTCCACTGTAACCAATTTGCAATTTAGGAAGGAGAACAGCCTGGAAGAAGCAACATGCTGTCCATTCTTTCCAAAATTTCATTTCAAGGTTTATAATCAATTCACAGTAAGGAAATAACTTCAGTCTACAAGCACCTTGACAGATACACTAGATTTCTTGGTTATTTGGAGCATACTGTATATGAATACAGTATGGTAAAGGTTTTCAGGGGAAGTTGAGTTCTGGAAAGATCTCCCATTTTCCATGCCTCTTGCCCCACCAGTTTGGATGAAAGTTTATTTGGGAAGGTACTCCTGAGCTGGGGAAGCTGAAGTGTTGAAGAGCTTCTGATTCCTGTGCAGGAGCAAGAAGAGCAAGGCACAGTGCAGAAGCTGTGTTTGCTTCTTCATTTCTTGCCTTCTATTTCTGAGGCTATTAAAGTGAAAAAATTATCTGGCTGCTAAAAATCTGTCAGGTAAAGTGAGACAATTACAGAATAATGCTCTTTGCCATGTTGATTCATCCCAAATTTTTATCAGGCTTGAAAGTGAACTTTCAGACAAGAAACTCTGGATTCTGGTCCTGGGCTCTGCAGCAGGTTGCACTGTGTTATCAGAGTGTTCTGCTGTGGTCCTATGCATTAAGAACAAACATACTGAAGTAATTAACATTAATTACCGAAGTACTGCCTCTAGATTCCAGTGCTTCTCTCACAAATCAGTGCTGACCTGATAGAAAGAGATGAGCTCCTCTGTGTGTTCCTGAGGGGGTGATGTAATTTTATTTGCTGTCATAAATGGCCTCATTTTACACTGTCCACTGGCAAAAGATTATCAGAACTGTGTGTTCTATCCTGGGTGCTAAAGTCAGGGCTCAGTCTTTGTGCATGAATAGCACAGGTGGGGGTGTACAGGGAAAGGTGCTCTCAGCTGATAAATTGCAGTGCAGTGGGAGTGGGTCTTTTCTCACCAGGTAACAAGTGACAGGACAAAAAGGAAATTTCCTCCAGTTGTTCTGGAAGAGGTGTAGATTGGATATTAGGAAAGAGTGGTCATGCATTGGAACAGGGAAGTCATGGAGTTGCCATCCTCAGAAGTTTTCAAGAAAAGACATGGATATGGCTTGGGAATATGGTTTAGTGGTGAGCACAGTGCTGGGCTAGCTGTGGGACTCTATGGTCTTTTCCAACCTAAACAACTCTGATTCTGTTTCTGGAGCAACTTGAGGGTGTTTGAAAAAGGATGTACAATTTAAGGAAAAGAATAGCAGGATTTTATTGGTGTCTTGAATGCAGGACCTGTCTTTGAAACTGAACAGCATTTATAGAATAAAATCTAAGACCAGGTTTTCTTACATCAGCAATGTGTTCAAAGTATATTGGGTCAGCTTGTTTTGTATTCTTGTAAATTTGTAGTGCTTTTTTTCTTTGTTACCCTATTTTCTACAGCAAAAGTAAAAATATTAACTTTGTTTTCTACAGTGCACATTATACTAAAAAAATCTTGGTATTCAAGCAGTTGTTTTCAGTTTTCAAGTACTTTAAGAACAACTGAGGGAGGGAAATACCTTGATGCTAAATTTCTAGTAAAATTCATGTAGTAGAAAAACCTTGTTATCACAGCATCTAATATAAACTTTCTAGAGAGTTTTCAAGAGCTTATCCTGCCCACATTTTATGTTTGAGTTGAAGTTGCTTTTAAGTCAGATGCATGTTATTGAGATGGTGTTCCCACCTTTCCTGTGGCTTTTCTATTTGGATAATTTTGTGTCAGAAATGAATAGATCTGAGGCTAATGAAATACTGTAGGTTGTAAAATACTGAAATAATAGCTTATTGCCCTTATATTACAAGTTGCTGGCATTTCCATATTTATATTAAAGCTAGTCCACTCTCTTTTTATTAGCTATTGTTGGTTTGATGGCCAATTTAATTTCATCATTGTATTAAAAGCCACATATACCAAGAATGATTCTAAGGGTTTTCAAGCTATTAAAGTAATGAAATAATAATACAGTGTTTCAGAGCAATTTATTGGCTTGCATATATTCATCAGTTATTTAGTTATCATTTCATCATTTTCCTTTCCCCAGCTCAAGTAGAAATGATAAACCATTTTATAACAAATTTCTCAAACAGCAAAAATACGTCTAAATTCTTTATATATATTTTTAAAGAACTAGTTCAGAAGATTATACTTTTAAATCAAAATAAATTTCTAAAAAAATAAGAAATGACAGCATGGCTTTTTTATTTCTTATGTTTGAGCCTGTCTCCTAATTAGTGGAAACAGAGGCAGACACCTTATGGGAGCACATCATAATTAAATGAAATGCTCATGTATGGATTTGAAGTCTGCTTTAGATGTAGGGACTGAAAGCTAAAGGACTGGTTGCTGAGCAGAGAAGTTGTCTGATCTTGTGCAACTGTCCCTTGAATTAGTCTCTCACACTGTTCTGAAGATCTTTGTGTGTGTACACTGGGAGCTGGGGTAGCCAAATGGAGCTGATGTGAAGAGAAGATGAAGGTAGCCAAGCACAAAAACAGAAAAAAAAAAT
Source organism: Pseudopodoces humilis (assembly GCF_049639895.1). NCBI lineage: Eukaryota > Metazoa > Chordata > Aves > Passeriformes > Paridae > Pseudopodoces > Pseudopodoces humilis. The sequence goes on along the minus strand of NC_142201.1, from coordinate 106,933,084 downwards.
ATCTATAAGCATATATGAATTTTAAATGTGGTAGTTTGTGGCATGTTGCTGCAGAGTTTCATCTGTCATAACAATAGCGCATCCACATTAAGCTCCATTTTTACACATGGATTTACATTTTATCTCAATTTGTATTTATGACAAAGCTTTTAAATTTGTTGTGAACCTTTCATACTTTTTTATCATTATAGATTGCCTAAGAAAAAATGTGTGGTGCCTGCACATAAAAAGCCAGCAGATTTCCCTGAGTCACAGTAGGTTGAAAATTGTCTGAATATAAGCACAGAGTTTTCCTTTAAATGCCCCAAGACATCCAGAAGGAGTTGCTGGATGTACTGTGGGTGATATAAAAGGCCTGTGTTATTTTGGAAAGGCAGAATAATAGGATACCCAAGAGTCTCAAATGCCTGAAAAATCAGGGCCTCTCAATCTCACTTGTCTTGCATTGGCAGCATCATTACATTAAATGAGACCTATTTCAGCTTCTGAATTGCTCCTGTGTTATTGGGTTTTCTTTATGATACTGGACTGACCTCAGACTGATGGTTTCCCCTTAACTGTAATAAACTGCTTTTGAGAGTTTTAAACATCATCAAGCAGACTCATAACCCCTATATTTGGTTTTATCCTACAACTTACTCCCCATTCCATAAATTTCCTATCCTCTAGTGGACAGACATGGAACACGTTGTCACTTCGGTACTAATGTTTTTGTGAGATTTGGGTCCTGCTTTGTCTTCTGGTAGTCCAGCATTTGGAAAATTGCCGTGGAATTTTGCACACCAGTTTTTACATACCTTCAAAGCCAGCCTTTGTTGGTTATGCTTCCTCTGACTGCAGCCACACATTTGTTTTTCTAGTGTTTTTTATTGAGATCTGAAAGATCTTCAGAATTAATCACTTAGGAGTGCTGATGCCATAAAACTCAGGTTTAAAGTTGTGGTTTTTTCTATGTTGGGTGTTACTCATCTGTGAAATCCACAGCACTTATTACAGTGGTTTGGGATGCTGAACACTTCAGACAGAGACTTTGAAAATACACCCAACATCCCTATAATGGAAAATGAATACCAAACATAAATTTTTAACCTTTATATACCAAAGATGTACAGTGCAGGTTAAGGTCTTCACTTCTGTTGTTTTGCAGTTGTACTTACATAAATTGTGTGTCTGTGTCATGTCCATTTTTAGAGCAAATTGACTTTTTAATGTCAGGTTTTAAAGGATGTTTTCATTCTGTCTTCCTGACACTTATTTCTGTGAGACCATTTATTTACATGTATTTATATCTGACTTGGAAGCCAGAATCATGTGACATTGAAAGGTCTCATCAAGGATTTTGAATGTTTACCTCTAGGGGAGGTGGGGAAAAACCTTAAACTATTCAGGTGAGCTATTTGTAAAGTTGATGTAGGAAAATTCAGCATAACTTACTTTGAATTTCCTACATTCTTGTGTTAGAAGTTTCCAATGGGAAAGCTATCATGGAGACTCTGGAAATAGGGGAAGAAAACCTCTTTTGGGCAGAGTTCTAAACAGGCTTGCTGTTTTAAGACACTTCCCTCTTGACTCAGAGACACAAAAAAAAATCATGATGTCGTCCATGTACTGTATGGTTTGATAATATATTTATCTCATGTTTCACACAGAGGTGGTTAATGTAGATGGTGGCAAGTTCTTTACAGCTGTTATTTTGTCTTTGTTTCATTCTGTCTCAATTTGGGCAGTGTAAATGTAATTCTTTTGAGATACCAGTTTCTTTCTTCTTAGACAGTTTTTGCTGTTTTTTAGTGTATTGAGGAGGATATATTAGTTTGTGTCAGAAATTTGGATTTCCTTTTTTTCCCTTGCACTTTTCCTCTTGTAGGAGTGTTTTCTGTAATAGTAGGATGAGAAATACAGGGATTATTTTTACCTAGGATTTTCTTTAACTTAAGTCTAAGTAACTATAAAAGAGGTTACTTGTGATGAGGGGCTAAGCTTTTGTCAGTGTGTTTGGCTCACTTGACATGCGTTTCATGCTATAACAGTATGCATTTTAAAAGCTTTACTTAATGGGGGCTGTAGTTTTTTATATCAAATGGTGGGATGTGCCTCCTCATATACATTGAGGAATGATTGGGACATGCCTTGTGAAAATGAAGTTGGTAAATCCCAAGGCCAGTTTGAAAAAGCTTAATTTCATGTACATCATGGTTTAATATCTGTTCTTTAAGGAACAGTTTTTGAGTTAATTACAAAATGTAGAGTCAGGTATAAAGCCTTGATGAACTAAGTAGTAGCTAGTTAGGCTGCAACTTTTATGAATTTGTTTTTACTCATTTCAAACTAATTTTGAGGAAAAGTACAATACCTGTTAAGCTGATTTATAGGTACTTTTCCCAAGGTGCTGTGTAATGGCTGTATTCAGTATTCTTTATCCATGTAAAATCTGTAATAGCACATGTAAAGTATACACAACAGCTAAGTTTTATATCTGGACACTGCAGAGAAGGGACCACAAATTGTAATTTGGGGTGAGTGGAGCATGAGTTTTCGCATATCTTTGTTTTATGTGTGCTTTATATTTTTACTCATTTTATTACGACTTTTACTTATATGCAATTGTTTCAAGAAATAGCATAGCAAATATGGGAATTAAAGCAGTCAGACTGTTTGCATTAGAGTTATATTTGTTCGTCTTGGGCTGAATTGCTATTTGTTTTGTGGTGCCATTCAGATTTTTCCAGTTCCTTTGCTCATGCTTCAGCTAAGCATGGTGATATGAGAGCTCTGTCTCAAGAAACTTCAGAAAATATTATTTGGAGTCTTTTTATTTCTAACTTTATTAATAAAACTTTATACAATGTCAGGAGAGAGGAATAAGATGATTGAGTACAGAGCTTGATAATTAAGCCTAAGAGAGACTTTGTAAATAGTATTCACATAAAATTAAGTGAAGTATTAAACAAGCATAGCAATTAAGAATTGAAATTGTCAGGGATCACTTGATTTATCTGTAAGGACAGTTAGTTATGCTTCTACAAACCAGAGAAGGATTCAACTTTACAGGTCTGGTGTTGTAATAATTGTTTTCCTTGACTCTGCTTTCTGTGTGCAAAGCCCATAATACTCAAAAATTATGGCAACAAATGAGACAACTTCAGGTTTTTACTGTAGGGGTAAGGGTGATCTATAGCCATGGCTAGATATATTTGAAAAATATTTCTGAAGACCACCTATACTGTAAAGAAAGCAACAAATAAATTTTCTGACTACTTGATTAAAATAATTGCTTCCCCACTTTTTTGATATTTTTCTGATATTTGCATGGTTACATTTCATTACTTTTATTGTTGGATAAATGTATCTTGGATTGGACTCTATAATCTTAAAGGTCTCCTCCAGCCTAGTGATTCTGGGATATCCTTTTCTTTTGAGCATGGGAGTTTTCTTATGTTTGCATAATAGAACTGAAAACAAAGTTTTAAAATTAATGAACCCAAAAATTTAGGTTGTGTGCCTTAAAATAGAGCAGACTCTAAAGTTTAACATTGTTCAACTGCTTAGACCCAACCCTTTGAACTGTAAATTTCCTCCACTTGTTTATGGCTCTACATTATTACTATCATGATGTATGACAAATAAATGTATGTATTATCTATTAAAATTCTACGAAACTTGTACAACTTCCTGTGAGTCTGTCAATTCCTGAAAAGTGTAACCCTTAAATTTGGCTTTGTAGGTGTTTTGAATAAATGCAAAACTAGCACTTGAACAAAATGGCTTCTGAATAAATGGTAAATTAAATGCATTGGTGCCTCACAAATGGGGGAAAATAAGGTCAATTTAAATGACTACAGAACAACAGAAGTTCTTATACTTTGTCAGAAGGATGGGATACAGAGATTAGTTGGGCAGTATAACTGTGGAGGTATAAGTTGAAAAGGTGAAATAACTGTTTGGTCATTTAAATGGCTTTCTAGTATCTTTTCCTAACTTTTTCATTGCTTAATGGTTTTAATTAAAGACAGTATGTGACTGGATTAATATATCACAATAAAGACATTTACTTTTCCCCCCTCCAGTATAATTTCTGGATTAAACCAGTACTACAGCTAATTAATGTTCTGAATGTAGATTAATTACTTCACATTTCTTAAATGTGCCCACCCTTCATAAGCCTGTCTAGTATGAATTATGCTAAAATATTAGAAAAAAAGGAATGCCAAGATGAGTAGGTTATTATATGCAGTAATCATCTTATTTCTGTGATGGGTAAATTGGGACAAAATAATAAAAGAGGAAATAGCACCATCAGAAGTGTGATATTAGAGAGAGGAGATAAGTTTTAATATTTTAAGAGTAATTTGCAAATTGTCAATGCTATCAGCAAGGAGGATCTTCACAGTATTGATATAATTTGCAGAAATACTCTTTGGGTCAGCTTTGCTAGCACAGCTAACAGAATAAATTTTCCATGCAACTTTACAGTGTTTGCAATAACTATCTCCACTTTTTCTGGTGAGGCTTTTGGTATCAATTACTCCATCTTATAAAACCTATTTTGAATTGTTGGAGTTATACTACTGTTTACTGAGGCACAGCAATTGTACTTCCTCACCTTATTCTATTAACTTTCATTAATCATCTGCATATACATATTTTCTTCTCTGTTGGTCTAGATGACCTTTTAAAGGCCCCTTTCAACTAAACATGATTCTGTGATCCTGCCCTCTTCCATGATTGGGTTAAGGATACAGATAATCTATCAAAACAATTAAAGATACTTGCCAGAAGCGAAAAGGCCGTTCTTTGATAATTTCTTCTTCCAGACTACCTGTTTGGAATTGAGAGCAAAGACATGTCACATTTTTTTAATAAAAAAAGAGAAAGGAGTGGAAAAAACTTCAACCCCTTTCCCTTTTCATTTGAGGTTTCTTATAATTTCATAGTTTTTATGGAAAAAAAAAACCCTGTAAGACCAACAATCAAACTAAAATGCCTCAGTCATCGCTTCCTTAAAAAAAGTAGAATTAAGAATTCCATGCTTTCACTTGCTTGTACATTTCTAGGTTTTAAATTTGCAAACCATCTGTGTTACTGTTTTAGTGGCAGCCAAGATACCAAGCAAAACCAGAGTGGTGCTGTTCCTTCTGTGCTGAGGAGAGGGGAGGTGGGGTGGGAGGATGTGAGAGAGGCGGAACTTTCTCTTCTCCTTGACCCAAAAACTGTCGTCTGCTTTTTGTGTTATCTGTGGTTCCGGGCTATGTGACATTGTTAAGGACTCACAGAGCATGGAAAAAAAAAAAAGATGGAATTAAGCTATTAAAATTGCCTTACTAGATTGTTTGTTTGCCAAGTTAAACAAATCACAGTTCTCATCCTAATGACATTATTCTGCATGTCTATTTAAATTTATAAGAACATGGAAAGGAAATAGCAATGACAGGGGTAATTAGCAAACCTAACAGAAATCCATTTGGGAACACTTCTTCTCCCATCACTTATGTAGAGCTTATATATATTCTCACCTTTCAGCTCTTGCTGGTGAACATCACTCCTGTCTGACACGTCTGGTTTACTGTCCCTTTGCAAATCATCCCTGCGAGCAGGGTCGTTCTTCCTTCTCTTGACTTGCATTGTGTGTTTGTGTGTTCTTTAAATTAAATTTCTGTGTAGTCTACTATTTCATTCTGTGCTGTGGCTTGCATAGAAGGCGTTCTATGAGTTATAAGTGACTGCCTGCATATGTTGTGTTATTTTATAGGTGGTGATTCGTGCTCAAAACGGCGCCCTCCTCTATCGTATTTCACCCTGGGCAAGATATGTGGTCCGTGATGAAGACAAAGTGAATTACGATTGGGTTCACTGGAATCCACCACAGTCATATATAGTAAGGCTTCAATTTTATTTTCAAGAGATGTATCATGTTATCTTTGTATCCCTGTTTGGAGGAAAATAAAAGGAGAGAGCAAACTAGTTAAAACAGCTGAGAGATGAAGGGCTTTTGTTCATGGCTTTGACAGAAATAAATGACTTTAGTGATGGATATTTTTTAGCTGCTTTTTCAGCCTCCTGTAGCATATATAATATATATTAATGTGGTATTTTAGACTTGGTTTACCACCTGTTAGGCAAGATTGACAGATATTCTGGGACAAGATGGCTGTTTCTGGTAGGGAGGAGGGTAGGGAATTACCAGTACTGGATCTAGTTATCTGCAAATGCAATATTCAGTACTCAACATTAGGATAATATTCCATGAAGCCAGAAAAAAAAATTCCAAAATGAGGTGCCCATGCTCCAGTCAAATCCTGGATTCTTTGTATCAGGAAAATTCTGTTACTGAATTTAAAGCCCTCTTTCTTCTCATGCACTGCTGTAAGGGAGAGAGCTCTTTGCATGATGTATGAAAAATACCCTAGGAGAACTTTTAAGTAACTTCAGACTGTGTGAGTGATGTTTCATATTAAAGCTTTTCATGTTTTCCCTGAAAAATGGTATGCAGTGGTTTATATTAGAGATGCTGTAGCCTCTATTTTGAGTTAAAATTTCTCATCCACCTCAACTTATGAAGCAACTGCTTGAGAGAGAAAAGGTTACTGGCATGGAAAAGTTTTTCTTTAAAAATAACATGATGTACACTAACTTTTATTAAAGTGTGTAGTGTTTATCAACTTAGTGGCCTGCTCTGTGTATGATGCTGTGTGACATCTCAGTGTCATCAAGAAAAGGAATGGGAAGGTATTTGGAAATGTAGTGATTGGGATGACCTAGAGTGAAAAAGAGGCCAGAACTTTTGGGTGCAAAGGCTTACTGAAAAAACCAAACAAATCTTTTATGAATAGTTGAGGTGTCTAATGGAAATAAACCTCAGGTAACAGGCCTCAAACAGTAGTTTTGTTCTTCAAATTGTTCCTTTAATTTCTGTTTACATGTGTGTGTTCAACTAGTTTTGTTCTACCTTCTCAAAATTTCACCTGAATAATAAACTAACAAATAGGATATTAACTTCAATGGCCTCTGTATTCTTCAAATATTTTCACCCATCCAGAAATGCTGTGTACTCATCTCCAGAGTTAGGATTTTTAAATTATATTTTAATCCTATGTAATTAGAGTATAGGTGATTCTGTGCTGTGAAACTGTATTCTTTAGGAATAATTTATAAATCTCAGTTAAGAGAAGGCAGCAATTTCACATACCTGCAAAAAGCAGGTTTGCTTAAAAAATAAAAACCTATCTTACTGTTTTCTGTTTTCCAACAAGCTTCATAGTGATTCAGAAGGACATCAAATGGTGTGGCTACTATCAGTTTGAACACTGAACTGTAATTTGAAGAGTATGAGAAAAGTGTTGAATCATGAATATCCAGTGTCTTGTTCATAAAGGATGCTAATTTCAAACAGACATTTGCGTTAACAGTTTAAAATGGTAAATTGCTTCTGAAATGTTTAGAATGGTCTTAGAGGAAAACCAAAATAAACCTTAAATTGTTTATAATGTTGTGCAAATCATGTGATTATGACAACACTCCTATGCTGTTCCTAATGACAACTCTGATTTTTTTCCTTATAGCATAAGAATCCTTCTCCCAAGAGATTAAAAAGCCTAAGAATCTATGAATCTCATGTGGGCATTGCTTCCCCAGAAGGAAAAGTAGCTTCTTACAAAAACTTCACATACAATGTACTACCTAGAATAAAGGACCTTGGTAAGTAATACCAGAAATGCTTTCAGAGGTAATTTTTATGTGCCTGTGCTTGTTAGAAAAGATAACTGTCAAGTATCTAGAGGTATTTTTTGCATTTCCCAGTTACACATACTATGAAAATAGATTCTTAGGCAAGCAGAAATTATAAACAAGTGAAGTCTATGGAGAATAAAGAAAGACTGAAAAAGGATATGTGAATCAAAGTCCATTCCAGATTTTTAAATAAAATATGATTGTTAAAGGCCAGATAAGTATTACAAGGTAATTTGCTTTTGTCATGATTTACTTTCAGCATAAAAAAGGCCCTGTTTTTATGACAGTCTTCAGAAAATACTTAATTCTTAATTGGTTCTACTAGTGTAAAGCTTAGTTCTAAGGAAAGACAAAAGAATTACCTGGATAGTTCTTCTTTGTTTTGCCAGAATAGGCATGCTAGACTTCTTTCATACCTGAAGAGTACTTTGAAGTATCAGAACAAAGAAACTTTAAATATGAAAGACCTTCCTCAGGAAGAGAACTTCTAGTATATAGGAGAGGATGTTTGAAAGAGCTGGTACCCTTATCTCAGGAAGCAAAGCAAAACTGTTCACTTCAATTTCACTTTAATTATTTCTTCCCATGGTGTCTTTGCACTGTTTTTGTAATGGACAATGTTAGAACTTACTGCCTCTACTGCCTTGTGATGAAGTATATATTTTACATTGCTGTAAAATAATCATGACTTCTGTAGCTGAAGCCTCTGTGGATGGTGGCTGTGTTTGTGTTTGATTTTTTAAATTTTATTTTATTTATCAGAGTGCCTGAAGAAGACATTTTCTTGTAGCTTTACATGTTAAGTCAGTGTTTCATGGCTTTTGCCTTTTGGTAGAGTTGAGCTTGCAGGTGAAATGAGGGAGTTTGCACATCTGGAAGTCCTTAATAAAAATCCAATTTTGGATTTTACATTATATATCTGTGACTCCTTACTGATTAGGAATTTCACTTGTCCCGGGAAGTTAATAGGATTTACAGAGTTAGGAAAGCATTCTGCTTTGCCTACAATTTTTTTCTTTGTGGAGAAATGTCATGAAAAGGCTGATACACCAAATAATAAAAGCAATATCAAATTTAGGGTATATAAAAATTATAACTAATGTTCCATCTTGTTTACATTAAGTAAATGTAATGGGAATTAAGTTTTTTTTAAAAAAATATATTTTTAAGGTCTGCTAGATTCAGTTTTGGAGTGTCATTTTAGGACAAGCTTAAAGACATCACTGTATGAGAACTCTAATATATTACTAGTTTGTAGAAATATGTGCATGACAAATAGCAAAATAAGTAGCAAGCAAATTGAATGAGATTAATTTGATGCAATGTTGCTGTTTATTTATAAAAATGCTGTAAATAAAAATAAGTACAACAAGCCTGAAATATAAACCAGCAATGAATCTGACAAATTGCTGAGCTCACACCACTGTCTTCTAATAATAGCTCTGGTTTTAAAAGCCACAGCTATAAAAAACAGGAAGAATAAAAAATTCCACAGCATCTTGTTGAAACTAAGAAATGAAATGAAGGTTTTCTTCAAGCAGAGAAGTGATGGTGGTATGAGTCCTAATAGCCTGTAGATAAAACCTGATTCTTTAGAATTCCTTCCTTAAGAATGCACTGAGATATGAGGTGAGGCAATGCAGTGTTGTCCCCCAGACCTCCTGGACTGCTTTGGCTCTTGGGTGAACTTGGAATAAAAGCACATTACAGTTGTGTTTTCTCTTTTTGGAAGGCTTTTGTATTTTGAAAGAAATAATTATTAAAGTTGGAAAAAAGTGATTTTGATGGGATAAAAAGAAGATGTCATATGGCATGAAGTTATAGTATTGTCTCTAAGGTGGAGAGATGTGGGTCTGATAGATGGGCCACTTGGTGAATAAGGAATTAGCAGGATGGTCACACTTAAGAGTTTCAGTCAATGGCTTGATGTCCAAGTGGACACCAGGGGTGGGGTGGCCTCAGATTGAAGGAGAGTGTATTTAGGTTGGACTTTAAGAAGAAATTCTTTACTGTGAGGGTGGTGAGACACTGGAATAGGTTACTCTGAGATGCCCCATCCCTGGAAAAAGGGTGTTGAGCAACCTGGTCTAGTAGAAAGTGTTCTTGCCCATGGCAGAGGAGTGGGAACTAGAGGATCTTCTAGGTTCCCTTCCAACCCAAACCATCCTGTAATTTTGTCATAGTATGTGTAGCCAGTGCCCTAGACCCCCTGACTGCAAGTGTATAAAGCTGAAGCAGTTCAGGACATGCAGGTTAGCATAACTAATATTCTGATGCTAAATAAGGATTACACTTATTTCTGTCTACATCTGGTAGATTAAATATGTGTAGATCACTTGACAAATTGACTGTTTCATTTGTAATGGAGATCACATAAGTATAAACTATTAGCTAGAATTGTTTTGTGAAAGTTACTGAATCTTTAGGTATTAACCATTAGGGTGAGAGGCAGCTAAAATGAGAGAAGACTGGATATGTTACAGGTATTGAATACTCTTTTAACTATCTTTAAGGCATTTGTTATATTTGTTTTTATTATAGGCTATAACTGTGTCCAGCTGATGGCTATTATGGAGCATGCATACTATGCCAGTTTTGGTTATCAGGTCACAAGTTTCTTTGCAGCATCAAGGTAGGTTTAAGTACTCCAGCATCTTCTCTGTTCTTTTCCCTTCCTTCCCATCCATTGAAATCAGTATTTTGTGCAGGTGTGTGTTCGCAAGAAAATGTATAAGGGGAAGCAATGGCTTAGGTATTTGCTCTACCTTCCTCTTAAATGTGAAATCAATTTGGCACAGTGATCAGCTGCTCTGTGAAACACTTTGGATAGGATGCAGACAAAGAGTTTGAGTAACTTCAGCTGCCATAGCATATTCCAGGTAATCCACCTCCAGCAGTCTTTATGCATGGGTTTGGGGTTGTGGAATTCTTGGCAGTAACAAACAGGATGTGTAGGGCTTTCTTTTATGACAAACTATACACTGTTCATAGTGAACTTGATCAAAATCATGGTTTTGTGTGTTTTGTGTCCCTTTTCCTTACAAGCTTGTATCAGACTAAGATTTGAGGCATAGGGTGAAATTACACGAGAAATTAATTCAGGGAGTTGTTAAGAAAATTATGATAAATGTTGAAGACTTTTTTTATTTTTTTATTTTTAATTTTTAATCTTAGAGCAACTCAAGTGGCAACCTGGCTAAATTTAGATAGGAAGTTTTTAACTGGCTTAATTCATTGAAAAAAGATGTGTTGTGCACAGAAGACAAAAATCCTTATTTTAAAAAAGAACATGGCGGTACCTAAACCAAATAACTAAGCAGGGAAACAGCAGATGATGTATTTTTTGGACTTTGTGGATGTACATTTACTTCTGTAATCATTGTATTACTTTATTCCAGCAATATGAATAAATTCTTGTCCTTTATGAACTAAGGAAGTGTTTGATATTAAGTAGCAGCTTTAAGTTGTATCTGTTATCTTTTATACTAAATTTTATGTATCATTAAAAAGGGAAGAAGAAAACTGAATCTACATCTGTGAAATGCTGTGTGGATGATGGCATTCTTACAATGAAAAAATGGTCTGAAATGTTAGTTTGTAAGCAATAGCTACCGCTTAATAGGCTGAAAAAAATAACCTGTGTACATCTGTAAAGCAGGTGATGAAGAACTGCTGACTTTCATGTAGTTTCCATGCTGAATGTTCAGTATTGCCAGCAGAAGTCCTGATTGTACCTCGTTGCGTTTTCACAGCCGGTACGGAACTCCTGACGACCTGAAGGAAATGATCGACATTGCTCACTCAATGGGCATCACAGTCCTGCTTGATGTGGTGCACAGCCACGCCTCAAAAAACTCAGAAGATGGTCTCAACCAGTTTGATGGTACAGATTCTTGTTTCTTCCATTCTGGATATAGAGGCAATCACCAGCTCTGGGACAGTAGGCTCTTTGACTATGCAAAGTGAGTATAAAACATCACTTCAGCTGTGCTAATAGTTATTATTTCACAGCAATTCTGTTAAAACTATACTCCTCACCAAACTGGTAAGGGCATATGGATTGTTTAACAGTTGCAGTTTGTGGAGTTCAATTCCTCTACTTGCCTGAGTGCTTCAAATCTAACACTAAATGGTAGTGTTTCAATTTTGTTATTTTCCTGTCATCTATTGCTACCTGTGTGCATGTTATATACCATGTGCATTGTATGTATTATATAATGGTGCAGTTATTTATATATAAAAATATATTTCTATATACATATAAATTTAAATATATGTTATATAGGAATATGTAATAGTGTATTTTATTCATTATAGAATATATTAATATTTTCCTGCTATGTATATAACGTGTTGCATATATATACAATAGATTATGATGTTATATAAAAATAAAATAATAAGAAAAGCGGATGAAAACTTGTCAGCTCTGTAAATTTATTGACAAACTGTCAGGTTGTTGAAATGTAGGAAATGTTTCCCCCCAGGACAACTAACTCCATTTCGAAGAGCTTCTGGAGGTCAATCAACAGTTAATACAGAGCAGAGGTCATTTTCAGTAGACAGTTCTGGAGACCCAGTTTGGGCAAGCTTAATTAACCAGTATAAATGTAGTGCATGTCAAAACACTTACTAATTCCAGATGATTATTAGTATTTAACACAGTATTCTCTGTATTAGTATTTAGCACTGTTCACTCTGTATTCTTTGAGGTATTGGGGGCAAGGAGATCGATCTTGTACGTTGGATGTTTCAGTGGTTTAAATGGAGAAACAGGCATCATCAGCCAGTTTATTTCAGTCTCTTTTTCACATTTTTTTCTGTTTGTTCATCTCTGAACCACCTTGGTTCTTCCCTTTCCTTTCCTTTGTTTCCCTAAACATTCCACAATAAGTTTTGTGTAACTTCACAATCTCCTTAAAGCATGTCAAAATAAAATTCTATATAGAATTGATCACATTTTTCCAGGATAAATTCTCTTATTTCTCCCCTTGAAATGCATAGTTTTGTGACCTTCTTATCAATTACAAAGTTCTGTTTTAACCCTTTCAAGGTTACATTTGAATGTTCCTGTGGTGGCTCATTATAGAGCAACTGCAGAGTTCTGGTCCCTTGTTAACCTCTAAGTTATTAGGGTTTTTGTGCTGCAGGTTCAATTTCCTGTTTTTCCCATTTTTCTCCCTTGCTTGCATTGAACTGCCATGGACTAGATAGATATGATTGTGTTGCACTATTACAAAAGCCACATTACATATCATAGGCCAATTGTTTAATGGAACTCACAATGTCAAATAAACCAAGTGACCAGTGTGAAAACTGATTTGTGCACTTCACTACTTAGTAGAATGAGTTATTCTTTATTTACTTGTTATTTGGGACAATTTTACAGGTTATTTCAGGGGGAGTTTTTGAATTGTAATTTTATTATTATAAGAAATGCAGTTTAGTCTTTCCTATTAAGCTTTAAATTTATATTAAAAAAATTACATTTCAAATAATCTTAAAGCTTTCGTATCAATATTATAGTATTACACGTTTTATTTCATGAGGCTTATGAGTAACCAACAAGTGTGTGAGTACCAGTGCCTGTATAGAGACAGCATGATGTGCTTATGGACCTTCCTCTGTTCCTAAGCAGATGCAGGTTCTTCCTACTGAGAAAGTGATGCTGGTATTGAGTGTTTGGGAGTATTTATAAGTGAGAGAAATGACCAGCTCCTTTGTAGGTTGCAAATGGCAATGTTAAATATTTCTTCAGAACTGAAGAAATGCCTCCGTGGCTCGGTTGGATCAGTGATATGTTCTGACCTGTACTGTGGAATTTCTTTTCATGCTATGGCATTGGAATAGATGCCAGACTGAATGCTGGAAGGGAGGAGTGGAAAGAGCTGTGAGGGAGGGAGATGAGATTAGAGAATAGCAAAGACTAGAGAAACTGAAGCTCTGCACAGAATGACTGAGGGTCCCTTGAAGGTCATTTCCCAACCCCTACCCTCTCATGATATGCAACAACAAATGTGAAGTTTTCTTTTCAAATGGTTGTGGAAACCCTTTCTTCCTTCAATAATAGGAAGCTGTGAACTTTTTTATAGTCATTAAGGGATTCTTTCATCCTAATACCTGAGACAATAAATATCCTCTGTGTTTATAGTCATGTTTTAAGGCTGAAAAGATAGATATAACCTTCGTAGTCCTTGTAACTTTCACAGAACTGATTAAAAAATAGCTTGCACTTTTCCCCCTATTCTCTGTGTGTGCAGTTTCCAAAAAAAAAAAAAAAAATTGAGAAAGAATCAAACTGACATTTCATTGAAAATGTTGGGTTTGGTGGTTTTTTTTTTATCCCCATTTAGTCTGTATTGGCATTAGTCTGTATTGGCTAATATCCATACCAGTGCATGAGCAGCTCTAGTCTGGATGAGGCGAATATAAAAATATGTGAGAGAGACTCAAGTTGCTGGCAGATGTTGAAAGTTTGCTCCAAATAAATGACAGCAAACACAGTCTGTTGAATGGTCTACAGAAAAGCTTGCTTGCTGACTGAAATTTCTTCAGCTATTGGAGCCTTCTATCCTGTACAGAGCTTGTACTAAATCCCTTTCCTTCTGTAGTGGGAAGTTAAATCTGCAGGTACTTAAACATCAAATGCAAAGAATGCTCAATTCACTTTGGAATTGAGAGAAACTAATTCTCTACCGTGAAAGAGATTAAGGAACAGTTGCTTTATCAGTTTAGTCTGTCTACATTTTCTTTGAAAGCCAAGATGTAAGTTTATCTCACAGCATTTGCAAGATTATTCAGTTGTCTGTGAAAGAGACTGTGAATACTTGCTGTAGCAGAATGTGGCAAAAGATCTATATCCATGCTAAAAAAAAAAGGATTATATCCCTTGTGTACTTAAGTACTATTTTTTAGTAAAATTCATGTAAGTAGAGAGCAGCTTCAAGAAAAGCAATAATAGAAAACCTGTTCAATGGACAGCCTGGGTATTGCATCTTTTCACCACAGTGCTACATAAAAAGATAAAGGCATATTTTTAGGTTTTAAGTTTTTAATCCATATTTATGCAAGTGTTGTATGAAGAGGGAGCTTTTCTGTAAATTGTGAACAGCATTTTAAAATTATGCTGTTCATGGTGTTGTCATAGGAGAATAAAAGCTCAGTTTCATTGAAATAAGAACCTGCAGGTAAGATAACTGGCCAATAGAATACTTCTTGCTTAACTTTTTTTCATTAAAGCATATAAACCATGCTTTAAAAATCTACCAAAAATAAACATTCATTTTATTAATTTTCATAGCTCTTGCACAACCTTGTGAGTTTTTCTAAAATCTAGATACTGGGCATTTTTTTCCTCAAGTATGCTAATTTGGTGACTCTTCCTCTGCCTTATCTCCATCCTGTCTGGCTATATCTGTGTGCATCCTGTTTCCCTCAGCAGCCAACCCTAAAACCAGAATCACGGTGCTTCAGTGAGGATAGCAGTTGATTTTAATATTTTCTGTTGAAAAACAAACTTTTATATAATTTGCTTTGGTTCCTGTTTAATATTGTGACTTTGCTAGCTCTGAATTCATGACAGGGAAAATACTTCAGTGTAAAAGGGGTGCCAGAAGTTCTGCACTGGTACTCTACTTGGCACTGTATAGTTAATTCTGGAGGAAATTAATGGCCTCTATTGTGTTCCTGTTAAGGGTAGCTCTCTTGGAATAAATGTGAACACCCTCCCATCTTTAGTAAGGATTCTACTTGTAATTATTTTTGCACAAGCAAAATGTATATTTTTTTCCTCTTAGAATCATATTCAAAGGTTATTCAGCTGTCAGGTTCATTAGAAGTGATATTGTACACCCTGGAGACCAGGTGGGATCACAACTAGAGTGGTTGATTGTGTTTTAATTTAAATTCATTCCTTCAAATAGCAAGTATGTCTAAAATACTAATCAGACAAAATAATCTAAAAATAATTGAGAATGAGATATTACCTAGTAAAGATTTTCCCCACAGCACTGCATAAATAAATGTGTAAATGTTGCCCTTCTAGACTTGTGGAGGTCCGAGAATATTGTTTTGGCTTTTAAGGCTTTTCCTGTTTTTCCATTAGACTTAGTTAGATTCTATTCTCTCTTAATCCAGTTCTGAATGTCAATAGGTATACTGATATATTTCTGTGAGCCTTTAGGAATAATGGTGGAATTAAAATTCAGAAATCATGTGATGCCTTAAGAGTTTTTTTGGTTTGTTGTTTATTTTTTTTTCTTTTTTGGGGGAGGGAGGGGTTAGTTTGTTTTATTTTGTTAATACTATTATGACCCTTCTCACCTGAGTGTTTTGGCAAAATTTTGAGCTATTTCACAGTTCAGGGGATGAATTTGGTACAAAAGTCAGAGATTGATTTACAATGAAGTTTTAACTTTAATTACCCCAGCTTCCTTGAATGCAACAGTAAGAGATGATATTGGTTACAAGGATTTGGGGCCAGCAGATGTCCCAGCATCTCCTTTGGGGCTTTTTTGAGGCCTGATTTCAAGGCTTAGTAAGACTGGATGTTCTGTCCATATTTTTGAGGTTAAAAATCCTAACTAAGCCATGTATGTAATGGGAGACATCTCTTATTAAGGTTTTTCTTCATCAGTTGTACGAAGCTTCTAGTGACATCCATGCCAAATGTGCTTTGAAATGCTACAGGTAGGGTTTAGTATATATAAACACTTTGTCCCATGAGCCACAGCTTTTACATCAGGGCAACAGATGACTTGCTAGTCCCCTGCTGCCAGTCCACATGTTCTCTCCAGCTCAGTCTTCTGAACTGCTGGTGGGACAGCTGATTATAGCTCAGCACTTTTGATGTGGTTTTTGTTTTTGTTTTGTTTTTTTTTTTAATTCAATTATTCTTAAGGTGTGTTACAAAGTGCCATAGCTCAGAAACTGCTTTTAACCTTGCTGTCAGTGCTGCAGAAACAGGGCAGCTGTCAGCTGTTGAAGCTTGTGTCTTTGTTCTGGTGTAGGTGGCCTTTCCCCAGCTTGCCCCACCAGAGTGGGGTGGGTCACCTGAAGCTTTTCTCCCTTGTCCTGTGGTCCAGCCTCAGGCAGGTATCTCGGGTACTCTCTTGCATCTAAAACATCCACCTGTGTTTGGATGCCGAGACAGTGGCCTTTTCTGCCACCCAGTGTTTAAATCCTGCATAAACCTTGTGCTGTATTTTCTGGGGAAAAAAAGGTTCCCCTGATTTTTCTTGACTTCAGGATCTGACTCTTTAAAGACATGTTTATCTTCTAACATCTTCAGCAGCCTCTTAAGCTCGCTGTTTAGTTCTTCCTTAAACAGCTGTTCTTCTCCCAAATTGTTTTTCTTTCTTCTGCTTGCCTACTTTGCCAGTCTTTATCTGCCACTGAGGTGATGATAGTATGTGGAATGAACTGGAACATAAATCTTTCAGTTTAGTGTTTGGTTAGTAGGGGTTCTTGCCTGGGCTCGTAATTCTTTAAACATAGCTGTTCAGAATGTTTTTGATTTTGTTTCCCTTCAATTCAGTGATGATTTCTAAATATCAGTGGAGGTAGAGATTTGTTGCCTTCTTTGGGGAGCATCCCCATGATTTGTACAGTTTTCAGGATGGTATGGGTTCGCTGCTACTCTTCAATGCTTACACATTAGCATTTGAACTAGATTTAAGTTGGTGCTCTCTGGAGTCCCATGGTATTAAAGATTCTGGTAATGCTCTTAAAGAAAATTGCCACATGATCATGAGATACACACTGCAGATAACGCTGTGTGTGTCCTTGCCATCCACCTCAGGGGCCCTTTTTTGACACGTTTCAGAGTGCAAAGATTTGGCTGCAAACTTCATGCAGACAAAGGATAGGTAGGATTTAAAAGCTGCTAGGACACTCATTGCTTCTGAGATGACAGCTGAACAGACTCTGCTGGCCAGGCAGGTGTCAGTCAGGTGGGAGAAAGGAGAACACCACTACTTGTCGCAGACCCTTGATGGTATGGGTTGTCCTCTTCACTGTTTTGTGCCTTTCCACGTTCTTCCTTTGAATCCTAGTGCTCCTAACAAGCCTGTCTGTCTGTAACTTTGCCTCTCTTATCTTGTCTAGTTCTAATCTAAAGACTTTTCAGTTTTCTCCCAGCTGAGGAATTTTCTTAGAAGCTTAAGCTGTGCAGGTTTTGGGACACTGTTTGGAACACAGAAAGAGGAGAGGGACAAGCAAGCCAGGGGGTAGCTTGCACATAATGAGTGATTCATATCCAGTTGACTTCCCAGAGTGTAAGAACTGAAGTGTTTTCTTCTGCAGCTTCTGAGGATTTGGCAAGGTGCAGGTGGCATTCTCTCAGCTGCATTTAGGCACTAGTAAGGACATCCAATGCTGTGCCATGGTTGTCACAAATAGGTTTTCATTGAGGAGAATCTTTGGCCATAATTCCAGCTAGGCTAAAGGTAATGCAGTGAGAGTTGACAATGGGAGAGATTCTCAGTCATGTGATGGCTTTTTGGTATATTGTTGATTCTAGGGTAATTACAATAGAACAGGGATGTAAGTTGTGTTTCATTATGTGAAACATAAAGCTGTGCTGATTTTAATTCATTTCCTGCCAGTCTTCCTCTACCAAATTAGTTTAGGAAAGCTCTGTATTTAAAGATCTGCATAATATGCACTGGAATTTCATTTGGTTGGCAAAGATTATTTCTTAATGATTGTTTTAAGGAAGCTCTGCTTGCAGCATAATACTGAGATTTTTATTCACCCATCATAAATGTAATTATTTTGATTAAAGATTGTCCTCAAAAACACTGTCTGCCTATGTTCCTTAGCACTCTGCTTCTAATACACTGAATTTTGATTGTGACAGTATAAAAATACTTTATAAAATTTAAACCTTAAAGTTTAAGACCTTCCTTGCCTAAAAATCTTTGTTTCTTTTTAGTCATCATTGTAATTGCTGGTAAGCAAACGCTTTCAAGTATGGGGACATTGCAGTTTATAAATTGCCTTTTTTGCAGGGAATGATTATTGAAAGCATTGACAGAAGGGATGATACATAGGAACTTATTACAATATAATCAGAAAAATGTAAATAACAGTGCAAAACAGAAGTTTTAGCCATGATCATATGATTTATAGCATGTGCAGTCTAGAGCTGCTGTATAAGTGCTTTACTTTTTAATTTTTTAAAGTTTTTAATTAAACAAGCTTAATTGTTTTACTGTACTGTACTTTGTTATAACAGACTGTGAAGCTTTAAATCCATAGCTCTAAAACTCAGAGCTTCACATAGGAATCCATGTAGCTTTCTTTGAGATGTCCAGTTTCCCAAATTAACCTCCAACATGGCATTCACAGCTTTGTATGATTTCTAAAATAAAGCTGCACAGAAAGTGGTACAGTGATGAAGCAAGATACTGAGATGTAAAGAAAGGCACACTGAAAAGTTGCAGTCAATTGTTCTAAGTTTTGTCAGGTTTTTTTTTATACATTTTGAAATATAGAGGTGACCACTTGTAGCCAATTAAATTCAGTTATATCTTGAATAAATGCAGTTACATGTACCTGATCATGGTATTTCAATAAATACCTAAAATGAGCTAAGGTTCACCACATTGCAGAGAATCATTTTTCATCAGTCTAAATGCAATAATGATCTTGCATTTAGTAATCCACAGCTGAATTGACAACTTCCACAACATCAAGTGATTGCTCCAGCAGCTGACCATGAGCAGCATCTGTTGTGAATAGAAGATTGTGCTGGAGAAAAGGCTGATGGTTGTATAAGTTTGAGAAGAATCCACAAATGAAATGAGCCATGTTGACTTTCTTCTAATAGGTTTTTATCCAAAAAAATTCAAGGCTGGAGGAAAGTTAGGCAAGGTATAATACATAATCATAGGCATTCATAATTCATAGCAGAGAAAGAAGATGGAAACATTAACACAATTGTTTGGGGTTTTTTTATTCTGTTCTGTACATGTTGTACAATGCACAGATCCATTTGAAATCTGTTTTTTGAAAGCTCATTGGAGAGAGCTAACAGAGATTAAATCATGGCTCTGTCTACAAAGTAGAAAACAAAGTGCTTTAGCATTTCCACAAGTCAGTAGCCTATGTATGGCAAACAGATCAGAAATAATCTGCAGATAATTATGTTGATCTGATATATTACTTAGTCTTGAAAGGGATGCCATGTTTTTTTTGAGAATGGCATAAAAGTTCCTTTCTCTAGAATATGAAGGTGGAGATAGAGGGCAATGCATACAGTGCTGGGCAGCCTGCTGTCTCTGTCCAAAGAAATTGCTCCCCACCTATAGCCACTGACTGAGATTCAGCTTGGGATGGGACTGTACTGTGATAGCATGCTGAAATTTAGGGAATTTTTATATTTTTATGTTTTATATTATATATATTATATATATATGTCCTTATAATATTTATATTATAAGGACACACTCAGCTGTATATAAATGTTTTCTGTAGAGGTTATTTAAATGCCAGAATTACCTTGGAAAATTGATGTTACTTAAAGAAATTTTGAGTTGATACTTAAGAAATTATTGGTGAAATTGTAAAGAAGATAAAAAAAAATAATGGTTCTACTGTTCCCATTATAATAGTGATGGATGGACAGGGAGCAGCTTTTGGCTCTTTTCTGGCTGATGTAGTTACAGGATAAGTCAGAAGAACTGAAATAGTTTATTATTTTATTTATTTATATATTATTTATTAATAATTTATTAATTAATATGGAAGATACTGTATTAAAAGCTTTATCCCTGGGAACAAAGCAAATTGTTTTATACCAGGTCAGGAAGAAGAGTGGTTTGTGGTTTTTTAAAAGCATTCTGTATTTTCTTGGCTATTTTCCCCATGGATTTGCTTTGGGCAGTTTCTTGTAAAAAATGGTATCTTCCTAGTTTGCCATGAGAACTGCCATCAAACATCTCTTTGTCTTGCTTCATCTGTGTGTCTCTTCTGTGATAAGGGGGCTCTTTACCCAATTTTTGCATGTATCTATATTACAACTCCTTGTCAGCACTTGAAAATTTGCATAAATTTATTTGGAAAAAAATAAAATTGATTGCCATAGTTATTAATTAATAGTTTAGACAGTTGACACAAGTTTTTCTAAGTTATTCTACTGCAATTAATGAGTTTCTTTCAGGCAGAGGAAAGCAAGTGTACAAGTAATACTTTGTAGACCTTACCCCTTGATTTATTTAGTGTTACTGCACAATAATTAAGTCCTGTCAAGTGTAGTTTTAAGGATAGATACATGTGAACAAATAAACAAGAATGAAAAAGCACATCCATAGTCACTACTATGTGCTCTAGTAATTTTTTCTGTAGGAGATGACTTAATTTGTTCAAACAAAGAGCTGAGTATGAAGTTCTCTGAAGAATTATTAAGTAAAAGTATGGATTTTTTTGTATTTATAATATATTTAGTCATTGCACAAAGAGTGTTTAACTGAGTGTATTTATCAAAAGCTTCACAATGAAGAGAAGAATGCTCTTTGCAGTCTTTATTTTTATTCTTTATTCCTTTAAGATATGTGAAGAAAGTAAAGTAATGACTGTTGTCACTTTCCTGATTAAATAAACACATAAGATTGCTTCTTCATGGCTGCAGGGATTTATGTAAACACCATAGAATTTGTCATTTCATGATGTGAAGCCATTTTCCTTTCTCCCTGTCAAAAAGAAGTTACTCTACACCCTGTGTTTTTAACCCACAAAACTTCAGAGAGATTGGCTCTGTCCTTTTTTCTCCAGTGCTTTAGAGTGATCAGCTTTTTCCTCTTGCAATTTGTATTTAGCAACATTTTGATTGCAGTGTAGCACACCTTTGATTAGGTCATGATATCTTAAAACACATTTTAGCACAGGCTTATTATTAGTATTATATCTGCATTTTCTAAGACAGTTCTCCAGTAGAGTAATAGAGAAATTGGTGTCTTTTGAGGAAAAAAATCAATTTTTTATTAAACCACAACTCAAAAGTGAAATCATCCCTGTGAGTACAGTGTTACATTTTCATACCCTGACCTTTTGCAAGCAGGTGGAGGCAGTGCTAAATTCCCCCTTGTCTTCCCTCCCTTCCCTTCTCCTCCAAAGGCAAAAGAAAAAACAAAGAAGAAAAAGTGGAAAAAAACACTTAAGTTATTGTTTCACTTATTATGACACCACGTTAGTCAGGCTGATAAATAATTAAGATAATAAATAATAACAATAATAGAATTTTTCACACAAAGGAAATATATATACTTTACTGGCTTCAACTGTCAAGTTTGCTTGAATGACATTTTGTGACTGTAAATGTGCTAAATCTCTAAATGTAGCCACAGCTACGAACCAAAAAACTTTTCTTGTTTGAATTATGTCATTTAAATATAACAGATTTCTTTTAATTGTTTAGTTTTAAATGGACTTAGCTTGGACATTTAGAAGCAAGTTCCAAAAGTTGGTGCTTAAGGAACCAAATTACATAATCTCTTAAAATGCTATATATACAGTTGGTTTTAGGGATAATGACTAGGTAAAATTCCCTTTTTCTTGTTGAAATTTAACTCTTGCCTTTAAGATTTCATGGTTTCTGTGTTCAAAGAATCAGTGGAGTAATTAGCCAAACACTGGAGAAAAAAATATCCCAAAAGCTTTCCACTACTATTTCTCCCCATTTTCTGAACTGAGTGTTTAGTGTTTATTACCCTGGATTTTTAGACTATTCACTACCCTGAAATCTAAAATCTTGTAATTTTCGAACTACAAACTGGGGGATTATAACCATTCTAGGGTGGATGCGTAGGCCATTCACAAAGTGAATGCTTTTTGGAGAGGAAAAAAATCTACTACGGACACTAAAATTTACATTATCAATGTTTCCAGGCTTCCTTTGCCACCACTATCTTGGATAAGGGCATTGGAAAAGATGAAAATCTACTTTGACTTTGTTATAAGAAATTTCAAGGTAATTATTTTGTCATTAGGTCAATTGGGGAGGAAACTGAATGTCTGTCAGGAAATGGGAAACAGCTTTCAGCTGGATGTTCTTTCTAATCCTTATCCAGCTAACAAATTGGCTAAAAAAGGTAGTGACTTACAGAAAGTAGTGTAAAATGGCATTCTTATAAACTCATTAATTGTGTACTGGAAAGAGGAAATGTTCTGTAGGTTTCATCAGCAATTGCTCTTAACACAGAGCCATCCTCACCCAAACTTGGAAAATCAGAAACATTTGATTGAAGTCTGAGCTTGAGGAACTCATTTGCCAGCAATGCTAGACTGTCAATATATGCCAGGAAAAACTTGTTTTAAACTATTTCAGAGAATTTTAGCTTTAGTTTTCTTTGTGTTCTGTCCTGGTCTAGAAAATGAATTTTTTTTTTCTATAAGATTATGAAGTTTCCACTTTAGGAATATTTTAATTAAAAGTTGGTGTCATTCTGCTACCACATAAGCCAGTATCAGCAATAGTTGCACTGAAATGTGTTCTGAAATAGAGGATATCTGTAGTAGGAATAGTTGATTTCATTTCAGTAAAAAATCATGGCATTTCAGTAAAAGACCTTACTGTTAAAAAAAAAAGACACTTCCAATGCATGAAATACACTGGTAGATTAAGATTTCCAAATGAAGATCAGTAACAAGTGGTGTCCCTAAGGAACTTACTGGGATTGAACTTTGTGGATAGCACCAAACTGTGTGGTTTGAGGGGAGAGATGCAGCATAGGGCACTGGTGGCAGGACATGGGGCAATGGTTTTAAACTGGAAGGGTAGGTTTAGATCATGAGGAAGGACATAAGAACAAAACTTTTCATGGTGAGAGTGATGAGACACCAAAGAGGTTGTCCAGAGACATGGCATGTGGATGCCCCATGCCTGGAAATGTTTAAGTTCAGGTTGCACAGGACTCCAAGCTGAGGGTGTCTCTGCCCTCTGCAGGGCAGTTGTGACTAGATAATCCCTAAAGATCATTCTGTGTTCTGTGATTTTGTACAAGTTCTCATGCACTAACCAGTTATCTTAGAGGAACAGAAGTTGGTTTAAAACTTTCAAAGGGTTCTATTGCCTTGTTGTGTGAGTTGCCATTCCATTGTTGACTTAAAAATGTAAATACAGTACTCAAAGCTTTTTCAAATGTGGAGGAATGTGTTGTTTTTAAACAACTTTGTAAGTAAGCTGTAGGCAGTTAAATATGGTTTTTGTAATTTCTATTTAAGGACACTAATTATTCTCTCCATATTTTCAAGATACTTTCTGAGGTTTCCATTGTCACAATTTAATTTCAGTGAATTAGTGGGAATACAACTGAATGCATTTTGGCACAGTTTCTTTCCCCCCTGTCTTTTGTGGAGTTTACAAATGTGGTGGTTACAGAAAGATAGTATGTTAAAATGCGTTCAGGTCACAAGAGGTTTTAAAATAGGTGCATAATGCTTGAAAAATAGAATAATGGAGAAAACAAAGTATAGCTGTGAATTAATACAAGAATTATATTGTAGGTATTTATTCCCAAGACGATTCAAATAATAATTTCTCCATGTATTTTACTAAGCAAAGCTACTGTAACAATCTATCATAAATGTATTTATTGTTCTCATATTTATCTTCATGAAGTACAAATTATATAGTTGAAATGGCAGTATCTAGTAAGAAATTGAGATTAAAAACACTAGGTGTCTTTGAATACAAACCTGTTTTTCAGGTCTCTTAGATGAAAAAGTATTTATGAAACATACAGAAAATGTATTTGCAAGTTCAGAACTCTATTGGCACAGCCCAATCTGAGCTATATCTTTCTTTAATTACATTTCTGAAGAATGTAACTTCAAAAAGTGCAGCAAAGAGAGAAATACTATGCTGTGCTTAAGGATGGATTCCTATTTAATATGAACCCTGTGCTTCAGATCTCTCGTGCTGGTTTGTGCAAATGCACCAGCTTTGCATTCTGTGCTTACTCAGAGCACGGGGACTGCTGCGTGCCTGGGTCAGCTTTGCCAGGTGGCTGCTTCCCCTTGCAGATTCCCTGAATCTTGTGCTGGGGATGATCTAAGACAGTCTTCAGGCTCTTTGAGCTTTCCACTGGAAATGCTTTTTTCTGTGAAGGTAATAACTCATTGTACAAATTTTTCTGCCCTCCAAGCCAAGGTCTGTCACGTAACTGAGCAGTCTCATCCTGCAGTGCTGAAAGGAACATTTTAGACTGCATCCAGAACAATTGCTGATGCTGAGGATAAAATCTGGAAGCATGAGAGGAAGTAATCTAAGCCTTGTATTAGCTAATATTAACATAAAGAGTGAATTTCCCTTAGCCCCTGCTTCCCCAGGGTTAGAAATCAGTAGATTACCATTCAAGACATGGAGTCAGTATCTCAGAAGCTTCCTGTGTTGTCTGTTCTGGATGTTGACTGATAATGAACACTTTCACTCATCCTAAAATGTTCTTATCCTTCTGTAGATTTGTCATTGCTACCAACTGCCTAGTTGGGATGAAGGGAAGGATAGACTTCTGGTCAATAAAATACAGACAGGCAACTAAGTTTTCAGGTATTCAGTGTGCTGGTGTCTTGAGGGTCTAAAGTAAAAGGATATTCAGATAATATCTTTTAAGATGATGTCTTAGGTCAGTAAAATGTTTGCCCCTTTTTCACTCTTCTCTAACTTTTAGAAATAGCAGATTTTTGATGATATGTTTGTACTAACGCTGGAATTGTCTCAAGGGCAAAGGTCTAGTCTTGCTTCACTTCTCTAGTGCTATTATTTAGGATTTTTCAAAATGTTCTCTTTTGCAAAGAATTCTGCTTCTTGGCTTCTTAAATACCTGTTGCTATTCATTACCATTAGGAAAAAAATGCACCTGAATTCAAATCAAACCAGTTTGTTATTTGCATTTTGAAGATACAGGCACAATACAAATGCTTTAAATGTTATTGTGTGTGAACCAGACACCTTCTCAGTGTCCCTTTGAGGTCACTTGTATGAGCATAAATTAGGGAACCAGTATTTCAAAGTAAAAAATGAAATTAGGTTTATAGAAAGCACTGTTTCAGGCTTTTAATGGCTGTGAGAAAATAGAGCTTGAAAATGTTAACAGTTTGCCAGGTAGTTAATATTTTTGTCACTGCTAAAGGAATTAATTGATTTTGAGTGTAATTTTGTTTTCCTATATAGGGAATAACGAAAGTTGAGTATAATTGTTTTGTATTCTTGTACGTGTATAATAGCATACTATTTCAGGGGAGAAAAAACATCTCACAACATAGTAGTTTAATCTCCCCTGATACTTGATTTTTTACCAGTCCCCATCTCAAGTCTGGTGCCATTTTCTGGGTAAAGTTCAGGATAATGGTCTGTTTAAAATCAAAAGTCACCTGATCTATAATCGTTTGTAGCTATTTGTGCACTACATTTAGACTTATTTTGAAAGCAAACTTGGTGTTGAACAGTAAGCTACTGTTTAATAATGGAAGTAATGAATTGGATTAAATTGTATGCAAATTCTGACAGTACATCTTTAAAGATGTGATTTAGTTGTATTTTGTACAACATCAAATTTTGTTTACTAATTTGCAGAGTTGATTGTATGGCCAAACAAATTTAATATTGTCTAAGAAGTTTATTTTGGGAGAACAGAATTTTAAATAATCTTAAAGATTTGTATTTTATTAGTGCATCATTTACTTGGGTAGAATATAAGTGGGACAAATGCTAATTTATCCAAATTGGAACTGAAATCCATGTAGGCTTTATCAGCACTTAAAAGCATTTTGTAATACTATTTTTGATACTTTCTCTATTTTAAAATGTGTATGCCCTGCGGGCTCTGTTAAAACTCAGGTAATTGTCTTCAGTACTTACTTTTTTTTTTTTACTTTTCTATTTACCTCAGGAAGCCAACTGAGCAAAAAGCATCAAGAATATTAAATTTCATTACAATAAGTACCCACCTGCTTTGCCTCCAAGGCTGTTCTTATATTCACATTTTGCAGAACATAACCTTTGCTGAGTAGTATTTGAATTACTGCTTCCATTTTATAAGGCAAATAACTGAATGCTTTATTTGATGTTAGTTTACTCTTACCAAGTGTGGATAGGACTATCCAGAAAAATGTAAGCCTAGGACATTGCTGCTTACTTGCAGGTTATTTTAAACCCCTATATAGTCCATAGTTCATTTGAGGAGAAAATTCCTTTTTGTGCAAATGGCATTTCAGGAAAGCCATGTGAATATATTCATAAACATGTTTAATTCATTGGCAAAATATGAAAGAGTTGGTGCAGAATTAACCTGCACAATTAAAACGAGGTGTCTTTTCAAAGAGTTGATCAAATACCTAAGCAATTGAAAATTGGGAAAAGCTTGTTTCACCATACTGGATGGCACTGCTTTGTTCCAACAGAGGAAGTAGAATTTTGAGGGGAAAAAAGTTAAAATACTCTCACGAACACTTCACAGCTACTGGTTCTATATGAATAAACAATGTGTCTATTTTGAAGAAATCATTTTCCCAAAGTAATTGCTGAATATGGGTCTGTAACTCTAATAAATGCAGAGTGCTATTATATTGTTTACAGCATTTTGAAAATAAAAGTGCTTTCTCCCTACATAGCAGTGGACTTATGGGGTTCAGGATTAATGGTTCCAGAAGGCCTGTTGTCTGGTGTGGCACTCTAGAATTGTAATTTTAACTAAAATGGAAAGCCCTGTGCATCTTCAAAGCTGCTACTCTTGTTTGCTCTCAAAGCAAACCAAACCAAGCCAGAAAAGCGACAAAATAATCAGTGTTCTGCTTAGTAGAAGTTTTAAAAAGAAAAGTGTAAATATATCAGACATAATGTGGATTATGTCTAATACATATTAGTATTGTTATTTTATATATATTTATATATACACATGTATAGGTATATATATGTATATATACATATATATGTATATGTGTGTTTGTATACATATACATATATATAGGTATATATGTGTGTATATATATACACACATGTGTTGTATACATATACATACATATATGTATGTATATATGTATGTATGTATATATATATACACACATATATATAAATATATACATACACACATATATTTTATATATATATTTGTAATGCCAAACTGCTTCTCCTGTAAGAAGCTGCTGAGGGAACTCAGACTATTTAGTTTGGAGAAAGGAAGGTTCAGGGGAGCCTTATTGGTCTGTACAACTTCCCGACAGGAGGGTGTAGCGTGGTGGGGTGTGGGCCTCTTCTCCCAGGCAGCAAGTGGCAGGACAAGAGGACATGGCCTCAAATTGCACCAAGGGAGGTTTTTATTGTATATCAGGAGAAATGTCTTCACTGGAAGGGTGAGCATGTGTGGCAGGCTGCCCAGGGGAGTGGTGGAAGAACCATCCCCAGTAACATTAAAAATGTGTGCATGTGGCACACGGAGGGACATGGTTTAGTGGTGAACACGATGCGGTTAATAGTTGTGCTCAATGGTCTCAGAGGTCTTGTCCAACCTAAACCACACTCTGATTCTCTATATTACACATATAATATGTATATTTGTCTGTGGTTTATGAGGAGTTGGAGTTTTGCCCACAAAAAGGCAGAGAAGTAATTGTGTAACCCTGCATCCAGTTAATTTACCGCTATTAACTTTTACCTAAAAGAAATCAATGATTTACTTTGTGAAAGAACTTCAGGTCTTTACTGAACAAATGCTTCAAAATTTGAAAATAGTCCTTTCACTTGGATTTCTCATGACATTTTCATAGTACTTTTCATACCCTGTTTGGAAAACAGGTAAAAAAGGGTAAGACTGGTTACCCTTTTGTATAATTTTAATCAAAGTGCATCTGAGTAGCAGGGAAACTGCTCTATGCTCATAAGCAGTGGTGAAAAAACAAGATATTATATCTAGATGTTTAAGCCATAAAACAACTTGTACCAGATTCACTGAAAGTTAGCATTATAGTTAGCAATGTATTCATTAGACTGAAAGCAAATTTCTTTGTTTAGCAATTTTTTGATTGAATTTAAACCAGTCAGCTATTGAAGTGTTTGGGGGTAGTTTGAGAAATAGTGATTTAGAAATTCAGTGCTACTATGTTTTAAGTTAATTAAGCCCTAAGAACTGAAACAGGTATATCATCATAAAAGTCTAGATTCTTATAAGGTCAGCAGTTCTCCAGTACATAGTAATAAATGCAATTCCTGAAGGTCAACATTAATATGGTTCAAGAATTACATCTTCAAACTGTATTAGACATAGCCAATATTATTTTTTGTCCATAGTGACAAAATTAACTGGTTTAAATGCATTGCTTGCATCTCAATATTTCATGTTCATCACGGACTGGAATTTAAAATGCTTATGGAGAATCATTATTTTGCTTTTTTTATTAGCATAGAGGAAAAAAGCAAGTAACAAGTGTGTCTTGTAAGCAATTTCACATGTTTTCTGCTGACCTAGTATAGGAAAGTTGTTAAATTTCTCATCACCACATTAAATCAGGTCATCTAGGTAGATGTGCTCATTTCACTTTTTCAAACAAGAAATCTGTTTTTAATAAATGAGCTATGGGCTCCAAGGGTGAGAAGAAAAAAATCCAGCAATACTTCTCCACAAAGACCTTCTTTGTTTTGAATGTCTGAGTGAATTCTGCATTACTTAGATTTCTTACTCTGTAAATCATTCTGTTCCTTAATGATGACACAGCATAACCTTCCTGTCTTTGATCATGCATGCAAGGAAAGAACCTTCTCAATTTTGTAATATGCAAAAATGTGAGATTTTTAGGACATAACTTAATATATGGCTTTTTTCCAGAAGAAATTATATTCGTAATGAATTCTATCCTGTTTCCATATCTGTGTGTAAAATACAAGAAAGTACTGTTTTAGAAATCCTCCTGAATTACTGCTTCTGTGGTAAATGTGTCTGAATTATGCCTCTTCGATTTTGCCCTCTGCTGGCTTTCTTCAAAGTTATTTGTTCTGTCAATTTCTATGTCTAATGTTGCTGCTCCCATGAACAAATTGACTTGGATGAAAAAATGAACCTTTGTATGGTTTGTGTGATTTGCATGTCTCAAAAAATCTGTTATTCTGGCTCATGTTCTGGAGCTGTGTAGCTGTCTCTCTAAAAGTCAGCATGGTTGGTAGTACTGCTTAAAATGCTTATGGTAGGATATACTGCTTAAAATATTACCCTAAAGCTGATTTTTTTCCCAAGTTTACACTAAAATCCAAAATTTATTTGTTTATTTATTTATTTATGATCTTCTCTCCCATGTGCAATCAGATGCTTGGAAAACATCTGCTGCTCCTACTCAGGTTTTTGATCTCATTGATTTTCTAATACTTTGGTGCAACAAGTTCATCTTGTTTGTTCTTATTGTTGTCACTTTTTCATTTAAAAGTCATTACAATTTATGTTCATACTGGTTCTCCATCTTTTCCCAAAGATCAATCTTCAGTGCCAACTAGGGTGGAAAAAATTGCATTTGCTATCCATTTTGAGACTTCGGTATATGTTTTACAAATGTACAAATCCTCTTCACCATCTTAACGACTTTAGGGTTATAAAGTCAAGCACTTTGTAATGAGAAGAAGTAACTTTTAAGTGGATGGTGTTTGTTGTAATTAATATTCTCTTTGCACATGCATTATCTTAGTTCTGTGTGAGATACTATTTTTATTTACTAAAATACTGTGCTCTTTTCTCACAGTATTTGGCTTGCAGGAAATAGCTTTCTGTGAATTTCATGCTGAGTCAGAAAAAGATACAGCAAACGTTTGCACAAAATTGCTTTTTTGTGACCAGTTTGCCAGTTTGTAGGACTTTTGTTACTTTTCTACCCTTTCAATATCAGAGCAATCTCAATCTTGTTCATTCGCTCCAAACCATCTCACCTGAGAAATAATAAATATATGGAAGGTTCTTCAGACAAGCTCCTGAGATCTTCCTTGTGTCGTGTTAACTTCTGAATTGGATGATTTGAAGCAGAGGAGTGTAGCAATGGAAAAAAAAAAAAAAAAAAAAAAAATCTTGTCATGTAATGCACGCTCAGGAATGGTGTTGAACTGAGGGAATTCACAGTGAGGTGATTCACATTTCCTAAATTTGGAGGTTTTGATTTGGTACTATATCTGTCTTTATATGCCCAAGCGTGTATCTCTGTGCAGTGCATGCAAAAAGAAGGAGAAATACTATAATTCTATGACATAATAATAAGAATTGGCTATTTAGTGAGATCAGGATTTGACTTTGCATGTCCATAGCCTCCTATCTTTTCCCCTAATGCCATATACTCAAGACGTAAAGCATCCTTCATATGAAGAAGTTTTCTTGAAGGAAGGAAAGTGGGTGACATTTGTTTTATCAAAATGAGGTTTATTCCTTGTGTCATAATTCCTTCCTGAATTTACTGTTTCTGATATCTGTTAAATGAAATACAGGAAGGGTCCCCTTCACTACCCTATGCCTACCATGTGCATAGATAAATTGTGGTGTGGTTTATGCAACATTATCCCTTCTGTCTCACCCAGCAGAGGGTGGCTGGGGAGACCCTGCCTGCTCCTGGGCTCTTCTCTGAACAGAAACTTGGTAGGAGGTGGGGCTGTAGCTGTGCTATCTTGGGAAATTGGTTAGAGAGAAATGGTAACATTGACAAGTGTTGAAGATGTGAGCCTGTTTCACTACATCATGTGTTGGCTGAATGAGATGGATGAGCTCTTTAGAGCTGTGGCTTGCAGGAGATGCACATGAGGGTGTCAGAGAGGGCTGTGCCTTGGAAGGTGGACAGTAGAAATAAGATGTGTGTGTCTTTTGAAGCTACAGAGACCAGTGCCCAGGGAGAGAAGGTGATGAATAGTAGGAAAACTGTTCATGAAACTATTTTATTCTTTAATATCAAATTCTTTTCTTGAATGTTTCCACATCCTTGTTCATTTTGGAATCTCTTTTATATTTTGATTTCATCTCCATGCTTTGTGTTTGTGTGTGTGTTATATCCCATTCCCGTTGTTCTGAATTTCAAAATATATCTCTTCAACTCCCCCTTGGTTTACTTTTCAAATGTGTAAATTTGCAACATAGTAGGTGATTTGGTATTCTACTGGTGACATGTGATTTGTCATTAATTGGGAAAGCAGCTTTTCAACAGCAATTATGCCTAAAATTTGCAATAAATCTATAAAATCATAAAATAAAATTTTATTTCCTTTTCTATAACATCTTTTCCCCCAGAGTGTAACAATCCTTAGAGAGAAAAGGAAAATTACACCAGCAAGTATGGGTAGTAAAATATAGTATATGGGTTCAGAGAATACCCTGTTAGATGTCTATGTAGATAGCTGACAGATTTTACTAACCTCCTATCTCCAATCTTAAGATTTTGTGCAGTAAAAAGGCAAAGACTTAAAGACAAACTTTAGGGAATGGTTAATGAAAAACGGGGAAGAAGTCATTAAAATAATAAAATGTACAGTACAAGTACCACACATGCAAGTGGAGGACATAGTATAAGGAACTCTAGTTGATCCCAAGATTTTTAAGGCTTAATAAACTATGCTGATGTTATTTCAGCTGGGAAGTCCTGAGATTCCTTCTGTCTAATTTGAGGATGTGGATTGAAGACTATCGCTTCGATGGGTTCCGGTTTGACGGTGTTACGTCTATGTTGTATCACCATCACGGCATTGGTAAGCGATTCAGCGGCTCTGATCTGCTGCAGCTCTGTTCCTGTGGCAGAGTGCTGGAAAGTTCACTGCTTCTCACAGGGGAAAAGGGGTTTAGCACAGGAGCTAGAGGGGCTTATCTAGCTTGAAACTGGGTGGGAAGGGAAAAGGGACAAAACCAGGCTTGCTAGTGATGTACAATGGTATGGCACACCCAAAACTTGAGGACAGAAGCACTAGGAAGATCCCTCAATCTTCTTCACAAGATGTCAGCTACAACAAACCAAAGTTTTTCTGGAAGTCTTTCTGTACCAACACATGCAGCATGAGGAACAAACAAGAGGAACTCAAAGTTTAACCCAGTCCCAGGGATTTGACACCGTTGGCATAAGCAAAACTGGTGGGAGTGCCACAGTGGATGGTTGGGTGGGAGCACAGTTCAGCTGGCACAAGCAGGTTCAGAAGATTCCTAAAACACCTGGATGATACAAACTGTGATTCTGGGGGATGGTCCTTTGCAAGGCCAGGAGTTGGCCTCAGTGATCCTGATGTGTCTCTTCCAGCTGAGGATATTCTGTGAATAATCAAAAAGTTCCAGATTTGCTAATTTTCTTGCTTTGTTGATACGAGGATAGATGGAAAAATCATTAATACGTTTTGTGCTTATAAAATCAAACACTGTGTGAAATACCTTTGTTTTCTAAATAAAACCTGACTATGGTTTTTAAAACTTCTTGTCTTATTAGGCACAGGGTTCAGTGGAGATTACAATGAGTATTTTGGCCTACATGTGGATGAAGATGCTTTGTGTTACCTGATGCTGGCCAATCACATGATTAAAACCTTGCACCCAGAATGCATAACCATAGCAGAGGTAAGATCATTTTGCCATCCTCAGTGACATTAATATTGATTAGTTTGCTTTAGGATGTGAATTTCCTGTTAATTATCAAGTCACACTTTGGGTACTCAAGCGGTGACATGAGCTGAAAAATATTAATTAGTGGACAGACTTTGCCTGGTGGGGAAAAACAACCTGAATATGCACTCTGGGAATTTTCTCTGCATTAATAGATTATTAATTAATGTGGTGATTTATTTTTCTTTTTTTTTTTCCTTCATCACCTTGAACTTGTAATGAGAATTGTTTTTATTAGTTTATTACTTGTGCATGATAGCCATTAGTCAGTAGTGCTCTGTGGTACTAAAGATTAACAGCCCTAATGATGTTTTGCATATTTTGAATTATATTGGTATATCTGACAATTACCTTTCAAATTAAATGCAATAAGCTTATAAATGTTGACTATATAGGCTAATTTAAATTTATTACTAAGTTTCTCCAGGTTTCTAAAGGAGTAAATAGACTATATTACTTGAGTTGATTGAGATCAATTTTTTTGACTGAAAAATGTTGCTGGCACATGGAGCTTCTAAGAGTATGAAGCAGCCAGGCATTCAAAATTCTGTACATATTTTTGCTGATATTTTGTCTTTATCCAGAAGAAAAATAATTTAAACATTGAGGATTTTTTCTGTTTAAATTATGTTTAAATAATTAAATTTCTTTAAAAGTGGGATCTATCTGATATCATTAGGGACTATATGGATTTCTAATAAAAGGGTTTGTGATGCTTAAGAGCTCTTTTTTTTATCTTTAGGAAGCAAAATACTGCTTAACTTTGTTTCTTACTGACAGTAAAGTTTCTATTATAGACAGCCACTGCTAAGAGCTAAATGACAAGCTAACAAAACAGCATCTGGGGAGCAATCAGTAGCAAACTTGAGGTATTTTCACTGAGCTGTAGGCTTATTTGAAAGTGAATCAGTTAATTTTCCAGGCAACCTTAGATCATAAGCATTCCTACCAAAGAAATTCTGAGTTTAGCTGTCTTGTATTACCTGACCTAAGAGTTCTTTTTTTTTTTTTTCAGTTTTTTTTTAGTAAGATGTGTCTTTGGTTTCTCTTGCTTAAGTTGCAAGCTGCTTCTTTTTCAATACATAATTTTCTGCCTCAGAAAGTCGCTACATGAATCATAGAATTGATCAATGTGCTTCATGGTTAAAGGAGAATTTCAGAAGGAGAAACTATTGACATAATTGAAAATTACAAAAGGCAATGAAGAATGTCTGCTTGCCTGTAGAATCAGTGCCATGTGAGAAAAATGTTTTTCTCTGGCCATAACTAATTATAATATATTCCCTAATTAATGTAATTAATTGATGATTTTACAGCTTTTTAATATTCTGTATATTCACTGTCTTAGTAATTGCTAATTTTTTAGGTGTTACTGAGTATATGCTTATTTTTCATTTTGTTCTTCTAAATAAAGCAGTGATTAAAGTTTTTTAGAATGGGAAGAAAAAGTGTTAAGTAAAATCGTTATGCCTGAAGTATTATAAATACAAACAGGCAAAGAAACAGTATGCTATGTTTCTTTTTTTATATGCAGATCTTTTTAAACTTGCTCTGCACAAATGCTTTGAAATTAGCTGTTTAATTGTAGTGTAATGGAATGGCCTGGGTTGGAAAGGACCTTAAAGATCATCAAGTTCCAACTCCCAGCCATGAACAGGGACACCTTGTTCCTAGCCCAGCTTGCTCAGAGCCCCATCCAACCTGGCCTTGAACAGGGATGGGGCATCCACAGCTTTTCTGGACAGCCTTTGCCAGTACCTCACCACCCTCAAGTGAAGACTTTCTCCCTAATATTTAATCTAAACCTAATTCTCTTTGAAGCCATTCCCCCTTGTCCTATCAGCACATATCCTACCAAAAGTCCTCTCTGTCATTCTTGTTGGCTCCTTTCAGGTACTGGAAGGCCACAATTAGGTCACCACAAAGGCTTTTTTCCTCAGGCTGACCAATCCCAATTCTCTCAGCCATTTTTCACAGCAGAGAGCTGCTCCATCCCTCTGATCACCTTGGTGTCTCCTCTGGCCCGGCTCCAGCAGCTCCTTGTCCTTCCTGTGCTGGGAGCCCAGGGCTGGATGCAGCCCTGCAGGTGGGGTCTGAGCAGAGAGGGGCAGAGGGGCAGAATCTCCTCCCTGCCCTGCTGCCCATGTTGGATACAGCCCAGGACAGATTTGGATTTCTGGGCTGCAAGAGCACCACTGACTAGTCACATCCAGCCTCCCACCCACCGGCACCCCCAAGTCTTTCTCAGTGGCTGCTCTGGATCTGTTCACACCCAGCATGGATTGATAACGGGGGTTGCACCAGCCCAGGTGCAGCCCCTTGGGCTTGAGTCTTCTTAAACCTTGTGAGACTCCCATGGGCCCACTCAAACTGCTTAAGACATCACTACCACAGACATCACTGAGAAATGGGATTCCTGTCTGAAGCCAGCATACCTAGTTCCGTTCCCAACATTTCAGCACTTACACCGGCCATGGAGCAATGCATGAATAGGTTCAGTCCATCTATTTCTTTTGGTGTTGCTGCCTTCAACTAGAGTTACAGAGGAGAATAGGGCTTCTGCCTCAGCTTTCTTTACCAATTGTCCTGAGGCCCTGAAGTCCTTTTTGATCCCCTTTGGATCATGTGGTGCCAGTTCATTGCCCCCTGTGTGGAAGATCAGTAATGGGTTGTAGTCGGAGGGCTGTACCAGGCTAGGAAGTTTCCTGGTAGAAGTACATTTGATGGAAGATCTACTAAACAAACTATCTATGATTATTTTTTTCCCAGTTAAAATTTGTAGACAGATACAAATACTGTTAAATTTGGAATTTTACTTCCCAAAAATATGGATTTCAATATTGTGACTAAAGTATATGGGAGCTGCTTAAATCTCAAACTTGACCTTCTCCAGGAAAGCATCATGGCATTACAGAAAAAGGCTTTTGTTTCATATCATCATGACCTGTATAACCTAGAGACCAAGAATCTGAGTCTATCCTTTCTGACTGATTTAGGAGAGTTGTTTAATTTTTCATCACATCCAGCAGTTTGTAAAGAATTTCCACTTCACTGTTTGTTTTTTATAGCGTGTGGAACATTGGTGCAGTTTTGTGTGATCCAATGGCTGCTGGCTGAAGGGGGATAACGCCCTCCTTTGATCTCCCAGCTTTGCTGTTCACACAGCCTGGGATGTGCTGGCCATCCCTGCTGCCAGGCCAGGCTGCTGGCTTAAGCTCAGCTTGCTGCTGGCCCACAGCCCCAGGCCCTTCCTCCCCAGCAGAGCTGCTCCCCAGCCTGGCTGGCCCAGCCTGTATGGATGCAGGAGGTGGCTCATCCCAGGGTCGGATTAACTTGGTGACATTCTGTGTGACATTTCTGCTGATTGATTCCTCCAGCCAGTCCCTCTGGATGGCAGCCCTGCCTTCCACCCCTGGGATGCCATCCATGAGCTGCCTGGTGATCTGGTTGATCTCCTCCCTTATGTCAGTGTCTGTGTATGCCTGTATGTGTATGTGTGTATGACTTGAAGTGTAAATATCTTTTTTGCTATTCCAGTGCAGCAATTGGATTGAAAACTGGATTGGATCCAGCAAATCAGAATAAGCTTCCTAATTAAGCCCTGGTTCTAGTCAGTATTAATTCCATAAATTCTCTTGTGTAGATGCAAGAGGTGTTTGTTAATCCATAACCGCTGTCAGTGAGAAGCCATTCCCCCACAAAAGCTAATGAAATTGAGTACTGATGGATATTTTGCAATTATTGGAGACTTGCATTTTCTGTCCAGATAACTTTAGAAAAGAATGCTGCATGGTAAAATTGCTCTACAATACAGTGAAAAAAATATTTTGAGAGCATGGAATTACAAATTTAAGAATAGTCAGCTTCCATCAATATACAACTGGAAAATTATGCAGTAAGAGCATGTCACTTTCCAGAACTGGATCAATAGGTTTGGTTTTGGGAAAAGAATAGAGATTGTATTTTTCTTCCTTAGCATACTTTATATTTAACTTTTTTTTATGCCATTCCGTATGCAAAATATCAATAAACAAAATGAAGGTTTAATTTGTCATTTGTTGACTGCTTTGTACTTTCTATTGATTACTTGGAGCTCAAGAGAGTTAATTATTTCAAACTCTGCATCTACTGAGGTCTCTTCCCATTCAAATATCTACTCAATTAAAATATTCTGAGATAGAATATTTGATGAGGAAAGTCATAAGGATTTTCTTTGTAACTTTTACATTCAAACAGCACATCTGGGTACAGTAATAGCTGATTTAAATTTATTCTTTTCTCCCTTAACCAGGTCAATCTGTGAAGCTGTTTATGGAGTGTTTGTATATCAGTATTATGATATGGTGGAAAATATGCAGTAATACTTGCAATGCTGTGGAATTTATGTTGTGGGGTGTTTTATCTGTTCCAGGATGTTTCTGGAATGCCAGCTCTCTGTCGGCCTGTCGCAGAGGGAGGAGGGGGTTTTGATTATCGACTTGCCATGGCCATTCCAGATAAGTGGATACAGGTGAGAACTTAAAAAATACATTCTGCTCTTCAGAGTGGGGTGTTTCACTGTCACTGCATACACATAAACACTTCTGAAGCCCACTGACAAGTTTTGCTTTCTCTTGTGTTAATATGCTATTGAAATAAATTCTGACAGGCTTGAGCACAGGTATTAGAGGCTGAAATGAGAGCTGTCAGATGTTATGTAGGTTTCAGGTGAGGAAGTTCAGGAGCTGGGATTCACATTCCAGCTGATAATTGTTTTCTTCGTGCAATACACATAAGCTCAATTTCTTTGAAATGACCTTTATCTTGCAACAGCTGTAGAATGTGTAATCTGTATTGAATGTGAACAGGTAGATAAAAAGTTAACCAAATGCATATAAATATAAAAAAAAAAAAACAAACAATAAAAAATCACTCCATAAACATGCAATAAGCCCTCCTGACACTGGGCATAGAAATTGGCATTGAATATAAATAGACCTGAAAGTTTAAGCAAAACCTAGGTGAATTACACAAACACCTGCAGTTGGTGTGGGTGGGTTACGAAAAGGAATAATATAAATTTGTAAATATTAATAAATTCTGACTACAATAAGGATTTATATCATCTTTTCCTTAATATAGAGCATCACAAGGAAAGGCATAAAATGATCTGAAAAGGCTTCTACTGATGTTTTAGAGAAAGTTTTTCAGTTAGACAGAAGATTACACCCAAATCATTTGGGCTGTCATGATGATCTAAAAACAATAAATATTTTATATGATCATTAATGCTTCACTAAATATAGTGTGTAGCTAAGAAAAATAAAAAAAATAGCTTACCTTCATCATCTTTCAATTTTGTAACTAGGAGGTAGATGACCAACTGAAAAACAGATTTCAAACCTCATTTCAGAAGATATTGAGAGCTTTTCTGAGACACCATCATTAAAATTTGGAATGAGTTATTTAGACATTTAGGTCCTGGAATGCAGTAAGGGTTCGTTTTTTTAACAATAAATACCTAATTGGGATGTTTGTTGATTTCTTGGAGTTTTGGTAATTTGGGTTTTTTGTTTGTTTTGTTTTGTTCCTTATCATACTTCAGGGCAGGCAAGATAAGCAATTTCATAGGTAAGCAAAACTCAAGTGACCAAGTTCATGTTACATGGGAAAAAAAGACTGTAGAATTTTGCAAGTGCAAAAGATTTACATTCTAATTTAGCAATCTCTGATATGGTCTGCTTCATTTAATTCACAATATTTGGCTAGGAAACATAACTGTGCTGTAGTAAATTCTGTTCTTGAACTGGAGAAAATGTCAGTTTTTCCAGCTTAAGCATGTACTTGGCATGGGACAGCGTGGAACACTGATGGGCTGTTGAGTGCAAATCAGTTGTGATTGAGATTGTACAAGAACTTAGAGTGATGCAGGCAGAAAGCTTCTTGCCAAAGAAACTGCAAATAAGTGACCACAGTAGAAACATGGAGTTAGAGAAAGACATGATGCCAGAGTTTGTTACCACATTTCTTGAAGGGGAAAAAAAAAAGCTTAGATAATTGGAAGGGAGAATTTAGATAAACAGTTTATCATCTGTTATCAAACTCTCCTAGACTGCTTACTCTCATTTCTCTCCCATTTTTAAGTACATACCTGTTACTAGGAAATCTTCTAGTCAAACTTGTTAAAATCAGTTTGAAAACTGAAGAATCTCCATGAGATTCCATGAACTAATTCTGGGGAATCTGTAAAAGAAAGATAAACTGTCACAGCAGTGGTTGTACTAGTTCAGGTTCTAGATAGATGTAGTAAGTGATATGATGCTACATAGGCACCTTGATGTGTTCAGAGCCAGAATTCATGGACTTAAAGAAATCAACAAAGAAAGGAGGGAAAAAAGACTGTTTAGGAGGACATGGGGAGTTACAATTATAATGTTAAATTTTGCATCATGACATTGGCCATCTTGGTGCTATTGCCTTTTTATCACTTCTGTTTTTATGTCTATATATTTGCGTTTATGCATTTAAGTCGTAGTGATCAATGGAGGTCCACAAAGTGGTGTAGAAAAAAAAGAACAAACTAACACTGAGATTGAGCTAGATTTAGCAGAGGAAGGAAATAATGTGATATGAGGCAGAAAATTCCTGTTAATGGGATTCAATTTAAATTGCTAAAAATCAGGAGGTAGCACTGCACTGCCCAGTGGTTAAGCTTTATTTGGAAGCTCCCATATCCCAGGGTTGCATTTCATGAAAATGTGAACCACATTTTAGGTAGGTCTGTGCCCACATATTTCTTCCTTGGTTTTGGTGCAGTGATCTCTTGCAGGTCCTATCAATCACATTATCCACTGTATCAGAGGATTCACATAATAAATGGCAAAGCCTGTCGTCCAGGGAAGTAGAGGAGAAACAAAGTATTCTAGGTATTTTATTTATGTGGTTAAATTGAAAAGAAAAGAACCCAACTCTTTGGATTATCTGAGAAAGCTCATCACTTCAAAACTTGGGAGCGTGAGAATACAGTTCACAGGCCATTGGAAATTCCAGCTTCCATCTTGGAGAGTTTCCAACTTGCTTTTAGTTAAAACAACTTTTCAGTGATCTTTCTTTTATTTCTGTAGATAATTAAGGAGCTGAAAGATGAAGACTGGAATATGGGCAATATTGTGCATACATTAACAAACAGACGGTATGAAGAAAAATACATTGCTTATGCAGAGAGTCACGACCAGGTATCTTCAGCTGTTTTATTGTTCATAACCAAGTAAAAGATCTTGTTTAGAAGTTTGGTGTTTTGTTTATTTTTTTTTATTTTTAATGAGAAAGGAGTTGAGGAGGATGACAAGAATTTCAGAAATGGGTAGATTTGGACTAGTGCTCTTTTTTTTTTGTTTGTTTGGGGTTTTTGTTTTTGGTTTTGTTTTGTTTTGTTTAATTTGTTTTGCTGTGTTTTTATTTTATGATCCTTCATTTTAGCAAAAGAACCCTCCCTGGAGTGTGTGGGTAATATTTGCTTTGTTTTTAAGAAATGAATCGTAGATTCTTGTTTTGCCTGCCACAGAACATGGGAAGGTGTCTAATCCATGCTTTTGAAAATCCTGTGTCCATTAAGTAAACTGGAACACTATTTCTGATAAGCATAAACAGTATGCCAATTTAAGAAATTTGTTCATGACTTTTCCCTTCATGAAAGTCTTTCCTCTCTGTAAGGATTGAAAACATCCTCTTTTGAGATCTAAGTGAAATATTCTGTAACAGTTTGGTTCAAAGCACAGCAGTTGTAATAGTTCTGTGTATGGAAAAACAAAAACGTAATGATGAGTTTGGATGACACTTGTCTGCCATAATCTTTTTAAATCTTATTTCTGAAGGGTTCAGAAATACATAATTCAGAAATTGTGTTTCAGAAAACACATAATTAGGGAATTGTAAAATTAGCAACTTCAAGCCTTTCATTAAAAAATTGATACTTTGTTTAAGTAACCAAGCTTTCCTTTATATTATAGAGGTTGATATTCCAATTCCAGTACTTCCTGTAATAAATGTCAACAGAAGTGTCCAAAGCATGTTATATATTTTAAAAAGACCATTCTGAGTTTGCCGTTCATTATATCCATTTTATTTGTACCTATTTATATTCTAATCTCAGAGTCTGTTATAGTGTTCATTTAATGCATGAGCCTGATAAAAAACTTCAG
Organism: Pseudopodoces humilis; assembly: GCF_049639895.1. Classification (NCBI taxonomy): domain Eukaryota; kingdom Metazoa; phylum Chordata; class Aves; order Passeriformes; family Paridae; genus Pseudopodoces; species Pseudopodoces humilis. The sequence goes on along the minus strand of NC_142201.1, from coordinate 106,891,587 downwards.
AAATTACTTGGAAATGTGTATTATTCTATAATAAGGTGCTTTCATCAAAGCTGATTATTTACCCTAAAGCACAACATATAGCATTACTGTTGCTGTTCTTTTATTTCATGTTGATTTTTAGCAATTGTTTTCCATATCACTTTGCATTTTCAGTTTAAAATGTCATACTTAAGGAAAAAAAAAATCTCATTATTTTTAATTAAAATACAGCTATGATTACAGACTTGCATCAGGCTGATACAGGAAAAGTAGGATAGAGAAACAAAAAGTGTAGATAAAATTCAATCTGAAGATGCCTGAAGTGATGCACGTGAGGGTGCAATCCTGGTTTCTTTTAAGCTGTAACAGGCCATGAGCTGAATGTTGCCAGTCGGAATACAAGGCCTCATGGTTATAAGAAGAGTGTGAAAATAGCAACTCCAAAGCTAAAAGCTGTCAAAAAAGCAGATGCAGTCCTGGAATTGTTATGAGTGGAACAGAGCAAAGAGTACAATCAGCATGGCACTGCAGTATTTCCTGGTTTGTGTGCATCTTCAGTGTTGGAGACAGGTTTGGTCCTGTACCTTAAAGAATATACAGCATAACTGTATAAATGCTGTGAAGATGAATAGCAGGTGTGGATTGATTTTCATAAGAAAAAAAAACTAAACAGAATAAGATTCTTTTGGGGTAGCAAAGAGATCATTGAAGGGGGAAATATATCCATTTATAAAATCACAACTGCCACAGAAAACATGAATAGGGAAACACTTAGCTGCTCTTCCAATAGAAAGATAAGGGGATATTAAATGCCACATTCTGAGTCCAGAAAGTAGTTGTTCATTGCAGTCTTCAGTCTTGTCATTGGCACATAGGATTTTTTTTTTTCCTTTAAATAGGGTATTTTTTACTTAAGGGAATAATCTATATATGCTGTTATATTGTCAGCTGTAAAATGAAAGGATGAGTGTGCTTTTCACCTAGACCTGCTTACAATTCATCTGTATCTCTGGAATTTAGTAAATTTCTTTCAAGGGTATAAAACAATAATTGGGCTAATTGAACAAAACTCCGCTTTAAATATAAATGCTTCAAAATGTTTTCCACTACCTGCCTGCTAATACTGAATAGCTTTTTATGGCCTTTCTCAAGTATCAGTGAACACTAGCAAGTTAATAATTCAAATTTTTCTTTTGTGTGAAATCACAGAAAAACAATCACATTCTTGATTTCATGTAAGTGAATGCTACATACTCACTCTGCATGTGTGAGTCAGAGTTTTTTTTATACCCATTTATTTTTATATTCCAGGAACCTTTACTTTAGATGTTCACTTTCTCATTTTCTGTGTTTCCTATAAAAATTCCCAAATGGAAGGTCAGTTGTGACTTTGTGAGTCGATGCTGATATTTCACATTTGATCTGTAGGTGAAAAAGTTCTTAGAAGTAGTTAAGCAGTTTTTTCCCAGTTAGGTGAAATGTAGGACCAGAGGTTAGACTCTGTTACCATATACACTCAATCCCATCAGTCCAGGAGTAACAATGGGGAGGTTGCAAGGGGAAAGCAGACAACTGGGGCTGACATCCAGTCCAGGCTCAGCTCGTGGACATCCCTGCCTCGGTTTTTGGCAGCAGACCACACAATGCACAGATGCAGTGATCAGAATGTAGGGTCAACATGACCTGATGATCATTGGCATTGGCAGGATGCTTCCTTCAGGAACAGGGACTGGGTCATGCACACTGAGCCATGTCCTTGGCTCCTCAGTGATCTTACAAGTCCTCCCTCTGTGATACAGATCACCTGTTTTAATAAAAACCCAAAACCTAGAAACACTTGTATTACACCCAAGGGTCTTCTTCAGTGTCTTTCTGAACTGTTGTAGGCACTGGTTGGTGATAAGACACTGGCCTTTCGCCTGATGGATGCAGAGATGTACACAAACATGAGTGTGCTCATGCCTCTGACGCCAGTTATTGATCGTGGGATACAGCTTCATAAAATGATTCGTCTCATTACTCATGCACTCGGAGGAGAGAGCTATCTGAACTTCATGGGTAAGTAATCTCAGGAAAAAGTCTCTCATTTTCTCATCTACAGAATGCATGGCAGGGAAGTAAAATGATCTGACATCATCTTATATCCACAGTATTTATCACAGTGCTGAAATTTGGAGCATAAGTGCTTTTATAGATTTATTACAAAAAGGTAATATGCGTTGTTTTTCTGTCTGTAAGATGTATGATAAGACAAGAAAATAAAATCAAGGTGGTTTCTAACTGCAAGAGAAATAACTTTTACAACTCAGACTAGTGCTTTAATTGTTGTTCTGCAAGTTTGTCAGGTGATGAGCAGTGGCTCACAGTTTGTATTTCATCTCTGTTCTTTTACTTCCTTAAATTTTTTAGGTTAACAATGAATTTACTGAATATAGCTCTGCTGATCTCAGTTATTAATTGCAGGAAGTAGTCTGGAATCAGTCGACCTATTTCATTGCTTCTTATTTCTTAATGAGGTAGGCAAGGACAAATCACAGACACAGGAGGCACATTCTGTTATCAAAGCACAGAAATTGTAAGAGTTAGTGGTACTTTCTTCTGGTCCATAAACTGTAAAATAAAACTGTTGCATTACTTCCTAAGCACAGTTTCCACACGAAACTGTTAGTCTAATTTAATCATCAAGTTACAGTTTCATTTAGTCATCTTAAATGTTGACTATTCTTAGCTTTATCCAAAATTCCAAAGCTATTTATGCTGTCTGTTCTTTGCCCCATTCATTCATTTAATTTCTTTGCAAAATAGTTCTTAATTTACAGTAAAAATGACAGTGGTCTGACAAGTTCTGTGTAGCATTTATGATGCTCATGGGGAACAAAAAGGCTGAAAGCCTGCTACAAAATCACATCTCAGTTTTCTGATACTGTAACACTTGAACATTATAGAAATTTTAGCTTAGGATTGTCTTCTACTTTTGTGGTTAAATGTTTTGTTATGTTTAGTTTAAGGGGACTGTTGGATGTATATTGTCTTTTTTCTATAATATGGTGTATTTAGCATCACGTTTTCTGATTCAAAACCTGGAGAACGTAAGAGACTGGATTTAAGTTTGCCTGTACTGGTGCATATTCTCTTTCTTTTTATTAGGAGAACACTCAGAAAATACTGTGTTGATTTTCCTAAAAAGAAGTGAAGCAATTTTGGTACAGAATAAACTAATTCAGTATATGCAATACTAGTAAAACTATTATTTCCAATAAAATGCAGGTGGTTTTTTGTTGTTGTTTTTTGATTTTATTTCCTACAGAGTGAAGAAGAGTTAATGAAATAAATACTTATTTATTGTGCAATCAGGCACCAAAATGTTCAAGGTATGAGGTGTATGCTTCCATTCAAACTAGTGATGCTACAATGGTTAAGGAAATAACCTCTAGCTAAACTGCAGGTGTCTTTGCTCCAGATTGACTTAGTAAGGTTAGAAATATAATCAGTAATGCAATGTGGCATGTTAAATCCAGTGTGTCAATGCTGGCTGATTGAGCAATTAATATTGGGTATCTCTGAGTACTGCAAATGGTTCAGTAACTACATTATAGTTTGCTATATGTAAAAGGTGAAAAGATTGTAATAACTGTTGGAGGAGAAAACATATAAATTCAGAATGCTGGCAGTCTGGTGGACTTAAAATGCATGTTGCAACATGCTAGCTAATTAAGCAAATACAGTGACAAATGAGTTCTTTAATTTGCAGGTTTGTCTGAATGCCAAAGGTAAGAAAGAGAAGCTTGCTGTAGGGTGGGGGAAGGAGTGGAAATCTTCTTTCACAACACCTGGAGATGGCATTCTGGGTGTCTCTGTGATCCCCTAGGTCCTTCCGTTAAGACTCTTACTTTTTTGTCTCTGAACAAAGGCTGCTTTCTGAATAGTTTGCTCACCTTAAGGAAAAGCAAACCTCATCTAAAAAATGTGTCTTGAGTGGAAATCTGTTCTCGAATATATTCTGGAATTTCTGTTTGAAGATCTGTAATAATATTTAAATTTAATTACACATATGTTGGAGCATCATTTGGGCTCCATACATGCAAGCAGGTTCCTGGTGACAGAAGCTGTGCATCAAACACTGATTGTGGCTTTCTCTTTCTCACTTTTCACACTGGATGGTTCTCTGTCCTTCTTACATATATCTCTTAAGAAACCACTGCAAAAATCCTGAAAGTTGTTATTTTTATTTTTCATGTTCCTGGATGTTTAATTTTCACTGGAGGCTTTTATTTTTCTTCCCACTTGCCCTTATCCCTGTATTGGCAATGAGTATTGTATGCAAACTTAAAAGTGAATAAGAAAGTTCTGTCATTTCAGCAAATTGGTTCCCTTGTTACAAAAACCTTTGGGAGCATTCTTTCCTCCAGTCTGTGTTTTAGTTTTATGTGCTGCTTTCCAGGTGATCTCTTGGGCTTCGTGTGTGCATCTGGCATGGAAGACTTGGCTGAAAAATAACAGTGATAAATGTCCTACAGCACTCTCTGGAAGGCCAGTTTGTTTCACAGTGATAGTAAAATAGTAGCAATTGTTTTGAAACTTCTGCTGTGACTAAAGTCTCTTCCTTCAGAGCAGGTAGAGAGCAAGAAACCCAATGTAGCTGTAGTTTGAGCAACCCAGCTCCTACTTTAGCCAGATTTTAATACTGAGACAGGCCAGTTACGAATCAGTTGTCACAGAATTTTAGGAAGTCATAAGAATTCCATGTTCTTCTGCACAATGCTTTACTTAGGAGCACGTGTGCTTCTTCAGGGGTTTCTTTCTTTACTGTTTTTCTATGAAGGCCTTGACATAGACGATGCACATTTGAATGTCTGAACTTTAATGATGCTTATAGGCTCAAACAGTTACAATGTGTGTATATTAAACAATGAAAGTAGTCTTTAATTGTAAATAATAATAAAAAACTCTCTCTTCTACTCAAGTATTTTTGTTTGTAGTTATAGTGATATTAAAATAGCATACACATCTAATTAATTTAAAAACAGAAAAGTATAAGCAAAAAGTATTTAGGGCCATAGATCTCTTCCCTCCCTAATTATCAGGATTTGAAAACAAATCCAAAATAAAAAACTTGTATTTGACTAAAATTCTTAATTTTCAATTTTAGTCCCCTACAAAATAACAAAAGGGCTTGAGATTAAGCATAATTCCTCAAGCACTAAACAAGGACTAATAGCAGTTGTTATGAGACTTCTAGAGTATTACAGGAATCATCTGGTCTCAGCCTGAAAATAAAGCAACCACTGTTGTTACCCAGCAATGTTTAACTTCAGTGTAGACTCACACATATTTCCTGAAAATAATACTTGAACTTAAAACCTGTTCTGTGTTTACATCCTTACATTTTCATTTTACTTCTTTTTTCATTCTGCCCCTGACAGCAAGCTGTAGACATTTTCTTTAATAATATTAATTAAAAACCTGAAGTAAAAACGGTGCAGCATAACTGACAATATAAGTAGGAATGTTACTTTAAACAGAATCTGAACTACTATTTTTTATTGCTACCTATTCTAGATGAAATAAGTATTGCATCAAGAACACAGATATTTAGCTTAAACCTAAGGGAGTTTGGTTCTCTTTGGCATGTTGCATTTTTACACTTTTTTCTGTTCACTTTATGTTTCTTACATCTGAGCACTAGTTACAGGGTGACCTTTGTGATCATCTAAAGAGTGGCCTTGGGAGAGCACATACTCTTCAACCTCACTCACTTCAGTCACCTCCTCTTGATAAGCAACCTTGAAGTACTCACTTGGAACAGACTGCAGCTTTAGGAGAGTTAGTTTAAAATCATCCTTCTTAATATGCTTGCCTAGGAGAGGTGACAAATGTGCTGCCAGTTCCAGCAAGTGCTTTAATTCCATGGCAGCCTGACAGAAAACAATTATGTTCACTTTAAAGTAGAGAACAAGGGTGTAATCTGAAATCTCACCTACAGTTTCTCAGACTTAGTGATAGCCCACCTACAACTTTGTTGCATAATACCCCATATGCAACCCCACTCACAACTTGGGTTGGGCAGTGGGAGTGGGAAGAATACAAATTTATCTCTTAGGCTTCATAAATCACTTTGACAGTCTCTTCTGCAAGGTCTAGAGGTGCAAACTGTTAATATTTATTCATTTAGAGTTGATTGAAGCAAGCTTCATTTCTACACTTGCTCAAAACACATTAGAGTGACTGGGAGAAAAACAATTAAAGAGAGAGATTGTCTCATAATTCAAAACTAAATCGCACACAGACCTGTCTTATCCCACCTCTCTTCACAAATTAAGTATGTCCAAATAATAGCAATCTGTTGTGCAGGTCAGTTGTCCATCCTCCTTGAAAGTGTAGGGAATAAAGCACTATACACATGTGTATGTTATTTAAATACAGAAATAAAATTGTGAGCAGCAACAATTTATATGTGGTGGTGCATCCATGTCCACATTATCACCTCTCAAGGCAAAAACCTTGAAACAGAAACCTTCATAGTCAGCAGCATCCTCAGAACTGTTTGAATACCAACACTTGTGGCAGCTGTGTTCATGGAGTGAAATCCAGGTAGGATTTTCTAGGACTGTAGAGGGAATAGTCTTAATTGAGGTAGCTGGCATTAATGGCACTTTGTTTTTCTCTTAGTTTGTACCCAGATCTGCTGGGTATGGGCTATGACTGCATTACCAGTGGAGAAGATATATGGTACATCAAGGCATTCTGACACTGTGCATCAGTTACAAGGTGTTGAGTTGTTTGTAAGGATGGGACTGCTGTTTTATTTATTTAATTTATCATTATGCTTAGTAGCATTATTTAACCATGGGATGCTGTTGCTGAAACCTCTGCTAGTGTCTAAAGCTTTCTTCCCAGGGCTCCATCTGTTGCCTTGCATATTATAGGATTTGTACAGCTCACAGTTCAGACTTGTGATATCTCCATTATCTATGTGTGAGTGCATGCAGCCTTGTATACTAATATAATACTTGATGTGCTGTGAGGGCTTGCTGAAGAATAATGAACAAAGTTGTGAAATTAATCTTTAAGTTATTAGAGTTGTAAGAGTTCTGTTTCTGTTTACCTTTATTTTTTCACTTCATTGTTGTTTTATTTGTTGTTTTGAAGAACACGGAAATAGGCCTCTATATATTATTTTATATAACTCTACACTGTATATTGCAACTGTACTATGTACTTTCAGCAAAGGTTTTTATAGGCTTTTCTCTTTTCAGTTGTTCAAAAATCTAGTTTATTACAGAAATTATGACAAACACATCATTATGAAAAGCTTCTTTCACACCTGGATTTCTGACTCTACAGGACATGGCTGTTATTCTCTCCTGTCATAGTTGTTATTTGGTATTTTTCTCTCTACTACTATAAGATTCAGAATTTCTTTGCAATTAGTTATTACTAAAATATTTACAGATGGCATTGATTAGTTCTACTTAGTTGTCTTTTATGGGAAACAATAATTAAAATTGGATCAAAAGACTAAATTATATTTTGCTTTCATTCTCTTGGCCTTAAGTTCAAATAAATTTAAAATCAACAGATTTACCTCACTTTTAGATTTTATTGCTTTCTTAATTCAGAATGTAAACACTGTAGTAAAAGCTCTTAAAAACGTCTTAGATTTCATAGAAGTTGTGCATATAAACACACAGTTTTGTACATAAGAATCTGTTTTGATTAAACATAAGACATTGTCCAAAATTAAGAGTTGAGTAAAAGACAGACTATTTTTGCTTGGTAGTATGAAACCATGGTAAGTTTTTTAGATTTGGTAATATATAGGAACATTTTTATATCTTCAAATGTAAATTTTTCTATCTACATGTGTGTAAACACTTCTTTGCATATGATTCATTGTTTAACCAATTAAACATGGCCATCTTACACTTCCTTTGTTGTGGTTAACTTTGATTCAGACAAAATGCTTTGAATATCTTCTGTTTATATACACTTGAAGTGCTCTAAGCTCTTACATAATACAGTGACTTAAAAAATTTCATAAACCCTGGCTCAGTCTGAGCAATTTGTTAATCATTAGTGCTTCACAAGAGCCTTCACATTATAAGGTATGTGAAATGCCTTTTTGAGATGATTTCCTCAGTCTTCTACTAATGCTCTGTGACCCAGGTTGAATGGCACAATGCAAAACTGAAAAGAAATGTAAAATATTTTCAGATTTCAAGTAAATATTAAGTAAATCTATAGATAAAAGTGAAGTCCAGCATTCAGGTCTCCATTATAATTTACCTTATTGAGAGAGAGTAGACTTTTTTGGGGGTGTTTCTCTGTTGTACTTCTTCAATAAGTACATGTAATAACATACAGTTTTCCTGCAGAACTTGGCCTCTGCCATGTCAGAGAGCAGATGAGTAAAGTTGATTTCTGAGTTTATCAGTGACACTAATGAACTGCTTACTGCAGGAGTCATTCATTTCTTGGATGCCAGGTGTCTACAGAAGTGGTCTGCCTGGTAAAAACTAAATCTGTGCAAGAACTTTGAGTTCTAAGAACAGGAAAAAAGGGTAAGCATGCCCATTCAAGCAAGGGTAACTACAGTGTGGATGTTAAAGCTTTTGTCTTTTCTCCTTGTTGCTCACTGTGTTACATGCAATTTTGATGCTGATAATTTATCAGTACTTGTTTTAAGCTACTTATTTGAAACCCCCAATGCTGAAAAGAAGCAGCAGCAGCCTCTTACCACACCCAGCTGTGTTTTGCTTCTACTTTTTGCAGTTTGTCTGTACTCACTAGTCTGGAAAAGGCTGAGAGAAAAATGGATCTATATTCTCCAAAGCCATCTACCAAAGAGCAAAAAATTTCTTCCTGATTATACATCATAGGTTGGCTTTTAAAGAGGTAGAGAAAGGTGATCCAAATCAAGTCATCTAGCAACATCAGGCTCTAGTGAGCTGATGCAGGAGCATGCAAAGGGCCTTCCTTTGGTGACACATTGCTCTTTCTCAGACTGCTTTCTCTGGGCAGTGCAGAGCCAAATAGAATTAAATCCCAGGTGTTACTCAGTAAGGAATTGTTGGTTTGAGACACGACTGCGCAGGTGACATTTTGTATTTGTAAAGTCTGAATAATAGATCCTTAGGCATATATTCCAATTTGGATTTTAATGCATGCAGTTGAGATAATTTGAAATGAGTTCATCTCAGAAGTGTCATTAATTCCCCAAATCAATGTAGCTTAAGCTGAGATAACACTTTATGATGACATTGGAATAAAAAAAAGACGCCTTTACATGTTCAAGAGCTTATTTTCACAAGATGTTATTAGCTTAGAATCTTCTCATTGTCCTAATTTTTTGAGGCCATCAATCCAACAAACACAGAGGAATTTGCTCAGAGGAATTCAAAATAAGATTTTGAACCACATTGTAGTTAAATTTGCATTAATTTTTAAGAGACAAGGTATTTTTTATTTCTCCTGAGAAGTGGTAAAGTCTGCAGAGCAAAGGATATTAGCAGAAGAACATCTTTTATAAATGTTGACCTGTTCTGTCTTTTGAGATCTTCAATCTGAAATTCCATAGATTTGTAGAATGTTTTAGGTTGGAAGGGAAACAACCAAAAGATCATCTTAAACATCATTAAGTCCCAAGCATCCTGTCACAGGTGACACTTTCCACTAGACCAGGTTGGTCAGAGCCCCATCCAGCTTGGCCTTGGATAATTCCAGGGATGGAGCATCCACAAGTTCTCTGGTAAACTTCTGCATTTTCACCACCCACACAGCAAAAAATTTCTTCCTACTGTCTGATCTAAGTACTGGTAGAATTTATAGTGGGGTAAATTAGAAAGGGAGTTTATAAACACAATACAATTGCTTTTGGCTGAAAAGAAATTGAATTTTTTTTGAGGGAGATTGTTTTTGGGATTTTGTTAGATTATTTTTTTTTTTCCAATAGTACAGGTACCTTTTGAGTTGGGATGCCTTGTTGAATATAAACCACTACTTCTTCAGTAGTAGTAATGTTTTACATTATGTAATGTGCTACATTAAAATGCAGGGCAGGAGGAGGAGTAACAGGACGAGTGACTAATGTCTCAAGGAAAACAGGATTATTCACAAAGCCAAAAGTACCAGCGCAGTCTTCTTACAGCCAGAAGCTTAGAACTTTTACTCAGTTGGGATAAGTATTCAGATCTTTTTGTGAAATTCAGAGCAAGTTCTGCAAGCAAGGTATTTTAATAGAATATCTTCTCAAGTGGCATTTTTAGAGAGATTTTTCAAAAGCAATCTAATAATCCACTCACTCTTGATTTAAGAGTCAATCTGTAGGCTATGAAACAGCTCCCTTAAGCTTCTCATATTTTTGTTAATCCAGCTAACTGTTAATACAAAATACTGCAGGAAAGCCTGGATCATCCGGCTGGTTGTGTCATAGGTCAGCTCTTTGTGCAGCTTCAGTTTACAACCTTTATCTTCATAATGGAGAAATGTGTGGTCTTATTTCAAAATATTAATGGGCAAAAAAAGGATATCTGATGGAAAACATTAACCTGTGTTAACATACGCTGTTGGACTGGCAGCATGCTTTTCCACAATTTATCTTGCACTCCTAAAAACAAACAAAAAACTTGGTTCAAGCTGAGCTGTTCTTGTTTGTTTATTTTCATGATTGGTTATTTATTGTAGTTCCTTGTGCCTGCCACCATTTTAGCAAGTCATGAATTGTGCATGATATTGCTTAAAGGGAAAAGTGCAGAAGTCTGAGCATGGGTGGACTCCCATAACTCACATTTTTCTTTCATCTAAGCTGACATAAGCCAAGTGCTAGTTATTTATAGATACCAAAATACTATGTGAATGTATATTCTATATTCCATAAGTTTTCACTTGTGTTACTATGTTTTTTTTCTCCTTGTTTAGTATTTAGCTGTAGTTAAACAGCTGTTATGTATTTCTTCTTAAATATATGAATAGTTACTTCTTTAAAACTCTTTTTCAATACATTTTGTTTAGCATGGAGAAAAGGAGGCTCAGAGGTGACTTTATCACACTCTATAACCACCCGAGAGGAGGTTGTAGCCAGTGGGGGTAGGTCTCTTCTGCCAGGTAACAAGTGATAGGATAAGAAGAAATCATGTCAAGTTATGCCAGTGGAAATTTGGAATGAGTATTAGGAAGTTTGTTTACTGAAAGACAGTGGAACAGGCTGCCCAGGGAAGTGGTGGAGTCACCATCCCTGGAGGTGCTTACCAGATGTGGCTCTTGGGGATATGGTTTAGTGGTGGGCTTTGCAGCCAGTCATAATGATTTTATGACTATGCAAAGCCCACAGGCTGATAATCATGCCAGAGTATTGACATATTAATTTCAATAGATGAAAGAAATCTTGCCTTATTTGTGCAGATCTCCTCAGCATGTGAAATTTATTGTTCTGTTTGGAGAGAGGGAAAAATATCAGAAAGAAAAATCAATATTGTACTAAGCTTGTTACAGTTCTGTCTGTGACTAGTCTTAGAAATATAGTAAGCTATGTATTAATATCCTGCTTTCCTACTTATGTGTTGGAAAGGTGTGTCCTAATTAAATATGAAGCAGGGAGTATCTTCATTTAAAATAGTTTTAATTTTTCAGAGTTCAGCCTAGACATAATTGAAGTTTCCAGGGAAATTGTTGAAGTCCCTTTTTGTATTTACTAGTTGCCTTAATATTTATAGGCCAGAAGGGCTGTTTTTATTTCCTGTCTGGAAGGCTATTGCTTGGTTTGTACACTACACATAAGAATACAGAACTAAATCCATTGCTTGCCTCTGGAAACTGAAATACAGGAAGGGGCTTGTAGAATTTAATAAAATTTATCTTAATAAAGGTACTGTGTACACATCATAGTCTCTCAGTAAGTTTTTTGATTTGTATTTTTTTTCATTTCCCAGTTCGTAAAGGGATGATGTGATTCATGTTTGGGATACCATGAGGCTGGGCTCAGGGACATGAGAAGTTTTTGCCAGGCTCCTGTTAGGGCCCTGTCTCTTTTCTTCCCTCCTGCTGTTACCATGATGTATCAGGTTTTCAAAGGATATGTTGTTTTTTGACAATAGAATGTTCCCATTAAGATATAAATAAGAAAACAAGTACTGAAATAAGCTACCACCATAATGTGGCTGTGTTAAAGGAATGAAATGAAACAAAACAAAATCAGTAATGACATTGGAAAATATTTTTTTTGCAGATAAAGGTGTAATTTTACTTGTTTCAGAGGATTCTTCTCCCCTTTTTTTAATAGATGATCTGTGTAAAGCATTTATCACTTGAGCAAGTTTACTTTTTTTAAAGAAAAGAAACCCACAAAGGAATGAAAAATCATTACTGAGAAATTTCGTATGTCCAATTCAAAATGTCTTTGTGCAAGTAATCTCTAATGGTTTCTTGTATGTGTTTTGTGTTTTGCTTTTGTCATTTTGAATTTCCATACAGCATTGCTGGAGGGGGAGAGGAGAAATCATCGTAATGTTTGTGCATATTTGGCTTTCCTCAAACAGTTGTAACAACACTTTTCAGACATAGAAGCAGGTTTGGGCTTTTTTTTTTGAGATCAAAGTTTACTTTTTCCCTTGGCAAGGATGTTTTGTCTTCAAGGCACAAAAAGCATTATATGCAGTATATTTTCATGTTGGTCCCCTAAAAAAACTGCATATCTTCTTTGTGTACAGTGCACTGACAACATGAAGTGTAGTACTTCAAATGCATTCATATTTCAGTGAATTGAAACACTCCTTTTGGAAATAATATTTTTTAAAACTGAATGCATGCATACAGAATTAATTCCAGCAGTTATGTGAAACTTTGGGGTAGGGAAAGGAACAATTCATATGAACATATGTTTTTACTAAAAAGTTGATCAAGGGAAAAACTTAGAAGTGGCTACCTAAATGAGATGGAAATAAATATCTCTGAACTAGTGTACAAACTAATAAAAACAAACTGAAACGCAACTTTTATTTCAACTGAAAAACAAATTCAAATTTTATCATGATTTAAGCAGAGATAATGTAATCTGGGAATAGTTTCTGCTCTGATTCTCTTTTATCAGTATAAATTTATTTTCTCTCCATTAACTTGGTGTCAGAGAAAAAATCTAAAATTATTAGCTAGTCATGTCTTGAAGGGCTTACAGCTTTGTTATGCCTCTAGCTGTTTCAGGTCTTGGTGCTAATTTAAATGTGTTTTGAGTGTAGGATGAATACTGTCATGTTTGCCTCTGTGTATATAGCAAATTGTTGAATTTCAAAGCCAGGAGGGTTAACTGTCCTCTGCAAATAAAGAGGCATGAGATAGTGGAATGAACAGAGAGGATGGCTCATGGTGCATCTGTTTTTCTTAGATGTTAAATCTCAAAGGTTCACAGTTCTAGACCATTCTTTTACAACTATTTACTTGTTTCCTAACCTCTTTTGAACAAAGTTATTTGAAAAAAAAAAAATCTTGTGTGAAGACAGATAACCAGTGTGACTTCATGAACCTTCCCTTCTCATGGGAATTACTCTGGGCAAAGGTTAGCATTCTTGTCTATAAAGACATTTGTTCAGAGTCATCCCTTTCTCAGTTGCCACTGGAACACATCATCCAGAATTCAGCTTTTCCTCCCACCTGCACCACAGAGACAGGAAAAGCACTGGATCACTTTCCAGCGATATACCCCATGTTAGATTTCTTAATGTATGGATTGATATGTGTCTGGAGTTACCTATGGAATGTGCCCATCATCAGGAAATGGAGTGTGTTAGTGGGGCTTGGATTTCCCAGCAATTTGAAAAATTTTCTGTACTAAACCCTGAAAATTGTAAGACCAAATAAAAAATTGGCAGAAGCTCTGCCTGATGATACTCTGAGTACCTCTTAAAATCTCTTTATCATATGACCTGTTATTAGGGAGCAAATGTCCATAATCTTTCCTCTAGTCTTTCTGGCTGTGGTGAGAATGATTACCTGAAGGAAGGGAAGTGGAATCATGCCACTTAAGTCAGGGCATACAATATGGTTCTTCTGATGCCTCTTAAAGCTGGTTTTTAAGGCAAGTCCTCTTGAGAAGTACAAGGGAAGGAGATTGTGAAGGAGTAACTAAACATGCAGAAAGGGCTTTTTTGGCTGCAACTGCTTTTTGAAAGGCTGTGATTACAATCTAGTTTCTTTCTGTATTATATTTTAAATTTCAACAGACAACTCTTCTCTCAATATCATGAGATTTATTTTTTCCTGTCTCCTTACATAACAGAAACAACAATGACAAGAAACAAACAACAAAAGGAAATAACAACAAAACAAAAAAAAAAGACTAACACCTTCCTGGATAACTGCTGTTTCTATAGATTTTGGTGACTATTTTAAAATTCACTTGCTGCTTGCAGCGAAGGTGCCATCAGTATCAATTCCTTAAAGTCCCTTTTTTATAGGAGCAATGGTTTTGCTTCATCTTTCAAAACTGTTGCCTGCTATCTAAATTTTTTTCCCTCTTCTTTATTTTATTTTTTTTTTCCTTTTTTCCCACTTCTCAGTTGTGATGACACTGGTTAGTGTATAGGTGAGTCAAGAATATTCTTTCCATTATGAATCCAGTCCATTTGGCCATCAGGATACTTGTAAGGGTCTGCACTGTAGTTGCAGTCTCCACATGCCCACTCACACTAGAAGACCAGCAATTATTCTGGTATAACTAATTCTACTGGTATGTACCAGAATAACTGGTATTCTGGTATAACTAATTCTAGATTAGTATTAGGAGGTGATGCTCTTCAGAGGCTGGTTCTTAATTACAGCCTTTCTTTATCCTCTTCTGGTCTTGTAAACAGTTCTAAAAGAATTTTAATAATATATGAGCATTATATTGCTATGCTATTTTAATTTTTCTTTTTGTTCTTATACTCTGAGATATGACTAAAGATGGCTCAAGGATCAGGTTTAAGATGCTTAAAAAACAAATTTTGTGACACTTCCTTTCATATAAAATGTGCATGCATAACATCCACATGAAGTAGTTGCAAATCTATGCTGCATTTTAAAATATGATGCAGTGAGCATTCCAAGAATAAGTATTTTTGTGGAAGCAGCACATCTCAATGATTCTAAATGAATCCTGATTTTTAACATTCTTCAGGTGTAGTCTGATAGACTCATTGTATATTGCAAAAAGTTCAGAATATCTTTTGAAAACTGCATGAGATTTGCTCCTTAGTCTATCTAGTAAGCGGGAGAGGGAAGACCAGGGCAATTAGTGCCTTGAACAGGTCAGAATTACATCAGAGGTTTCTCTCATGAATATACCCCTTCTGTTCACCTTCATTAATAGATCTCATTTACAGGCAAGGCATTTCAATTTAAACCATGCATTTTCTGTTCAAGAACAGTTGACTTTAATATGCAGACTCACAATCGTAAGTAGTTTAATTGATTATCAGGCAAATGAGACTCATTTTGAAACCTGCCCTTTTTGTAGCATGACAAAATATCAGAGACCTTTACTCCTGATCTCTAACCGTTCTTTCTGAAAAAAGACTTAAACTTGAAAACTTCAATACCCGTTTCCACAAAGAAAACAAAACCAAAACAACAAACAAAAGCCCCACCAACAATGCAAATATATTCTTGCCTTAGACATCCTCGTTATGATTGACTCTAAAGAGCAGAAATCCTGCAACAGATAATGCTATCACCATAAAAATACTATGCTAGGATTTTTGAAATGTGCTAAAACCAATAAACATGACTTAGAAAAATTGCTTTCAAGAGTGGTTAGTCTTACATAAACTACTTTAGTCTTACATAAACTACTTTTCGTCTTTCATTTTTTTATGTAAGGGTATCTTAAAAAAAAATAAAAAATCCCCCACAAAACAAAAACAAAAAAAAGCCCCAAACTGTGAAGCTAACAATGCACAAGTTGAAAGGGGGGGAACAAAATACTCTAAAACAATGGACGTAAAAGGGACATTCTTCTGACGTACACATAAATTATGTTTATACCAACATAAATATTTTCCATCTTCTGAGGATACTGCTTTTGCAACACATAGCAAAGCAGCAGTTTTGTTCTTTCAGTGTATTTCAAAGCTAATTTTCTTCCCAGATCAAGAGTCAAATTATTGTGAGCGGAAAAATCAGGGAATTATTTCCACTTGATAGAGTTTAAACTGGTTATGGTACTTCATTAATCTATTTATTTACTAATAAGTAAAAGGCAAATGAATCAAAATGTAAATGTACTGCTTAATTTGGCATAGGCCTAATGAGAATTTGTAACAACTGAGGCTTCCTCTTTTCTCCTCAGGTTGCACAAAATATTTGACAAGGTTTGACAAATATTTGACACACTTTGACAAGGTTTTTGGCAGACTTGTAATTCCCTAGCTTAAATAGTTAATTTTTACTCCAGGTATTGTGATTCTTCTCTAACCATTCTTCTTTAATATGTCTGAACTCCTGTTAGATGTTTATTTGAGCAGCCCCATGTTTTACCTTGAATTATTAGCTAAAAATTCCTTCCAAAACCCAGCAATCATACTGTGATGGAAATGCCAAGAAGCAATGTGTAATGCTGTGTTGTGTTCCCTACGGGGGTTGGTGGTTTTGGTTTGTCTTTAAATAGGGCTAGAAAACACCAAACCAACATTTGTATTGGCTGCTCCATGTAGCTATCATCACTCTTTCCCAAGATAATATCTTATGAAGAGTTACTTTTACAGCTCTTGCCATGTATTGATTTCACAAAAGGCTTTAGTATGAGCATTTGAAAGTAGCAGGATAAGAAGATTGGTTTTACTTGTTGCCCACACTCAAAGTTCTTTCTCTACACATTCAATTCTTTTCGTGAGTCTCCCTATAACATTTACTTTAAAACTGTAGAAAAATTGATTATTTAGCTGTTATGTCTTCTCTGAGGACTATTTTAAACTATTAATGAAGTGAGTCTCGAAATGTGGATTTTGTATTTATATTTTTCCCAGCATGGTTGAGTTTTACAGATGGCTCATATTCATTCATCCTGCAGCAGTAGCCCTGAAGCCAAAGGAATAGTTGGCCAATCTTTTCCAGTGTCAGTCCTTGGCATTTATTTTCATCTGTTACGTAATGAAACCCAAACCAACACCGAAAATCCCCCACAAAACCAAATTGCAAAGAAAAAAACCTAAAGCCTTAACTTGATATGACCTTGAATCCTCAGTGCATGATTATTTAGCATCAGTCTCGTAGATTCTTTTGCTGTGAGGTAGAAGTACAATAAAAATTTGAATGTCTTCCTGCTAAGTAGTGAAATTG
Source organism: Pseudopodoces humilis (assembly GCF_049639895.1). Classification (NCBI taxonomy): domain Eukaryota; kingdom Metazoa; phylum Chordata; class Aves; order Passeriformes; family Paridae; genus Pseudopodoces; species Pseudopodoces humilis. Next base: position 106,874,304 of record NC_142201.1, on the reverse strand, counting down.
AAGTAATTATAGAAAGAAAATGCACTGCTGAGCAGTGGGAAGGTTGGATTTTGCCAGGGCTGTGCTTTTTTATCAGCTCACTAAAGCAAGTGTATTTCTTGAAACACATTGTTTGAGGACACTCTGTAAGAGAAACCTGACTTTAAATTGCTCACAGCTCTTTTCGTTTAGGAAGACGTTTTGTATTGTGAGACATTGCTAATACACAATTCTGGATCACAATATTTGCTTTTCTCCTTAATGATGGATTTGGGTTTACTGACCAAGCACTACACACATTATGCTAGAGTGGTGCTGTCAAACTCCATAATAATTGAACAATTGGAAATTATATCTGTATATTCCCAATCTTAATTCTATCTTCTAATGAAATACTGTTCAGAAAATGATGGTCAAAAACCTCTTTGATGCATGTTGCCATGATGTTTAATTGCTGAACTGGGACCTGAAAGAATTTCAGTGTAAAAAGTTTATCTAATATGATGTGTGGCTAATTTCAGAATAATTTCACTATTTTTTAACTTTTTAGTGTGGTAAAATTCTCTAACATTGAAGATTTTCTGCATGAGAATTCTATAAGTTGATATTAAAATTTGAACCCCTTTCTTTCTATAAACTCTTGAGAGTAGATTATTGAATTTTACTCTCCACGATGGTTTCTGAATATTCTTTTTGTTTTGTCCAAGGACAGCTAATACTTAAGCAAATATCCTTATATATCTAAAGTATAACTGCAGTTTGGTGTTAGCTCCACCTAAGAGTTCAGCTGTTGTGTAGTATTGTGCATGGAAACAAATACACCTATTGATTCCTTTTTCTTTTTTAATATTATGTTTATTTATATTTGTGTATATGCAACTAGATAGCAGGAGACATTACAGGAACAGGTTGCTTTGAAACAGTGCTGAGTCCTGCAAACAAAACACAGCTTGTACCTTCCAAATTTACAAATCACTTATGTAACGTTCAGAAAACAAATAACTCCATTTCCTTGTCTGAACTGAAGCATAACTGTTATGTGAACATAGAAATAGCATTGATTTGTTTTCTGCATCAGAGGAGTCTTAACATTGGCAGCCACAGCCTTGAGACTGAGCTCATCAAGGGTCTCTGCACTCCTTAAGAGCTGCAGCAGTGCCCAGGTACCACTTCAGGTGCTGTTTGGAGTTTTCCATTTCTTTGAAGAAAAAATAGTGTAGCAGAATGATGCTGGGCCTTTTCAAAGATTTTTAAAGTAATTACATAATTCTGGTTTTGAAAACACCTTAGTAAGTGCCCAGGTTCACTGGAAACAATGGCAGATGAGAGATGTTTTAAGATTGTGGGGATCTTGAGAAGGATTTTTATAGAGCAAATGTTTTTAGGAAGTTTATAAATACATTCTCAGCATGGCAGGGTTGAACCAGTCTCAGGTGGAGGGCAGGAGGCAGGTGTCAGAAAGAAGCTTTAATCTCAAAGCAGTGGTATGGGAGTCTGGGAAGAATCTTGGGAATGTACTCCTTTGAGGACATTAGGTAAGAAGAGGTTTAGAGATGCAACCAGAAGTATACCCTGCTAGCTGATTTGTACTGTTTCAAGAAAACCAGGGCTTCTCACAATGCACCTTCTGTTTTGATTACTGACATCTGTTTTAGAATGCCTTTTCCCCCCTCTACTTTGTTTAAAGTTTATTCCAAATTTTTATTTCAAATTTTCTCATTTTGTGCTGTTAACAAATGCACAGCTATTGAAGTAATTAGATTTGTTCCTGTAACAAGAGCAGGATAATACTGAACTTTCATTTTTAATTTATTTTAATTTTTCTATGCATCAAACATTATGTAAGTGGTCTTTTTCTTCTGTTTACATTTTTATTTCTAAATTCTTTATATGATCTTTTAAAATGAATTAACGAAATTCTTACTGAAAGTAGTAAGTTTGTTGGATATCCCAGGGCAAATGGACTGAATTTCTTGTACCTCTTTCTGTTCCTTGTCCTAAATTTATTTTGTAAGCCCATTAACCTGTCAGTTATGGTACTGGTTAATAATTGGCAGTGCACCAAACTGAATGATCCAGTTAGAAGTTCTCTGCCTGCATCTTCTGTTAAAAAAAATTATTAATACAGATTTGTATTTTCTTGTTAGATTTGAGGGGGTTTTGTCTGTTTTGTTGTGGGGCTTTTTTAACCTTTGCAATGTGTTCTGCGATATTTCTATTCTTAAATATTTTAGCAAGCTCTTGGAAGTGGTTGACTAAATAATGTATACTGTGCCATGTTCACCTAGAGCCTGGTGGAAATGTCACAGTATCAAAGTCAGTCTCTTGTTTTTACCAGGATGCAGCTAATAGGAAACAGCAAAATGGGAACTGTTTCAGTGTAGAAGCACCACAAAGAATTTAATTGCTACTTTATTGTTTTAAATACTGTATGAGGGCATTGAGTAAGTTGTAAGTCAGAAATATATTATTCTACACTGGGAAAGGAGGGCTAAAATGTAAACTTTCAGGCCTGAAAATTTCTAAGATGAATAAAATAATTATCCTTTCAAGATCCCTTCTAGCCTAAGTAACTCCTCATGATACTCTTTTTTGTTTTCTTTTCTGTTAGTCTGAACTGCAGAAACTCTTGTTCTGCTCAGTGAACATTCAAGGGAAAACTTTAATCTGCCCTTAGGAACTGAATACTGTTGTCAGTGAGGCCACTGATTTTATTCAACACTCCTTTGCTAGAACACTGCAAATAAGTAAATGAAAGAATAATTCGTTCCAGATAAATGTGGGTTTTTTTCTGTATAAATATAGTTCTGCTAAATACCAGCATGTGGGCATAACCATTTTATGATCTACTTCTGTTGGAAAATAAAGTAAATCATAGTAAGCAATGCTATGGCCTGTTTACTATGCCTGTGTCTGGTTGCTCCTCTGTGTAAGAAATCTTCTCAGCCATCCAGCCCTTCCTAACAGAGGTGCAGATTTGGTGCTTCTGAGGAGAATTCTTTATTTGTTGTTATTTGGTTTGGGTTTTCTTTTTCTGTAACTTATCTGGCAAAAGAGAGGTCTGGGTTTGAAATATGAGAACTGAACAGTGCCATTTAGTATGGTTGGAATTCTTGTTGGAACAATTGGAATATTATCTCCTCTAAGAACCTGGAACTATTGTATCAGTGTTATAAAAGTGTGTGGTACAATAGCTCCCAGCTGTTAAACATCAGTAAGAAATGAGTGAAGACAGAGCAAGCCTTGATGGGAAGTGGGAATGGGAGAGAAACAGCAGGAACTGTATCCCTGTACGGAGTATTGTGTGTCTGTGTGATTTAGGGCAAACATTTTAAGGACTCAGTGCTTTCCCATGGCTTGGATACATTGGAGACATCCTTGTGTTCCTCGTGACTGTATGATCCCAGAGGAGACAAATTCTTTGATCCTTTAATACAGGGAATGTTAAATGTTCCCTCTCTTCTCCCCTAGGAGACACGGGAGATCTAAGCTGCAAAACAAATATGGTGTTTACCCTGATTTTTATCTTTCATAACTTGGGAGGAGACATATCTGGTATTTTTCAGGAAACAGGAGAAAAATACATTTTTTCACAGAACTATCTTTACCAATTACCCTTTCTGCCATTGTCTCATGCTAGAGATTCCTTCTATCTGTGTTTTATGCAGAAGTTAAAATATAATTGTTAGACTGAATTGATTTTGTAGTATTTTCTGACCCAATATGTCATTAAATACCAATGCTAGAGGATTAAAAAAATATGAAGGTCTTCATGTCATCTAACCCAGGTGTTTCAGGAGTCCATTTGGAATTTCACTTTATTTTATATTTGCATGGATTTCAGGACTACAGGAATGCTTGCAATGAGTCTCATTCTCATCATTCAGAGGCAGTATAGTGTTTATTGTTTGGGATTGGTAGTAATGACTGTTAAGAAGATTTGGTACAAATATGAGTAAATACAGAATATCAGAATTACTTAACACCCAAGAGCTTCATTTTAGGGAAAATGAAGGTTCACTGTTTGAAGTGTTTATTGAAATAATGATATTTATAATGATATGCTATTTAGATCTGATTTACATTGATTCTATTTATAGCCAGCAAATTGTTGCACTGTCATCATTGTTCACAAAGGTAGTGATGTTAAATTCAAAGCAGTTACAACTCCTGGATGACTTTATTATCTGGTTTCAGTAAATTGGTGTAACTACACATACCTTGATAGATGTATTTAAATGTGGAACTGTTGGAATTTTGTCCCAAAGTGTCCAGTCTCCAGCTCATCAGCTTTAAATAGGATCATTTTGTTGTGTTTTAGATCATTTAAAACCTTGTTTAGCTTTATACACCTAATAAAACTTCTTACCTTTGATATATAAAATAAACTACTTGTTTTAATTGCTTCTAAGTATTTAGTGCCATACTTAATTCAAAATGAAAATAACTCCTAACAACATCCCTTGAAACTGCCTGCTCCATCTTTTAAATATCTCTTCAGTTCTGCTTAGGCTTACTCTTTGAGAGAGAATTGCCACTGAAGGTGTCTAAAGAAGGGAGATCAAGAAAACTTTATTGACCTCTGCAGTTCAACTTTAAAAGAACCAGTGACAGCCTAACTTTTTTTGTGGTGTAAATGCATTTCTAGCCTCATAAACAAGGGTTGCATAAATTTTCATTATGGTAGTAGAAAGTTAATTTATTTGCTGGAATTGTGATCTTGAAATCCTGTACATAATAAAGTTGTCCAGTGTGTGCAGTGTGCAGGAATTAGCAAACTTGAATTAATTCCTAGATAAAATTAGCGTGCATTGCACTTCAAGGATTTGTCTTTGTTTTGTTTCTCTAATCAAAATTTCATTTAATTTCAGCTTTGTTCTCTGCCTCCCCCACATTAGTTCCATTGTCTTGATTTGCATCATTTGTGGCAGCTGGTGTCTTTTCAATCTGTAGTTTAGACCTTTACATCAAACAGTAAATTAATTAGAGGAAAAGAAATCCCAGTTGTACTTCTTGAAAATTGTGGAAGCCTCTAAGCATAGAAGTGAATGTTGCTGAAGGTTTTCAGAGATGAGAAGTGTAACATGAAGGCAGATGATGCTTCACCTTTAGTGAACCAATAGCTGTCTCTAGAAGTAGGTGTTGGTCACTTACACGTGCCTTTCCTTTCCTAGTCACTCTCTGTCATTTGTTACGAAGTTAAACTAGGAAAAAATAGCAATTTAAAAAAATACCATTAGATGTGGGTTTTTTTTACAGGATGCATGGCCTTAATGCATCATAAGATGCAGATGAATCCTAAATGTTACTTTATTTTCTCTTTACCACATCTGAAAAACGTAACCAAATCTACTTGAATTCATTCTGTTACAATTTGTGAACTAATTTTCTTCCTATAAAGAGAAATCAAGTGACCCTTTTACAGTCAAGCAACTAGAAAAATAGCTCAGAAGATTCTCATAGATACAGACTGTCAAGGTACATGCAGAGTTTAGACCTTGGTTTGTGTTTTTGGCAACAATAAGTATCTTAGAGTTTTGTCAAATTGCTGCACTGTGCTAAGTTCCTTCTTTTTTTTTCTTAATAGCCATTAGTAATAGTTAGGAAATTAAGACTGATTTTAGCATTTTGCTGCACTTACATTGTTCCCTTTAAAAAGCCAAGACAACGAAACAGCTTTGGAACCACATTAGTTATTGTGGTGGGGAAATAGGCAAAGCAAGTGGAGGTGAGGGAGGCGTTGCACATTACAAACCTGAAGGAAGTCTGCTCAACTTACAGTGAAATAATCTATGGAAATGATGGGCTAGTGCAGTCTAATTTATTTGTTATCTTCTATTGATTGCTTATTTCCCCCATTTTTGTTTCTTTCTTGAGCAAATACATACGATTTCCTTGCCTATCAGTTCAAGATGTGTGTCATCTCTGACTTCCTGATGTTTTTTGCTGTCTTTAGCTGAACTATCTCATGTAGTTCATCTTTTCAATAGTGTGCAGATCACAAAAGAAGGTAATACCTTGCCTAGCTCTGCAGAGAATATTGAATTTGGTTAGATACAGTGTCTGTTTTGTAGCAATATCTTTCCTCATTTTCCAAACCGTATTGTTAGCACAGTTTAAGAGCTCAGTCCAGCATTTTTCCAAGGTCATTTTGAACATCCTGCTGTGATTCTGATTCTTTTATATTTGTCTCCAGTTTTGAGCTGAATATGAAATTTAGTGGTTTAGCTTTTGAATAGGAAATTTAATTTACAACTTGTCAGTTTGTTTACAAAGCTGATACCACTCTGAAGGTATATGAGGTTTCTCTCTTTTGTCCTCTGTTCATTTCTTTTTTCCTATGAAGCAGGGAATTACAGAAATCATTTCATAAATCAAAGTTCATAGTTACCCCTTCTGCCTGTATCCTCCTGGCTTTCTAGGCAGTGCAGGCTGGATGGGAGGGCAGGTGAGTGGTGGATGGACATGCAGGGTATCCAGCCAGGAATCTCTTGCCTTCCCTTGGCATCCTTGCTCTTTGTCAGCCCACAAAGCTCGAGTTCATTGACAAAACTTGAGTAACAGTTTGTGGAAATCTGAGGATCCTTTTACTATTATTTTTTTGTTTGCTTGTTTTAGTAGAAAACCTCTTACGTTTCATCATATTTCTTTCTATACATATTTTCAGGTACACATTTTTCTGTCTGTTTTATGGTGAGTGGGTTTTGTGTAATCTCTGAAATGCTTGTCATGACTCAGCTATCGTGGGCTTTGAAACAAGTGTTTAACTTGCAAGGTACTTGATACCCTTTAATCCTGTGTCAAATAGTCCAAAATGACAGAGAGTCTGCAGGACAGCAGGTTATAGCATGAGTTAGAATTATTAAATTAATTTGGAGTTGTCTCCAACTGTAATAATGACACAATATATAAACCAAGAAAACTTTGGATACAGTAAAATCACTTAAAATATTGAGTCCCACATGAGGTCTTGTTTTCAGTCTTTAGCTTTGGAGATTCTACATAATAGAAGCTGAACTTTTTCTTGACTAAATGTCAACCTTCCTTCTTTTTGAATGTGATCCAAGTTCGAATAAACCTATTCTCTGTCTTCAAGAGAAGTCTACTCAGTATTTTTTTGGGCTGGATAATCTGGGTGAGACTGGCAGACTTGTGAAGCTACTGCTATAGAAAACCAAACTGAGATCTGATGGCACTTACATACACAAAAATATTTGGAAAACTTTTAAACATGGTGTGATAACATGGAGTTCATAATTTGTCACTTTATACTTCCCCTGGAGTCCACAGATATTTTATTCTTGTAGCTGTAATGGCCAAACAACCCTGCTAACACAAATGGAAGTTCTGAGAGATGTATTAATAAATGAGAGACATAATAGTAAAATGACTGGTTTATATATGGAAGCGGATTCTTTGGAATTTAAAACTTGTAGAAAGGAAATAAACATTAATATATTTTTTCTTTGGCAGGCTTAGTGTACTCTTAGAATGTGATTTCATGGATCCTTAATATTTTTAAATGCAGGTAATGAATTTGGACACCCAGAATGGCTTGACTTCCCCAGAATAGGGAATAATGAGAGCTACCACTATGCCAGAAGACAGTTTAATCTTACGGAGGATGATCTTCTTCGCTATAAATTCCTAAATGCCTTTGATAAAGATATGAATAAATTGGAGGAAAGATTTGGCTGGCTTGCATCTCCCCCGGTAAGATGTATATAGAAAATGTTAACTTTTTGTCACCAGTTGGGTACATGTGTGGAGTAACAACATTTCCAAATTTACGTGCTGAAATTTCAAACAACATATTTTTATGCGCCTCTGCATATATTTCATGTTGTCAAAACATGGCACTGAATTATCTTCCATGGATAATAGAGACCTGAAACCTCCTTTTAGCTTCATAACAAGGTCCTTTCCTGTTATTTTTCCCTATTTTTACTGAGTATCTGTGCATTGGATAAAGCAAACTATAAAATTATCCATAATCCAATCCAAGGAATGCTCTGAAAAAGTGTAAGTTGTTCTGACATTACATTTTATAAAAATATTTACTCCATTTCTGAGGAAAAACTTTCAGCAGAGTCCAATGTAAGTTATAGTCTTCTAGTCCTCAACCTGCTGCTTCTGCATTTCCATTTTTACACTAGTATCCCACTGTAATTTTTATGAAAGAAAATAATTTTTTCATTTCTCAGTGTTTAATTATTCTTACTAGCCCACTTTAAAGAATTTTTTTAAATTGATGTCTAGATATTTATTAATGGCTTTACCAGGTAAAACAAAGGTGGTATGTGCAGCCATTTATTGTGGCTTATCAAAGCTGTTTCTCGCGCAGAATTCTAAAAAAAAAAACAGAAAAAATGTATTGAATGCTTCATTTTCTGAATTAATAATAATGTATATGTGATGCAGATCCCCATAACAAATAGGCTGAAGATTTAATTTGACAAAAATGATCCATTTTTTACTAAAGGAAAGTGTGATGGAAAGACCATGTTATCAATCTTTGAGCAAGAATTTTTCAAGTTCTTTATGCTGAACAGGCTTCATCCTCTGAAATTTTACATTTCCTTGTAAAAAGAAAGCTACAGTTTAGTAATCAAAAACATTATATGACATTTCGTAGATAAACAATTTCAGTTTGCATGTTAATTCCTTTATTTCTGTTGCTGGAATATTTATTTACCTGTATTACTTCAAATGAGGTACAGAAGCAGTAGGATTTTTCTTGGTTTCGTTAATTCATTGTTAGAAATTAAATATTTTTGAAGTGTTGATTTTTTTTTCTTTTCCCCCTAGGCCTATGTGAGTGAAAAGCATGAATCCAATAAGGTCATAGCATTTGAAAGAGCAGGTCTTATTTTTATTTTTAATTTCCATCCATACCAAAGTTATGTGGACTACAGAGTGGGTATTGAAACTCCAGGAAAATATCCTTTTACTGTTCCATTTGTGGGGAAAAGTTTTAGAAATTGAAAGTTGATTTTATGTCTTTTTTTCCTAATATGAATTCAACCTGTAGTTAAAAGGTAAGAAATCACTTGTTTGTCATCAATATAATGTTGCTTTAATTTTTTGTGTACAGCAAAAAAAAAAAATCTATAGCTTTGTCTTCTTCATAAGAGAGAATTTTGTAGAAAGCAAAAGTAAAAAAAAAATGCAATTTGAAGACTTGTGAAGCTGTTTTTTGGGATTGTGTTGAGGAATGGAAAAGGAAGTAACTCCCACTTAAATACATGACAGAAAACCACCACAGGGGGATGATGGTGCATGGAGTCACACAGGAAAGTGCCTTAGTGCAAACCTTCATCAGGGAGTTTGTATTTATACATCTCTAAAACTGAGTGGACTGGGAGAGTGCTCTTAGATCAGCTGAGCAGTAAATGATTACTCGAGTAATTGACTGGTTTTTGCATTTGTGTCCAAATTCTTAACGACTCCAAAAATTAATGCTGATTTTCTGGAGGAATTTTAGTTGCCCAAATTGAGTTTCTTTCAAGTCCTTTGACAAACACAGCCCAGTGACACTTGCTGTGTCAGTTTAAGGCACTGCAGTTCCAGTTTTAGCCTGCTCTTTATTTATCAGCCGTTCAGGGTAATTCTGTGTTTCAGTTGCTTTAGTTCCATCATGGAATTTCCTGTCATGAGCATCCCAGAGCTGCAAACAGTACTCTCTGGGATGGGGAGCTCACCAGAGAAGAATGGAGGAGCTATTTCATATCTAGAGGAATGTCCTTATCTATTTTATTTAAATATTTGTGGTGTTTTAATGTTGACTAAGTTTTCTTCCTAACTCTTGCAATTAGAACCACGAGTTTTGTGTATAGTTTTGTAATGGAACCTTTTAACCTAAGACTTCAATAAAGGATGTCCTACTATTAGGACATATGGTAATGTGATGTTAAATCCTCAGAACAACTTCTCCACTTGAAAAGGAATTACTTATGATCCCGTTGAAACTTAGATGTGAAGAGGAAGTACCTAAAAGCAAAAGTTTTTTGTTAGTCTGTTTGTTTCTTTTAATAAATTAGTGGATTTTCAGTTTGATACCATTTGCTATTATAAGCTGGAAGAGAAAAATTGCTGTAATATATTGATCAAATGGTTTTTAATTAAACATTTTTCTGAATTATATTGTGACTTGTGGGAAACGGGATGATCCTTTCAATACTTAGGTTTAAGTTTGTTTTTTGGATTGAATTATACAAATTAGTGCATCTAACACTTGCCATTAAATTTGCCTTTATTTAAGTGGATGGCTTTGGTCTATCCCTTTTTTGTAGTAATATATATCTCTAAGCTGGTTTTATATACAGCTTCTCAGATACGGTACCAGGTACAATGTTTCCTGCCTGGCCTGCATTTTTGTAGGCAGTTCTCCATTCTGAACTCACTGAAAATGTCATTCTTCTTTCAACTGTTTATAGGCCAACAACCCTCATTATACTTTTATAAGAGAGGATGTCGTCAGTAAACATTACATTCTGCAGGTGCCACCTGGTTTGGAAAGTCTTTCTGTGGACATTCAGCTAGTCGATCTCTGTATGAAAAATCATAGTCAGTTTGTGGTCAGTTTTTCCTTCCTCCTTGTACTTCAGTCTTCTCTCTTGACTTATTTTCCTTGACGTTGGGTTGTTCTGTTCCACAATTTGTTCTCCTAAGATGCTGTACCTTGGCATGAGGTATTCAAGGAATGAGACCTTAGTTTTATATGTGACCATGGGAGTCCATGAATGTTGAGCAGTATGAATTTCTGCTAGCTTATCTCTGTGTTTTGACATTTCATGTTGTCATATACTGCTCAAGCAGAAAAAAAATGTAATGGGAAAGAGTGCTTTCTTTATTTTACATATTGCTATTTTTGCATAGTGTGTGTCATTACAGTCCCAGAGTGAATGAAGACCAGAGTGGCATGAATTTAGGGTTCGTAAGCACATTCAGGTACTCATCTTTTCTCCCTGGTGACCAGTGACAGGACCTGAGGGGATGGTATGAAGCTGTGTCAGGTTTAGGTTGGATATTAGGGAAAAGTTCTTTACCCAGGAGGTGGTTGGGCACTGGAGCAGGATCCCCAAGGCAGTGGTCACTGCACACTAAATGTGACAGAGATCAGGAGCATTTGGACAGTGCTTTCAGGCAAATATAATCCTTGGGGCTGTTTTGTGCTGGACCAAGAGTTGGACTTGGATCCTAGTGGCTCTCTTCCAACTCAAGACATTCTGTGATTTGTAGCCAGAGTTGTCCATAAGCAAAGATCTAGATTCAGCCTGAGGAATCACAAATATTGTCACCAAAATGCTGCAAAAAATACACTTTTTTTTTAAGAATCCCCACATTAATTCAGGCTCTCTGACATTTACAGCGTGCACCCAGAGCTTCTAATGAGCAAGTAAGGTCATTTAAATGAGTCACTGGCGTGCGATGGCTGAAGGCAAAGACGCCGCTTTGAAGTGCTGCTGTGTAACTGTCCCTGCCTGGTAAAACTCTGGCACGTTGAGACAAAGGACTTAATTTAGGATCAGTCAAATGCTAAATTCCATCAAGGTAGTTGATACTGAAGGTTAATAGGTGTGAACAGGAAATACAGCATACTAATGTGGGAATGCCTCTTTGATCTGCATGGGAGAAGACGGAGGTTTGCAGCACAGTGAATCTGTGTAAGTATCAGAGTGGCGTATCTTGGTGCCCAGTTTTTGAGCTGTTATGTGAAGGAAAAAGAAAAACATTTCTGTGCTTATGCTGGAATTTTACTTCATAAATTATGCTCTTTCAGAAGCCTTTTCATGAGAAAGGCAGCTTGAACTAACAAATTATTTCTGCCTAATTTGCTTCAGTTTTGAGGTAGATGAACAATCAACATCTAGGTCAGCTGTCTCTAGTTTTCTGATTGTAGATAAAACTCTGAATGTTAATGGAGAAACCGTTCATAAGTTTCCAATTTTATGTTTTTAATACTTCCTAGGCCTTTCTGTGGAGTAGTGCTTGGATTTCAAGGCCAATCTGCAGTGAAAATTCAATATGGAAACCTTTCCTCTATTCAATGGGAACGTGGTAAAAGGATGGAGAGAGAACAGGAAAGGGGCTTAAAGATTTCAGAAATTACTCCTTTTCCTGCCTTGAGATTCCACACTTGATTTTGTTTAATTATTTTTCATCAGTGTTGGAAGTCTCATTAAAATTAAGCTATATGTGTATATCCCTCCTGTTTTTAACTAACAAGGTTTATTATCTTGGCTCAAAAGTAAATCTGCATTTTATGTTTATAAATACCAACCAACACAAATTGACATATCTATAAATTTGCTTGTGGTTTAAACAAAAATCATATTTGGCAGAAGCAAAAAGAGACAGTACCCCCTTTTCCTCTCAGTACTTGTGCGTGTGTTGTATTTTTAAATGGCTTCAACTGCCATTGAAATATCCTGAGCTGAGTTTTATCGGGCCAAGGTGTTCTACTTCATTACAAAATTTAACTAAATACTTTCCATATGCTTTTTGTCACATCTAGGTTGAATCCTTGGTCTTTGAAATTAGCAGTGTGTGGAGAGGAGCAAAAGTGGTATCCTTCATCTTGAAATTGGCTATGCTAGTTTTTTCAGTGAAATTCAAGAATTATTAAAAGCAAAATGGCCTAACCTCTTAAGACTCTAGCACCCCCACAAGCACTACTTGGTTTCTTTTATTAGCAGTAACTGTTGGAATAAAATACAAATTATCCTATTTTATGATTTGCATTTGCTTTGCAAATATGTCACTAAACATGAAGAAGATTAAATTTTAAAATTGTGTTAAAATATGTATTTCAAAACATTATAAAAGCATAGTAACTCAGTAATTAATGTGGTAGATAATGCATCAGTTTTTCAATTTTCAGCTCTATCTATACAAGGATTCATTGCTTTTGCTGCTCTCCACCCTTGTAGTGGGTGGGAAATTTAGTTGGAGCACCAAACAGAAATCAGGCTTTCCTTTTTTTTTCCAGTGAGACTACAGACTAGGATTTCCAACACTGTCACAGAAACAAAACAGACATCACTGCATAAAAAAATACTTCTATTATATACTTCATTAAAAAGCACATCTATTGTTTAATGTTTTTGCGAAAGTAATCTTCAGAAAACTAGATGCTTGTAAAATTCTGAAATGTGAAAACTTTTTTATGAGGCTTTAAGTTGGAAGGTAAATGCACATGTTCACCAAACTAGTTATTTTTCCCTGATCTGTGAAGATCTTAAAATTCTTTTGTGACCCCATTATTCAGGATCTGGTTAACAGTATTTATACAAAATATGCTATCTATGTGTGATGACATGGTGATACTAACTTCAGCACTGCTCTCTGGCAATATAGACATAATTTTATGGATTGTTTTTCAAACAGCATAGCCATAACAATGGCATTTGCTGTAAATAGTTTTGAGAGAATCATTAAACATGTCAGGGCTTTTAACAACATTGATAACTTGTTACATTTAATGTATAGTTCAGATCACCGAAGCAAGGTGTGAAATGTTTGATGGAGGCATTCTCTTGCCATGCTAGTAAAATTTGTAGTGGAATAATAGCAGACATTGCTGCTGAAAGGATACTGAAGAGAGTGACTGGATCTTGTAGTTTGTGGCTTTACCTGTTGTACGTGATGACAAATGAATGGTAATTTGATGGAGTTTATAAAAGAAAGGAAGGGAGAGGTGTGTGTGGTGTGCACATGAAAACCTTTGAGGACTAAAGCTGGCAAAGTATAATTTTCCAAACTATTTTAATAAGGAAAGGTAACAAATATGAAAATTTTGCTGGAGAATATGGTGTCTTTGTGCACAGAACAGAACATCTAGGCAGTTTTGGACCATTCTCTCATTTTGCTGCAAACACTTGTGGGGAAGGGATTAGCTACCATTTGTGATTTGGGAGCTAATTGGCAGCTTTGCTGTTTTCCTTATGTGCATTTACTTTTCTTCATTGCAATCTTCAAGACTGAAGTGTCTCAGAGTAAGTTTGTGGTTAATTCTGTGTAATGACATGCTTCAGCCTTCCTTGTCACCAGAGATTTCAATCAGTAGGGCAGGTGCTTGGGAAATTTCCCACCTCATCTGAAGGAGTTATGTAAAGAGACCTGAAAACAATTCTGTTTATACCACAATCCTTCAGGCTTGTTTTCAAAAGCTTGGCAAACACAAAAGCCTAAGAACAGTTTAAGAGCACTTTTTTGAAGGAGTGTTGCTTTGCTCATCCCTAATCCTATTAAATACAAGCTGTAGGAAAGTAAGATTCTTCCATGGCATAGAATAGAGGAAGCAGATTGTGGATTATAAAGCATTGTTATTTCCCTCTCTCTTTTGGGTTGTGGGGAGTGGATATAGCTTTCTATTGTAACTTCAGGAGGGAAAAAGATGCTTTAATTATGTCCAATCAAGAAAATACGAGGTACTCAAATAATAAAAAACAATTAAATATTTTATTTGTGCTTGTCCCTAATAAGCAGAAGTTGACTTTTAAATATGAGTTAGCTCTTTATTTATTTGTTTATTTATCTTTATTTATTTTATTATCTTTATTTATGCTTTCTGACTTTATAGTTTCAACTTTATTTCATCTTTTATTTTTCGCTAAATCAGTTTGAATCCTTTTAAGTATCTACAGGTATTCCAACTCATTGCTACACTTTGTTAAATAATTCACCCCATTTTAACAACTGCAGTCAGAATATTTGTATCTTAAAAAGACTTCTCTTACAATATATTCTTTCCTTTGTTCCTCTCTGGTATAAAAATTTCAGCTCTTTTCCAGAAGACTCTCAGAGGAGTTGTGGGCTTCTCTTCTGTGTAATTACATGTTTTCCTCATTGACACTTGTTCAGATTCTGGCAGACTGTAAAATATTGCTAAATACCGATTGATTTTGATGGTTACAATTACGTTACTTCTTAAATGCAATTCAAATGCATTGTTTTTTTTAGTGGCACATTTTTAGTCTAGTTCATCACCTAAAGTGCTGTGTATATCTGCTGTAATGCTATAAACTTATCATTCGTGGCAGATTGCAGAAGAGGCTGGGAGGTACTTGCTTTAACAGGAGTCACTGTGCTAAAATTAAATTTTCAGGGCAGAACTTCATATGACTTCTATATGTTCTGTATGTTTTTCCACTATTTTTTTAGATTTTGTTACAATTTTTGCTTTATGTGGAATATATCAGCATGCTTCCATTGCTGCATTATTTCCATTCCTAGTTTTTCTAGTTATTTTTATTTTTTTTTGTTTAAGAGGTAATTGGCATAGTTCCTTAACAGTTGCCTTTAAGTATAAAATCCTTCTGGATTCTGATGCTGGAGAATATGGAGGGCATCAAAGGCTGGACCACAATACAGAGTACTTCTCTGAAGAATATCCTCACAATTATCGACCTAATTCAATTATGGTAAGTAAATTGTTTGGAGGTTTGTTTGTTTGTTTCAATTTTACTTTCATCTGTGTAAGTTTTGCAATTCTTTGGACAAATATGGAGTCTCTTCTAGTATTTGGGGGAAGGGGGAATTTTTAATTTATTTTCTGAAATTAACCTTTGTCTAAATACAGTATAGATAACATTATGATTTTATTATAACCAATAATGCTAGCTAATTTTTCTCTTTAAGCCTTTCTTTTATATTTTCATGCACTTTTTGCAGTGTCTGGCACACAGAGTTTCTTGCCAACATGCATGAAAACCTACTAATATGCTTTTGAGTTGCTATCCTTGGTATTATAATTTGTTTCATTTTCATATTGAGCATCTTCATGCTTGCTTTGTTTAAATCTCTGCAGAAACTGAATCTTACTTTGCTGTCTTGAAATTGTGTGCTTAACTCTACAAACATGGATTAGAACCAATCGAGCCAAACTGGCTTTTTCCTCCTTAGTTTACAGAAAAACTTTGCAAAATGGAACAGGATTTCTGTTCTCATCAAGAGGTTCAAGGATTTCCAGTCCTAAACTGATATGCATAATGGATAAAGAGTTTCCCAGAAATTACTTGGAATTAACTGGGAGACATATCCTTGCATACAATTTCTGTTAGCTGAGGTGGTCACTAATAAAACTCTGCCTTTCTTAATTGCTCTTGAAATCAGAATCATCACAATTAGCAATTTTAAAATGTAATTTTTCCTAATCTTTATGTATGTATATGTGTATATGTGCACATATTCCCCATTCTTTCTATATGCATTCTCATGTGTTTATGCTCACAAGCACAAGAAAATAAGATTCAGAAAGGCTGGGATTTAAGGCAAGAGTTCACTGAATGAAATCTGAAATAATTTATATTGCTGAGTAGATTTTTACACCTAAAACATTTATGTGGGTGAAGGGTGTGTTTCTCTATGCACAGGTATATCGGTAAATGTGAACACCTGCAAATAAGTTACATTTGTAACCTTAAGAGCCTGCAAAAATGGAGCATCTGCACTGATTTGTGTGAGCCACTCCCCTTCCATGGCTGAACAGAGCATGAATTTCTAGTGTCACAGCTTTTCTGATGAAGTCTAAACTCCTGAGAGTTATTGTCACTTCTAACCTCTCTCTTTCTTTCATTGTACCCTGAGTATTGGCATTTCTTTCATTTGCATGGTTTAAAATATTTTCACTACGTGAAAGAATTTTTTGTGCTTTTGTCATGCTTGGTGTAAAGGATCTTAGGAATGGGATTTGGGTTAGTTTTTTTGTTTTTAAAGTATCTGCATGTGACAGTGCCTTCACAGCGTGGGTAAGTATTCGTGCTAATTTGAAATGAAAGGTCTAAGATTTCATTCCTGAGGGTTATGTCGCAAATTACTGCTTCCAGAGTTCTTGCTTCGTGTGCCCAATTCAAATACATTGCCTGGGTGATTGGAGAGCATCTTAATTATCTATCACTAACTTAACTTTTGCAAGCCAATTAACTGTAATTTGGAATGTGTATTTCACATTTAGTCCATTAGATTTAGTCCAAAGCTGCGGTTTGCTAGGAGAATGAGGAAGATAAAGCACGTGGCAAGCACAGCAGCATAAGCTGTGGCATGGCAATTGCACCTCTAGGTTAGAAAGAAACCCAGGTAAACTTTCTCTTATGTCCTTCTGCCACCCAATTCGCAGAACACCTCCAGCCAACCCCCCAGAAGATATCACATGCACCAAGTAAAGGTAAAGTACCAGTGAAAGGACACCAAGTAAAAGTAATCGCGAAAAAAATCTGGAAAACCAGAATTCAGCAAATAGATCTTCACGCAAGAAAGAATAAAAGTTACACTAAATGCCTCCAGCTGCTATTTTGCAGTAAAACAAAGATGTTTTCTTTAAAATAGCTATTTATATCCAAGTTATTGGGTAATTTGTCCTGCTTAGGAATGTCTTTAGTCTTTATTGCAGTTTCTAAAATCTAACTCAAAAGTCTTCCCACCAAATTCTTTTCAAATAACGTATTATGGCACCCTAATAAACTCATGAAAGTTATTTTCCTGTTGTTTAATAATAATTCATAATGCATGAGACTTCAGTTTCTTGTTTCAAAAATTTTAGTTTCTTTTCCACCACAAACTTTGAAGAAGTAATTTTATAATGAGAGATGCACCTCCCTTAAGGTGTGTGAGTAAACATTGTCAGCAAAACATGCCCAGAGGGTTGTGACAAAATAAAATCACATGCAATAATTCTGCTTCTCAAGTCAAGCTTAAGTAGCACACAAATGTGTTACAAAAATAGGAGATTAAATGTGACATGATTCATTCTAAAAAATAACCTAATAAAAGTAATATTCAAGGTGGCATATCAAAATGAGAAGAAGGGAGATATGAAATTCCTGGAGGAAAGAATCCTGGAAGAAGATGAAGCTTTGTAAGCACTGCTGAGCATTTCATTGTACAGTTTTCAGTCTTGTTTAGCAAAGCTATTAGAGGGCCAGAATTCAAAATCATCAGACACACCTTGAAAACTCCATAGAAAATGCACAGAAATGCCCTTTGTAATATGACTTATTTAAATAACTGTGCTTGCACTGCTTTTTCTATAATGGATTGTTAACAAATACATGAAATGTACGTAACATTCCATCTAATCAAATATTTAATAACAAGCTGTGAACCATTTTGTCACTGTAAGAATAGACTCTTTTTACCACAGCTTCATTTCTGTTTACAACTCCACTCTGTTATTCTCATACCAGTCTTTTTGGAGGCTTGTTTTATAAAAGATGTGTGCTTTTTGAATGCTTCTATAAACATTTAGTCTGGCTTATGTCTCATCATCTCTTTGCTTGATGTAAATTAAGTTCTGCACACACATTTCAGCCCCTGTCAGATCTTAGTGCCCCTTTATGGATTAATTCATTTGTTGGTACCTAAGGCTTTTGTGGTTGGATGTGAAACTTAGATATGGAGCAGGGGGTAGAAAAAAAGTAATTTTTTAATAATGCATCACTCCAGCTGTCTCTTTGGTCTTTTCTAAGGTATCCAACTTGACTGAATTTTGCTGTAGGAAAGAGCTAGCTATCAATGAGTGTCCTAGTAAATTTTTTGTACCATGCCAAAAGTTTGAATTTATATGAAGATGGAGGGGTTATACTTTCCTACTTTGCGCACCAACAGAAACTGAGTAATAAGCAGGCTTAGTGGAATATTGCAGAGGATGTTGTGTCACTGGAAAAGCAGTATATGATTTATTGTGAAATATAATTGCTTAATATATTTCAACTTTTATAGATTTACTTTTTCTGTAGTTCATTCCAATTAGTTAAAAAAAGTAAATAGGTCTCAGAGTATTGCTTTTCCCTGTCCCCAGTGCTGTCTTTTTTTTTTTTATTTCTCTATTTTTGGCATTCAGCAATATAATCTTTTCACATTAAATGAAAGTGAAATTATATAGTTTATTTTAAGAATATCCTTATTAAAGGCTTGAGTTTTTAACCTTGACCTTAATGTATAGTATTCAATGTCAAAGTGCAACTTCCTGCTTCCTTGAGTCTGTGGACAAATTAAAATACTCCCATAGATTGAATTGATCTAAAAGCTTTTAGTGACCTTAGCTTTGAAAATACTAATTTAAATAACTTTCCTGATAAGGATTTATGTATTGAATTTTAAGGGACTGTTGTAATCTTTAACTGTTTTCTCCCCTGACATGCACCGATATACAGATTAAATGAAAGAATGTTTGTAGTTAGAAAGTTAACTGTTCAAACTAGGTGAATCAGTTAGAATTTAATGCCACAAAGGTATTTTTGATTTTTACCTCTTGGTGATTAAGATTTTTAAATTCATTTGTTCATCTTCATTGATCATTTGACTTCTTAAAACCACCAGCAAATGTAAAGTTACTCTCTTAGTAATTTTGTTTCATTCTATCTTCATCTTCAGTGTCCTTGTTTTTCAGGGTGTTTTGCTGTCTTTTTTAACGTACTTTTTTCCCAACCTGACAAAAGAGTAGAGAAGATAATAGAGAAGAAATTTTGAGACACACCCTGTGCAGTATATGGACTTATTTTGTGTAAATGAAGCAAGAAAGTCTAATAAATTATTTTCTGCATATTCATGCTGTATAGCTGTAAATTGAAAAACAAATTGGAAGGCAGAACTTTGCATTATCTTAAGCATACCTTCTTTGTCATGTGCAATATCTAGCAAAATGAAAACCAAAATGTGTGAGATTTTGTATAATAAATTATAGTCAGAAAGGAAGAGCTATCATCTATTTTATTCTTTGATGGTTAATTATATTCTCAGAATAGTGTCCATGTGTGACAATTAGTGGTGATACAGGGACAGAAGATTGTCTAAAGCCCTCATTTTAATTAAAAGTTTGGGATAATGTTGGCACAGGTTCTTGTGACATTGCCTTCTGCATCCACCAGCTGCAATATGTGCTACTGAGTATTTTTCTGCAGTGCCTGATCTAGCTCTGAGTTCTAGTAATTCTCCCATCTGTTACAAAATGACCTTGAAATTATTTTTAGGGCTTGGTGTTTTCCAATCCTGAAAGTCGGATGAAGAGTAGTTCATTGCAGTTCCAGCCAATTTTGGTTGTGCTTGCACCTGGTACTGAATTAGTCTGACAGATCTGAAAGTAGCAGTTGTCATTTGCAGAACCTCATGCTTGTGGGCTTTTAGATACCTTTGGAGATTGCTGTGTATTTTAGTCCTTTCCTGAAATATGTAAGGTGATATTTCTGACTATAGCTGCTGCTGTTCACAGGTGCTTCCTACATGTGGTATTCCTGTATTCTTCCTAACTCTTTAAATCTCTTTTTCCTAGAAGTTTTCTGGATATTCACAGAAAAAAACAAAACAAAAGTATAAAGAGTAAGGATTTGGCTGAAAACATCTTATATTCCTTTTTTGTCTCATTACTAGAGGTATTGTCTTGGTGCCAGAAGCCTGGATCTGTGTGGGACTTGCCTAGTTTCATACAGTGTAGCTTCCTCATATGGACATACATTATAAAAAGGTCAAAGGTGCCAACAAAAACCCATTTTGTATTTGACTTATAAACAAGATTCCTATGCCCCACCATCCTCTCTGCTAGTACATCTGCCAGTGAACTAACAGCAGTTACTCCATTCCTGCCAAATTGGGACTAAAAAGACTTTCAGTGATATTTTATGACTGAACGTTTGAAAGTTAACTTTGTCAAAAACTGTCTTTGCAGCTGAGTCATCCTGTCTCAAACAGATCTGATGTTTTCCAGTCCCCATGTGACACTCCCCCCTCAGAAAAGGACTCATGAACCTTCCTGTGTGTGTTTTTAGATGTCTTCTTGGCTTCCTAAAATAGTGGAGTTCGTGTGAACATTAGAGGGTTTGAGGTTGTAAGTTAACAACTGGTTATCGAGAGCAGAGGGATGATTCACTGAGATCCTGAGAAACTTCCTGTGACCTCAGAGCTCACCCTGCTTTCAGCAGGGAATTTGGGTCTTCTGAGGCCCTTTCCAATGTGGGTGAGCCTGGAAGTGGCTGGAAAGGGTGTTCAGAATGATCAGAAAGCTTGGAACAGAAGAGAGACTCTGAGGGTGATTTGATTGATGACAGTCAAGATGTGTGTTAGCTATGAATGAATTCTCTTTAGTGTTCTGTTCTTTGGGTTTTCACTTCTGTCCATGTTCATCAAGTGAGCCTTGGGAAATGGTGAAGGAGACATGAATGGGATAAAACTTGTGATCAGAAAAAGCAGGTTACAAGAACAGAGATCAATGGAACTGAGGCTGGTAATTGAAAGTGTGTAATTCAGCAACAGTATATGAAAGAATAAACTTCTGAGACACTTCCTAGGATATTGAAAAAGCAAAAAAATTACATGTCTCTGATAGTGTTTTTTGCTGATGAATACCTAGGTTTCATCAGGAAACCTCTATGTACCTTTAGTATACTCGTCTCTTTTATAGATAGATATATATATCTCAGGCTGTATACTACATATATATAAAATGAAGAAGGGCAAGAAGGTGATTATGCAAATCTGCTGATAAGGAAAAAAAATGGCAAGTCCCTTGACAAAGGGAAGACTCGAAGCTTTGATGGGCAATATGGACAGTACAGGAGTATTCAGTGGTTTTTTTTGGGCTCAGACTCCAAGGGCAAAGCCTGCTTTCTGACCCTTTTTGTGTGGCTTTGCATGACTGAAAATAAAGTAGCAGAGCAATAGGTTAAAGAGTCTGTATGTAAATGGGATACACCCAGAGGCTTGGATTTCAGTGATGTGATTGCAAAGCTGGTGACTATCACCTGAGAAAAATCATAGTGGTCAGGGGAAAGTACCTGACAACTGAACTCAGGCTGAGGGGTCTGTAGGGCAGTTCCTTCAGAAGACAAGAACCAACTCCTTTCGAAGTCTGTGTCCAAGTAAGTGGGTTACATGAGATAGGTCAGTCAGGAACCCAGCCTGGATTTAGCAAAGTCAGAGCATGCATGGTCAGCCTGATTGCTTTCTTGATGAAATGACTCAAGCTGTGAGCACAAGGTTGCTCCAGTCTGTTCAGTAAGACTTTGAGCCTTGTCTCCTGCAGCATTCCTGCCTAGGAGCTGAGGAACCAAAGGACTGGATAAGATTGTTAGGTGGGTTAAAACTGGCTGGGCCACTGCTGTTTCAGCAATCAGAGGCTCTGTGTGCAGGTGTTGACTGGTACCAAGGAGAGAATCTTGGGAATTGTGAGGGAACTGATACTGATGTTGGTATCTGGAGCAGTGACCAGCATGATGAGACAGAGCACAGTTGTAGATGACACTGAATTAGAGTGAACCATTGATCAATTGAATGTTCAAGGTCCAATCCAGACACATCTGGAGCAAAGGATAATCCATACATTTATATATTTGAAAGTATCTGGACTCAGATATACAATAAAAGGCTGCATTTCAGCTTATCTTGTCAGCAATGAATTCCTGACTTTTTTAATAAGTGTCATTAGTGGGAGGTTGAAGCATATGCTAGGAGCACAGTTGACTTGGTACAATGGCTTGAAACAGTCAGTACACTCAGGAAAAATACAGAGAAAATGAATTTAAGATAAGGAGGGTATGTTACTACAAGAGTGGTAATTCAGTGAGAGGTGCTGAAAGGAAAGGAATCATACTGGAGTGAAAAGGCTGAGGAAGTTTCATGGTTCAGGCTCTCAGAAGGAGGAGAGGAGGTGAGAAATCTGGGCTGAAGACCCTGCTGGGATCCTGGGCAGATAATCTTCCAGTTTTCACCTTACCTCAAGAAAAACAAGTGGTCTTTCCAACCTCATTGGTCTCATTTTTTCTTCCTCAGTCCATCACACAAATGTTCTGAGTTCTGTCTATTTAAACAAGTAATAAAGCCCTAGCACACAGACTGTAGTATTTCTGGAAATATTGCTGGGCTGGGGGAAAGGAATAATGCCTATATATTTGTAACAAATATTATCTAATAGTTGTGTAGTATTTTTCCTTTTTAAAAAAATGTACACCAGTGGAATGAATAATAATAATCTTATTTGTAATTATTAATATGTTTAATCAATAATTTTTTTCTTCATTGTTCATGCCTTAATTGTTGTTTTTTGTAGCAGATAGCCTCAGAGGTGGTTACACTGACCAATGAAACAAGATTAGGAGATAGTGCCATATGTGGCTTTTTCTATGATTTAGCAAGAATATCACCAAGATAAAAAACTCTAAAAAGCATGTTTAATTAATTAATTACCTTTTTAATTAATTACCTGTTTAATTAATTACCTTTCCCTAGGTAAAGAAAAACCAAGTGACTGAAGTAATAAGGTGGCACATGCATCTCTTCATGGCAAATGGAAAATATATCTGTCATTAGTTTAAATGCAATCATCTGCGCAAGTTCCTAAATTGTACTTAAACCAGTTTTAAAATTCTGGTTGTCAATGAAGTGGTTGGAGTTGGATGATCCACACTGCTCTCAGATTCTCAGCTGATGTAAATTGACTTTAAAGGAATTGGGCTAATTTACTCCTCCTAGAATCTGACACATTATTGACCAGAGTATAATTGAGAATTGCTGTGTCCTGCATTAATGTTAATTTTTTTTTTCCCCATAACCAAAGGAACGTTTTACAATTCCTTTCTTAGAAAACTTACTTCTATTTATTCTTTCTCCCTTACTTCATCATCCAAACCCAGAGCACTGAATTTCTCAGTACACAACTTCAAAATCTCTCCTTTGAATCTCTTGAAAATCTTTTTCTCCTTGAAAATCTATATGTTTTGAGGTAGTTGACTTCATTAAGTATTTCCTCTCCTGCACTGGTTTATAGAAGCTATTTATCACTGAAACCTTAGGGGAAATCATTATGTTCTCTGCCTTTCAAGAAGCATTGGACACTGCTCTGTCTGATTCAATGAAGATCAGCTGTTCTTTTCCTTTTTCTCCTTTTCCTAAAGCTCTTTATTGCTTTATTCTGTTTTGAAAACAATGAAAGCCTTTCAGGCCATCAGGCTCTCGTTAGCAGATAACGCAGTTGAAATTGCAGAATATTAGACATTCCACAGGGATGAAGGGTAGTCTAAAAGAGGACGTTGTCAGAATGAAGCCAATAATCTTCAATCTTGTGTTACCTTTTATAATTGCATTTTTATTGACCTGTTGAGAAAACACATTCATAGACCTGACAACTGATGGAGTGCCGTGTATCAAGGTAATTGGTAGATACCACGTATCAGTCTTGTTTTCTGGTTGTGACTCTGCTCAGCTTGGGAGGAATGTCATGTAAAATATATTGCCACGAGTTCTTTGGTGATCTATGAGGAGTCTTTTGATTATATGTGTTTGGGTATTTTCATGGTATTCAGGAGAAAAAGGGAAGAAAAATGCAAACATTTAAATGGTTAATTTTGATTCTGTCCAGTCTCAGGAGTTACTTTTAT
Source organism: Pseudopodoces humilis (assembly GCF_049639895.1). NCBI lineage: Eukaryota > Metazoa > Chordata > Aves > Passeriformes > Paridae > Pseudopodoces > Pseudopodoces humilis. The sequence goes on along the minus strand of NC_142201.1, from coordinate 106,849,960 downwards.
TGCTCAGACACTGACATTCCATAGGTGCCAAGAGTGCAAAGAATATGCTCTTGTGTCATCTTGCTGGTATTTACCTGTAAGAAATGACATCACAGGCCTTGGGACAACCTTAATTCGCAGCAAAAGAGAGTTGCAAAACTTTGTAATTTATCACTGACTGGTCTGTTGACCTAGATGTTCTGAGGTTTTTGAAGCTGGTCATTGTAAGTCATATGAGGCCCTCTCCTGGTAGCCACCTAAAATATATCACCTAAAATATATCAAAATATATAAAAGGAAAATAGAAAAGAGATTATAATTAGGCTGCCTTTAAAATTTGTGTAATTCCAGTGCTAGGGACTAAGCAGACAACAATCATTCTTTAAATTTGGTATTTATGACCCACACCAATGCCCAAATGACAGATTTTTAGCAGTTAAAATGCAGGGCTTTTTTTCCATATGTTGTTATTTCAAAGTTGTGTCCTGTAAGGTTTCTGTGTTTTTTCAGCTATTCTTGTTCTTGTCATATTTTTCCCTAGGTGTACATTCCAAGCAGAGTGGCTCTTGTGCTTCACAACACAGACATCCCAAAGTGAAGTTCTATGTACCTACCACTGAAGAAGCAAGTCACAAAGTGCTGATACATTGTACTAGTACTAAGTGTAACAAAACTTGCTCTAAGGAGGCTTTCTGAGGCTGAGTATAGTAATATTAGGTGTTTAAAATGTAAGATTAATATTCACATGTAATTGCAGAGCTCTTGACTTGCTAGAACCTCTTTTGAGGAAGCTTTACAAAGAGGCAGAAAGGAAAACGTTGGGTTTGTAGTTCTCGTAGTACAAAATTACACTTAAGGTGTTGCAAAGCAGCAGGTATTCTCAATTAAATTGTTGTTTACAGAATTTTATCAGGAATGATAAGAGTGATCCTGCTCCAAAGTTTGTAATTTCCTATAATCCTCATTTTGATAGTGAATTAAAATATTCATTATATATTAATGCTTCTTACTAAAAGTAAGTAGTTTGCTTAAATAAAACAGAAGTTTTTGGCTAAAAGGCAGCCTTAACGGTTTGTGGGACCTAATTTGAGGCTCCTCTTCTTCAATGAAGTCTAACATGGAATTAGAAATGTTTATCCAAAAGGATGAGAAGGTCCTCTGAGAGTCTTGTCCTTTGCCATTTTTTATTTAATTACAAATGCACATTTTTTATTTAATACAAATGCTGGGCAGCAAAACAAGCAGGCCGATTGAGTGGGGGCCTGCTGATGCTATTGTGTGTGCTGGTTATCTGCTCCCACCCAAATCACTTAGTCTGAGCATCTCACTTGCTACAGCTGGACAAAAATGACACAACTCTTTTATTTAGATCACTAAAATGTTCAGTGAGAAGGGTCTTCCTGAAACAATACCACAATGGAAGAGGTACTTAAAATGTAGTTCTTCTTGCTGCATTTATTTCACTAACATCAGGACCTCGCAATACTGATTTCACTACTTCCAGAAGCTGCCTTTCAGCTCGGAACACAATGATGTTCTTGCACTTTTATAACTTTTGAAACATTGCTTCTCGTGAAGAAGCAGTCTCAAAATTCAGTGATCAAACTAAGGTGTTTTTTTATTAAAATTAAGATAGATAATTATTGGAGTGCTGCTAAGATAATTTAAGTGAGTTCCTTCACGAGCTACAACTTTTTTGTAAAGAGCAAGATTTTGTATATTTGAAAATGTATTGCAGAGTATTCTGGAAAATTAATACCAAATTAACGAGACATGCTTTATTTTGTTCCATTTATTTAAAAACATATTTGAATTGGTTCTGAAATGAATGTCTTTTGTACCAATCTGAATTTTCTAACTTTTAAAATAGCCAAAGAGGAAGATGTCCGTGACCATTTCCAAGTCATAATTTTACCCAGTTTCCTTTGTGAACCATTGTGTAAACTACTGAATAGTTGGTGCCAACACTGACAATCTATTCACAGTTCTTGGAATGCTTACTTGTGGCTTACTTCCTAAGCAAAATAAGGGATGGAATAATGCAGCATGATGGAAAACAGTCTTTTGCAGAGTTCACCCTGGAAGGACTTTGTGGACATCCCCAGTCTGATATGTTCTGTGTGGCAGAGAATGTTATATTGCAGTTGGCTACATTAGGATCATGCTTCATTTTCCTCTACACCAGTTTGATCATTGTTTGGTTGTGAGCTAATAAAAGCATTCCTGTTACGCTATGACTTTAAATAAAATATACTGAACTGTTTTAGCAACTGGAACTGATTATCTTTTTTTTTTTTCCCCAGATTGTTTTCCTTATAGTGAAATAATGAGCAACTTCTAATACATGTCATACTTACACTGTATTGATCTAATACATTTTATAGGGTAGTTTGTTTTTTAGGTTTTTTTTTTTGGTTTTTTTGTTGTTGTTGTTTTGTTTGTTTGGTTTTTTGTTTGTGTTTTTGTTTTGGTTTTTGTTTGTTTTGTTGTTGTTGTTTTACTGGACCAGTTCCAGATTTCAAAATGTAATGGCAAGCATCTGTGTCAAACCTTTTTTCAAGAGAAGGAATAAATGTATGATGTGAAGTATAAACTGTAAAATCACATGCAAAATAAACTCTAAGGAGGAGAAAAAAAATGCATATATGGTTTCATTCCTTGCATTGTAAAATGATTTTACAGCAATCTTAACATTGAAAGATAGATTAGATTTTGCTCCATCCTGAAATCAGGGACTTGTCTTGGTCAGAAGCAGTCATAATGAGATTGTTAGAATATTTGACTTATGCATATTTTCTTTAACATAATGATAAATTAATAAAAGTGCACAAACAAAATTTGCAAGGTGAACATGTAAATACCGAAAGCATATAATTAGGGCTTTTTGGAACCCACTTCTGCACTGTAATGGTGAATGTGCTACTATCTTGCAAGACTGGAAAATTTTCCCTTTCAATATCCCATGGAAAGCAAATTTTTTCTCCTGCTCTTTGACTATTGATGGGTAATGAAGAGAAATTCAGCTTTCACCTTCCTTCTAGTGACACTGTGATTGCAACCAAGGCCCCTCCTTACAGTCATGTGCTGAGGTTGTCACCATGTCTGGTTGAAGCCTGGCACATTCTGAGAAGCAGATGAGCTCCAGAGCTATTTTGCTTGGCCACATCTCAAATCAGCTCCTTCAGGGCAGTGACTGAAGTGGTCCGTGGTGATATATCCCCAGGCACAAAGCTCACCACAGATATTCAGACATAGTGAAGGAACTCTCTTTAAAGGTGTACAGGACTGATAAGGATTTACATTTCAACATTTGGAAATGCAGAGCTCCCTGTCACCTGGGAATTCTTACCAGCCCTGGCCCCAGAAGTTGTTGCTTCACAGTTTCTCTAACACACCATGAGAACTCAAGCTCACCTTTACCTGCCATTTTATCTAAAGATTCTTCCCTCTTATCTAAAGACCTTCCCTCTGTCTTGCACTGTGTGTGTGAAGGGTTCTTTGTACTTAATAATTCAAGTTACCCTCCAGGCCAGGTGCTTATTTTGATAACAGGCATCCAGTACTCTGGTCTGTTCTGTGAGCAATGAGTTTTAATTTCCCTGCTGTTTTCTCCTCCTCCCACAACTCAAGCTTTACTGTCCTGAGGTTTATTTTGAAGATGAAGAATGGAGTCATTATTTAAAACTGGTGAGTACTTCTGGAAAACAAATTTAATTGGAAAAAACTTTTCAAGCTTTCTGTTTTGTTTTTTTTTTTCTATGAAGTTTTTCTTGCTCCTTCTATTCAATTTAGTAAAGACTTTTTTAACCATATGCTCTGAAAGACAGGAATGTGATGCTGGTTTTACTCTGCCAAAAGGAGAGCAGCTGTGTGAACAGTAAGATACCAGATAAGCAATTGTGTGGTACTTGCAGGTACTGCACGGTGATCTTTTTGTGTATTAAACTGTCACAATTCTGCTTTCAAATGATGTTTTAAGCATCTTGAAGTAGTTTTAGCTTTCCCATTTTTTTTCATGACTCCAGGTTCTTCACAGCCTAATGTGAATTTAACCTAATGGTTAAAGAAAGAATTTCCTGTCTATTTAAGTCTCATTTCTCAGAGCTTAAAAGTAACTCAGTAGTTAAGTAGCAAAGAGTGAAGTTTAACTGAATGAACAGCATAAATTGTTTTCTTTAACTTAAATAAATGTGGACATTCTCTTCAGGATATGTTGAGGTGTATGGTTTTCCTGTCTTCTGATTCATAATTCAATTTTCTAGGATTTTAAGTATTTTATCATTGACTGATGTTTCCAAACCAGACATGTTGTCATTGTTGAACTACTGCTACAGAGATGAAGCAGTGTTTTACAAATTTTTATATATCCTCCCTTAGCTGGGATCCCAGTTTCATAAGAATCAGCCTCTAAGTGGCATCTTTGTAACAATTAATTGGAAGGGTTTTGCCAAGGAAGATTTGCACATGTGTCTGTTTTCACACCTCAGAGTTTATGGTGCAAGTGTTTTGAAAGGGTTAAGAGTGTAATTTGCTGTGATGGATGGCTGGTTTTATGCCAGTCTTATTTTTTAATTCTGTTTGGTTTTCTAGATTTTTTAGAGTTTGTTTCAAATTCCTGGGGAGAGAAGCAGTGTCTTTCTGAAAGTTTCACAAGCATTTAAGGAAAAAGAGGGAAATCCAAAAGTTTTGGTCATGTTTTTTCTTTTATATAGAGAGAAAAGGTTTTTTCCTTCATGTTTCCTTTAAGTAGGCTTTTTCAGTTTTTGATTTATGTGAAAATAAGTTGCAGTAGTAATGATAAACTGACATGTGACTGCTCTTCTAAAAATAATTATATAAGTTGTTGGGTAAAAATAACTCTAGTTGAATACTTCAAAAATATTCTGCTTATGGAAAGGTAGAAACAAAAGCTAATGATGACTCATTAGATGAGACAAATTATATTTTTCATGCCTGTGAGTACAATCTGTACTCTGTAAATATAAATAAGTTGTGGCTATTAATGGTAAATTAAATCCTAAAATACATTAGGACAAAACATAAGAATTTATAGGTATTGAAGAAACCAGTCTGGGCTTAGCTGCTGGTTTTGAATATTTACAAAGAGATTTTGAACACTGAAAAAAAAATAAAATCTATGACTCCACATCAAATTAACTCCAAATTTTCAGTATTGTTAAAAGCTAGAAGCAGACTTTCTCAACTTGCTTGTTTCTTCTGACTGTGCCTCACAGATGACAGTTTAAATGTATAGAACAAGAACAGTCTGTTATTGAATATTCAGTGCATTGAATTTACATCCTTCTCTCTTTGCTGGTGGTATGAGGTTTATGACAGAATAGATGGAGTGTATTTAGGAAGAGAGGTGTGCCTGCAAACACTGAAGAAACCAAGCTGCCAGTGCTGTAATGGGTGTTGTGGTTTAACCCCAGGCAGTAGACAGGCCTGAGGCAGCCACTTGCCCACTGCCCACCAGATGGATCAGGGAGACGATCAGAAGGGTAAAAGCTGGAAAACTCATGGGTTGAGATATAGACAGCGTAACAGGAGAAGCAGAACCCATGCACACAAACACAGCAAAACAAGGCATTCATTCCCTGCTTCCCATGGTTGAGCAGGTGTTCAGCAATCTCTAGGAGATCAAGGCCCCATCACACATAGCAGTGACTTGGGAAGACAAATGGCATCACTCCAAATGTGCCCCACTTCTTCCTTCTTCCCCCCACCTTATACAGTGAGCAGGATGTCAGGGTCTGGAATATCCCTTTGGGCACTTTGGGTCACCTGTCCTGGCTGTGACTCCTCCCAAAACCCCAGGCACCCCCAGCCTCACTGCCAGCATGGCAGTATGAGAAACAGAAAAAGCCGTGGCCCTTTGTGAGCCCAGCTCAGCAATAACAGAAACATCTCTGTATTATCAGCCCAGTGTTCAGCACAAATCCAAAACACAGCCCCGTACCAGCCACTGTGAAGAAATCCAACTCTACCCCAGCCACACCCAGCATGGCAGGGCTTGGGGGCAGGCACCCAGCTCTTCTGGGCTACTGGGTCTGGTGGAGCAGGTCCATGCTAAATTAGTATTGCTAAATCAGTGTTTTGGCTGTTGCTGCATGATGTTTGTGTAGTGTGAGGGCCTTCTGTTCGCTATCCTGTCCTCACTCACCCCTTGCTGGGGAGTGCCTGGACATCTCCCTGCTCATGGAAAGCTGTGAATGAATTCCTGTTTCTGCTTTGCTTGTGCATGCACCTTTTGCTCTGCCTGGTGAAGTATTCTCACCTTCCTTCTATTCCCTCACCCTCCTGGAGGAGATGGGGCTAAACAAGCACATTGTGAAGGTGTTTGGCTGTTTGCTGGGATCAACCCACCACCCCCAGCAAAAACTGAGTGAGCTGTCCACCTCGGAAGGAAATCGTCTGGCAGGTGGGAAGTAGGTGAAGTCACTTGAAGTAATTTGAAAATCATTTGGAATAAAAGGGTGGAGATCAATCCCAGCTTTCCTTAGCTGCCTTTCACAAAACACTGAATGTGTATCTTGTGTTTATTTGGGTTATAGAGTGAGACAACTTGAGTAGCTTAATCATCCTGCTGTTCAGGTATCACCTGTATGAAGGAACAGTCTATATATTCACTCATTTTCATGCTAAAAGTTTGTGGACCTGTTCTTTTGCAGCAGTAGCATATGATTATCCCTGTAGAAAAGTGTAAAAATATTTTTCTGCTTCAAAATGGAAGTAAGTTCTAATATAAAATCTTTCATTAAAGTTCATTATTAAGGGGGAGGATGGGATAGAAACTTCTAGCAGAAGACTAACTTCTCGTTCAGTAAAGATATGCAAAATTAACTAAAATGAAAAACTGATCTTTAAAATGTATGGAGTTTTAACCATTTCTTTTGCACAAAGCTCCTTTCAGCTGTTGACTGCTGCTTCTTGTTGTTTTGGGTTTTTTTGTTTTCTTTGTTTGTAACACTGGTTTTAGACCAAAGGCAACACTGAGTCTTTCTGTATTCTGTATCCTGTGTCACTGCACTTATGAATGTTTGAGGCAATCCCAGTTACCAGTCAGAAGGGGGGATTAGCCTTACTTTGGGAGTTTCAAGGGTGGGGATAAGAGGAGGGACTGAAGATGTTTCCTGGTTTTGTTAAATACCACTTAAATTCCTGCCTTTACAATTCCACTAATCATTTTAAATCTTTGACTGTGGCATGTCTTTGTTAGAAAACAGCTAGCCCCATGCAGCACCAGAAAAAAAACATGTCTTTAGACTGGCATGGGAAAGCAAATTATGCAAGCACATCATGTCCAAAACTGAAATGAATTTTTCTATCCAGGTTTGTTTATCTGAAGGGACTTAGTGATGGTCACTTTGTGAAATGGAGCGGATGAGCTGTGTGGCATAGAGAACAGGTTTTTGTGCTGAAAAAAACCCAATTTTCCCAAGGCAAAAAATATTCCGGTATTTCAACTATGGGTTGTTTTTTTTTTTTTCATTAAACATATTGGATTCTGACAAGTGAGCATTTTCATAGGAAGAGATTTGTCAAAAACCCTTCCAGAATTGTTCAATAGAAATAAAAATACTATTAAAAATCAATGCTTACATTATGTGCAAAGCATAGACACAGCTTTAACTCTGTTAGTGCATGCAGTTGCTTAAAGGGAGTTTTCATTAAGTTCATTGTGTAATTGAATTACTGTATCATTTTTATGGAGGGAAAATAAAGCTTTTTAATAATCATGTGATAGGGCCATTGAGTTGGCTTTCCACAGGCCTCCTTTGACTTCTAAAATTCCAGTCACCTGTGTAGCTCCTTCCTGGTGCCTTTTGGGGAGCTTGGCAGGCAGTGGTTTGACCAAGCTGCTGCCCTCAGCATCTTCTTTCCCAGCTGGGCCAAGCTGTCCTGGTTGTTCTCCTTGCACAAATGCTGGTGGATGACAAGTGATGAACTGGACTGGGGAACTGATTTTGTAGAAATATTACTCTCTGGAATGGCATAAGCTGCCGAGATCTGTAGCTCAAGCTGGAAAACTGACTCTTTATGATTGATAAACATCTCAGTCTCCCTGCAACCTGTCAGTGGGGATGAGTGCTGCATTCACTCGTGTTACTCATTCAATGGTTGTGCTATTACACAGAACTAACTCTTCCCTCTGTTTTTCAGTAACCTTCTGGATCCACTAGCCCTGTTCCTCATGCTTGTTCAGACAAGTGCCATGCAATTCCTCATACTCATGGGTTAAAACAGGGGACAGTTCTTTATGACAATTTACTCAATTTTAGAAATTCCCAAGGAATTCAGTAATGTGACTAAGTATTTAGAAACAAGCTGAACATGATTTGCCCAACTGGGTAGAGCTGGTACAAAACATGAAAGGAGCAAATATCCTGGAGTTATGCATCTGCTGCTGCTATAGAAGCTCTCGCCAGGAAACACTTCCCTTGCACTGCCTGCTTGTTACTGTGGCTGATTGTAATAGTCCCATTTAAGCTTGAGTGGTGATACACACCTTGTTATGTAAAACACTGTGCAAGGTTGTTTAAACATGAAAGATAATTGCTGATTTCTTGCTGGCTGTAGCTCACAGGTAGACATTCCTGTGACTGATTAAATACACTGACCTTTACTATTAACGTCCTTGATGAGTTTCAAGCCATGGTATGCTTTGATGTGAGGTATAGCTTTCAGCCTGTCCTGTCTGCTTTTGCTTTTTCCTGAACAGAGCTTGTCAATCTCACTTTTTACTCTGGGCAATGTAAGCAGGTGTCTGGTGTGGTTGTGCTCCCTGCAGAGCCCAGCCACATCCCAGGACTATGCCATGGTCAGCCCTATGTGGCTCTAGCTGTTTTCTTTCTATTGCATCGTGGATCTTCTGAGCAGCCCTTGTGTCCCTATCCCTTCCTATATTTCTGTCTCCCACCTCCCAGGGAGGTGGAGGTCTTGATGTGCAGATGTTTACAAGGGATTGGGCCCATCAAAACATTTATTAAATCTCTCAGGAGCTTGGAGACACAGGGAACTGCAGCACAAACAAATGTGTTGGCCTATGTTGTACTTCATCCTTAAAGGTCCAGTTTCCTACCTCTCAACTTCCCCAGATTTTACAGATTCAGCCACTCTGGGCTGGGGGCCCCTTTTCAGGGCTGTCCCTGACCTGAAAGGATCAGTAGAACTGTTGCCTTTGCAGCAATGAATGGAACAGCACAGATGAAAGCTGCAATCAGAGGTGTGTGAATGAACTACCTTCAGCTTCATGAATTTATTCCTCCGTGCTATCTGCTGAGCAATGCTTGTATGTTGCAGTTTGGGAATTTTCCCCATGAGGAAAAATGGTAAGTCTGAGCATGTCTTTGCATATATCTCAGTCAGTTTTGTGTCCACACATCTTCACTTTTCAAAGCTGACACGTGGCAGATGAGTTGCCCACAATTTGAGAGACTCACTCCCAAACTCACCAGGTACAGCCTATTGCACTGCTGGAAGCAAAGAATGAAGACATGAAGGGTTTGTGATGACACATCACCTGCTGAGGTTGGTCTGGTGGCCAACCACCAGTGTGTGAGTGAGAGTGAGTTGATGTGAATCCTGCTGTAACCTGCTGGAATGGTACAATCAAATTCACCCTCTTCCCATCTCTTTTAGGGGAGCCAGTCATGTCCATACCAGTATGCAGGTACTGCTGATGCTCCAGGGATTACAGGTGCAATGTCAAGAACTCGGGTGACAGAATGACCAAAGTAAACAAGAAATGAAACCTCCAGTGTGCCATACATACACACAGTTTAGTGTTTCTAGCTCCCAGTTCATACTGGAATTGATCTGCTGCTCACCTCATCTTTCACAGTGTCTGCTGCTGGCAAAAGACACGAGCCAGCAGTAGGTACCCATCTGATAATCCTCTTTCTGGGGAAGGCAGGTTTGTTTGGGGATGGAGGGCACGTGATAGAGGAATCAATGTGGAGCACAGATATCCAGATATCTCTGGTAGGTGTCTGTAGTGAAGCTGTTTCTCCTGCTTTGAAATCTTCTGCTAATGTATCTCTCAGTCACAGAAACTCGAGCAATTGGGCTGTATATTTTAAGTTCCTATTCTGTAGTATTTTGTACCCACTTCTTTTCTGCATCTCTGACCTGCATCATTAGCAACAGCAACCTACTGTTGCACAATATTTCCACAAATTATGCGGCTTAATTAACCGTGATGTGTAATAATGCTATGTGACATTTTTCTAGAAGTGTTACCTAAAAGGCCTGAACCTCTTAAAGTGATAACAGGAAAGTGGTAGTTCAGTTCAGAAAGATAAATGTGCTGCAAATTGTTTGGTAGCCCTGCAAGTCTGTGACTACAGCAGTGGCTCAGATCAGAGCGGTTTGGTAGCGAGTCCTCGGATGGTCTCCACTTACCATGTGCTAACCCAATTCCCAGAGCTGTTTTGGGAGAGAAAAATGTAGATCCTTTAGAGGTGGAAATAAACAACAGCGTCTTCTGCAAAAGCACTCGGAATGTGCCTTGGTGTGTTTTGCTTAAACCCCCAATATTCCCATGCACGGCCTCTGTCCACTGCAAGGGCTTCTCATGTGTATCTAATAAATCTTCCTGTCAGGAAGCCTCAGCACAGGAGGCAAGACTGTCTCTCATCCAGAGCATACTGCCCAGAGCAAACCACATGGATTAGCAGTGTGAGGAGCTCAGCAGCCACTTTGATCTGTTCCTAAAATATTTGCTAACGCAGATGTAGCATAATAGGCCAGCACTATTACTTCTAAATTTGCAAGACTTTACTGTTGTCAATCCCTATTCCTTGGCTTAAGCCCTGTTCTTTATGTAACACTGAAAACCAAATTAAAGTTATAGAAATGTTTCTGGAACTGTTTCCACAGAGCTGATGTTGTGAATCTACAATTATTTTTGCAGTTATCTTAATGTAGCTGTTACAGCATAATAACAGCCTTTAGTCATTGTTGTTCTGCCTGCTATGGCAAATAATGTGCTTGTCTAATGCAACAGAAACTGCAGTCAGTAGCAAAATCTTTAATATCTAATTTACTAGACCTTTTTTTTACACTTTTTCATCTGAAATGCAGATTTATAAATTGAAGCAGTGTATGTAACATTTCAGTGAACGAAATCATTACCAACAGGATGTTTGGATGGCAACTGTAATTTGGCTTGGGAGGTATTTTTAACTGGGACTAATTTGTCTTCATGTGCCAGAAGATTTTTAAAAGCTAACAAGTTTTATGTTTTGTTTTTGTTTTTTTTTTTTTTAATGTGAGAAGGGTTTTAATTTATATAGTAGCACATAGTGAAACATTTAGCTCCTCTCACCCCCTGGAGACTGCCTGTTTCATTCCTAGGCTGCTTCACCTGGGGGCTGCCATTCCCATTGGTACAGCCATAAACTCAAAATCAGGAGTTGGTTCTCAGTCTTTGAGTTTGGTGCTTCCTGGTGCCACAGACAACACCTGAAGGGAGCCCACAAGAAAGAGGGAGAGGGACTATTAACATGAGCATGTAGTGACAGGATAAGGGGTAACAGCTTCAGAATGAGAGCAGGTTTGGATTAGATATCAGGAAAAAAAATCTTTACTTTGAGAGTGGTGAGGCCCTGGCACAGGTTTCCCTGGGAGGTTGTGGCTGCCCCACCTCTGGAAGTGTCCAAGGCCAGGTTGGATGGGGCTCTGAGCAAGCTGGGATAGTGGAAGGTGTCCCCTGTTCATGGCAGGGGGATTGGGATGAGATGATCTTTAAGGTCCCTTCCAACCCAAACCATTCTGTGATTCCATTATTATATTCACATAAGGGATCGTGGGGGATGATTTTCATCTTCAACAGAAGCTCAGAAGAAAAAGTGTTCCAGATCTGTCACAAAGAGGTTACACTTCAGGATGTTCATTCACTGCTTTCAGAGCTTGCAATGCATTTCCCTTACTAAATTATTCCTTAACTTCAGTAATGAAAAAGCCCACCTGTGAGCTGGATGGGATGAACACTGCCCTTGATGCCCTTCACATATTAGATGTTGCTCATTTTCTGCTGCATTTTGTCATTGTGCTGTAATGTTGCATTCTGTAGCAAATGGAGTAGCTGTGGAGAGTGCCATGTGTGATAAGGGTACAAAAAAGGTATGGAATGGAATAAATGGCAAGAGTTCTGTTTCTGGAGTAGGTAAAGGAGACCCCCAGGTGCTGCCCACCCCTGGTCACCAGAGACAGGCATTGTCCAGGCAACAAAAAAAATACTGACTTCAAATAGATTAGTTGCTTATAGAATAATCCCTGTTTAGGTTTTCATTTGATATCATAGACTTATTTATAAATACTGTTTAACTTCCACTAAAGTTTTAAAAAAAATAAAAACTTTTAAGAGGGCTAAACAAAAGTATGGAAACTGTCGTTCTCATTCCAGTCCTCCAGGAAAATTCATTCCTCAGTTTCCATAAAAATCCAGCAATAATTTTAACTTAATTTCTCCTCCTAAGCAGACATCAGTGTCTTTCTGGTTGAATAATTGAATTTATTTGTTTTTTTTCATGACACTGATAATATACAAACATTTAAGAACCATAGAAACAGTTCTTATTTTTTGCTGTCAAAGTAAAACCGTGCTCTGTAAAGCCTGAAGCACTTAATTTGGCCCAGTCATCATTCTTGAACTTCTTGGCCTTAATGTGCCTGGGGAACTGAGCAAGGTGGACCTGGGATCCTTGATCCTGAATAGGGGAAAAAGACAGACCAGATCTTTGCCATGACCTTAAGTGGAAATGATACTAAAGCGTTACCTTTTGATTTTAGGAATGCCTGGCCCACTGTGACTGTTCTGTCTCTCCTTTTTAAGGCTGTTTTGTCTCCATAGAAAGCACATGTGTACATTTCTGGATGTGTGTGTGCCCTGTGCATGTGCACACAAAATATATCACTTATTCTTCTCTTTGAGTGCAAGATTGCATCCATACTTGTCAGATTCCATCTGTTTTAGGGTCAGGAACAGCTCCTGTTTGTATGACTGAACAAACATAACACAAAAGTTCTGGTTTACTTAGGAAATTCCCAGATATATATGCATAACCAATAAACAATGAAAACTTTCTTAACACATCATCAGATTGTTCATTTACAGAGATTTTGATTCTTTAGTATTTTTTTTTAGGAACAGGATGAAAAGACTGATCTTCCTCTTGTGGAATTCTGCTAATGAGCCTTTGCATTCATTAAGGAAAATATACAGACAAGCAAATATGCTTGTCTATTTCTTTCACATTAAGTATATTTATTGAAATATTAAGTGAAACTGTTGCCCTGACAACTTGCTAAAACAGCCATGGAGTCTGTGTACTCCTGAATGCTCTTGCTTAAGTGGTTTCAATGCTATGTGTTTGTTAGCAGATTCTATTGAACCTTTCGTTGAACTGGGTTCTCTTAAGTAAAGGAAGTAAATCAGGAAAGTTCTGGGATCACAAATGCTAGGTTGGTGGGAACCATTATATTTCCTCCTTAAAGCTGTGGTTTTGTCTTTGTGACACAGAGATGAATTTACCAGCACCCTGATACCTCAGCACCAGAATTACATGAAGCAGAAAGCAGGATTCAAGGCTCAGTATACTGAATTTGATGAAGTGTTTTAATATTGTAAATGTGCCCAAAAATTCTGCCTACCTCTCAGGCTGGGTAAGAATTATGAAATTAAGAAATACAGCTATCTCAGCCAAATAATAATCATATAATAAGAGCTGATAATGATTGGCCAACTATTTCATCTTTTTGATTGCTTTGCCTTCACCATCAGTACTTTTGCTGCATCGCCAATCTGCTCTGCTGTGATTTACCTTGTTATTTTATTGCAAGATCTGTCAACAAGTTCCCAGAACCCCTGAAATTGTTGTGCCAGTTATCTCATAATGTTTGATAACCTCTGCAGCCGACTCCCCAGGGTCAGGATTTGTCGCTCAGGTTCTTGCTTTCAGGATTGGCAGCGCCTTGGGTGTTCCTTTAGCACCATGGAGCCTTGGCCTAGGGACCCTTTGGTGCTCTCTCATCTTGTAATTGCTCCATGAGAGGAAAGAGATGTGTGGGATTGTGCAGAAGAGAATCAGCAAGATGAATAAGCCTACATGTGGTATGAGCCACTGCAGGAGGATTCACATGTTACACCGGAGTCAGGGAGGGGCTGCCCTGCCCCTTCTCTTTGGCCACTCTAGACATGAATTTAAGAGCTTGCTTAATTGAGGGAGGCTGTGAGATAAAAGCCTTAAAGAGGAATATAGATCTCTTATGCTTTTATTTCATGTTCCTTTTTCCTTCAGGACTGGGGAGCTCAGCATCACGTGGAAATGACGTTCAGACACTCAAGGCATCGCTCTGCCTGACTCGTATTGAGGCACACTGGACCTCCTACATCTTGTCTTTTGCAAAAAAATCCGTGGAATTACTCTGTAGGAAATGCTGCAAAAGCTCATTTAAGGTCCATGAAAGCAGTCACAGTACTGTCAGGGCTGCCAAATCCAACCCAGGCGATTTATTTTCTGTCTCCCTTTTGCTTACCGTTTGCTAATTATAAATGAGTTTTTCCCCTTAATTATTGAAAACTGCAAACGCTTTTATGCTCTCCTGATTTATATATATTTTTAAATTAAATTTTGAAGGACTGTGGTGCTTATGATGAGAGTTAAACACATTTCATATCTTAATAAGCCTATTTTTATAATATGCTGCTTGAACTACAATCATGCTAAGGAACGTAGTGGGGGGAATAAAATTAATGGGTTACTCTTGAAGTAGAAAAAATTATTCATTTTTGATAAAAGATCTTTTTGATAATTTACTCTTGACTTCACTACTTGATTTATCTCATCTTCTCATATTAATTTGTTTCTAATTTTTTTCCCTTATGAGGCTTTTTAGCTCCAGTAACAGCTCTGAGATGGTTGGATTGATGGACTACAAAATTTAACATTTTTGAACTAAAAAAGAAAAGGGCTTAAACACTTGAGCTAACAAGCAATATAACTTTCATGTAATAAACTAGAAATTCAGCTTTCCAGTGCCTTGATTTAAGATGCTGGAATTTGATTATTTAGTTCTCCTACTCCATCTAGAGTAGATATGAACTAAAGCTGCTTGGCCTCTTCCTTGTTTTCCCTCAGCTGTGTAATTTTTTCCTCAAATGTTCCCAGTACATCTCCCTGAATCCTCATTAAGATGTTAGCCCATGTAACATTATCAGTGTTATTACATCTCAATATTCTCAGCAAACGTGTTTTTATCTCATTTGCAGCCCGTTGGTGCTCTCAGAACAAACTGGGCTGGTCAGAATTTAACAGTCCTTGTAGGGCTGCTGCGTTGTTTAATATGGATTCCAGATATTACTTTTACTACTGCAATGATTTTAAGGACCTAGGCTACTCCTTAGAGCAAATACAGAGAGATCAGAGTGAAAGGAAAAAACAAAAAGGCAAATGAAATTAGGAGAAAAGTAGAGTGATTGGAAACATGGAAGTTAACCAGGACAATAAGAATTTTGGTGAAACAATGGACTGTACTTTAGGACTGTGAGTGAATCAGAAGAAGAAAAGGACACTTTCTGAATTAATTTGATTGATTGATTAAGTAATTAATTATTAATTAATTATTAATTAATTAATAATTGACTGAAAGTGACAGATCATTACATGAACCTACCTAAATCTAAAGCTACAAATCTTCTATTATATCCTCTGTTAAATTTTAAAAAACAACCAAAAAAAAAAAAACCAAAACACCCCAAAAAACCCACAAAAACCTCACCAAAAAACAAACCAAAAACACCCCAATCTCCCTTGCCCTTAAAAAACAACCAACAAAAAAACCAAAACATGCCCCCCCCCCAAAAAAAAATCCAAACAACAAAATCCAAACATAAAAACCCAAAATCAAATCACCAAAACCAAAGCACCTGAGGGCAGGGAGAAGAGTTAAATGGACTTTGGCAGATCAGCTGGAGGTACTGAAAGAGGAAAAATTGTAGCTCTGTACCCTGGAGTACCTCCTGCTACTTTCCCCCAGTGCTTGTGTTGTTCTTTCTTCTGTTGTTTTCATCCACCTTGTTCCCTGTTTGTGCCCCAAAACAACACGAGGTGATTCCCAACCAGCACCTGGGAGGTAGCAGAACACCTGCCCAAGCACCAAACTGCCCAGACTGGCCAGGTGATGGTCTAGACCAGATGGCTGCAAGGAGCAGTTTTAGCTGAGATGCACAGTCTGTGCCTTCATGGATGATGGATCACATTTTATCCAGTTATTTACAAAATAAGCATTTTCCCCCTTTACTAATCTCCTGTGTTTGTCTGTGTTGGCAGCAACACAGCACAAATCAATTGAGATTCAATAGGAACACTGTTTCTTTCTTTTTTACTAAGAAATATTACCTGATACACAACAGTACTGAATATCCCCTCTCTAGAAACATAAATCTGATAGTTTTTAGTAAATTTATCTTGTGCAACTTGTTGAATATAAAAAGTCACATTGACATACTATAATTTTATTTTTTAGTGTATTCTAATTCTTTCTCACTTGTTATCAAACTGTGTATCAAAAGGTGTTCAAGCTGTTGCATTTAAAATATTCTTATTTTCATTCACCTATAAGTTCTTGGTCAACAGCTCACATATATGACATATCCAACATTTTCTTTGCTGGTTACCATAGATGGTGAGTTTGGTTTTTGAATGGCTAATATTTAATACTTAAATTGTTTGGAACAAACTGATACCTTAACTCTGATGTTCACATACAAATATTTTTTAAAGTTTTGCTACTCAAAAAATGAGCATTTTTTTATTATTATTTAGTAATTATCCCTCATTTGTGTGACTTTTATTCTTATTTAAGGTTGTCTAAAAAAGTATTACTTTTTGCCCTCCCCAGGTGCTTGCAGCCCTCAAATGTTGCATATTCCATTAACACATACATACTTTCTCTTCCACACTTTACCTTTTAGTCAATTCCTGGCCAAATAGCACATTTGCAGTGATTTTTGTCCTTCCTAGTTAATTAGTAACTGAGCAATCACCGACGATGTTCCAATTTTCTGAGATATTTAGTGGATTGGAGCTATGTATGACATTTAAAGCACCTGCCCTAGATTCTAGGCTCTTCTAGTATATGCTGTGATTAGAATAATGAATACAAATGTGAAGGAGGAAAAAAAAAAAATCAGGCTGTTCCATATCATAGCTTTTTCAGTCTTGGCCTTTGCCTTTTAAGTCATTTTTCCACTTCCATGAGGGAAAGAGATGAGTTCTGCAGCCTTCTCTGGAAGGTCAGTGGCCCGAGGCTGCTCTGAGGAATGAGGGGAATGAGCCCAGCACTGTGCCTGCCTGCATGGCAAACCCTGTTCACTGCTGTTCCTGTGCCTCTGGCCACAGCTGGAGCTGAGAGGGGTTTTCAGATCACAACAAATGTCTTAGGTAGGGTAACTTTCCCTGGAAACCTCCAGGCAGTCTATACATCTCCTGGAAGAGCAGTAGTGTTTTCACAGAAAAGCGAAAAGGGGAGAAAAAGAGTGGCTTAAAAAAAAGAGGAAAGAAAGAATAAAAAATCCTCTAGTGAGTGCCCTTTTTGCATTATTTTCATAATTCAAGTTAATGAGCTGCATTTTTCAAATTCTGCTTAACTTTAAGTGTGTAACAGCACCAGGGGCAATCCTTGCCACAGCATCAGCACACATCTGTCTGGCCTAAAACCCTGCTGAATTTTTGCTCCCACTTCTCTGGATATCTCTGTCTGCAAACAAGGTTTTGCAGTTGTGTGTAACAGTGCAGTAAGACTGACAGGTGAAGTTTGAATCTGTTTGGCTGCTGTTTTGTAGAGAGTTTTGCCAAATCGTTAGATTTTAAATAACCATTCAGAAGAAATGTAGGTATAGGCAAATACCAGCTCCCCTGGCTCAGGTGCTGGGTTTTGTCTGCCTGGACAGAATCTTTTGTCAGCTCTCTAGAAGCTGTCCCTGTGCTGCTGGCAGGAGCACAGAAGGGTCTGGCTCCATCAGTAAAACTGTGTTAACTCAATCTACTTTTGACTGGAGTTTTTGCACATCTTTAACAACCTTCCCAACCTCGTGCAGTCTGTTATGTCCACTCACTTACTGAAATCTATCCTGATCGATGAGAGGGACACTGCACTTCTTGGGAGTAGCTTTTGGCTCACATGCTTTACCTCCTGTAAGTCTCCATAGTCTCCTGATGGAGACAAGCAGATCTATTGCTCCTTAAACTGCCAGGGGAGCAATCAACACGTTCTTAGGCCCAGGCAGTATTGGTAGGTTAGTAAGTAAGAACACCTTGTAACTCGAACTAAAAAGGGGAAGCATGAAGAATTATCTGCACTGAATAGATTGACTTTGTTGTCTGCTTCTCTAGTGGCTTCATTTTCCAGGTGATGCTGTCATTTCACCCAATTCCAACATACAAGTGCTACTGAGTAACCAAAAAGTCATATCCATCTGTCATTGTTAGCTTTTTGTATAACTTATTGTATACCCAGACTTCATGAAAGAGAAGAATGTGTTTCAAAATATAATTTTTCATTTCTCACAAGTTCAGACAGCCAAAGCAATTACTGAAATTTTTCCAGTTGGATAGTGTGTTAGTGAGAGCTGTATTTGACCCTAATGTCTAGTTGGAAAAGAGTGAAATAGTAAATAACAAAAGAAAAGTCTCAAATAACAGATGTGTCAAAAGGGTAGGAACTGGCTGGATTTAGATCTTACAGTTTTGAGTTTTGAAATGCTGAATTTTATAAATGTTGAATTTTGAATTAAATACATATTGAATTTTACAAATGCTTTCCTCATGCATTCTTAATGATCTCATGCAGAGTGCTTAACCTTAATAGAAGTCCTGGCTTTAAAACAAGTCACATGCAAGAAATGCCCTATAAATTTATAAAAGAAATGAGCATGTGAGTGTTTGCTATACAGTGGCAGTCAGTCTTTCCCAGTGAAAGCTACAGACAGAAAACTCAACCTTTCCACCCCCTGTTCAGCTTCACCAGTTTTTTAGAAGCCCAGAGAAAGTGACATCTGTTTTCAGAATAGAAAATATTTGCATGGTAAAGATTGCAGCAAATTGTTAAAGCATTAGAATAATCTCTGTCTCTTTTTTCCCCCTTAATCTTCTTATTCTCTTTTAATATTACTCATTTTATGCAGTTTTACTTTGGGGGAGAATTATTTAAAAAACTATGTCTTAAGTTTTGTGCTGTGTATTTTTGTTTTGTTTTTTCTTCTGTACGTTTGCAGGGTTACTTTGCTTTCTAAGAGGCAATGGTGGTTAGAATTCCTTTTTGCCTAATTACAGTGGGAAAAAGTGGCATCTGAAAAATCAGAATAGTGTTTGTTTCCTGTGTGATCATCTGTTCCTGCTGTTTATGCTTCACCTGGATACCTAATCCTTTTAGCAGTGCAGAAGATTATGGAGCTACAGACAAGAGATTATGGCTCCAGGTGAGGGATAAGCAGCTGATCAAATGAATGAAGGAGAAAAAGAGATTGTTTCAATGCAAATATTCCCTACTAATTAGGGCTAGGGAGAAGAATTGAGAAGAAATGTGATTAGTTGTCTCTCTGTCTGTCTCAATAGGATTTATTTTTTTCCCGAGGAGTATGCCTTAAAATTTTCATTAGGAATTTAATCAATTCTTCAGGAGACTGGTATTACCTGTACACTCAGTACCACACTCCTGTGTCAGCTTTGTGAAGGTCTTTTCTGTCATTAATGATAAATGTTTGTTTTAAGCTTCTTTTGTGGCAGAATTTCCCAGGGCCAGGAGCCAAGGATCAGGAGGAAGGGTCTGTCAGAGGTGCGTGGTCAATGATTTCCATGGCTTTGCTTGCAGAAATTCACATCACCGCTTCATCCTGCAGTATATTGCTGGACTTTATTTATCCTGGCAAACACTGAGTGAAGTAACAACTCAGCAAAAGTCTTCCCCACTGCAGGATCACTCTTCTCAATTTATGAAGATATTGGACCCCACAGTAGCAGCCAGTGCAGTCAGGTCTTTAGAATGTTCAGCACTTTCCGCTTGGTGTACTCTGTACTCTGACTCGTCCACAGAAAGTATTTCTTTTCTTGTGTAAAACAAAGAGCAAACTAAGACACTAATTAGATAAATAGTACTAGAGCTACTCCTTTCCCCACGTCCTGTCCCTGAGAGGATCACATCAGAACAGAGGCAGTTTGCTGCTGGTTTTACCTGGGACCTCTGGGTTCTGCTGCAATCCAAATATTTGGATTTTTTCTCAAGCATTTAGTCATGTCTTCCCTTCCCATTATCTTTGCAGGAATTTGTGACCACAGTTTGAAATCAGTGTTTTTTGCTGAAGTTAATCCAATTTGCAAATAGAAGGAAACTGGAAAATGCAGGATTAATTTCATTTTAGCCTGAGTTGGGGTTCAAACTTCTGCAAAGCAGTCACGAGGTATTTTGTTCCCATGTGCAGGTTTTGTTTCTTCAGTTCTCAGAAAACTGCAACAGAAATGGAAAATTCCTGTCTCCACTTCAGTGCAAATGCCAAACTGAGGGTGACATGTCTAGTCTCCTAATTTTTCATAGGTGCAGCTGAGAAGAAAATGGAGCTGTGCTGTTCCAGCCCAGACCCTGCTCCATGCCACGTTATTGGTACCAGAAGATTGTTTCTCTGTGCTTTTCTTATTCCTTGAAAAGGAAAAAATCCTGAATACCAGCAAACCCTGGCTCAAAGACAGCATGTGAGTTAAGTACGGAGAGAAAGGATGATTTATTGTGTGAACTATGTTGTAGACTCAGGAAACCTCATAAATTGTTTCCCAATGTGTATGTGCAAGGCTCAATTAAATGCAGGCAATTAAAAGCTCTTTTACAGGACTGACAAAACAACTTCCCTACCTGTGGAGACATTCCTTCTGAAAAGATATTACCAGTTCCCAAACATGCTTGGGATTAAAACAGAAACTTGCTAAGCATTTTCCTGTCTTTATAAAAGGACACTCTTGATTTACTTGTGACAGGCATGCCATTTTACAATCCTTTTATTTAAGCTAAGAATAAAATTCTGTCATGTTCCACAGAAAATAACAGAGAGAATAAATGCAAATATTGTTTGTTTTTATGGATGATTTAAAGTTTTGCCACCTGACACAGCTGTCCGAATAAGTGCAATAAGGTGGACTCAGCATACAATAGACCACATGATAGTAGAGAAAATAATTTGCAATTAAATTAGGTGGCCCATGCAGTCTCTAATCCTTGAAAAAAATTTATGGATGCTGACACTTGAGTCACTATTTAAATTTGAGAGTTGTACTATTAATAATCAAATTCATTAAGAAAGGTATCTGCAGTATATTTAATTAATTTACTGTTGCACAGTACTAGTCTTTTCCAGCTTTTGAAGTCAGCCAGTATTTATAGCAAAAAAGTGCTGCTAGGCACTTTTAGGTTGTAATTAATAATTGTTATGTCCCATCATTTAAGAGGCTTGTCCCATCAATATGCTTCTTCTGTTTATTGCTTAGGAGTCTTGTAATAATTTAAAATAAAATGGTGGAAAGTAAATTAAATTCTATATTATGGAGATATTAATGGAGAAAAAAAAAACTACACCTTGTACAATTAACAACAAAGGAGTCAAGTGTTCCTTTAAAAAATAAGAGCTGTGCTTCTACTGAAATATGTGAAAGACATAAAATATGGAGTTTAAAATAAAAATTGACTCTATCAGGTTTAGTTATGGCAGATTGCAGGTCAAGAGAATAATTTTCAGGTGCTGTACAGGCGGAAAGGCAAAGAAGCAGAGCGAGGAAGTGGCGTTTTCAAGGTCAGGGCTGATGGCAGTGCTGCAAATGCATGACTGAAATCAGGCACTTTTCTGAACAAAAGAAAAAGCTGTGATTTGCTGTCTCTCATCCACTGATGCTGACTTCTGGTCCTTCCCTTGTTAAGCACATGTGAGCCCAGCTGCTCCTCAAAACTTTGTCTGGCCACAGCCTCTGCTAGTGAAAAAGTAAATATTTGAGAATAGCACCTTTCCTGAGAAAACTTCAGAACAATCAGTGAAGCTGCACTGATGGATTTTCCACCAGCTGTTACTTGGGCCCTAAAGTTGTGTGTGAGAGATATTTTTCCTGCTCTGAGGCAGAAGCCCAGGCTGTGGGATCTGCAGACAGCCTTCCTCCATGACTGGGTGCTCCTGCTCAGCTGCACCTCAGCCTGCAGAGAGACAGTCCTTTCTTTATTGTTTTTGTGTGAAAAAATTCTCTCCAGTTTGATTAATCTAAGTTATCTTTATGCTGTTACTTTTGGGAGAAAAGCAACTTGTTTCAGAGGGTGGAAAATGCTTCACAGTTCCCATGTGGTAGCTCCTTCTGGTGAGATGGTATTTTCTCAGTTGTTTGATAATTTTGTTTTACCTTTGTCCTTCTAAGCCTTATCTTATGTGAGCACTGATATTCTAGATGCTAATCTTTCTTCACAAGCTTCTTAATGTTAATTTCATTTGCTGTACCACTGAAGCTGTCAGTCCCCCCAGGCAGAGACAAGAAAAGAGCCAACCCAAAGCTCTTTGAGGGAGTTTTCAAGGTTCACCTTCCACCTTGTGGAGGTCACAGTACCTGCTCATCAAAGATGAGCTACCAGCTGAGCCATTTTGTTCCACACAGTATTTTCTGCTGTAACATGTTTGAATGTTTTTCAGTATTTCATTTAATTTATCTAACATCAGTGAAGTATCAGTGAGCTCTCAGAGCCCTTTGACAAGCAGCCTGAGAAACCAAAACCCAGTCCATTTGCTGTTTTTTCCATTATTTTGCTCAGCTTAGAGCATGAAACAGGGTCCACCATCTTCTGGCAAACGAGGCTAGAAACGTTTATTGATAATTCCTCTCCACACTTCTTTCCATTCCATCCCCTGGGTTTCTAGGTGAGCATCGGTAGCTTGCATAATTTGGCTGAGAAAGTTACTGCCATCAGCTGCAGAGTGTAAATCAACAGCTACTTCCATTTACACTGAAGTTCTGCACTGTAAACTATGGTTCAAGGTCTGCTTGTTGATCAGCTAAAACATCTTCTCTGTGGTGGCAGCGTGAAAAAATTAACCGTGAAGTGCCTGAAAATAAAGCATCTTGTTTGTAATTAAGCCCCCTTTTTATATTCTTTGCTGAGTAAATCTAGATGACTTTTGTCTCCTTAGTGACACATTCATTACAGAATTACCGTGGTGATTTGAGGAGCAGCAGCTGAGATTATTATGAGTTCTTCTGGAATTGGTGGGACACAGGCAGAATATAGCATGAGTTTTCTGTCCAGCAACATTTAGTATCTGGAGGAGGCAGATTGATGCTACTTGCTGTTGCTGGCTGTCTCATTCTGCATGTGTCTGGCACCTTAGGGCAATTGCTTTGGATTAGAGACGGCACTGAGCACGCAAAGGAAAAACGGCACTTTGTGTACACGGAGAGAGCGCCTCACAACAGCCCTTTGAACCAGCTCATTTGTTCTGCTCGCTGGCTGGGAGTCCTGTGACTTTATCTGCTACATGCAGGCATGAGAAAGGGAGAGAAAAGAAGGAGCCCACTTATGCTCAAGGTTTTGCAGGTTTGGTCTGTGGGCCGGTTTTGCAGGGCGTGAGTTGCGTTATGAACATTTGTTTATCCGGGGGTTATCTGTTCACCTGCGTGCCCCTGCTGCTAACCAGGAATAGTGGGTGCTCTGTCAGAGCCCAGACACACAACTAAACAATTGTTTTATTCTCCTGCAGCGTGCTTTATTTTTGTTTTGTTTCTCCAAGTGGCCTACTGCACACTGAGTAGCTTAAGCTGCCATTATCTGTGACTAGCAGCAGTTATTTAGATAAATGAAATCATTGTATTTGCCTTATTGGCAGTGTAGTGGGTGGAAAATCTAATGGCCTCGTTTGCTGGAGCATTTTGGCATTCGCTTTTAGCTCCATGGGGCCTCTATCATCCATTAGCTTTTACTAGTTAATACTCTCAATATTTACTCTGGTTCTTAAATAAGTCTGTTTTACATAAGAATATAAGATAAAGCCAACAGGAGCATTTTAATGTTCCGATTACGTTGTGATTTAGGAGAAGAAAAAACAACTGGTGGCTGAATTTTTGCACCTTGTAACTTGTAGCTAATTAGCAAAATCCCCTCAGCTGGTGGTTTGGGCTGATGGCAAAAAAAATTTGTGATGGATTGTTAAAGGGTGAGAAGGAAGATTTGCTCCTACAGAAGAGACAAAAGGTGCATACATATGGTGCACCTAATTTTCCTTCTTGAATAAGTAGCAGAGGACACAACTATGGTTATCCATTTTCCTATACAGATGGACATTTTGACACTGGGAAGGAACCTTTTTTTCAACTTAAGGAATGATACATTTAGACATGTTTCTCCTCTGTACTGACAAAACAACTCAGGTTTAAGAGTTTCCTTATGTGACTTTACCTTTCATCTCTGAACCACTAATGATGAAACAGAAGACTTTACATGAAATGTGGATGTTGCTTACTTTGAAGATAAAAAAACTTTTCCCATCTTTTAATTCCTCTTCTCTTTCTGCTGTGTTTACCTGAAGATGTTTGCATGAATCTGTAACCTCTCCATGCAATCCTCTTTGATAGAGGTGTGGTCACTTGTAAGCCTGTCACGAAGGACTGGATAAGAGAGAACAGATCTTAAGTGCACATTCCCCAGAGTATTAAAGGGAAAAAGTTAAAAAAAAAATAGTGATGGATAATATGAATTTTCAATAATTTTTCCATTTTAAGTACATATTTCAAAAATTTTTCTTAGTGAGATCTTTGCTTTTGAAATATTCATATTACACTGCTGCAGAATGTCTCTGTTTAGGCCATTCTCATGTCAGTTTTCCACAGCTCCTTCAGACAGATCCCTTTTGGTTTGCTGTGTTCCATGGTTGGCTTCAGATCAGAAATTGTGTTCCAGAGAGTAAAGAAAATTTAGTTAGCTTTGGATTTCTCCATTTTTTTGAATCAGGAGAGCTGTAAATATGCAATTTAATAGAGATATAATAATTGGATTTTAGATCTTCAGAAAAAGCAAGGTGGATTTGAACCAGAATATTTTGCATTCTGAAGACATTTTATTTTTACTTGTTCTCTGTAATTAATGGAAATCTGATGTCATTTTTCATATTGTGGGATTGATCAGCAAATGGGCTGGAGAAGTGTTTTTCCTACTGGATTTTAAGACCTCCAGTCTCACTTAGACCTCTACACTGAGCTGACATCAGGCATGCTCTGAATAAAACTCCCCTTCTGTGCTGTTATAAAAGTCTATTTGACCAGCTCTCACATACCCTGTACATTATAGATGTGTGCTTGGGAGGCAGGAAGATGAGTCCTGAACTCACTTCAGGGAAGTGAAGGGCTGAAACTTCCTTTGCCTTGCTTTCTGAGAGCTGATGAAGAGAAAACTTTGAATTTTGAGTCATGTTTAGAAAATTCTTCAGGGAACACTAATGGTACATATACATACATGCATGTATATGTGTGTGTGTACATATAAACACACATATAACAGAAGTGTGGATCCAGATTGTTTATAAGCAAAAAATTTGGGTTAGGAAGAAGCTTTTCTTGTTACTTTAAATATGATTACTGTGAAACAAACAGTCCATTTTTACAGTCAGCATGGACATTCTGGTTTTGTTGGATATATACGGATTTGAGGTTCTGCCTTCTGAGTCCAGATTGGTTTAAAAGTTTGATAAAGTGAAACAGGTCTCAGTTTTTAGAAATCAGCCACAAAATAATCAGGAAATGAGAAGTTTTTACTACTGATTTTACCTTTGATTAGACATTTTACTGTTGTGCAGGCAGAGGGAAGAAGCTCCCTGCAATAACCTAGAATAGCAGAGAGAATCAGGTACTTTCAATATTATTAAGTCCCTTGGTACTAATCCTTTAAGCACCCTGCAGCAGATTGGGAAGTTGATCTAACCTTTGCTGTCAGTACCTATCAACCAGCCTTGCACTCAGTAAATGAATGAGCTGAGCAGGGACAGTGTTGCAAACTTACAGCTTATTTGAAGTTCTTGCAGTAAATGGTGTCTCATTGCAGATTCACAGTTATATGTTGTTGTTGTTGTTGCAGAATCTGGTTTTAGGTATGTTTTGGAGGGTTTTTTTTTTTATTTTTTTTCTTTTTAATTCTGCAGTCTTTATTTTAACAAGAAAAAAAAAAACCTCAAAATTATGTGTGGCTTCTTTCACTGTTTCAAAAGTTCTGAAAGGTTTTTATTTCAAACCAAGCATTTGGACTTTTTTGTATGACTTGGAATTGCCAATACTAGGGGAAATCTGTATCTCTGTTGTTAAAATTTAAAGATCTCTTGCGTCATGATCCAGTAAATGATTTTGTACCCTACCTAAGCTGCTCTGAAATTGGAGGACAGAAAGATTGAAATACAGCAATGAGAGTTTTGTCCTTGACCTTTTCTGCACATGCAAAACAAGTTCTCTTTAACCTTCCTATGCTAGAAGAAGCTTCTGCCTTTTTTCACACCCCAGAGTGTGTGTTAGAGGTTATCAGGGGTTTTGTAGCTCCTCCAACCCTGATGATCTTTTAAGACATATACTGTAAAACAATAAACCAGGTAAAATGAGGCTCAAGTGCAGTGCACAGAATAACTGTGCTATGGATACATACCTATATTATTTTAGTGGACTATTTGAGGTGACTAGATTTTTTATATTTTTTTTTCAATAATGTAGCCAAGATTTCTATCTTCATGAACAAGTGTATTTATTTCTCCAGGTTTGATTTAGCTTCCATCACATGATAAAGGTATCTGGAGGAAAAGTTAGCACTGAGAAAGTCCCCAAGACCTGATATGTATCCCTGTATTATGATGTGAAGGTTGAAGTCTTAATTGATTCTCTACCTGAGGAAGGCAGCCCCTTGCTTGTCCTTTCCCATGAAAGTCTCCTAATTGTAAAGCTGGAGGCTAGATTGGCCAGCCTTTTTAAAGAAAGTGAAGGATTGTCTCCCCAGCCCCATGATAAGGGCACTCCCCAGGCAAAGAGGACTGGAGATTGATCCATGCTTGCTGTATCAAGTGCAAAACCCAGTGCAATCCTAATTACTGCACTGCTATGACATTTATCATCACTCTTCCCTATCCACCGTCTCTGCTCAGTGTTTCACAAGACAAGGAGCAAGCTGAGAATGCCAGCCCTGTCACTGCGTTCCTGGTCTAGACACGGACAAAGGCATGGCAATGCTTATTTATTTTGTCCATGAATGAAATGCTCTGCTCCTAGATTGCTATGAAAAGAAAAATAGCAGCACAACTTCCATTTCTAGCTGCTTTTTAAAAGGAAAGTGTAAGTTGCCTGCCTGTGTTAAAAAGGTTCCCAAGTCCTGCAGGACTGTGGCTCCTGACTGAATAAAAAAAGCTAACCCAGATCACACAGAGACACCTGAGAAAGATGAAATTTTAAGCACTTCTCTCTTCCACATTTCCTTCTATCTAGTTTAGATGATCTTTGAATTATATAGGAGCTCAGAGCTTAAAACAGGGCTTCTGTAACTTTTGTGGAGGGATGTGGGTGTCGAAAAGCCAAGCATCACCATGCTGTAGTCCTGTGTAGTGTTGGACTGCAGTGACAATGCTGGCATTCTCAGCTTGCTTTTCTGTCTTGTGAATTATTTCAGCAGAGCCAGTGGATAAGAATGAGTAATTATGGAGGTGTCATAGCAGCACCATAATTAGGATTGCATTGGGCTTTGCAGTTAAATTTTACGCCTAATGCTCCCCTGCTGTCCCCCGTCAGTGTACCACATTTGAAGTGCAGCTACAATTAAACCATCATAAAACAGAGTACACAACTAGACAAAATGATTAAAAGGAACCTGAATCCATGTGTTCTTAGTCTGGAATTACTTTCTTATGACATTGGGTGTTCTTGCTGTAGGTTGTAGATTTCCAAGCGCTTCCATTTGGTTATTTCTCACTCTGCCCCTCTATTAATATTATAGTGTGTCACCTTGGGCCCTATTATTTGTCCAATTGCAACATCCACTATGACAGAATAGAACTATAAATATTCTTGGCTCTGTTTATGCTTGAATAGTTCAACATGCCTCAGATGCCTAGGCACAGTTTGTGAGCACAGCTACATAATAATCCATAGGATATAAAGCCAGTTCTCCTTTTGAAATATACATTGGGGTTTGTTTCCTTTAGCTTGGATATTCACATCAGTGTGTTGTTTTCCAGGAAACAGGCAGAACATGAATGAAAAAGTCTCACTGTGCTGTTGAAGCCCAGAACACCTGCAAAAAACTGCTGGAGTTTGAAATAACCCCGGGGTATTTTTGGCTTGTTCTTCTTTTATACAACATTTGTTCATTTCTTTTTTCCTGTGGTATTCTGCATAAGGCATGAGGTAGCATCCATCTGGTAGAATACAGACAAGAGGGAATGCATGGCTTAATCTGGGGGTTTAAAAATTAAATGGAACACCTATGTACTTATTGAATCAAACAAACGAATGCTTTGGGTGTAGGGGTTAGGTTTTCAGGTCTACTTCAAACATCTGCATTCTTTAGTGAAGCATGTAGGGTTGGAGACATGCCCCAGGTTATTATCAGGTGATAATATGTGAGATAATATATAAAATGTGAGACAGGAATTCAGAAATGAATCCCTTTGGTTGGGCCCAGAGGTCATGTGCTGAACTGGCACGGAAAAGCCCCAGCCCATTCGTGTGTGTATTTGCTGTGTGTGTGGGTATCGATGTTGGAGATTGCCACCTTGTTTGGTGGCAGAGACAGTCAGAATCTGTGACTTGCCCTTTTCCAGACACATTGTCTCACTGCTGGGATCTACTTCTGGAAAGTTATTGGGCTCCATGGAGCAGTAACAGGGAGCCTGAGCTATACAGGAATTTGTGTTTGCTCATCTAATGAGACTGACATTTGTAGGCCTACTACAAATTAATGCAGCATTCTGATGTAGGGCTAAGCAGGGGTCCTAGCAGCAGGTTTTCCTTTTGTTTACAAGTTGTTCTGCTTGTAAAACCATTCAGAGAATCCCTACCAGACAAACTATTCAAACTTAGTGGAGTTCTCATTTATAAAGACCTTACTTCAGGAGGAAGATGGGTTACTATAATTTTTGCAGGCATGCATCCTGTTCCAGAAAATATTTAATTGCTTGAAAATACTGTTGTTTTTCTTTTCTCTGAAGCCTGCAATGCACTTCAGACAGAGAAATATATTTTACTCTAGGAATTTTCACAATAAACGAAATGTTATTTATTCTATTTTTGTTACACTTTACACTACAAAAGCATGAATATCTTTTAGTAACTCATTAAACTGACAGTCATTACAGTAGATTAATTTAAAAACATTAGTGAAAACACTGTAAACTGCTCTGAGGCCAAAATGTGTGCAATCACCAAAGTTTACTAAAGAATGCCATCTAGAGGGCTTCGACAGAGCAGAAAGAACACTTCAGTGTTTTCAGAGAAGCATCACTGTACTATCTCTGTAGGTATTTTGTCTTAGCTCTATGTAATCTTAGTCAAAATTCAGCTTTCTGCATGAAGCCATGGGCAAGCATGCATGTTTTGACTGGTGACAGGGAATAAGCTGAGGTTAGTTTAATCATTTTTCTGATTCACAAAAGCAATTTGAAACAGAGCGTGGTTTACAGGTTAGATTTTTTTATCCCCTGTGTATGCAGCAAGACTTTCAGTTTTCATTCACTTCACCTTTTTGATGTAGAACATAAAAAAGACTTTTCAAATGGTACTGCACAATAAATATTTGCATCATCCTTACAGTAGAGAATATAGATAAATGTCCTCTTGTGAATATAGGTGACTGAAACTGTTGAAAGCACGAGAAATATTTTTTCTTTCTACTGCTGTCTGTGTCTTAACAGGCAGTGAAACAAAGCTTTATAATTCTGAAAGCAAAGAAACTTTTGCTTGAAAAGGGGGAAAAAAAGAAATAAAATGGAGTGGCAATAATAGTGTCCATGAGGTTCATTCATTAGACAGGAATTCTGTAGCAATCCTTACAGGGTAATAAAAAACATATTCACATCCTGTTTTGTTTTTGTTTTTCCACCAATTGTTCATCAGTTAAATATGTGGGTTTCTTATCAGGATGGCAATTGGCATTTCATTTATGTGACAGGGCTGTAGTCGTATCACTCCCTTAGAACCTGGGAAAATGGGCTTTGGAATGCATTTTTCATGATTAGATACAGCGGGAGTGCCAAGTAAACATTAAATTTTGAATTTGAATTGAGTAATACTGGTGATCCAGGGTTTTCTTATTACAAAGATAATCCTGAACCTCTTGATAAGATGGTAGCATGTGTGTGTCAATTTCCTTTTTATGTTTAAAGGACAGGAAGGTACCAATTTGGTTCACTTTCAACTTTATTTTTAGGGCAAAATGAAAGCAAGTAATCCCAGCAGGAACCTCCCCTGTGTGTGAATACAGAGAGGTTATGCAGGGACATGTAGAGAGATCTGTCTTGAGCAAATCTGAGCTTTGATTCAAGTTTTAGATGTGCCTAATTCTGAACTGGTTTTGCCTTTTCTTGAGGAAGAAAAATGGAGCGAAGATTGCCCATGAAAGGGTTTTCTTCATTTCCTCTTTTCTTTCTCACTTTGGCTTCACTTTAAATGACGTAGTTGAGTGCACCCATTATGGAGAAAGTACCAAATATTACATTCTGATAATAAATGTACAGTTGAGTCTGTGATGGAAATACTTGCTGATATAAAGGAAGATTTCTCAATGTGGCTTTGTAGAGGGGAAAAAAAAATAAAAAGCTTTTTCACTTTCTGGAGACTCAGACAGAAGGGAATAAACTGTGCTGGTTATTTAAGTCCAGATTTTTCTCAGGAGAAAAATCAGTCTGAGACAGTAAAGAACAAGGCAGAGAGAAGCTCCAGCAGGCTCTGTGCTTTTGCAGCATGGGAGCTGGATTTGGTCCTTCCCAACCAAAGAAAGAAGCCAGTCTATTTGTATTTTAATGCAGCATAAGATTAGAGGAGATTCCATGTGTGTACAGGCTTGCTTTTTTTAAGGATGACTCTTTAATATTTCCCTTCAGTTATTACTTCAGCAGATCAGTGTTGCAAAAGCTGCTGGTCAGAGGCTCCTGAAAGCAGCTGGCACAGAGGTAATTTCAGAGAGACAGGGAGTGATGTTCAGCCTTGGGTGGAATTGTGCTTGTGGATGTGCACATAAAGAGCCCAGGAAGGAGCAGAGCTGCTATCAGCTCCACAACCTAGATAGCAATATTAACAAGTAATTAAAACTTGATTCCCTCCTCCATCTTCCCCTGCGCTGTTCCTCACCTATCTTTAAAAATAACCTAAAAACTGGTTATGAATATTAACCTTTCTGCTGCTACAGAGAAACACAACATGCGGTGGTGGATTAATAATTAAAATCAGGAAACTAAGAGCACAAGCACTCGAGGGAGCCAGCAGCAATAACGTTATTGAAACACCCAATTTAAGAGTCAGAATTTCTCAAATAATTTAAATGTTAACTTTTAAGATGACCTATAAAATATCAAACAACATATAAATCATCAGCAACTACACTAACTTTTTGCATAATTGGAAGTTTATAATTGTCCTGTTCCACTGTCTCTCTGTGTTAGGACAAACAACAAAGTCTCAGAAGCCCAGAAACCTTTTTAGAGTGGATATGCACAAACAAATGAGATTTGAGCACTTCAAGTAAAATAAACACTGCAGCCAGAGGAGAAGAGGTGAGGAAAAAAGAAGATAAGTGATTAGATGCTGAGCTCTGTGCAGCTAACACTGGGTGTTTGTCTATAATCAGGACTGCCCTAGTACAAAGGTGATCTGAATGTCTCTGTATTATGATATAGCCACTAGTATACTTGAACAAAAACCAAACCTGTGCTGCAGGTTTTGTAAGGACTCCTGGGAATTGCTAGCCTTCTTCTAAAGCTGTGACTTGTTTATTTTTTAACCCAAGCAATTTTTATTGGTTTTTAATATTTTTTTTTTGGTCACATTTCTTGTTTTGCTCTAATTTTTTTCTGCCTCTTACTTGTTGAAGAGAATATCTTAGTCTCATCTACTGGCATTCTCCCACAACAAATTGTTCTCCAAGCCCTTGGATCAGGCAGCCAAAGCCCTTTAGACCTTGGGAAAAATCTCCTGTGGGACATGTATGTGTCACAGTGGGTTCTAAACAAAGCAAATTAGTCCATACAAAAAGTTGGTTTAACCTTCCTGCATGGCCCCGTCTTGTACAAAGTAAATGTGAAAATCTGAGCCAAGATTTTCATCTCTTCTAGCTCGGATGTTGCATCCATGGCATTTCCTGGTAACAGCTCATAGAGCTGTTGTTTGGTTTCTATTTCTTCCCCTTCTCTTTTCTTTTTTTTTTTTTTTTAATTTAGGAATGGAAGTCATGGTCAAAATAACTTTTTTTTTTTTCCTCTCTTCAGTTTTCCAGCTGCTGCCTCTTTGAATACCTATTTGCACTGAAGGGCCTCTAGATGTGCTTCAGAGGAAGCCTGCCAAAATTTCAGAACCCTGCTGTTTTTCAGTGAGAACAGGCCACCTCTCAGATACTGATCTCAATAAAAGAGAGTTATTGTCATTTATAGAGACTAACATTGAGAAAAGCACTAAATCTCAGAGATCTAAAATTAAATAGATGAGAAGCAAAAATCTTTCATGAAGTGGTATTTATTCCATGGATGTTAAATAAGGAATTATTGTATCTTCTGCATTATTCTTCTGAATTATTGTATCCTTCTGGCTGCATAAAGAAACAAGAAAATGGGGGAGCATGGGTTTCACACCAAAGATCTGAAATCTTCATGAAAGTTAAAAAAATGTGGTAATGTTTGCCACCACTATAAATGCTGAAATATTGCTCATTTTTCAGTTCTCTCTTCCGTCTTTTCCCCTGTCCAAACAGACTTGCTGTTGTCACACTGATTGAAAGTAACTTACCTTTTTCTTACCTGAGGTAAGTTCCTGTTGTCTGAGAAATGAGGGGCAGCAATGTGCAGCATTTTGTCTGGAGTCTTTCTAATTGGGACTCTGCCTGTGTGCTACAGGTCCTTTTGATTTTCAGCACTCCAGGAGGCTAACTCGATTTAAATCACAACACTGGAAGTAAAATATGTATGTGTGTGGGGAAAGTAGCTTTTTAAATAGTTTGGGTTATGTTAGAATTTATAACAGAAAATAAAACCTTGAAAGTCTGCATTTCTTTTTTCCTCTTCATCATTTGTGTGCTTAGTCTGCTGGTAAAAATATTAAGGGTCCAATTTCTAGTCTTTCTAATTTGAAACGTGTTGCTTTTCCCACAGCCACATCATGTTTGTTAATTCTACATGTTGCTGTAGCATCCAGAAGCCAAAATTGTGATGTGAACCTTGTCATTCACTTTGCTGTATGGCAAACCAGGAAGACACAGTTTTTCCATTCCCCAAAGTCCCTGTCCTTCCTTATCTTTTGGAGGTAAATTAGAATGTTAACTATTCAGCTGTGTGCATATATCACCTCTCATCCATCCGTCTTCTTGACCAACCATCATAACCTGTTTGAACTCTATGGCTACGAGAGCAAAGATCAGGTTTGAGGAAATGATTAAATGAATAAAACAGTACAAGTGTGAGAAAGAGACAGGGATGTGAGTTTTTGAAACCTGATTAATGATAGTTTAAGGGAGTCTTGAATACTCTCCACTACCTCCATCCCACTTCTAGGTGCCTGTGATTGCCCTACCTTCATCTCCCTGCTCTACCTTCTTTTTCAGCACTGTATATTTTCTTCTCCCCCTGTTAGTCTGTTATATCCTCATTTGTATACGGTGTGTTTTCCATCCTTTTGCAGGAGTAGGCCTATTTTTTCCCCTTGAGCACTCTCATTTCCCTCTCCATTGCTCCCCCCACTTGTCTGAGATTTTCAATCATCACTTGGTGGCAGTGGTCTCTGAACCTCCCTGTGCTCACATTGCTGTACCTGCCGCAGAAGGAAAACACATTACCTGATTCATTTCAGAAATGATTTTACAGTACGTCAAGATAAAAGGGCTTGGGGATATAAACAAGCTCAGAAATATTTTGAGATCAGGTAGACGTAATTAGAACACAGGCTGTTGATTAGATTGCTTTATTTTGCAACAATGTGAGTTTAATCATGTTGGAAATTGGTTACGGGATTTCTTGTGGTGATTAGATATTTCTATCATGTTTTAGTCTCCTTTAATTACACAAATAAATACTGGTTGTTTATTTTTTTCAGTTTACTTCTTTCTGTCAGTGTGCAGACAGTATCTAGGCCCTCTGCTCACAGCCACAGTGTGACCAGATTCCTCATGGCACCTGCTGGGAGAGTCTTTTCCTCCATGAGAGGATTATTCACTGCTTCCCAATTCCCCCCCTCTCCCTGCTCAAAGCTCTGCCTCCCTCTGTCCAAAACCCCAGACCACAAAGTACATGTGACTGTGTCCAGTTACAGAGAAATGCTCTTCTTGAGCAAAACCACAAAACTCAAAATGGCACCTGACTTGCTTTGGGCAAGTGCAGGGCCCTGTAGCAATGTAATTCACTGAGCAGGATCAGAGCTCAGCCTGGATGTCTGGGATATCCTTCCAGAGCCATGTGGTGGGCTGTAGGGGTGGCCCAGGGGTGGTATTAAAGTGGCAATGTGAGGAACACATTTGGTGTTGAGGAACACATTCGGTGTTGAGGAACACATTCGGTGTTGAGGAACACATTTGATGTTTAGGAACACATTTGGTGCAGGGAGCTCAGGGTGCAGCTGCAGATGGAGCTGCAGGTTCACCTCTGGGTGGGAGGCTGAGACAAGAGGCTGTGAACACCACCCCTTGCACAGCAAAGGGCACAGGGAGCTGTGGCACAGCCAGCTGAGGGACACTGAGGCACATGGCAGGAGCCCATGGCTCCATGGCTCAGGAGGAGCAGCGGGACTTTGGCGCTCTTGGGCTGGGAGGGGGTAAAAGCCCAGGGGTTCCTTTGCTCAGGGTCCCTCCTTGGAGGCACAGCTCAGGCTGTGTGTGTGTTACTGCACTGTGGGTAAATGGCTCTGTGGAATAAAACATCTGAGACTCTGCTATGGAAATGCTGGGACTGAGCCAGTGAGGAAACCTGGTCTGACTGAGTGGGTGTGCAGGGAGTCAGGCAGGGACCTGCCAGGGGACTGGAGCCTCCCCTGTGGAGGGGTGACAGTGCCAGCAGTGACAGTCTGTGACACTGGGAGTGTGGCTGCCAGAGAGCCTTGTAAATGGTCACACTGGGAAGTTTCCTTAACAGCAGGACCTGAGTTCAAGTGGCTGTTCCTGCACCATGCAGAGCTGGCCCTAGCTCTTCCATCTCTGGCATATCCAGCTCACATCCTGTGGAGATGCACCCACACCCCTTTATTTATGTATATACATATAAATGTGGTGCTAGGCTTGCAAAAATAAGTAAATAACTGACATAGGAAGCAGCAGAAACATCTCAGCGTTCTTCCCCTCTTCCACCCCTTGCCTTGTGAGGCTGCAGTCTCACTGAAGAAGGTTCCCCACTGCCTTGGCAGAGCTCCTTAGCTCCCTGCTGGGCTCTGTGCTGTCCCTGCTGTGTGTGGATAGGTGTATATATGTGTGCACTGGCTCCAGGGGAGGGACAGCAGGGCTGGCAGAGCCCTGCCTGTGCTGCCACAGAGCGCTGCACGAGGCAGCAGGAGATGGCCAGGTCAGGCAGACCCAGGTTTTCCTGCCATTCCCAGGTTTTCCCCTGTGGCCGTATCAAGGTCAGGCTGATGAGATGTAAAAGCCTCCTGGGCTTCTGCATGGAGTGTGTGAGCTCATTGTCCTTCAGCATGACAGGAAACTTCTGGTACCCCAGGACACTGAATGCACCAAACTGGGCCTGATAATCGTGCAGGAAAACAAATTCGTTGTTTTGATTATCCTCCCGCATTTTGAGCCTCTTGAATCAGTTTCTCACACCTACCTGGCCAGATTATTCACACTCTGCCTGGGCTTCCACTCTTGTACTGTTTCTATGGCATCTAATGCACCCACAGGCCCAGCAGATAACAATTCTATGGATTTATTGATATAACATATCATAACTGTGCTCCCATAATTATTTTCCAATTGCAGATAACTATTTTTGTCCTCTTCCTAGCTCTACTCTGAAGTGTCAAATACAGTCTGCTTCAAAATTTGCAGGTACATGTTATCTTGTGGGCAGGCACCACAATTTCCAACATTAATGTTCCTCTAACAACAAGGAATGGATGACTTAATACGTTATTCTGCATTATTGAGGCTTAGGAACTATTCTGTATTTATCTGCCAGGCTAAATTCCATAAAGTAAATTTTAAAATGTGTTGTTAACAGATTTTTTTCCTGCACCAGAAGTCTATTAAACTTTGGGCAATCCCTCTGTGTACCATCCAAAACTCCAATTAAAGGTGTAGGACGTGACAAAAAACAGTAGCTGTGTGTATACATATCCAGAGAGCAATATTGTCCTCCTAGGGTATTGTTGCAGGGCATGGAGATGCAACAGGTAAAGGTTTTGTGTCTCTTTCCCCTGTAGATTGCTTTTCAGGACTTAATTCTAATGTGTACACTGAATTCAACTTCTGATGATAGGAGAAACTGCTCCTGAAAATAGGTCAATATGGTGAGGAATTAAAGGGAAAATATTGAGAAGGAAATAGAAAAATGAATTGTGTGATACCAAGAAGATAATGTTGATGAAAAGTCCAGAGAAAGAGATGATAGTAGAAAGATAAGGAGTATATTTGAATACACAAATTTGAAACATATGAAGACCTATAGAACAAAATAGAGATCTGAATAGTAAAATCAACATTTTGATTAGTTATTTCAAGACATGAATAGAGAATGTGGTCCTCATAAGGACATTTCTATTACTTTTTCTATGCAAGAGTGAATTTTCAGTTCAGCTTGCTCACTTTTTTTTTTTTTTTAATTGAAGTTTTTCAATGGCAATATTTCATTTTGTTCAACTAAACAACTGTTGCCTTGGTCATTTATAACTCCAGAAGCATCATCAAAATGTTCTGTGGCACATAATCCTGTCTCTGAATAGCAGAGTTGCCTCTCAGAAAGAGTGGTCTTAAATTTCTGGAGTTAATGCTTATATGGTCAAATGGGCTTTGTGAACCAAAGAAAATAAAGTGAGGTTCATGTCTCCAGTTTAATGTATTTCCCCCTCTCTTCTAGCTCATCCTGGTTTGGGAAAAATCAATTCAAATCTGATGCTGTTAAAACTTCAAAAATTTAACATAAGAAAGGAGAAGCGTTTCTCCACAGTGAATTCCAGAACATTTTTGATAACCCTGCCTAAATGTGTGATAAACCAGTATTTAGCATAGCCTTCTATATTGTCTCTTAGTATAATACCTAGCAACTCTTTGGCAGCATAATCCATAAAGGCAAAATAATACACAAGAGATGCAGTGCTCAGAAGAGATGAATACAGGGCGTAGATTTCCTTCTGAGGTCCAAACTCTGTTGTGAGAGGAAGGACATTCAGATGCCTTCTGTCCATCTATTAAAATCAGGATGCCTCATCTTTGCATTTTTGAAACTTCTTAATGAGATAAGTAATGTTTTGCCTGGGCCAAAGTCACAGAATACAGAATTTCAGGGTCTCTGGAGTAAGTAAGTTTTTACTACCCCATCCACACTTGGGTTAAAAGCACTGAGAGACGTGTGCATTCTCTTTCAGGGACGTGACAGGGACTGAGCAGGTACCAGCAGCCCTTCAAGCTCCTCTTCCCCCCAGTCTCTGGCCACAGTCCCAGTGTTTATCCAGGGACAGAGGTTCAGAGGGGTTAGTGAGCGTGGAGGATGGTTTGCAGCACGAGAGCAGCTCATCCCACGGGACAAGTTATTTACACAGCCCGTGTGGATGTAACAGGGATTGCCTTCTGAGAGGTGGCTGTGCTTTCTGAGCAGGACTTGTGAGGCCCAAGAGGCTCCTGAGTATCATTCACCACTATTAAACAGTAATGACAATGTTCTCTGGCTCCACATCGTTTTCAGTCCAGCAGTGTCAAAATCCACAATGTGTCCCTGAGACAGAAAATTGCTGTTCTCATTTTAGCCATGCAGATGATGAAGCAGAATGGGGCCATGAGTCTGTCACAAGGACAAACACAGCAGGGCTGTGGCCATGGCAGAAACATTAATGGGATTTTTCTGTTGTAATCCAAGGATGTCATCACCAGCAGACCACGAGCTAGACCCTAGGCTGAGGGTGAATCTGGGGGGAAAGATGTACAATGATTACACTGATTCCTTCTCCCTTGCCACTGGCTTAATGTTATTTAATGATTGTTTTACAGCAGTGCCCCTGGGCTCTACTCTGCTAGGCTCCTTGCACACAATTAAAAACAGAGCTAATCCTTACCCCAGCCATAGGTTTTAGGCTGTTATAACTTTAAAGCAACCAAGATTTCCCTAGAGAGAAAAAAAACCAACCCAAATCCTAATCTGACTGACTGTATTTTGTCCAGAATACTGGGGAATTTTCACAGTGTTCTCACAGAAAAATAAGATACAAAAGACTGTGTTTATCATTTACTAATAAGTTTCATAACAAATTAAAATGAAATACAGTAAATATTTTGTCAGTATTTTTATCAGTTTGTTCAAATATTCTCTGCAATGCAAACTGAAAAGAAAAGGTGAGATTGTTGGGTTTTTTATTTTACTTTTTTAAACTTTTTTGTGGTTTTACATCTGAGGTAAATGTGTTAAAACAGTAAACCCCAACCTGACAGATTTCATCAGGTCTCTGTATAACAAGCACTCTCTTTCAATCTTAAAATGTCACCACTGTATAAACCTTTTCAATGTTCTCCCCTTTTCTCAGAGCTCTTTATAAAGCCATTATGATTTTAAAAAGGTTTTATTTCTCCCAGCTCCTGCATAGAGAAGGTAAAACCAATTGCATCGTTTCCAGGACATTGTGACCTGAGGTAATTTCCAGAGTGCTTGAATTGAAACTTTTATGAAAGATATGCACCCATTTGGCCCCTAACAAGAAAAAATGTGATCACATACCTTGCTAAAGTTGTTAAAGATAAAAAAAAATGCCCATAAATATGGTTGTGTCTCTTTAAGTATTTGGAGTATACTAAAGAGAGTAAATAACACTACAATTTTCACTGCAGCAGCCGACAGCTGGCTGGCTTTAAATCTTAGTGGAAACAACATTCTGGATGCTCAGAGCCTCCACTGTTCCATTTCAGCTAAAGGCAGGATTACTTGAGCTGTATTATATCCTCCATCTCATTTTCAGCTCTATTGCACCAATTATGCAGCCTGGAGGCTTATAGAGGCTTATATTGAGTTTCAGATAGATATAAGAAAGTCGCCTATATTCTCCATGATAAAAATAGTCATTAATTACTGAGATTTGTAAACCGCTTAGCTTCCTTCTTAATGTGGTACATCAGGCACTTTGCTGAATTCTATGGCTAATCACCAAAAAAAAAAAGTGTGAGGGAAAAATACTTCTTGAAGAATGTGATCTTTCTTAGCTGGAATTGAATGCTGGAGTTAGAGGGATGAACAGAAAAGGCTCAGCCACTTCAGTATGAATTTGGTTTTCAAGGGCTTCGTTGTTTGTGTCTATAAAGTTGATTAAACATTGACGCTGGAAGCAGCCCTTTGTGCAGGGTTCACCAATATAATCAAAGGTCTTCCCGAATCTGCACAGTGGTGTGATTGCACATATATAAAAAAGGAAGCCTTATCTAAATAGAAAATGTATTTTCAAGTATATGAGGGTACCAGAGTGAATTAACAAAAGCCCTTTTATGCTTCCTCAAAAGGACAGGAATGACAACAAACACTTGCTTGATCTCTACCCACGTGAGTTATGCACCAACCACTATAATGACAAAATGGCTAATTGTCATCTGTTGGTGGGCTTTCATAAGGTGAAAGACAACCAATCAATAATAATTTTTAAAAATTAATTCAAATCAGTTTTAAAATGTCTGAACTTCATATTCCAAGTTAGACATTACTAAGGGAGCAACTTCAACTTTCAGTTTGTTGTGTGTTGTGGTGGTCGGATTTTTTTTGTTGTTGTTGTTGCTGTGGTTGTTTTTTCTTTTAAGAGCAAGAAATTCAGTCTATTAAAGGAAAAATCATTTAACTTGGGTGGGTTTTAAACACTTATTTACCACCTAATTTTTCTTAATTTGAAAAGTCTCCATTTGCAGCTTTTCCTTGATTCTCCTGAGATGGATGATTTAATTATAGAAGCAAATGGGTTGAAGTCTTTTATGGCTTCCATTACACAGAAGGGAAATGCCTCTCTGTGCATAACTTATCCACATAAACTTTCCCCTCTAGTTGGGAAACAGCAAGTGCAATCAAGATAAAAAGATAATCCTGCAACCTTCATCTGTCTTGCAGCTGAAAAAGCACTGTCAGAAGATGAGTTTTCACAATAGAATCAGTGTGGGTTCTCTGGCAGTCTGCTGGACTGACTAAAAGTAGAACCAGACCCTAAAGAGAAGCAGCAGTGAAGACTGAGATCTTTGGAGGTATTAAGTGAACCACAGCAGAGGTTTAATCTCTTCCACAGCTGCATCAAGCCATGGAGACTCATTAGCAGATCTGCATCCTTTGCTCACTGCCAGGTCCTTCAGGAGCAAAATGAAAACAAAATCCAAAACTTGTCTGAGATACAAACTCTGGACAGCTGAATTTATTCTATTCTTCTATTACCTTTGTGTAACTAATCATTATGAGTGAACTCCCATTTTAGACTTTATGTATTGCAACACTCCCTAAGAGCCAAATTGTGGAACTGTGAACTTAATTATGTTTAGGACTTCAGACAGACAATCACACCTCACAGTTTCCAAAGTAACGTTCCATCATTGACAGAAGACAGATCATTTATTTTTTTCGCATTTGACTAATTTTAAGAAAAAATTGAAATATTCTATCTCAGCCTGCTTTTCTAATATTTTCTTCTTACTTTCCTCTTCCTGATAATAATGACAAGACCAAATAAGGTCTTACTGATTTATATCTGTATATGTCCAAGTCCCTTTAGATTTGTACCTCTGGTGTGGTATGACAATCTTGGTGACGGAGTATCCAAGCACTGCATGTGGCTCTTGAGTTTCTGTGAGCAGGCAGAGGTAGATGAAGTCATCCTGGCAATTTTGAAGTGTCATAAACATCAGGGACCCAAAAAGAAAAAAGGCTTTTCAAATTATTTACCATTAATTACTTTTAGTGAAGAGTACAGTTAGCACTTTAAAGATGCAAAGAAAATATATCGCTGACTGAGAAAGGTATCTGCATGCATTGAAATTTTTTATTTTCTCCCAGTATGTATTCCCATCTTTTAAATTTCACCCAGTGTTTTTCCTGACCTTCATATCTTTTGCAAACAGGCAATTACTATTCATGGCATTTTCCATCAGATTTGTTTGCTGCTCTGTATTGGTTCTAAAATTACAGGTCTCATCCAGTTTTAATTTTTTTCCTTGTCACCGATACTATTACAGATTATGCCATGGCTGTGCACCAGAAGTATTTGCAACGCTGTGGAAAGGAGAAATAGGCTTCCTAAAAATTCACACCCTTATTTAATGCTTTCATAATATTTCTCTACTTAGGAAACAGGACAACCTGCAATGCAGATTTCATAGCTTTTAAACACTAATTTACTCTTAATAGTTTTTTCCCCAATTTGCTGCAACAAGATAATTGTACTGACTGTGCAATGGTGAGTGAAAAAAGATTAGAATATGTGGCATTCCAGTGTTTTTGACAGCCTGATGTATTGCAGCTTGAAACATACAAGTCTTTTCAGTGTTATTCCCTTGTGCTCATTAAAACTGAGAACAAGCTTTAGGAATCTGACACTACTTTTCTTTCTGTTTTTAAGGGAGAGCAGAAATAAGCCTTTTGCACTGATCCCATTCACATGTTCATACTTGTGACCAAGGGGCTAATTTCCTCTTTCAGTTTCATTCTCATTTTCAATCTGAGTCTGAAGGAAAATGAGGATAGAGATGGCCGAGTGGCACCTCCAGTATCTGTGAAATCGGATGACAGCATTCTGTGCTGACTA
This sequence comes from Pseudopodoces humilis, assembly GCF_049639895.1. Lineage (NCBI taxonomy): Eukaryota > Metazoa > Chordata > Aves > Passeriformes > Paridae > Pseudopodoces > Pseudopodoces humilis. The sequence continues at coordinate 106,807,802 of NC_142201.1, read as the reverse complement.
CAAGTAAGGGCAATACCTGACTCTGCAGCTGTTATCTCTGTAAGATGGTAGCCAAGGAGAAGGAATTACATGACTTTGTAATGTTAGAGAGGAGAGGATCAAGTCAAATAATTTTTGTTTAATGTGACCTTTGAGCGCACTCCCAGTGCAGCCTGAGTTTTCTGTCACCAGCTCAGCTCTCGTGTGGCTCTTGTCCCTCGTGCCAGATTTCCTTTTTGAAGAAGCAGGAGGGCTAGGGAGTGCTTTAGACTTCATCATAAGGATGCAGTGAAGCAGCATTCTTGATGGGGTTTCTGCTAATGAGCTCAGCCCTGTGCAAAAGCTCAAAAATAGGTAACTCATTTCACAGAAACCGCTTTCCTCTCTGTACAGAAGTATATCTTGGGTTGTGGTAAAATTTGGATCACGTTCTGCCTTCTCTGCTGTAAATCACCATGGGTAACAGAGGAAGAAACTTCACCCCAGAGAAGGGATTGGGTCACACAGCATAAAAGTCAGTCCTGGAAAGAAAAGAATATTCCTGTCAAGTGTTTAAACACTATATGCCCCTTTTGTTCCTAAATGGGGAAAAATAAGTGCTAATAACTCTGCCATGTGCCGCAGGTTCCCTGGGTTGACACTTGACACTTGCCTTATGTCACTCATACAGCTCCATGGCCATAAAGATTTGATTAGGAGTGTGGTAGTTCAGCAGAGCAGAGTGAAAGGTGGGCTATCATTCCAGCAGATAAATGTCTCAAGTAAGTCAATCTGACTCTTGTACTTTGAGTTTAGTGTCTATTGTATACCAGCCAAACCAACCTTTTAGATTTAATAGGAAAGTCTCTTGACTTTCTGAAAGTTGCAGTTCACCGGGCATTATTCCAAAATGCATCCATTTCCAGCACTGAAATGACTTTCAGGATCAAACCACTCTTTGCATCTCTGGTTTTCACTAAGATTGCACTGTGAAATTCACTAAGATTATCCTGTGAAAACTAAAGACGAAGTCAAAGTGGCTTTTCTCTCTCACTTAATAGCCACCATTAATGTTTTAAGGGCAGTGCCCAGTGGCAAATTTTCACATTAAGGAGCTCTGTGAGAGCTACCTGAGCCTGGCATAGGAGATTTTAAATACTGTCCCATGAAAAATATAAAAAGCAAAAGCTTTCTGTTCACCCTGCCAGCTGAATATTTGGAGGCAAAATTAAGGTAGCTTTTAAAAGGTTGTGTCTTTTAATGAAGGTGCAATATTTGGAGTCTAGTAAAGGATTATGGAGCTCAAAAAGGTAAATGGTAAAACCTTTTTATTTTTTGCATAACATTGTTGTAGCCTACCTGGAAAAGAAATCTTTGTGTTTTGCCCTAAAGGCTGTGGAAGTGAGGCTTTAGGTTCAACTTAAGGCTGGGCAAAATAATAGGAAAGATAAATCACTTATAGCTGGAATTATTTCGAAAGGGAAACAGCAAACCATGTTTTATTGATTCCTATGTTCATCCCTTCACAAATATTTGTATTCATGTGAGTGAAATTTTATTTGTAGAAAAGTTTGAGAAATAGACTTTTAGGCTGTAAGCTGAAATCAGTTTCATACTATACCAAATCCATTTCAGGTAAAAAGTGAAAGTAATAGATTTCTGGTTTTCCAATTAAATTTGTCAGAAGGCTCTTTTCTCTCTCTTCCCTGACTCCCTCTCTTTTCCCTAGGTATCACTCCAAGTAGAAATGAGTCATGATATTATAAAAAATTTCTTCACTGAAAAAGTGGTCAGGCATTGGAAGAGTCTGCCCAGGGAACTGATGGAATCGGCATCCCTGGAGGTAGGCATGGATGTTTAGGGCCATGTTTTAATGGTGAACATGGCAGTCATGAGTTAATGGTTTGGCTCCATGGTCCTAGAGATCTTTTCCAACCTAAATGATTCTGTGATTCTGAATGGCCTAATTCCTTGCTGTCCTAATTGCCACCATTACTTATCTCCACATACAAATTCAACATTCTATATAGCAATTCAATATCTCCAATAATGAGACTTCTGTAACATTTGGCTTTATAGAATAATTATAGAAAACTCTGTATCAAACAGATCTTTAACAGTCCCAATAAAAAAATATTTCTTCTTCTTTATTGATCTATCTTCATTGGGTTTTTATCTTTTTTTTCTGTCTACCCATTACACAGTTCTTCTCCATGCATTGCACACTTCTTCCCAGTCAGAACTACCTTGATGAGCTGCTGATAACAATCTGAATCTTGTCTTTGACTATCTAAACAAGATTTGGGGGGACCTGATTTAAGAATTCTCTCCCTCTTCCTTCACATTCCCCTGCCATTGCTGTTTTCTGACATGTCTTTCTGATCTCTGCCAATGCATAAGGAAGATGTATCAAGGAAGTCCTTCTCTGAACCAAGCAAATCTGCACTGAAACACTTTTCCAAAGGTTCAGCAAGGTTCAGCCCCACATCAGCTGAACCAGAAACCTTTGAGGCAGGCTGAATTCCAGGAGGCACAGCCACATATCCTTGCAATGAGAGGAAGTCTGAGCATTAGGGATTGTAGCTAACTTTCTTAACCTAATCCAAATTATCTGCCAGAGATATTTAGAGTTGCTAAGGAAAAATAGAGTTTTTCAAAAGAAAAACACAGACCTCTTAACTTTTTAATTCCTTAACCTGGCTTCCCTTAATTGCCTTTGCTTCAGTCTGCCTCTTCCAGGAATGCACTTAAATATAATGAAGTGTATCACCAAGAAAGGGAAGAGCTGAAACATATCCCAAGGTGACCTACAGCAATATTAATTCTCTAAACACAATTTTCAAGCATGTCATAGGCTAAATGCTGCTGACATGAGATCTCTAAATAATTATAGACTTCAGTCACATTGAGAAAAATAAAAGTATCTTTGTGAGCAATTTATTTTTTTGCTCTCCACATAATTTAATTATTTTAAATAATTTTAAAATAATTAAGTATTTTTGTGATTCTTAACTACTTGTATTTTTCCAGACTAAGTATTACTGTTTGAGACTAATAATCAATAGGCATATCTGGAAAACAACAGATGGGCTAGTAAAATTGATTACAAATCTAATATTCTCCTACCTAGCACTGCCTCAAGCTAAAAATCTTTTAACATGTTAGAATCAGACAGCTTTTCTGCTTCCCCAAGAATCTCTAGCCCTGCACTATAAAACACTGAAACTGTATTTTCAAATGATTTTCCAAAAAGAGCAATCAGTTGTTTTCTTCTTAAAAACCAAGGGATTAATCCCATTCATCTTTCACCTGGAAACTTCCTGGCAGATTTTGGGGAGCTCCTTGAATGAGGACCCTTCCCCACCTTCATTCTAGAAATACCCCCAACCAGTTAAGTTTGGTGGCATGTTCCAGACACTCCTGTGCTTCTGAACAAACCCTCAGAAAGCTTTTCCTTCTGCTGGTTTCCAAAGTTTTTAACAGGTCTACAGCATGTGAGGAGCTTCCATCCCTCATTTTCCCCTCTGAGGTGCTGCTGCCTGCAGCAGAGAGCTCCAGCAGACAAGGAATGCTGAGAGGAGTCAAGTGTCTTAGAGGTTAAGATGCAAACTCTTCACCCAGGTAATGAAAATTGCTCTGTTGACAGGGATTACACCTTCAAGCACTGACCTTATGCCATTCAAGTCAGTTTAAGATGCACTTGTATAAAAGACTGCTTTAAATATAACTCCACATTATCTGTGGAGAGTTTTCTTGGTTGTTAAACAATGATGAGGAGGAGAAGCTTTATGAAAGCACCATAAAGTTCTGGCAATAATTTTAGGCATAATAAGTGCTAGTTGAGCTTGTGGGTTTTTTCATGTTCTGCTCTTTTCCAAGACAGCTTCTCAGCTTGATGGAAAACTGTTTGTCATCTTGGGCAGGAAATCTCTTCACACCTTTTCCAGGACCAGTGGCAGTGGGTAGAGTGTGTAAATCGAAGTTTGGGGAAAAATATTATGGGTTTTACTAGCAATTAATGAGAGGAAAACTAAGATGTTTGCCCAGCAACACTGCTGGTCTGGGCTGTTTTCTCCTCATTGTGGGCCTGTGAGTTAAGTATGTGGATCCTAATGAAAGTCTATTTGGTTTAGACACCTTTTAGTCTTAGCCTTCGTTGTATCCCTTGGAATTAGAAAGTGAATGTGTGTAGCAGATGTTCCCAGCCTGCTTTGCCTTATTGTAATTCCTACAATACTTGGTTCCTTATCTTTAACCCATTTCTGAAATCGATGGTGTCAAGCCTCTCTGGCTTCACATAATCTAATATGTTTTAAAAAATGATTTTTTTTGCCATCTTATTCTTTCTGCCTCACTTCTGCATCTTCCACTGACTTTAATTAAGCTTTCCTTGGGTTTGTGACCTTGGCGAGCTTTTAAAAATAAAGTGAACTGACTTGCAAAGTGATTTTTCCCCAATCTTTTTGTAGCCCTGCTGGAAATGTGTGATGTTTGAAAATATAGGCTGTTCATTTAGGATCATCATTTGTTCATGGTGTGGCAACAAGGAGAAACCTCAGCTACCTAATTATTAGATTCTAGTAAATAATTTCATTTCTCTGTAATTTCTGGTTTGACTTTTCTAGCCCTTCAGGACCTAACTATAAGAAAGACAGAAAAAAAAAATTGTTCTTTCAGAGAGGCAGTATTGAAAGAAAACCTCTTTTGAAAGAGTGCAGAGTAGAAGATGTGTAGAAATACCTAACACAGATTCTCAGCATGCTTGTTATCTTCCTTACCATTTTTGCCCCCAAAAATTTCTAGAATGGTTGGGTAGAAGGAGATAACTCTTAATTCCATCTATAATTACATTTGCCTGGATTCCATTGGAAGTCTGAATAGCTGCTTTTGTCCTGATTTTCGCTGCTGTGGAATCTACATGTAAATCACTGCACGCTGCCACGCTCCGGAAGGCTGGACATGAAATTCCCCTAAAGCTGAGGGTATAGATACTAGATCTACAGAGGGCCTTATGTGCAGAATGCCTAAATGGGCCTAAAACTTCAAAGGATTTTTTGGTTTGTTAGCTTGGTCTCCTCTTTCTTACTTGGAATCATTCCTTTTGCCAGATGCTGTGCCTTGTGGGTGGTAAGGAGTGGTCAATCCCAGGAGGGTACAATGGCACACAGAGCTTTGTGTATAGCTTTGTAACCACCTGCCTTTGCAGGGCTTCTCTTCCTGTGCTGATGGGGGAGCTGGAGGAGCTGTCAGAGTGTGCCTGACCTGCCCAATCCTGCCTCTTTAGCAAAAATCACATCGTGCTGGAGAGCCCACTACGGTCAAGAAATGGGGGCAGTACTGGATGTGTCTGCACACACAGAGTAAGCTCAGGGCAGGAGGGAGGAAAAAAAGCTTTGATAGGCACTACATAATGTACTAAATAGCACAAAACAGATCTTAGGAAAGACTGGAGTTTTAGTTTTGGGTCCAGGTAAACACTACAGGGAAGACTACAGTGTGCTTTGACCTACTGGCCGATAGTAACACAACTCCTCATTTATTTTTGCTAGGAACATATTTTGGATTAGCCATTACTTGTAACCTCCTTTCTTTTGGGGGAAAAAATAAAAAAAATCCCAATCTCTTCAAAGAGATTATGCTCAGTGTTAGTAAAAACCAACCTTGAATTAACTGACTGACTACTGCTAAATTTAGCAATCCGTGATATGATGCTATTAAAACTCACCTGAAACCTAGTACTCCTGAAGCCATATTCAAGTATGCTGTAGTTTTCCACTGAAGACAAGGCCTTTTCACGTGGTTTTGAACAACAGATTTATATATAATTTTTTTCTATTTAGATGACTTAGGGTAGAGCCCAGCAAACTGCGACAGATCCCTGCAGCAGTGGTCATTACCCTGATTTTAGACCTGGAAACAGAATATCAGGACAGAAAGGTGGGATTCTTTTCTAACACTGCAGCAGTGCTTTTGCAATCCAGGTTGATCCTGTGCTTGGAATGAGCCTGTGTGTCCCTAAAGTGCCACTGCAGTGCTCTGTATGGACACAGCCTCGCTGAGCAAGAGGGGACAACTCCCCTCCCTGAAATGAGGTATATGTCTGCCAGTGCTGCTGGATCAAGTGCTAAGCCTGATTTTAAAGAGCATTGGTTAAGTCACTCAGGTCAAATTTAATACAAGGTGTTAATGATGTCATAAAATTATTAATATCCACTCCTTGAAAATCTGTGGAAAGTGGATGTTTCAAGCAACTGTGACATTCAAGTCACACCAGTTCTGTTCTTTTCATTTTGTTTTTTTGTTTTTTATTTTTTTTTTAGTCCTTTGGAGTCAGTCTATTGTTGCTATTGGATTAAAGAGAAAAGTTAAAAGAGGAATGGTGAGAGAAGACAAGTTGAAAATTGTTTTTCATGTGCATTTTTCCTCATGAAGCACTCCTTGGTATTTTTAAAAACGTTTGAGTGTTTTTCTGCTCCACTTTGGAAGGCAGGCAATTAGCCTCCACTAGTACTGCAAGCCTTGAGCCTTTTAAGTAGGCTTGTATTGAAAAATGTGAGGTGATGAAGGAATAAAAGAGCTGCTCCTCAGAAGAGCCTGGACCTTTGGACAAGAGGGATACTGCCTTTGGAACAGAATGGGCACTGAGTGCTATTCCACCTGTGTGCTGGGATGAAGTGCATCGTTTTGCCTGGCATTTCACCTAAACAGAAACTTCTGCCACCGCAGAATTGGTTACATTCTCTACAGACATTCTGCTCTTAAAAAACAAACACCTTTTTTCCATATGGCCTGAATGAATTCACTGACACATTTGCAGGTTGGGGGTGTTTGAGGGTGACAGAATTCTCTGCCTGTGCTAAACACAAAGATGTAAATTCTTTCCTGGAATTACTGAGGATGAAAGTATGCCCTCAAGTTTCTGAGCATAGATCAATGTTCAATTTAATAAATCTTCTAGATAAGGGGGAGGCTTTTTTTGTCATATTCTGGAATACGTACAGCATCAGCAAGAAACTTTCTGGCAATTTTATTTTGGCATCTGAAGCCCAGAATCTCTTAAGAGATTTAAAATTAAATTATTATTTTTTACAGTCCCTTCAGGAGTTCATATTTAGTCAAAAACAGTTAGGATTAAGTTTAAAATAATTCATTGCTTGCTGTCCTGATAGTATGAGGTAGTATTCATGCAGGACAGACTTTTCAGTTTGATTTTGAAGCTGTATTTGCAGGGATGTTTTGAAAATTTTCCTTTCTCTTACAGGTAGATCCAGACCAATTGATAAGAGCTATGATCCCAGTGCCTTGAATTCTTTCTGTGTTAATGAGTGGCTGCTCAAAATGTATTACAGCAGACCAGATCCTTTCTAGGCTTATCTGAGATAGTTTCAGTTTTAAAATGTGGGTTATTTGTATAGATAAATAGGTGTTGGGTTAGAGGCAGATTCCTTAAATATGATGGTACTTTATCCACCAGCATTCTGAATCTGCCTGAAGTGGCATCTTTGTGCTCTGCTCCCTTGGTTAGAGAGCAAAGCATCACAAGAGGAAAGGACCAAAGTTGTCATCCGTGTCATCCACCCTGCAAGAGGAACCCTGGGTTTAGCTGGCTTGTTTTGACACCTGCATACTTTCCCTCTAGGTTTGCCCAGGCTCAAATGTACATTAAACCAGATCTTTGGCATTTTAGCTCTTTCAGGTTGATGTGAATGAGAAGCTCATTAGGAGATTTCTAAGCAAAATTTCATAGATGGGGGTGAGGATGTTAGGTGACATTGCTCTCAAATTTTTAGACTTCTGAAATGAAAATGTTTATTATTTTCAGGTATAAAGAATGATCATGACACACAAGTTAGGGTGATATGTGAATCATTTTGCCTTTATCATATTTTCTGATAAAATTACTTGAATTTGCAATAATTGTAGCTTTTCATGTTAATAGCTGATAAAATTCCTTGTAGTTTCAGATATAAACAGAGCTATTTTTTCTTGGCATACTGATTATTCTTTAGATCAAAAATTTATCTTGCTTTCAGTTTTATTTCAAACGTGCTTCTAAATATTTTTATGACTGAAACATTACTGCAATTCCATGGATACACATTGCATTTGAAATAGTCCCAAAAGAATCTGGTGACAAACCTTCCCATGTGGAGAACAGTTGCCCAGAAAAGAACAGATAGATAGGAATTAAAGTCATTCAGAACTAACATTCTACAGGTCAACTTCAAAGAGGATTTATGCTCATGTTGTATTTTTTTTTCCACTTTACTCCAGGTCATGGACTGTATATGACTGATGTTTCTGTAAGCTTTGAGAAATCCATCAGTGTTGCATTGGATTCATCATCTTTCCTGACATAAAAATTGATAAATAGGATGTGCTTCATAGTTAATTCTTATCCCTGCTATACAGGCCATACACATAAAAGGAAAATCCCTGTGATTGTGAAGAAACTTTTGACAAAGCACACATTCAAAATGATACATGCATATGAGGAACATCTGAAAATTTGCTTTCACAGTCTGTCTGATCAATATCAGTAACTGAGGAGAAAGAGATGCTGCGTCTAGACACGCAAAGATGCATATCAGTTATGCTACAATAATTTTTAAGGCAAGGTACACAGCCACTTGACAGATGGTAATTCATTCTTTAGAGCTTCCTGTTTTCCTCCCTGACTCTTGAGTTGTCATGATAAACTTGGCACAGCTTTGTTGCTTGGAAGGAAGTTAGCTGTGTGACAGAGGAGCATGTGTGTTGTATGAGTACATACACATGCCTCAAATCATTATTATGTAACACATCCCCGGGCACTGCAGCATCTAGTTGCAAAATAGACGGATGGCTGAGCTTCTTGAATTTGAATAATTCATCTCTGAGCAAAATATCTGAGTCCCTACTGCTGGAACATCCTCTGATATGTGTTTCTAAACCTCTCCCAAGCAAGAAGCTCAAGAAGAGATGCAAAGCAAAAAGAGATGACCTCAAGGAAGAGAAGGTTGAGCAGTGCGGTGAGCTGAAGTGCATGGAGGGCCAGAATTGATCCAGATGTGGAAACCAAGCCCAACACCTGCAGCTTGTTCTGCCAGCTGTGGCTATTTGATTTGTATTCAGATGGTGACCAGAAGACCTCAACAATGATGAGTTCAGTTACAGTAGGTGTTGGACAGTGCATGAAGATTCAGGTCATTTTGGAACAGCCCACAAGCTGAACAAACCAGTTGAGTTATTCTGTTTTATTGCAAATCATTAGGAAGTAGCCAAACAAGATTTATGGGTCTGTGTCAGCATGTCTGTAAGGTCAGCTATCATTTATTATAGCAGTATGATACATTTAAAAGATACAAGGGGAATAAAAATGTTTCAGTGTGCCAAAAAAAGAACAGTGTAGGAAAAATCCAAGTCGTAGCAGTTGAAATGTAATGATATTCCAATCAGCCTCGCCAATGGGGCAGAGCAGTTCTAGGAGGAATAGTAATACAGAGGATCAGATTTGTCTTGCAGACTTAAAATAGTACCAATGAGAAAAATTTAAAAGTCTAAAAAGTTATTTGAACTTTCTTAGATTTCTCCCTGACCACCCTTTACATGCTCTCAGGCATCTTCCTTTTTACTAGAAATACGGATGCTATCTCTATCCCAAGTAGAAAAACTGTTGATATGAAAAAAATTCATGTGAGTAATCTAAAAATGGAGAACAGAGAAAGGAGAGCTTGGAGTTATTCAAAATGTGTGTAGCCTTCATATTGGAAATGTTTACACATGTTTAAATTTTGTTTGCTTTCCAGCCTTGTTGATGACAAGAGCTTCTCTCTTCCTTATGTTAATATAAATCAGGAACTGTAAAAAGGAAAATGCTATTTCATTTTTCTGAAAGCAACTTTTCCTACCTTTTATCTTTTTCAGAAAAAAACCTAACTCAAATACAAGGTGTCATTAAGGGCAAAGACTGTACCTTTAAAGGATTTGGTGCAAATTTATCTTGTCAATATTAGGGAAAGTTAAGTAGCTGTGGAAAAAAAAGCCCCCAACAATTGCTTATGACATAAAATTTTCCTTTCTAGCAGTGTATTAAATTAGATATCTCTGCTGCTGTCTTTGCTCTTTTAAGTACCATCACAATTATATTAGTCAGTGTGTGAATGTCCCAGCTTTCCAACTCTAACTGCAGTGGCAGTTCAGATCAGCTAAATTTGTATTCTTCCATTTCATTTATGCTCAGTAAGGAATACAAATCACTGCCTCTCATGAAATCCAATGAGGATAAGCAAGAATTCGGGCCAGGGTATTTCTGAGACTGGGTGCTGACTTCAAAGGGGTTGCATGCAGCTCCCTGTTCAAGAGGTGCAGCCCTTTTCAGAGCTGAAGATGAGTTAACTTGGTGAAGAAGAATTCCTTGCTGGTGTGTTGTTTTGGGTGAGGTTTTTTTTTTGTTAATGGGAGCAGGTGTATTGGGTCAGGAAATATTCTCTTTTCAGAGACCTGAAAGAAAACCTGGCTGTCAGAATGCATTTGGAATGCAGGACAGGCAGCCCTTTCATCTAAGAGAGAATTGAGGGGCACTGACTGATGACATCTGAGCACTGCCAACACTTTTGAGGGATGACCATTCCAGATCTGTCCTTCAACCATGCCTTTTGCTCCAGCTCCTGTTACACTTGTTAAAAAGAGAGAGAGAGAGGGGGAAAAAAAGAAAGACAAAACAAATGTCCCACAACAGGTTTCTGGTTGACAGCATGGATTCAGGAGAGCTTGTTAGAGTGAACAGATATTACTTTCAAATACCTCTGCAATAAAATTTTGCTGTCAGCAGGAATCCATATTTTTACAGAAAAATAAACCAAGATTGTTTAGCTAGATGTATTACAATACACCTTGGAGAGCGGCTGGGGAAGAACACATAGCTAGTAAAGAAATAAATCTTTAAGTTAAAAGTATTTATTGCCACTTGATATAATTCAGGTTTTTATCTACTGGATCATATTAAATTGAATGGCTAACCAAAAAAGAAAGACTTGAAAAGAGATAACATGAAAAAATAAAAGGGGAGAAAGGAGAGGGATAAATGATTAAAAATCTGTGTTAATAAGCTGAGCTCTGCTTTGCTAGAGGCATCTTTAGAATTAGACCAGAATATAGGAATGAGATTAAAGATTTGCATTAATAGTGGGGGTTTTGCAATCAATGTGAATTTCCAGAACTGAAAAAATAAAAAAATAAAAAAAAAATGACCATTTCTTTAAGAGGTTTGTTTTAAAGTGACTGATACAGGTTTTCTACTAGATATGAATCCAAAGATAAAATGAACCTAAGTTGTCAGATGTTTTGAGATTTGGAGATTTTATATGTACCTATAATGAATTAATAGATAAATCATCTACCACAGAGCCAGCACTGCCTTTTTTTCTTTTTTTCTTTCCTTTAGGGTAATCTAAATGTGAGTAAATGTATGTATACTCCTATTTACGTGCAAGAACTTCTCACCTTTCTGAAACTCTGGCAACTTTGAATCATCAGAGAGCATCAAGGCAGGTAGATCCAAAAGAAGCCTTTCACTTCAGCCATGTGTTGAAGATTTTTTTTGAATGCTATCTCACTTTCCTGAAGAGATTTAAATTTGCATGAAAAATAGGGGAATAGAAAACTTTAAGGATTATTGGAAAAATGTGATGGTGTGGGTTCTTGTAGCTATGCCTTGGGTTAATAAATGACAAATGTGTGAGTTACAGACACTGTGCCTTGTTTTTCTCTCTTAAGGATAATGTGAATGCTTCTTGATTCCAAAAACATATTGTGAGGCTTCATGAGTAAGTATTGCCTTTTAGAGGAATATAACTAATTCTAATCATTTAACCTGGTATTAGCTAAAACTTAAATGTTGATTTGTAGTCAATAGTGACAGACCATTTTATTGAAGGGATTTTTGATATCATGTAGAAAAATTCTGAGATTTGCAATTAACATATTGCAGTTTCCAAAGTGATAAGATTCTTACAGGATTGTAAATTACTGCTACTTATTGCCCATTCTGCTTTCTGCATGAAAGTTCAGGCAGTTCATCCAAAGTAGCAGATTATTTCAATTAAAAGTGTCCTCTTGGATTTTGTACATACCACACACGAAACAAAAGACATTCTTGTGCGTGAGAAGTCTTGAATGAAATATTTGGTATTTTTATTTGGGTTTCTTTTTAAAAGTGGGACAATCTGCAGCTGACTTAATGCCTGGTAGTTGTTTTCAATGGGCACTTTAAGGTATATCTGCCAGCAGATAACCCTTCTGCATTGGCCTGGGAGAGGAACCAGTTTCAGCAACACTGTGCCACAGATGCTGCCACAAATGTAGTTAAAGGTGTTAGCAGCCATGGTGTTCCACTTCACCGTCCTGAAAATGATACTGGAAACGATGATCCTCACCATGGAAGTGACTAGCCTGCATTCCAAAGGTCTGCACCTGCTTTTACTCAGTTCAGCAGCAGCTCTGAAAGAGCTAAAGTCAGTGCTAGCAGTATATGTGCAGTATAACAGAGTGAGCACACTTTTATCCACACCTCCTTCTCCTTTTCTTTCTTTTTTTTTTTTTTAACAGCAATTAATTTCAGCAATTAATCTTCCTCCTTTCTGGTTTATTGCCTGGGTGCCACTAAGGCCAGTGTTGTGATTGTAGTATCAATTTTACTGGAGGTTTACCACCCAGCTCCCTCAAACCCTACTAATTGCTGACACGGGTGGTACTAAGGGAACAGGAATGATATAGGAGGTACAAGGCAGAGGGAAAGTTTAGGGCCAGAGCTGCTGAAAGGAGCATTTGTGAAGCCCTCAGAGGCTGCCAGCTCCCAGCAAGCAGAACTGACTCACAAGCAGAAATGTGCAGCCTCTGTGAAAGCTGAGCATCCTTTCCAGAGGGTTGGCATTCCTGTGACAGCCACAGCCCTGCTCCCGCTCAGCCCACACTGAGAGGATCAGCTGGGATCTGGAGGCTTCACCAGGGCATGAATTCAGGGCTGGCCCTGCCACAAACTGGATGGGAGATGCTGTATTTCAATTTGGATTGAACTCCACGCCACTGTGGCTTCCAGACTAGAGCTGGCTCGTTTCTTGTTGATTTGGAGGACAAGCCACTGGAATGAGTACCCGTGGGGAAATGTGTTCTGCTGGCTGATCTCCCTGGGAAGGGTGAAGTGGGGGTAACCTCATGCAGTGTGTAAAGATACAAAGCCATTAAAAACTAAATTATGTCTTCAATGAAAAGTAGCAGAAAAAAAATGTTTTTCTTTTGTCATTTGTTCTATCATCCAGCAAGTCGTAACTGAGCAAATATTTATTTTTTTTTGCTGTTATATAAAGTAAAAAAAGGGTTATACTTGTTTTTATTAAATTTTTAATTAGCTTTTTATTTACAAATACCTGGGACAGGTAAGTGGTAGAAAAAGTCTTTCTCATAATGGTTCAGAGCCATTGGAAAATTTTCATTCTGGGCAGAATGTAATGTGGAGAAAAATCTTGGCATGTCAGTATTTTCACATTGTTCAAAAGGTTTTTAAGGTCAGAATGGATTATTCAAATAAGAATGTGACCTCCTGTCTGCAGCATGTGCCACAAAACTTAACCTGTCAGAGGAGTTTCATTTTAGTTTTGCTGCCTTTAGCTCACCTTGCCTAGCTTACTGTGAATATTCAAGATTTGACAGGCTTCAAGGAAAATATGTTGGATTCTGGAAAACATACACATCAAATCAAATGGATAAGTAGTCTGGGTCTAATATGAAATTTTCAGGGGAGTCAGTCACCACAGTATTTTTCTTTTCTTCAAGATCTGTATGTGCACATACTTCCCAATCATCCTGAGAGATTAAACACTTACTGAGAATGGCTGACCTCATAGACCTTTCTGACCTAATTATTGCAGTGGATGTATTTGCCTTTCTGAAGATTTTTTTTCTTTATGCTCAGCTCAGGTTTTTCAGTTGAGGTCCATATTGTCTCTAAAGACACTCATCATGGGCCTTGCAGGTCACAAAGTGCCTAACCAAAATTTAATATTTTCACATCAGAAGGGAGGATACATAGCAGACGTTATGCAGTCACCATCACCAGCTCCCACTTCTTAATGACATTCCCAGTCTTCTCAAAACACAAAACAAAGCAATAAAACAAACAAACAAAACACATCCAAAAGCAGGTAGTATTTCTTCTATAAATATCTTAGAGATGGTGTACTGTCTGGATGAAGGATTCCACTTGAGATCCTCTTGCTCTGCTAGTTTCTTAAGCCACCTCTATACTAAGGTTTTTATTTATAATGTTCCTTTTATTTTAGAGATTTTTGTGCCAAAAATTTTGGGGGAGGGTCTGAAAAGGAATGTTGCATTAAGTCAGGCTAGGTAGAAGGAGATGCTTCTTGCTAACTTATCAGACTTTTAGTCCCTAAAGTTTTCAGTGAGGGAAAAAACTGTTATTTGGGCAAGCTTTATTAAAATATTTGGGTCTATTTTAGGGGCTGGGAACTGATGTGAGTGAGAAGTGGAACAAGCACCCTTGGCTAAAACCTATGGCCCAGACACAAATAGCCGAGTTACCTCTTGGCCAAGCCCAATTTTTCTGACACCTGAGAAGAAGGGACAAGATTATCAGGCTGGCATCGACAGCATCAGCATGGACAGGGCTGAGAGCTTTTGTGTCTATGAGGTCCAGAGATGACCCAGTTAGGGGGGTGCCACAGCCGAACAGAGCTCGCCCTTCCCGGGCCCGTGTGAGGAAAACAAGCAGATTCCCCCCAGCTAATCACGTTAGTGCTGCTGACAGCCTCTGCCCTGCCTCCAGGATTTTGCAGCTCTGTTGCTGTGCCAGTGGGGCTGTGTGTGGGTGATAGCCTGTGCATCAGGCTCTCCTCTGGCTTGTTGAGAGTGTGGTGGATTACTCCCTTTCGTGTTTTGGCTGCACTCGCTGAGAACTTCTCCAACAGCTAAAGCCGCTACTTTTAAGCAGGCACAAGAAACTGATTTATCTGTCAGTGCAGGGGAATGTGCTTTGCAATGCAGTAAGCTACATATCTGGGTCACACACTTCATGGAGGGAGGCAGCTGTGTGCAGCTCAGTCAGGAATTAACAGCTATCAAGTGTTGGGTTTGGGGAAGAAGGAAAAAGAATCCTCAAACAGCAGGGAAGGAGTCTTCTTTGGGATAAGAATCACCATATGCTTAGCTTCTTTCTTGCCACCAGCTGGACAGCTGTACTTTAAGCTCTCTAGAGGAATAAAGGAAACCTGCTTCTTTATTGCCCAATTTTTAAAGGAAAAGCATTTTTTAATTGGTTGGTCTTTGTTTTGGACATCAATAACACAAACAGGTACCCATAAGCCTCTCTCTTAGGCCATCCTAGCCTGCTTGTATTATCACATGTAACTTTAAAAACATTGGGGGCTGTTTCCGTGAGTGTTTTCATTATAAAAGCAGCCTAGCCTAGCATTCTTTTGGATAAGAGAGGGGAAAAAAATCAGTCTGTACCTCTCCTGTGGGAGTCTGAGACAGTCTTTGAACAGCTTCACTGGAAAATAAGTTCCCTAACCATTTGCTACACCAGCTCGTGAGGGGCAGAGCTGTGTCCCTTTACTTCCACAAGGCTCCCACCTCAAAAGCAAGTCTATGTACAATATGATGTGGAAAGAGCAGGATCTTATGACTTCACCTTTCAGCATCTTGCAAGAGTGTGGCATCAGTGATGTGGCTAGAGCCCAGTTACCCATCTGAGAATGGAAGGATGAGACAGGGAACACTGCTGTCCAGAAGAGGATGAAGTCCCATCGTTGTGTCACCCTTGCCTGGCACAGCCAGGGCTGGTGGATCCCAGACACCAAACAACTGGGAGGAACTGGTGGCTTGTGACAGCAGCTCTCCAGTGGGTGAGTAGAAACAGGACAGAACATGGCACAGGAAAAAATGTAACTGCTGCCTTAAGAAAAAAATTTCAATGTTCTGGGATTGTTGCATCCTATTTTCATCCTATTTGCTTTATAATTTTCTTTGTACAGTGTATTCTTGTAAGTTTTTAGCTTGTGTGTTATCCTAATAAAAAAATTTTGAAGATACATCAATTAGATAATGTCTACAAAGATCCTGATCATTATTTTTTTCCCCTTGTAGCGTTTTTGGGTTAAAGTACCTGATTGGCTTGGAGAGGAGTGGTTTGGAAAAGGCAGGAGCTTCATTTATTGTTTCATGTGGGCTCATCAGATTGGATTGATTTTAGCTGGTTTATTTAAAAAAACCCAGCAACAAACAAACAAAAACCAAAAACAATGCAAACCCATGAGAAGGCCTGCCTGATTATTTTCAGGAACTTGTTTTAATTCTTTTTCTCTTCTAATAGTGAAATGGCAGTGAGCTAAATTTAGCAGCCGCAAACTAAAAACTCTATTTCCTATATTCAAGGCAGGTACAAGATAGCAATATCTGTCTTTTGAAAATTGCTTTTCCCTTCTCTTCCCCTTCCCTTTCTTCTTCTCTCTTCTGCCCCTGGTTGATGAGGCCACCTTTTAGCTGGCAAGAGCACTGACATGGCATGGTGGTGTTGAGCCTGTGGGTCCTGAAGAGGCTCAGTAGGTATCACTCTGTTCCCCCAAATACACTCACATTCTGTACTTTAATATACCTTTGTACTGAAGTGTTTGCCTGAAGTGAAGCTCCCTTTTTTTCCAAGGCCTGGCTTTCTGAATATAATCCAAAGCTCATTAACAATATTTAATTGTGCAGGGGGTTGTAATCTAGTCAAGGGCAAAACAGACTAAGTCAAATTGAAGTCTACCTCACTGGCATGGTTTAACCCTGGCTGGCAGCTAAGCACCACACAGGAAGTACAGAGAACAAGGAGAACCAGAAAAAAGGATAAACCCCAAGGGTTCAGACAAAAAAAACCAGTCTGATAATTGAAAAAAGTTTATAATGATGATGATGATGATGATGATGATGATGATGATGATGATGATGATGATGGTGATAATAATAAAATAATGAAGAAGAAGAAAAAGACTACAACAAAAACAGAGAGAGGAATAAAGCCCAATGCAAGAAATACAAGTGATGTACAATAGAATTGCTCAACACCTGCTGACCGATGTCCAGGCCAGCCCAAGCAGTGACAACCCCTTCTAGCCAATTCCCCCAGTTTATGTACTGGGCATGTTCTTCTGTGGTGTGGAACAGCTCAGCTCTGCTGTCCTGGCCATGCTGCCTCCCAAATCCTTGTGCCCCTCCTCACAGGCAGGGCATGAGACACTGAATGAGGGCAAGCAGTGCTCAGCACCAACCAAATCATCAGTGTGTTTTCAACTATTCTCACACTGAATCCAAAACTCAGCTCTCTACCAGTTACCAGGGAGAAAATTAACTCTATCCCAGCCAAAATGAGCGCTCACATTACACAAAAGTAGATCTTCCAAGGTCAAATATACATATGTGTATATACATTTAAAATTTAAAGGACACAACCTTGTTTTGCCACTCCAAATTCACCATTGTAGTACCAGTTTTGAAGTCATTTAAATGGGTGGCAAGATGTGCTCACTGGAATCAGAGGACTATCTCAATTGCATGGTTTTGAGCAGCAGCTGATGTTATAGGGTTTGGGTAGTTCTATTTCTGAGTTTAGTATGTCAGAAGAATTAAGAGATATTCTTAATAGAATGGTTTAGAATCATCCTTATCTGTCATATAATACTTGAAATACTGAATGTAGCCTCTTAGTACTTTGGGAATTTGATTGCACTGAATGTGGGGAAAGAGAGATCACAGCATAAGAAAAATTCACAAAAAATATTTTTAATTTTTTTTATTATTATTATTTTTTTTCCCTGGAGACATAGGACCAGTGCCATGATGATTATAAAAAGATATAATTTAACATAACAACAAATGCATGTAACAAGGCATCAGGTCACAAAATCTTTGGATTCTTGGGCTTTTTTCAACATACAGCACTTCAAATAAACTCTGACCATAATCCAGCCAAATTTCCTCGTGATCCTTCGATAGGGGAAGGATTTGTGCCCCATTTTTCTAAGGGTTACACTTTACACCCCTGACAGACTGCAGGTCTGCAAAATGGCTCAGACATCCTTAAAGGGATTCAAGCACACCTCATTTTCATAACCTCTTACATTTGCCTCAGTAAAACTCTGTGCTGCAGTCAGCATGTGGAACAGCTTGCAAGGAAAACTTCATATCTTTCCAGTGCCTGTATGCATAAATGTAAAAATCTCCATCTGCTAGTATGCACTGATACCTACTGGCCAGTTCTGTTGCTGGAAATTTAAAATCTATAGCCAAGGTTAACCCCAGTGCATTTTAAATATTATATTCAGAGTTTGAAGATCATATAATATAATTTTTATTTTTTTTTTTTTAATTCAAGCACTTTTTGCATTCAGATTGTATGTGGGGTGAAATTTGAAAATCTTTGCTGTACATGTTTTTAACTGTTTCTTTTTATAAAGGTTGATAAATTCTCAGGGAATGATATCAATCTGGAGTCAGACCTTAAATCTTCCTTGAGGAGAATGGGATAAAACATTCACTTTGGTCATGGCCATGATTTTTATTTTAAAATAATAATAATAATATGATGTCTACTCTAGAGAGCTATAATGACTTCAAACAGATATCAGAAAGCTTCTGCACTATTCCAGAAAAATTAGTTATTGAGCTTGAATAATACACATTTAGGAAGGGTTTGCAGGGCAGAGGGCCCACTGGAGCCGAGTGTTTCTATGACAGAATTAATATGAGCTACTATAGCTTTATCTCAGTGTTCACTGATGTAATTACATGACTTAGGAAACCTTGTGAAGTGATGTAATTTTCATTCAAATTCCTTCCTTTTTTGGTTATATGCAGTGCACAGACTTCAAGTTGAAATAGTACTCCCATATTGAGTGACCACTGACAATTTTACTATAAATAGTCCAGTACACATTTATAGAATATGGGCAGATAGGGTTATGAAACCAGAATAGTTTAAAAAGCCAGAGTAGTAGTTCATCAAATAGCACCAGGGATAAAAGATCATCATATGTGTCAGTGCCTAGTTGCAAATTGCATGTAAGGTTTATCTTTTTAGCAATGCACGATTCTTTCTTTCAAATTCATCTTGTCCTGGAATCATGCAAAGTAGAAGGAAGGCTTGGCCAAAGCCTTGGGTATCGTGTTGTAAAAGATGTGTATTTCATGTTTTCTTGCTTATTCCACAATGCAAAAAATGGTTTAAATATCAAGTGTGAAAAATGACCACAAAACAACAAAGAGACACCTGTCATTAGCAAAAAAGAAAGCAAGCTAGATACTAGGTCCAGGAAAAAAAAAAATAAAAAATCTCACTTTCAGGTTAAAGGCAGACCACAAAGGATGATGGCTTCACATGCAGTTAATGTTCTTGTGTGGAATTATCCAATGTAACATTTTCCTCAGTATGTTTAGCCAAAAGTTCCTGAAATTGCTCCCAGACATAGGGCACCTTGTAGTTATTGCATTCTGGTCCAGTAAAAGAAAGCTTCACAGGGAGAGTGTTATGTGAGTTTTACTTCTAAAAATTATGATGTTATTTCAGTTAACAATTTCTAAATAAAAGTAAAAAGCATCCTGTCGTTTACCAATTCTACAAAGCAAGACTTTAGGGAACAATATGGCTTTACAGAACAACTCAAGGGGCACAAGTTAAAATGTGTTTATGTTTTGGCAGGAGCTCTTCAGATACCTACCCTGGAGTCCCTGTTTCAAATCACATTGACAGGTGTGGTCTGCAGAAAGCCTTGGTGACCTTCACAGAGGCTACCCAGCCACCCCAGGAGGGGCTTCACCCCTCTGGAGATCAGATTATTTCAGCACATGAGACTTTTCCTGTCAGTGAAAGGAGAAGTTGGTTCCTTCTGGTGAGTTCCCATGGACTGAGAATATTCCCTGTCCTGGTTTTATCTGCAGGTCCAAGGCAGAGCATAAGGAAGGCTCTGAACAGGTCTGTGAGGTCCTCCTGTGCCCTCTGTGGGGCTGGCTTAATGCTGCTGAAACTACCAGCCTTTCAAGAAAGGTCCCAAGGGTGGAGGAGCTGGCAGTGGGGTGTGAAGACTTTGAAGAAGGAGCTTCACCTTTGGTTTAGGTGCAGGGCAGCCAGGCTCCTGTTTGATGCCTTGGCACTCCTGGATCCTCCTGAGAACTGCACTATGCTGCCATTCACATCCCAAATCAGAAACAGGCTTTTGTCCCAGAGACCTCATAGCTGAGAGGAGGATCAGCTGAAGAGCTTTCTCTTGGAGAAGCTGGTCTGGGGCTGTGAGTCATTTAGGGAAATGATTTCTGACTCGCTGGTAATATACCTAACTCTGTGTAAAAATTTTATACCTTACAAGTCTGCAGCCTTCCTAATACAGAAACATATTTTAAGTGACTAATCATATTTATCTTCAAGGGTAATTTTGCCACAACAATTCTAGAAAGTTGGTAGTTGAAAATGAGAGCGGAGATTTTTCTCAAAGAAGTGCTGAGTAATTACAGTCTTCCTGGTGCTCATATGTTGCACTAACTTCATTTTATTACCCAATGCATCTTTCCTTCTTCCCATTAGCTTCAAGTAATTCCCATGCCTGAACCTTACAAAAGGGTTTCAGAGTTGTAGGGATGGCATTATGTAACCTGTCCTCTAGGTTTGTAAGACATATTTCTTTCAGGGTGCAAGGAAAATAAACAGAATAACATGTTCTGTTGGCTGTTGAGGCATAGAAATACCTCCAGGTATCTATTGACTTCAGATTAGTGTTTCACATCCAATCAGAGAGATTTAATTAAAAAGGATTCTTTAGTGATACAGACACAACCTTACTCAGTTTAATAGCCTGCCTATTTGCAGAATCTTATGTTGATATTTGAGACTGACAGAAACAAAAATAAATATGTGGTTTAGAGAGATATGAAATTGGGCATTCCAGTTCTGGGAAATTCTTTTACACCAAAGAATTTTCTTTTTGGAGAAGTGTTAGTAAAGGCTTCAGGTCATTTGGGGCACCCATAAGTGGAAAAAAATCAATACTGATCCAATGAGGTCAGTGTCAAAAACTATTTTTGTACTTCATTGTTGTGTTCTTATGGATGAGTTTGGTTCTCTGCAGCCCTGCCAGTGACTGGGAAATATCAGTGCTTGGCCCAGGAAGGTGTTTTGCCTTCAGCTCTGTGTAATAATTACTGGTGTAGTGGAGTGGACCCACTGCTTTTGTGCTTCCCCTACCAGCTGTACTCAGTGGAGCTGTTCTCCATCTGTCCTAGTGAAGGGTGACACAAGGAACAGATTGACTGATGGAAGAAGCAGAGGCTGTAGCACTGTGTTTGTCACCATATCGGGGTGGTGGTGGGTACAGGGAATGGACAGCGATGAATAGAAGAATTGATTGTAGTATTATGCTGTTTGCTGTGATTTGGGGGATGCTTTAATGCCCCAATAGCATTAAGGCTATTTTCATTCAAGTTTAGCAAAAATCCTCTAAGTTTAAAGGCCTACACAAACTTTTATGCAATCTGAACTTGGATTTGAAAGTTCATTTCCTCTCAGATCTGCATATGCTAGAGCACGTTTGTATGCTCACATTCAGTTTATTAATTCTGCAGCCTATTTTCTGTGATGTAATCATGGAAGAGCAGGGATGAAAATGTGCTCATAAACATTACCTTTTGCCATTACTGTCACCCCATGTGCTACCATAAAGCAACATCCTTATTGGTAACAGGAGATGCAGACAGGAGTTGCTCTCTGCACTGTATGGTGTTTTAACTGTGCAATTACTTCAGTAGTTAATGCGAACTGCGGTGTGATTTGTGGCTGCATTCCTGCAAGTATCTCTCAGTAAATCAAAGTAGATGTGCCAGGGCTGTTACTCAAGTTCCATCACAAATATTTAGAGGAGTACATCAAGACCACTGAATTATAGCTGCTAAATTGCTGGGAATGGTACCCATGAAAACAAATCCTGTTTGTATAAGAAAGGAGACACAATCATTCTTTAAACACTGTGATAAATCTTACTGCTCTGAAAAGGTTGAAAGGCATTTGCATTTGGCTGAGGTTTTGAAATGCATCTTAATAGACTTAAATGTTCAGCGTTGTTAATAAAGAATAGCAGAACACAATCATTTTATGGGCATGATCAGGTGGGTTCTGTGGAATTGAGGTTTGCTTCTGCAGTTGGATCTTGCTCATTGCCAAAACTCTCATTTCTCTGTGGCAGCAAATCATGTAATAGACCTGCAGACAAATATAGGACCAGAGCTATTATCCTACAGAGACATTTGTTTAGTCAACAAATGTATGCTTAATAAAGAATACAGATTACTACATTTTCAGAACTGCTGTTAGCTTGATTGGTAAAATAGTCCCCTTAAAAAATTCACTGAACTCAGGAACAGTAAAATAGAATAGAATCAGTATCTCCAGGGGTTTGTTTGTTGCTGTATAATTCTGAGAAATAAGCCTTACCAAATCAACTCTAGTCAAAGGTAGAGTTCTATGCAGCCTCTTTCTTAAGACATAGTTAACATTTTAAAATGTGGAATTTTCTTCACTTCTTTTAAAACTTGTTTTGAAAGAAGAGGATAATTTTATGTACAGCTTTGCAGGCTCAGAATGAAATCCATTCCTATTAGAATCTATGCCATAATAAAATCTGAATGCTATTTCAGATTTAGTATTCAGTATTATTTTGTGTCATGGAATATGGGAGTCCCAGGTAAAAAATTCTTTCCTTCTGAAGAAAAATAATTCCCTTTTCTCTATCCCTTCTTCCTTTGGTCATAAAAATGACTTTCATTTGTCAATGAGGAAATGTTTATTCTGTCTCAATATCAATGAAGAATAAGAATAAATTCATACCTTAAAGAATATCTTGTTTATATCACCCATCTACATTTTTATTACTTGTTATGTTCACTGCAATGACTAGACACTGTTCATCCAGGGAAGAGGAATGAAGTTGTCAAAAATTCCCTTCATTCTTACTCTCTATGGAAAGTAATTTTTTTCTATCTTTTACAAGTTATTGATACTGATAGGTGCTTTACAAGTTATTTATTTTGACAAGGTACTTCCTTTTTAGACTTTCACTGTAGGGGAGTTTTTTAGTGCATGCTGAGTTCTTCACAAGTTTTGTGATGTTCGACAATTAACAATTAACAGGTAAATATACAGCAAATATAACAAGAAATATAAGAAGATATAACAAGAAATAACCAGAAAAAAATGGACTGACCTATAAGCTATCACCTGATTGCCACTTGGTTTTTTGAGTAATATGAAGCCTAGAGAAATGGATTTAAAAGACCTCTACCCTCTCCTATACCAAACAACAGAAACCCACCCAGGTGATCTCCCCTGACTGCACTGCTCTTTCAGAAGGGTCAGGGGGATTCCCATGTGGGGCCCCAGTAGTGGTAAGCTTTGCTTGTTATTTGTGAATCTGTGCATTCTAGAGAAATTTGTCATTTATTATAGAGGAGAGTAAGAGAGTAAACCTGCCATTCTTCTGCCAGAGCCTGTTTAAAATGCCCAGAACCTCAAGGAAGCCAGAAAACTGACAGTGCTCCCTTGAAAGCGTGACCTCAGATTGTGGAGACTTTTTTTCTTATGGCAAGCACCTCTTTGTTGCCTTGTCTGTCCTTGGAGCCAGCCAACCTCCTCCTGTGCAGAGCCTCCTCACTTTGCCCTGCACACAGGTGGCCAAGCCCATGGCCATGGGTGGCCTCTCCCTCTGTGTCCACCCCAGGGGAGCCACCTTTGCAAATCCCTGCGCTGCACAGCAAAGTCCATCCAGCTCCTCCCCGGGCTGAAAGGTCTTCTGAGGTCTCAGAATTGTTTCAGCCACCTGAGTTCTCCCTTTTGAAGCCAGCACTTTTGATGCTCTGAACACCAGTCCCCAAAGAGCAGTGTCATTTTGAACTGAAGAATCAATGAAGACAGTTTTGTTGTTGCTGTGTAACCTTAGTTCAGTGACAGACTCTGTGTGATGGGGTAGTTCTTCTGATTAATTTCTTTTTTTGTTTTATTGTGTTTTGCTAACCTGTCCTTTACTTCTGAAACTAGCTTGTATAATCTTTGTGTGATTACAGAGACATTTGATTAATTACATTTGATTACATATTGCACTTGGTAGTGCTTCTCTATGATTTTCAAATGCCAACAGCACAATGGAATACATGCCTAGGTGCTCCAGCTTAGAGCCAAACTGAAATATGAAAACAAAGCTGGTCTGCGAGTTGTAATCCTTTGACAACACAGGCACTTTGTGTGCCATATGATATTGTTTTAAGTATAAAGCATTCCTAAAAGTTCCTTATATTACTTTCCTATTTAAGAAGAAGACAGCTGGGTATGAAGGCAGCAGACAAAGCAGTATAAATAATGTGAGCTTCAACTCGTAAGAATTGCAGTGGAAATCAGCAGCCTTGGAATGTATAGCAGTCAGGTCTTTTATCTCGAGAAATAACATGGAAAAATAACAGCAGAATTATTCTGTGACATTCACACTCAAAAATAACAGCAGAAACAAGTAGAGTGCTTTGAAATTCACCACCTATAACAGGAGCCTTTTGAAAAGCAGAATCACCTTTTCTTCCTCTTATTAAATACTAAACACTACTAGTCAAGGAAGCAGATGCATTTGAAATGTAAAGAAATTCAAGAAGTCACTCTACAGCCACAGTTACAGAGGAATTCTGTTTTGAATAACAAAAAAGAATTTCCTCTTTCCCTGGGATCACACATTATAATTGGCTTTCAGCTGATATCAGAGCCACAGGAAAGGCCAATCTCTGGGGCAATGCATTCAGGACACAGCTTCAGTTTGAATTCTGAATTGGGTTCTTGTGGTGTGAAGAATATTCTGAATATTTACACATGCTTTTCCTTTTCTTTTCTTAGAACACCATTGTCCTGGGATGTGCTGTTTCTGGATTGACATAATTGTTCTGTAAGAAGTGTGTGAGTCTCTCAGGTAAATACAAAGCTGTTAAAATGTGTATTGTGGGAGTTCCCTTTACTTACCCGACTAGCCTTCATTTTCAGAACTATTATAATCTGTTGTGTACCTCTGTCATTAAAAACTCACTCAAAACTCATGTGTAAGCAAAGAGATTGTGATAGCTCCTTTATTTTTTTGAGCAGTCCCAAGGTAGCAGGTTCATGAATTTCTACAGGGCTTGGAAACCATGGGTTATTCATTGATCATGAATATGTGCTAGGACTGCAAGCTGAAAACCCCCTTGAGCCTTTTATTGGAGATGTTACTGCATTTCCAGCCTCACTTTGAGACAAAATAACATCTCAATCATTTTTATTTTCTCCTTGAACACTCAGCACAGAGCATTGGAAGAAAGGTCTGTGAAGGTTCCTTCATCACCATTGCATTAGAAAAGTAATTTTTCTGTCTTTCCTGTTTTGAGGGTTGTGTGTTTTCTTAGGGAAGCTATCCCATGGAAATGTGGGGTGGAGGGTCCTTTCTGGGCAGCTGGGAGAGCCACAGCATCTGGTTGGAAAGGGGAGAAGGTGCCAGGATGGATGCAGGGATTTTTTCCCTCAGGGCAGGGAGCAAGACCATCACAGGGACTCACAGGGGTGCTCAAGTATTTTCACAGGGTGAAGTTGATTGTGCACAACTCTCATTTTTAGCATTCAGTTATTCATTTAGATCCATTTCTTCTTTCACTGCATTTTTGGATTAAAAAATAAATAAATTGCAGACTTACTCTCAAATCCAACACAAAAGAAAGCAAAACACACCAAATTTCTAATAGCTCTATTTAATGTTTATTCCCTTTGTACAATTTAAAGTTTGAGTTTAAAGTTTTTTGCTGTTGATTTCAGGGGTGGTGGATGGGGGAGAGGGAAGCAAAGATGTGGGATCTTTAGAAAGCTCTTCAGGGACAGGAATCCTTTTCTTCCAAATTGTCACCGCTACTACCGTACAAGGACATGAAAGGAGCACATCTCTCCTCTTGCTGTAATTTGAATGTGAATTTGATCTTCCTAAGGAAGATCAAATATCTTCTATCCAAGCACAAATAAAGAAAGGGAAGTGGAGAGAATAATGCTGTTTGACATTGTCAGAAGTAACATGTAACCTGCTGCCGAGCAGGTTGCAGACCTACCTAACCTACCTATGTCAATATCCAGAGAGTTTGTCTATTATAGTCCCATCTAGAGACCTCAATCCTTCATTTCAGGCAGTAGCAGCTGAAGTGTTCAGCTTTTTAGAGAGAGAGCTGAGCTCTGGCAGCCCTGACCCTGGACTGTAAGGGGGATTGAATGTGCTCATCAGGCTGCAGCACTGCAAGGAGGGATTTAGGCAGTTCTGCAGCCCCTCTTCCAGGTGAGTGAGAGAGGAAACAGCAGCAAAAGGAGGGGAGGAGGAGGTGCCAACAGGGGCTCACCCCAGAGTCTAAGTGCTGTTTGATACTGCACACATGGCTGGCTGCAGGTCGACCCAGGCTGCCTCTCCTTGTTCTCTACACTTGGTAAGGGACGATCCCGCTGTTCCTGGCTGGGATGGATGGCTCTCATCCATTTGGCTCTGGTGCTTTTCCAATGCTGGTGATCACAATCAATTACCTGCACTAGTGAGAAGAATAACCTGATGAGGACAGTCACAGGACAGCAAAGCTAAGCACCACATGAACAAGGAATTGAAGGGCATATATTAAAGATTTTATTTGACAGGCTAATGTGCCATGAAGTTTTGCTGGGCTTTGAGAGAGAAGTTCAGAGATGCTTTTGGAGAGGAGAACTAGCCTCTGCTGGAGTCTGGCAGCTCCTCATTACAGTGTCCTCACAGGACCAAGAGAGAGGAAGTTGCAGGAAAAACATGCAAGATTCTTTTTAATAAGGTACCTTTTTTTTTCCTTTTCCTTTATTAACATATCACAGTAATACAAATTGAAGGCTTCATCCATTTTTATTAGGGTTTGGTATTATTTTATTTTATTTTGTATAAGGAAACCTATTCTAAATCTAAACATTGTGCACTAATAACAATTTATTTCTAGTTAAAAAGACAAAACAAAGCAAACAAATAAAAAAAAACCAAAAAAAGCCAAACCCAAAGTCAAACCCAAATAAACCTTACATTCCCAGAGATTATGTGTTAGAGGAAAGATATTTTCTCTGACCAAGCCTAGTGAGATAACTGATCTAGAGAGAACAGCAGTCCTGCTCTGCCCTCACCATCACACCGTTGTTCTACCTGTGCACTGGACATGCCTGGCACCATAACTTCAGCAGGTTTTATTATCTTTCCCTCAGGCAGGTATGAACATTCCATGCTTGTACTTTATACATTGTCTGAGCCTGGCAATCAATAAGAAAGTTCAGACAATGCAGTAGTCAGATTTCCACATGTTTTGAAACAAAATCCCTTTGTAATGCCTGAAACATCTTCAAATGATTTCTTCTGTCCTGTTTACCTTCCAAGGGCCATAATATGCCATTGATTATTTTTTTTTTCTTTTTTCCTTTTATTTTGTTTTTCCTTTTAAAAGCAGAGTTTCCTGCTGAAATCAATGGGGAGTTTGTTTCAAAATCAATGGGGCATTATGGCCCTGAAACTTAAGACAATGTTGGCTCCTCAGTCATATCAGAAAATATGATTAAGATGCCATAAATAAACCCCTAATCCACAGACACAGCTGCTAAGTTAGGAACAACCACCTTTACCAAAGCATAGCTCCATTTAACCTCAGTGGGATCTTAGCCTAAGGGCCGTAGAATCAAGGAAGAAATGTGGAGCAATGCCATCAGAATTATCAACCAAACACTTTGTTGCTGAGCTCTGGTAACAGGCTGGCAGGCTGGTGTTTTATGACACAGGCAACAGATTTTGTGGTTAGAAGCTCTTCTGAACCTTGGGGACTGGGAAAGCAAGAAACAAGTGCAGATGTTCGGAACATCAAACTGCCTGTTCCTAAATGAACAGGCCAAACTGACGAAACATTTCCAAATCTCTCTCAAAAGACCTTTTGGACCTTCCAAAAGCTGACTGGACTTTGTAGAGCAGGGATTTACTGAATTACTGTTGTGGAATAGAAGCAAGTAGAAGCACAGTTTACTTCTGGTTACTACAAGACTCCTCATAGTTCTAAAGGCTTGCATTTGGAGTATTTTGCATCTAATATGTCTTATCAACTTCTTCTGTCCTCTTGGGATCTACAGCTCTGGTTGTTGACATTGTGTGGGAGTCCTCCCATGTTTTTAATACAACTCTGTGCCCACTCAGGGGACAGAAGCTACGAGGACCCTGGGTAGGAATTTCTGTTCACCAGTCCCATGTTAGGACATATTTTTCACAATTCAAATTTTGCATATGAATATTTTTGGCACCAGAGTAGCAATAAAGTTCTAAATGATAGAATTGTAAGGAATATGGCAAGAACAGGATTGGCTGTATTTAGATAAAAATGTAGAAACCAAAGACTGAGTTTCCCATTTGAAATGTTGCAATAAATTTATCTGCAGTATTAAAGATACTTCTGAGGAAATTACTCTCAAGGGAAAATGTAGGCAGAAACCGTGTGTGTATGGTTCTCTTAAAGAGGTGGTGCTTCTGGTATCTCCTGTGTCAAGGCTTGAGGTTAGAAAGCTGATCACAGAATGAGCTTGGCTTTTATTACTCCTTTGAGCATTTTACTTCATCCCTGAAAGCGCCTTTAAAAAGTTATCACATTTTTCAAAGGCTGAAAAAAGAGCTGGGATCCAGATTATTAGTTCAGCTTATGAGTCAAGAATGATTAATTTTCTCAAATCTTCTTATATTACTTTGCCAGTGAATACTGAGCAAGGCTTTTGTTTATCTTCCACACGTGGTCACTACTGCAAACAAACAAGTTTAATTTGCTTTGTAAGCTTATTACCAGAGGCTCAGTGGAGAACAAGAGCTGAAAAGAACCTCTTGCCTTTGTGGTTTTATTAAGAACTGTTTTCTCCAGAGAACTTCCAGCCTGTCAGATTAGAAATGCAAAGAGACCTTTTACTGTAACAGTCTCACATTTATCCCTTTAGTAAAGTTTGCTTTTGTGATAATTACATTTTACCATCTACAGTTGTTTACTAAATGAACAGCTTTTCTCTGCTGCTTCCAGCCCTGACACTTTTCCTCTGATAATTTGTGGTTACAATGAAATATTTAGAAATACGTGTTTGCCTGCTGTTTGTTTTCTTCCTCGTTTTGCTTAGATAGCAAATGATTTTGGTTGTGGTTCTGGTGATTATGGACCACAGGACTTGTTTAGGATTTATGCCTGAAGGAACACAGCATTAATACTGCTGTTTGCACAGAGAGAGACAGTACAAGTTCATCTTTTCTCCCTGCTAAGAGAAGTGGAACCGTTCTGTGTTAAGGAGAGAGCTCCCAGCTGTCAGGATGCCCTGAAGATGCAGAACTTGAAGACAACTTCCTCTGCAACAAGAACAGGTTTTTTATAGGAAATATTTCATATGTGAATGTGTTCATGGTATCTCCCTACAAAAATGTTGCTTTTTTTTCAACTTTATGGGAAATAATGAGCCTCTGCTCATATGAAAAACTATTATTGTGTTTCAAACCACAATGCTTATTAATACTGATCATTTTGGAAAAAAAAAATCCAAACTATTTCCTATGCATCACTGTTCTTTGAACAAAGAAGAAGATAAAACTTTTAATAAGTCATAGAATCATAGAATATGTTCAGTTGGAATGCACCCATCAGGACCATCAAGTCCAACTCCTGACTCTGTGCAGGATCCCCCAAGAATCACAATGTGGTCAAGGTAAACACACACTTCTATATAAAGTACAAACAAATATTTTATCTTTTAAATTCAATACATATTTATTTAATGTTGAAGTGGGTTTGTTTCATTTTTTTTGCATTCCAGTTGATTCCAAGTCTTATTTTCATATGATTGCTTTGCATTGAAAAAATTTGTATCATAAAACCTTGCTGCAAACCCACTTTCACTTATAAATCACTATGACTAGAATTTCAAATATTTGAGTGTGGATTAAACCCCTTCTCTAAGCCTCTGATTTTTGTGAATACTTGTGAATGTCACCAGAATTTCTGCTCTCTGTCACTTGATTATTTCTGATCACTTCTGAAAGAAGCTACCCAGAAAGAGCTGACAGAGGACAGATTTAAAGGAAAAACACAAATCTTGGATGATTAAAAATAAAGCTGGGGTCTGAAACTCTTAAAATACATGTTTTCCTACCTGCACTTCAAAGGGAAACTTTCAACTCCCTAGAAACCTGGGCCATCACCAATATGCAGTATTGAGTGAAACCTAAGATGGTTGCTGTATTGTCCCTGTGATTTGGAGCTTTGCTGTTTCTGAAAATGCAACTCACCATCTTGGGCACAAAATTCAGATTGCATTAGAAATTTGTATGCTGAATAAATTTGAGGGTGATGCTAAAGAGGAAAACAAACTAATCAGGAAATAGTACAGGCTGAGGTCTTCTTTAGACATGCAATTATAAGAAAATCCTAGCTGTCTTAAGAATAGGGGAAATATTTTTCAAAGTGGTGACATGTCTAATTGCTAAGGCTCTTGTCATACATGCTACAGCCTTTGTGAGAAGGAACATTAATACTTCAGCAATGCTGGTAGTTGGACCAGATGCATCCCTTCATTGCTGTCCTTCATACTCCCTTTCTCCCTCTGCCTTCCCAAAGATCTCAGTATAAATTTACTAGGAAGGGCAAATCAATCCTGCTGAACTCCCTAAAACGGGTTCCAAGCCCAGGAGCATTTGTCCTCTTCTATCTTGGAGAGGTATGAGCTCGCACAGGGGAGAACAAAGCCACTCTGTGGCGTCTGAAATAAAGCCTGCAGACGTGACTACAAGGTTGATAGCCTAAAAGACAAATGCTTTTCCATTTTCACAAGCTTATCAGGTAATTCTACCATTTTCTATGCTGATTCTCAGTGCAGACTAAGGTGTCCGTTTCCCCCAGCCTCAAAATTTAAGTCACAAATACTCTTGTTGAAGGTGGAAGGTCTGTGCTTGACTCTAGATGAGTGTAAACAGGGAATCAGGGATCTTAGCCAGCCAGTACATACACATTTTTTATTTCTCCTTGTGATAAAAAGGAGCTAGCTGCATTTAAGTGTTAACAGTTTAAGCCCCCAAACTGTGACATATTCTGGACTGAAACAAGAAATATCATGTTTCTTGTGGCTACTCTGTATATTGAGACCACTGCATCAAGCAAGAACATACCTGCAAGTCTACATTAAAATCACATTAACAATGCACTGAACAAGAAAACTGGGGAATTCAGAGACAAGGCAGTCCCTAATCCCCTCTCCATCTGTAAGATTCTCAGCTGTCACAAATCAGGAATCCAGGCACAGCAGCGATCCTTAAATGCTGCTGTTAGAGGTTGACAGCAGAGTATCTGTAAGCACAGGCAGTGTGGAGCAATTTTCTTGCTTTTTAAAAAAGCATTTGAGCATTTTGCACTCGCTCAGATAGTGCTGAACTTCAGTTCGTCTATGAAAATAAAAATTCTGAACTATTTTACACAAGCAACTGATATTTTTATACTGATAAATGCTGCAGTCCTGTAACTTAGTGCAGATAACCTCCACCCTAAAAGAGCTTAGAGTCTAAACACACAAAATGAATAAAAGGTAAGAAATGCATTGTTATTCTTCCCATTTTAGGGAAGGGGAAACCAAAGCACTGAAAGGTTAAGTGGCTTGTCTCTGGTCACACACGGAGCCCATGGCAGGGCTGTGAATTAAATGCCTCCTCTTGTAAGAATGGCGCTGTCTCCTCAGGAAATATGAATAGTAGAAAGGAGAGAAACTGCCTAGCACAAATTTACTGTATGGTACTTGAATAACCTGGCAGGTAGGACTGGAGCTGAAATAATGAGCTGATAGCTGCGAGTGGACAAAAATGTATTATAACAGTGAAGAATGTAAGAAACTTGGAAATTTCTTCTCCCTCTCTAAAACCCTTCTCTTTTATGGCAACAAAAATGCATGTATTTGCTCTATCAGTCCCTCCACCATTCCACTTGTGACCAATCCTCACACAGAGAGCAGCATTTCTAGGGATACCACATTCCCACCCCATTACCAAAACCTGTCTCCTCAGCAGGGGCAGGAGCCCGTGATTGAGGTCCAGAGATGTTGTGCTGATGGCTCTGCTCTGCTGGGACAGCAGCACACGTGGCTGGCACTGAGGACACCAAGGTCTGCCCCCTGCCCTGCCCATGCCAGGGTGGATCCATGTGCTGAGCTGGGTGGAAGAGGGATGCCCACAAGTCTGGGGAACATGGCAGAGCTGCAGGAATTCCCTGAAGCAGGGCAGAGGACACCACGAGTTGTCTGGCACAGAGAGCCACTTCATGGTGATGAACTGTGCTCCATTGGTGAAGAAGAATAATCCAAGATCATTTCAATCTGTTCCTCGTGGGGTTCATTATGATTATTTTCTTATTTGTTCTAGTCTTTTATTTTCCCTTCCCCTTGCCATCCTCAGTTCACATTGTGCTTCTGATTGTCTTTGCTTTACACAAGTCTAAATTCACAGCTTGACTTTGAGGCTCATTCTTGGTAGGCTTTGCTTTTGTTATTTCAGAGTTTTCAAGCAAGGGAAGAAGGCCTAATTTCAACAATTGTCAAAGCTACTTGAGCTGTACAAAACAAGTGTCTGACTAAACCTTGATAACAGGTAGTCTGATTAGTTAGAGTAAAGCAACCATAACAAGCCAAGATTATTCCAAAACATCTAATTGAACTTAAGGCCATTTAAACTTAGGCAGCCCTTCTAACTTCCCTTAAAAATCTTCACCTACAGCATTCAGTTTTCATAATGAATAATATAAGAAACAAATAATATTAGAAAAATACTTTTGAAGTTTGTAGGCTAGCCTGATTCTTATGCAAACATAGTGTTTTCCACTGAATGTTCCAAAGATGTAGACTTGAACTTTTTGATAATTTATAAGGCATTTTTGTCCTTTCCCTTTTATTTCTATAGGTTGTTTCCTTTACAATGTGTATGGACTTCTTACCTAATGTTCTTTCAAACAATATTCACAAAATATATTATATTTAATGCAGACAGGTTTATGTCTCTTCAGATAACTCAAAATACCTGGAAGGAAGTCAAATTTTCAGCAAACATTTCATTGTCTAAATCCTTGTTTTCCAGGGTGAGGTTCTTCCCTAGAAATGGAAAAGGGCAGGTATTTCAACTCCTGATAGTGATTTGTAGACATATTTTAAAGATTTAACTTTGAGGAGTCCTATGTTTTGTGTGGAAACAAAATAGAGCACACACCTTTATTAGCAAAGCAATTTGAAAATTTAAGTATGTGGTCTTTAATTAACTAACCAAATCTCCTGGACACATATAAACAGCACTTCTCAGTATCTTCCTACAGACAAATGTGCTATTCCCTTCTATAATTCTAGTTGTGAAAATGTTTGTTTGCCTGCACATTTGTTATCAGGCTGTTGTTCATATTAAGAGAAAGAAACGAGAGGAATAAAAGAGCCCAAGAGAAGTTGGTATTTATTCAGAAAAGTGGATGGGCAGGGATAGCTTGAAAAACAAGTTTTTCCTTATCAATAAAATGTTAAGAAATGAGGAGCTGGATAATTCAGTATTTTATCTTTTCTGCCTTCTCTAACTAAACTAAGAAAATAATTCAATAGAAAATCAGATATGAAATTGCTCTTCCACTTTTAGTGGTGTGAAAAGAAAGAAAAAAAAATGGGTAAAGAAGGTTTCTTTTCAAGAAGCAATCTACATGTCAAAAAAAGCATTATTCAAATTGTGTGATGAACAAACATCAACTTAAATTCCTGGATCCAGTGTGGGACCCAAGCTTTTCCTTCTCTCCTGTGTGGGAGCACGAGCTCAGGATGCATTTCTCTGCTGCTGGCTACCTGTTCTTTATTGTACCACTTGTTATGCACAGAAGCACGATCACTTGGAGATGGGAAATGTTATTCTGCTTCACAGTAAAAGATCAACTCAAACATTCCTCTAGCTTCTCTGTAAGCTACCCTTCTCTCCTTAAATGTCCTGGATTTCATTGCTTGTTTTCAACTCCCTGCAGGAAAATATTTTCAAGACTCTGAGTGAAGGGCAGTGGGATTGAACGGGTGCTCTCAATGCTGCAACTGGGAATAGCTGCTTCTCACTGTACTTCACCCACCACTTCTGTCAGTGAAGAAAAAATCCTCCTAATACTCAATTATTGGGATCTTTCATTTTTCAAATTGTGTGTGAATCACAAAAACCTCCTTTACTGTGCAAACAGCTTTCCAGTAGCATCTCTCCGTGCTTTTTTGAGTGCTCACTGTGATGTGTTCTGTTTGTTTGATCCTGGGCCACAAAGGATGTTTTGAAAACTGGTTTGTGGGAAATGCTTCCTGTATTTTATGTAATTAAATATATAACATATAATATAACATAACATATTAATTATGACATTTGTTATATAATGTATTATTAATAAATACATAACTTAATATTGTTTAATGTTTTATTAATATAATTTAATATTTAATATTGTTTAATATATTTTTTATATTTCTACTTCTATTTATTATCTATTATAATAATTATATATATACCAATAGATAAATGTATATAGAAAAGTCATCTATATCTATCTATCTCTATCTCTATCTCTATGTCTATCTATCTCTATCTCTATCTATATATCTATCTCTATCTCTATCTCTATCTATATATCTATATCTAATCTATATATCTGTATAATCTATATCTATATAATCTATATCTATATCTGTATCTATATCTATATCTATATCTGTATCTATATCTATATCTATATCTATATCTGTATCTATATCTATATCTATATCTATATCTGTATCTATATCTAAGTTTTCCCCTACTCTGTACAGAATTCCTGCTGGTCAGAATTTGCATCTGAGATGTGTATGTTCAGATTTGCTCTGAGCTGGGTGTGGAAAAAAGGTTTAGATTCTGGATCTAAACTCTGCAGTGAGCTCTGGTCACAAGTCATCTTGGACATGACACATTTCTCTACAAAATTCTTTTCCATGCTTTTCATTAGAAACTGCTCTGTTAAAAACTAACAACTCAAAAGAAAAGTAAAAAACTCTTTCTCCACATTCCAGGCAGCTCTGCTCTGTAACAATCCTTGGAAATGGTAATGAAAAGGATGACCTGACAGCCCGTGATGGACAGGATAAAAAATAAAATAATGCAAGGGTTCTAGGATGACTGTCCCATTTAAGTTCTGTATGTTTTACTTTTTGGTAATTGTGCCTGACACTGAAACACACCTAGCATGTTCAAGGAAATGCTTTTCGTGTCTTAATTTGTCTTTTAGCTTTTAACTGCCTTCATTAGAGAGGTAGCTTATCTGAGTGAAATATCTGGGAGAGCATTTGTGGGGTTTTTTTCCCTTGGTTTTGCTGCTTAAAATCTAGCCTAGAGAAAAAGGAAGTGACTTAACCTTCCTCCAGTAATGTACAGGGCCTTATGTAAAATAATGCATGCACCATTATTTTGGTTTCAGCTACCTTCTACTTCTTGCTTTTGACAGGGTATTGAATAAATCTCAGCATCCATCTGCAGAAGCAGTCTCTCTCTGGCTCTGATAATGCAAGAAGATCAACTCAGAATACTCTTTCCAGTTGTTGGCAACTTCACCAACTTTCTGGGCACCTTGTAGGCTTCAGTGAAGACACAAGAGGGGTTAAGTTTGGCCTATTCATTTTCCATTGTCATCTTCTGTGTGTAGAGTTCACATGCTCACTTTGATACAACATCCAAAAGCTTTGCAAATCAGGACACCTGAAATCTGAATCTTCATTCTGGTATATTAAATATATGGATGCATATTTTAAATTGGTTATTTTGTTGTTACATTTTACCAGTTAGGAATGTTTTTTTCCAGTCAAAATGGTGAACTTAATGTAACTTTGATAGTTTACTAATTGCTATCACTAAGCCTCACCAAAGAAATTTTCCTTTAGTCACAGGAGTGATGCTGTGGAAATCATGTGCAGTACTCAGTTTTTCTGTCTTTGAGACTGATTAGGCAACACAGGACACTTCACAGTCTGGGACTCTAGAAAAAGGATTTTTGTAGCATTGAGGGAACTTTATGCCCATCAGCCTTACCTCTTTGGATAACCCTTTTTTCATTCACTGTGATTGTTCTGTGTGCAACTTAATTTCTGATGTAATGATTGTGAGCGCACTGACTCAGGTATTTGTCTCGCCTCAGGACACTCTCATCATTATTTGAAGGGATAAATATGTAGGGTTCCCCCAGTTATGTATATTTTCTATTAGATTTAGGTTTGCTTTTTTAATCTGTTTTCATAAGAAACCTCATTTTTTTTATGAACAAACAATCTTGACAGAGACACAGAAAATAATACCTTAATGCCTTTGTGAAATGCTCTTGGATGATGGCAGAAATGATAGAAGAAAGACATCGAATTGACTGTATTTGATAAGAAATTACTAAGTGTATGAAAATAATTCTAGTCTTATATCCTTGTTATCCAACAGGACCTGGCACTCTGCCTGCTTCCTGAGGGACAGAACAGGCAGCAAAAAATGGATAGAAATTATGAAATCAAGCACCAACTGGATCTGGGAAATTGTTGATACACTGTATATTTGTGCAGGAGAGTGGAAGGCCATCTTCAATTTAGATGCCCTTCTACAACTTGCCATGCTTTTCTGTAAGTATTTGGTAATTTGTGAGGTAAATTCTCTATTTTCAGAGAAATTGTCACTTAAATATTCAATAAAATATTCAATAATAAAGTACTCTATCGTTCTATGCAAGGTAACACTCCTTTTCTAATGTCAAATTAATTGCTCACACTTTTATTTTTTGTAACAACATTTCTAATTTGATAGTCAGATGATAGCACAAAGGTAAGATCTCAAAACTTTTCTCCTACCCTCTCATTTCCCTTATCTAGGCAAAGTTTCCTACAAATTTATTCCAGGCAAAGAGTGACAAAAGCAACTTCCCCAATTTATCTTTCTTTCCCTTGCAGGATTTGCCCCTGCCTGGGTCCTCTCAAGTGTAATTCTGTTCCAGATTTTCTAAAATTTTGATTCAATACCTGGCAATCTACTTTTCCAAATTATTTCCAAGCCTTTTAGTCTTGTTTCCAGCCAAAGCTGTGTTCCCTGAGCTGTTAATTGACTCTGATGTTGTCATTCGTATTTGTCCTTAAATTTGTACTTTCCCTGGATTTCTTGACCCTCTTCTCAATAGATTGTTCTCTGACTCTTTCAATGCATAAAGAGAATTATTCTCTGCATCTTTCCTCTTGACACTACATTTTACAAAAATTATAAGCAAGAGCTAGACCCAAAGATATGCAAGAAAAAACTTAGTGTGTTCACAGGATGTAGAGATGCAAGTGGGTTCATTTTCTCTAAGAGCTAGAAGTATTTTTAAAACATTATTTAAAAACAGCGATGTGTGGAAAACTGAAGAACTACAGTAAAAGACTTTCCCCGATTGTAATAAAGGGTACAACTGCCTGGGGAATGTTAGAGGCATATACATGGTAAATTGCATCCACATTGTTTTAAATTGGTTTTAGAATTAGGCTGTAACCACAGAGTACTCCCACTGTGCCATGTGTTGTATAGCTAATCGGAAGAGGAATGTTTTAGAATGACTAAGCAGAACACTGGGAAAAAAAAATTAAATAGTTCATTAAAAAGAAAAGAAGGCAATGGTTGGGTTTTCAGAGAAGATTCCTAGATGGTCAACATCCTTCAGAGGGTTTTGCTAAGCTATAATGATTGCTGGTGCCAAATGAGTTTGGCAGTGCTCTGTTTCTCTCCTGCTCTGTCAGCCTCACCTCAGTGGCCTTGGTACTCCCCACCTCAAAATCACTGTTCCATTGCAGTCCTTTGTAGCAGGTGAGGGATGAGCCACAGGAATGAAGCAAATGCAGTGATGGGGCTTTGAGCAGTAAGGGAAATACTAACAAGGGGTCCAATCCTGCTACCCCCTTCCTGCTGTCTTCAGCTGCTTCTCAAAGCTTACTGTTCTTGTCTTCTTCCTGCTCTTTGATCCCAGGAAATATTTTC
The DNA here is from genome assembly GCF_049639895.1 of Pseudopodoces humilis. Taxonomy (NCBI): domain Eukaryota; kingdom Metazoa; phylum Chordata; class Aves; order Passeriformes; family Paridae; genus Pseudopodoces; species Pseudopodoces humilis. Next base: position 106,769,691 of record NC_142201.1, on the reverse strand, counting down.
TGCAAACATTTAGTTCCCTCTTTCTCTCATCTGGTGAAAATACCTACATGTTTTCCTCAAGCTCACCTCTGTCCCCACCTCTGGCACCTGCATTCAGGCAGCCATCAGGAAAGCTCAGTAGGAACAGGAGAGTCCCTGCCTGCTGTCCTCACCCTGGCAGTCAGGGTCCCGTAGTCTTTGACTAGAGAAGCTTCTGGACAACATCTCAGTCTCACAGATTCTCTTCCTTTAGCACTTCTGAAAAAGATTTCTGTACAGGATTTTATATCCAGCTCATTCAGCCCCTCATCTCTCTCAGCTACAGCAACATCCCTCACTCTGGCCTTGAAAAATAGTGTTCTGTTCCACTTGTAGCTGTGGTGGATAGTACTGAAAAGATCAGTTTCTTTCATTATCCTTTTCTGGCATCTCTCCTTTTCCTGTGCTGCATCAGAAATAACTGCTTTTGCCTTCCAGGAGTTTAGAGTCCAACCCCATCATAGCTGTTACCACTCATTCACTGTCAGGATGCTGGCTCTTGTCTTTGATCAACCTATTACAGCAGCCTCCACTTCCTGCTTGTTAAATTTTTAAACAGCCACTTGTGTATGTACTCCTGAGCTGCCTGTCATGCTTGGAGGAGCTTCTCCATCCAGAAACTTAAACTAAACAGACACTTTCCCTCCTACAGTTTCTAAACTGTGAGTTCAAAGCCTTAAATGTTGTTGTCCCTTGCCTGCTATCCACAGCACAAGGAGCTAGATCCCTGAAAAGCCTGAGCCCACGGTGGTGGGTGTTTATCACACAAACCCTGGAGAGATGGCAGCGTGCTCCTAGGGCACATGGCACTGGGTCCTTCCCTTTGGCATCCCCTCATGCAGAAAGCAAAATGATGCTGTGGGAATTTAAGAGGAGCACAGAAAGAAATTAATTGTCTTCTGCTGCAGCCACCAGTTTAAAGCAGGTGTTCTGGCTCAGTGTGTAAAGGAGACTCTTCAGCAGACCTCTGTGGAGTAATGCAAGCCATGTTTTTCTGTCTTTCACCAAAAACCCCAGATGTGTTTCCTCTTTTACCTTCTACTGTACCACTACGAATTGACTTTTTCATCAGAGGTGCTGAAAAAAATCCTGAGCATGGTCTAATGCCAATAACCATTCTATCTATCTGATAGATAGGGCAGAGGCAACTCCTCACACTACCTTTAAGAACAACTGAAATAGGAGATTGGCTTGCCAAAGACACTTTTTCCTTAAAAATTTTCTATTTACTATTTAAAAATTTTCATAGATAAACACTTCTGGCAGAAAAAGCCTTCTGACCAGCACACTGTTTCAATTTTCAGTATTTATCCATTATTTATTAAAATAAAATGTGAAATATTTATTGAAGTAAACACCAAATTTGAGGGAAAATGCATGTCTGGTTCTGTTTGTTAAGTACAAAGAAGCATTGTCTTCAGCCAGTAATAAACTTGCTCCAGGCATGAACTGTGCAAAACTCCAGTTAAAGTTTGCAGAGTTGCAAAGGAGAATTACATTTTCAAAATGGTGTAAGAAGCTTCATTATTTGAAAAGGAATAACGTCCTCATTAAACCCACCATAAAATATCTTGAGAGATGAGGAGCTGTTAGAGGAATTTATTTTTTTTTTTAGTAATTAGGAGTTATAGATATGTGTTAGAGAGAATAATAGTGTGGGATGAAGAGGAAATCCTTTCAGAGCAGCAGAAACATGGAACATTGAGGGTGGTGCACAGCCTCTAGAAAATCTAGAAAAAGAGGTAAAGCTGTCATCGGTGGTATAGAAAAGATAAAAGAACCCAATAAATATTTCTGTTTCTGGAAAGAACCAGCATGATCTAAGCACATCTGACAGTGGGAAGGGCTACTTCTTGATCAGTAAACTGGGAGATCATTAAATGACAACTGTCAGAACTGAAGGGTTTTTTGAATTTACAGGGCCAGATAACATGCACCCAAGTATTTAAAGGCCTTGTTTGGAAACTCTCTGAACCATTATGCTGATTTTAAAGAAACCAGAGAACAGTGAAGAAGTTCCAGAGTGCTAAAGCAAACTCTGCACAGATATTCTATGAGAGTAAAGGCATTGACATAAATCGAGTTGGTGACCTGCTATTAATTTCAAACCAAACCTTATACTTAGAACTCAACCAGTAAAGATAAGAATGATAAATATATATATATATATACACACCATTTTGGGCCATATTACAGACTGTTTAACTAGGGGAGAACGTAAATATGAAGGAGAAACCATCATCATTTGTCTGTTTTGTTCTGTCTGAGTTTTCCCTTCACCATTCATAATTTCTGGTAACAGTACAACAAGCACACCATGGCAATTCTTTCCATGTCCCAGCCATGGGCAGTCTGGGTCAGTGTTCCCAAGTGTGTGCACAGAGCAGCCAGAGCTGAGCAGTGCCCAGCTGCATGGGGCTCACTAGGAAAACTGGAAACTCACAGTTTATTAAATTTAGTAAGCTCAGTCAGAGAATAAAAAGAATTGCAAGTGCAGCCATTTCACATGCTCAGAAAAGATATCTCGCCCTCATAAGTTCCACAAATGTGCTCCTCTGGGCTAAACCTGGCTTCAAAACTGTCACTGACTTCACCCTGAAGGGGTGACATGAAGCGTGGGTCACCCGGATGCAGATCCTGGGTCAAGATTACGCCAGCCCTCAGGAGTTACAGTCCTGACACACTCCAGAGCTTCTCATGCTTCACCTCAAAGCACTCAAATAATGTGTGGGCTCCTGTAACAAGATGTGATTTTTCAAACTGCAAACAGCAGGCTGAGTGTGTGCAGGAAAGGCTCAGGCATACCTACTGCTGGCAAAAAGCCCTGTCCCAGTCCAGAGCTTGGACACTGGAACACCTGAGTCCCTTCAGGAATGTCCTGGAGGGTTTTCTGGCTCTGCTTCAGTTTTCTAGAGCACAGAACCCAAATAGGCCATATGATAATTGGGTGTTAATGTTCTGTAAAATGCCTTTACTACAAGTTAGATTTTTATGATACACCTACTCAGTACTCTGCATTTGATTCATGATATGTTACTAATAGCAATAAGAATTTCTACTTTTATTCTTAGAGCTGAGGTCTGGACACTGCAGCCTAAAAAGATGAGCTGAAGCTTAAGTCCAGAAAAGAAAGGGAATAGCAAGTCTTGAAATCTATATAAAAAGCAAATAAAGAGGCTTTTTTTTTTTTTTGCTTTGTCTTGACATTGTCAGTGCATCATCTATAAAGAAAACAGAACTATTTTTATGTCAGTAAAGCCTACAGCATGTGTCAGTAATGGAGCAAATATGAAAAGTAATTTTTAATAAGTGTGAATCAAAGAGGGATTAGAAAACTCAGGGGATTTGGAGATGAGACTTGAGTTCAGGGAATTCCACAGCTCAGGGGCATAACAGGTGAATGCTCTGCTACTCACGGATGAGAGACCTGGCAAAGGGGCTGATGAATTTGAGATTTATTATTAGAAAGTAAGGACTGAGGGTATGTATCAATGGAGACCAATTTTGATAGGTATGAAAGGGATGATTCAGACAGATAATGAAAAACTCTGAACAAAATTTTAAAGTCAGTTCATTGGCTGATAGGAATCAGGTATAAATCTGCCACAGCTGAGGTAATGCAATTGGATTTATTGCCATAAGCAAGCATGTGGGATGCAGCATACTGAGCAACAGGGTCATTTGTGAATATTGTTCCTTATAGTGTGTGCCTATTACTGTAATCTAAAAGCCATAAAAATGGGGTTTGGAACGGGGCAAGCAGCTCAGGGAGCAGGAGTAATGCCTCCCTTACAGCTGCAGAGTGGAAACTGCTTCTGAGAAAAGCCTTTAAGAAGTTAACAGCGAGTGAACTGAGGAACCAAAGAAGGATACAACGCTGAAAGTTTTAGAGGATTCATTAGATGTACACAACTGCCACCAGATGGGAAAACAGAATATGACAAACAGTATGTAATGAAAGACAGACGGGAAGGGGGAGGATGAATTTGGGGATTTGATTTCAGAAAGCAGTGTCTTATGTGTCCCTCACAGGGAACATCTTCTACCTCCTTTGTGTGTGGAAATGTGCACACCTTTTTCCCCCTTCCCTCCATCCCCCTCTCTCCCTTGCTTTTTCCTTCAGTGATTGGCAGCCTACAGTTTGAAGAGAAGCTTAGAGAGAAATCCATACCTTTTTCTTTTTTTGTCATAAATTATAAGCTGAGTAATCTTGAGAAGGAAAATTTTCTCACAGTAGGGGCCTGTGAAGAATTTGTATATGGATCCTCCACAAAAGATTTTTGTACTCTGTAGTAGGTAAGAACCAGGTCACTGAGGCCAATATTGAAACTGTGTATTGTTTAGAAATAATGCTGAGAGCTATTACTCTTTGATCAATCATTCAGAAAACATCTATCTAAAGCTCTAATTTACAATGTAAGTTCTTATGTGTTTTTGCCATTATTGTTGGCTTAATTTTTTTGTGTTTTCCACAACTAAGAGAAATAGGCATTAAATGGTGATTTTTCTGTCTCTGGAGGGAATTCAACACTGGAGAGTTACAGTTGCCTGCTATTATTGCTGCTTCCTTTTTGAAACCCTTTCTGTGACCGATTTGTGATCAAGGTGTTCATCATTTCAAAGTAATGCAATATTTATTTCTGTGACTAACTCATCTATGTTGTATAGAGAATCTAATATTCTTTATCTGTGATGCCTCAGAACATTCCAATATTTTATTATCAGCTCTTCAAGGATATTTTAGTATTACAGCTTGGTGAACATGGTATTTAATGAAATGGTAATCTAGTTTTGCAATGTTGTCTCTGCTTGTTCTGGAGCAGCTTGTGAGTGGAGTTGGACTGGTGCATCCCTGCCCTGGAGACACAACACCGAGCTGTACACAGCTGCAGTTCTGCCCTGGCATCCTAGAGATATGGTTTGGAATCTCTTGGTATCTGTGGCCTAAACTGGAGCTAACAAGGAAGGAATGTGCTGAACAGATGATTTATTTTGTCACAGAAAGGATAATTCCTAGGATGACTTTCTTAGTTTGCATACATTGGCATGCTCTGGTTAATAAGTTAACCAAAGTCAGCATGTTCTTTTTTAATTCTTATGCAGGGTAAGTAATAACGTCCCCTATAAATGTTCTGGCTGACATTTAATTTCCATTACCATGCCATTTTGCTGCCCTGTAATGACCCACTCAAGATAGAAAAAACATTGATATCTTTGCCAGTCATTTTGGATTTCCTGATGGTATTATAACTCTTTAGCAGAAAGGTTTTCATATCCCAAAGGTAAAAAAATTATTTCATAAGATCACTGTATCTTTCTGTTTATAAGGAAAAGAGAGAACATTGCTAAATAGCAAGTAAGACAGCCTCTAAGCTCTCTGAATAGTACTTGAGGGCTTTTTTGGTTTTTAGTATTAAAAAAAAAAACCACTTATAAGGAGATATATAAACACATTAAGTTGCTTAAATCCTACTGATAACAGAGGAAGTCAGAACTCTACACATCTTTGAGAAAATACATTTCATAATCAATTTACTACTTCCACAACATCAAGAAAACCAAGCAGTCTATAGCAATTTTTTGATTTCTTCAGTCATTTTTGTTGACACACACATGACAAGAACAACCAATTAATTCTCTGTTACTAATTGCTAAGATGTTGGTTCCGATTTAATCTCCATTATTTTTTTTTTCAATTTCCTAATTTTACCAAATAGATAAAATTATTTATATAGTTATATGATTTATCTCTCCAAAGACATTATTGTGCTGTTCAACCACTGCTCAATAAAGGGTTTTTTCCTGAAAATTGGGAAACTTGAATTCATTGTACCTCTTGTCACTCTATGTGTGTGACTTATCTTGGCTGAACCTTGGGATCCTTCCAGAAAAGCTTTGAGGAACTTTGACCCACTTTGGGGAGATATGGAGCTCGTTAGGCTGTTGCTATTAAAGGTCCCATTTTTGACTCCTGATTATTTGTAGAATTCCAGCAGATGGTGTGAATAAGCAACATTTTTTCTTTCTGGAAAGCGTAAAGTGAAAGAGCCGACAAATATAGAAGAAACCTGCAGACTGGTGAATGTCTGGGAGAAGATGAGCAAAAGTTTATTTCCTGCCATCTTGGTTGGTGTGAGGACATGGGAACATGGAATTAAGTCAATAGATACCTGGTTAAAACAAAAAGAGCAAGAACATTTTTGTAATCTGCAAACACAGAACAACAGAATGCCCCCAAACTGGAAGGGACCTTAATGATCATCTCATTGCAATCCCTCTGCCATGGGCAGGGACAACTTTCACCAGACCAGGGTGCTCAGAGCTCCATCCAGCCTGGCCTTGAACACTTCCAGAGACAGAGCATGCACAACTTCTCTGAGCAATCTGTGTCAGTGTCTCACAACCCTCCCAGTAAAGATTTTTTTTCTAATATCTAATTTAAGCATACTCTCTTTTAGTTTAAATCCCTCCCCTCTTTTCCTGTTACTTTTTACAAAGTTCCTCTCTATCTTTCTTATTTGCTCCCTTCAGGGGCTATAGGGCTCCAATTAGGTCACCCCTAAACCCCCTCTTTTCCTGGCTGAACAATCCCAATTCCATGACAACATTTTGGACAGGTATCACTTTTCAATTTCTTCAGTTTTGTATTCTATGGATACCTTCCTCTGGCCTATGACAGCACATTCAAGGATAAGGATTTTGATTAGGTTTGATGGAGTATGAACATATTATGATGCTTTACTTGTAATTTGTGGGTCACAAGTGCTCCCCAGACATGTTGCACCTGTGACTTCTGCCAAAATTTCTACTCCTTCAATCACAAGGCAGCACACAGTTGGTGGTTGCTGCATCTCATCAGAGGAGAGCAGCATCCAGAAATGGGAAACATCACTCCAGAACACCAGTGTGATGCAGAGAAAAGAATCCAACATCCCAGCCCATGGTGGGTGTTGGGGTCAGAGATGCAAGATATATGCCTTTATCTGTGATGGCTCACTCAGACAGCCAAGAGAGCACCAAATTTCACAAAACACCATGCAGACAACTGCTAAAGTTGAGAAACTGAAAATGTGTGTGAGTTAGAGAGTTTTCTTAAGTCACTGGATAGAAAAGTTAGTTGAAAGTTTAAACTAGTTTAGAAAATAAGCAGCAAGATGGAGGACTTAAGGCATTGTCTCTTTTCCTTCTTCTTGCTTTTTCATGTTCTTCTTCTAGAAGTTTTTGGGTAGTAGTAGGTGATTGGATAGAGAATGCTGCAGTGCAGCAGACAGGTGTTGGGTCACTGGGTCACTAAGAAAAATAATTTACTTGGCATTTGTTAACTGGACAAATAGACAAATAGAAGACCTTGAAGAAGTTCTTTGTTAGCCATTTTGCACCTCTCTATCTTAGTGCATGTGGCTCCTTGTACTCTGTATATATGTAATATAGATAAGAGAAGAATAAACAACCAAGTCCGAACAAGAGAAAACTGCCTCTCTCTCATCAATCTCGGTCCAAGGGGGAAAGGAACCCAGCCACCAGATCATTCAGCATCCTGAAAGTGGGAACACCTTGAACACACCTTGCTCTCATGTAGGATGCATTTTTTTTCCCCCCTCCTCTTTCCTTTCTCTTGTTTCCCTTTCTCTCCCCCAGACGAGTAGAGCTCAGCAGTTGGTGCTCCTCTCTGAGCCTGTGAGGAGCTGTGCCTTCCTGTGCAGGCAGGATTCTGAGCTCTGGGCTGCACAGGCTGCTCCAGCCCTGCCTCCTGCAGCCACCTGGGCCCCGCCGCTGCAAACACGGCTCCATCAATCATTAATTAGTTATGCCATGGATTCATAGTTCGTGTGGCTTAGCAGTGAAGGTCAAATGCAAAAATTTGTTAAAGTGGCCCCAGTGAAAGGGCGCGATCAATTGTTGTCACACTTTAATTAGCATTCTTGTAGATGGTTCTTTCCTTATTTTTTTTTCTCAGCCCCTCATCCCCAGCACTCAGACTAGAACATCTGCTTAACAGTGTTAGTTATGACTTTCAAAAGGAAGTGAGAGTACATATTTATGTTTATTTTTCTTTCTTTTTGTGATATATTTTATTACAGAAATTATTGAATTATTGTAATAAACATTTGAACCTTTTAGGAGATCCTTTTAATAGCATGAACCTTACAGCTCTTAGGGTGATAATAGGCAGCAGTTTTCAGAAAAAGTCAACCAAAAAGTTACTTTTCTGACAAACACTTAAAAAGACTGAGTAGAGGAAAGCATTGATTTAGAATCTTTTCTTTTAAAGTCATAATTGTTAAGAAGTAGAATTCACTGTAAATATGTACAGAACAACAGTTATGGAAGAAATGGAAGCTACCATCTACATTTCTGTGCTGGAATTCCTAACTTGAGACAATAAATTGCTTTACCCACAGTCTTACCATCAGTGGACTAATACCACCCAGATTTTTGTCTGACCTCACAGCAATGTTTAAACAGCACAGTTTAGGCAGTATTGAACTGTACCCTTGCATGTATATATATATAAAATGTTAGCTCACTGGTAAAGATACCTGTCCCACCTGACTGATTCATTCTTTGAATGGTTATTTCTTCAAATAAATGAAATATCATGAAATATCAGAGGGCCACCTGCAAGCAGAAATATAGCTCTGCATTGCACCCCTTCCTTTTGTTGCCTGACCTGAAGGATGTTTAGCATTGGCTACATCTTTCCAATTAGCATAGACTAGGAAGGATTTTCTCAAAGAAGACATTGCTTGTGTGATGACAAAAAGCTGGCCACCTATCTAAGTAAGGCACTATTACAATTAAAGTGGAAAAGCAAATCAATTTTATGAAACATTGAGGGTTTGAAGCCTATTTAATTTTGCAATAAAATGAATGTGAGACTAGGTTTTCACAGAGGAAGAAAGACTTCAAACAGGCTACTACTGAGTATTTAAAGCATGGAGTGAGGATGGCTGAACTAGATTCTGTGCATTGCTTCTCTTGGAACAGAGAGGTTTTATTAATTTTTGCCCATTCTTATTCAAGCAATTGTTATTTCAGATCTGAGAGACTCTTTCTACAACCTGTCCTTTCCTAGCCCTCCATTCAAGACTTCTGTGTGTAAGAATTCATACTAGCAAATGTTTAATTGAGATTTATGCCTTTTCACAAAACATTTAGCTTCAGCCAAATTGAATTTTTCCTAGCAGGGAAAAAAAATATAGGGAAAAAAATAATGGATTGTAATTATATTCTGTGCCTAGCCATAAGGGAGTATACAAGATCCCAATGGTAAACCACAGAGTGTGAATTACAACTCTTTTTACTTTCTTGCATAGAATAATAGTAAACCTCATCTGTTTTAGAAATACATGGTACTTGTCCAGACACCAGAAGTGGTCTATGTCTCTATATATAGCAGTCACAAAAAAAATGATCAATATTGAATGTTCAATGGAAGCAGATTGCATGCATAGCATAATTAGGTTGCTTGGGTGACCAGCCCTTGGAAAAAAACTGTTTCCAATAAACAGCAAATTGATTTGCTCATTCTCACCTTCTCCGTATTACATATGCCACTTGTGTATTGCAACTCACATTTTCTTGTGCCAGGGTAAGTTTTGTCCATGAAATATCCCAAGGTGAGATTCCAGTGAAGAAATAAGTCAGGCCAGTGCAGACCCCTTTAAAAAATATCCAACACTGAAACTTTGACATTATAGTTGGTTGACACAGTTAACAATTTATTCAAGAAGTTTGTGATTCCTGGTGGGTTTGATGATATTAAATTTCTATTCCCATCTCTCAATCCCTCACTCCTTTCTGGTCTGAAGTCTTTTTTTTACCACTCTAGATGTGGATCCCACCATAGTTATTTCAGTTGTACATTAGGTAATATTATCAGGATTTTCCAGAACTGAAAAGGGGGGGTCATTCATGAATGAATCAGGTTAACTAAACTGTAAGGAAGGCTCTGCAAACTGGAATTGCTCAGCTGGCTCACTGGTGGAAAACAAACCTGCTAAAGCAACATGTTTCCTGCCAGATGACTGTGCTGACCTGCCTCCCTGGAGAAAATCCTGTTTCCACACACGAGGCAAGGCAGAGGAGCAGCAGGAGCAGGGAGGCAGCAGCAGAAGGAGGGAGGCAGCAGCAGGAGGAGGGAGGCAGCGTGGGACTGCCTGACCTTCAGTGGATGCTGCTGGGCACACGGGAGATGTGTCTCAGGGAAGTAAGTGAGCAGGAGAGAAAAGCCAGCTGGGACTGCAGCTCTGAGCTTTGTGTCAAGATATCACAGGCAGCCTGTGAGCTCACCCTGCCCTGCAGCATCCAGGCTACCTCAGGGGCTTTAGCTCTCTCCTGGTTGTTGCTTGCAGCATCTCCTCTCCCAACTTCTCTGTGTCAGACCTTAAATTCTGAATGTTCCTTTCTTTTTCCATCTTCTTTTCTGGAAGAAACTGAGAGTAACTTCTCTTTTCTGTGCAGAAGTCGGGAGTAAAGTGAAAAGGTTTGCTCTTTCCTGCCATTTCAGCTTTAGCTGTTCTGAGTAGCAAACACATACTCGCTTGTGCCTGCAAAAATTATCTCAGGTGTAGCAGCTATCACATGACAAGTGGTGTCTCTCAGGGCTCCACACTGGGACCAGGGTTATTTAAAATCTTCATTAATGGCACAGATGGAGGGATGGAGAGCACCCTCAGCAAATTTGCTATTGACACTCCTGAAGGACGGGATGCCATCCAGAGGGACAGGGACAAGCTCAGCAAGCTGCCCATGGGAATCTCATGAGGTTTAAAACAAGACCCAGCTCCAGGGGGCTGCACCTAGGCCAGGACAACCCTTGGTACCAATCCAGGCTGGGCATGAACAGCCCCAGAGCAGCCCTGGAGAAGGACTTGGGGGTGCTGGTGATGAGAGGCTGGACATGCCCCGGCCGTGTGCGCTGGGAGCCCAGAAACCCCCCGTGTGCTGGGCTGCATCCAAAGCCCCGTGGGCAGCAGGGCAGGGAGGGGATTCTGCCCCTCTGCCCCTCTCTGCTCAGACCCCACCTGCAGGGCTGCATCCAGCCCTGGGCTCCCAGCACAGGAAGGACAGGGAGCTGCTGGAGCCGGGCCAGAGGAGACACCAAGGTGATCAGAGGGATGAAACATTTCTGTTATGAAAGACCGAGAGAACTGAATTTTTTTCAGTCTGAAACAGAAAAGGCTTCATGGTGACCCAATTGTGGCCTTTCAGTGCCTGAAGGGACCCCACAAGAAAGATGGAGAGAGAGATAATTCACAGAAACCCGTAGCAACAGGACAAGGGGGAATGGCTTCAACTGAGAGTAGGTTTAGACTAGATATTAGGAAAAAATTCTTTAATGTGAGGGAGGTGAGACATTGGCACAGGTTGCCCAGAGAAGCTGTGGGTGTCCCATCCCTGGAAGTGTTCAAAGCCAGGCTGGATGGGATTCTGAGCAACCTGGTCTAGGGGAAATTGTCTTTGCTCAAAGCAGAAACAAGATGATCATTAAGGTCCCTTTTAACAGAAATTGTTCCATGATTCTATGATTCTCCCTACATTACTTTTACAGGCTTGTGAAATGAATGTATTTAATCTTGAGTTTAAAGATACGCTTAAAATGGCATGAATTAGCACAAGTTTTAAATCCATAATTAAGTTGTAGCCCACGGTCTGTTCTCACCCTCACCAAGGTGTCAACTCCAACATACGTGGGAGTTATGCACGATCTTTTTTCTATCAAAGCATTTACTTGAGGAATTACAGTTATCATATTAACTTATGTTATCAGTGTGAGCTGTAATCCACAAAGGTTTTTCATATTTAAGGATATAAGCACAACCTGTGAATGTGGATTTCTCTTAAGCAGTTCTCATAAAAGAATTCTTAGTTTTGTTCACTGTGAATATGGTTCATATTTTGTTTCTCTTCAGGTAGTTTCAGTTCTTTGACTGAAGACTTCTGCAAAATGTTTTCATTTCAAGTATAATGACTCCATCCAAGCATAGAGTATTGCTCCAGGTTTATTTCCTTGTCAAGATTTTGAGAAACCTTTCATGCTATTTTATATCAACTCATTCCAGTATCATTTCACAGGTTTCTCTCTTTAGACTTCATCTCTGTTTTCCTTTTCCTGTTCCAAAAGCCCTCATGTTTAATAGCCAGGGCCATTATTTTATGTCCATTTGTTTTAATTCTATTCTTTGATGCTGCTTTCTTTAATTAATTAATTAATTAATTCCTTAATAATTTTGTTAGTATTAGTTAAGATATCAAAGCACTCTCTTTCTCAGATCTTGATTTCTAATGCCATTACAGTTTGAACTCAGTTTATGTTTTTATAAACTCTCTAATTCAAGAGGACTTTGACTGGATTTCAGATTTGTTGAAAAATTTTAGCAAGTTTCCTACGCAGTTTCTTCCTCTTCTGGAGTTCTCAGATGAAGTTCTTCACTTTCCAAAATAATTCTTTTAGAGATCTATGTTTTCAAATTTTTGTGGGCTAAACTGGTAATTGGTTTTTCACTTCTTTGATCCATCAATAGACTGCCAAACAACTTTTGATTATCTGAAAGGTTATGTTAGGAGAAACGAGGTTTTTTCAGTGTATCTCTACATGATTTCATAAGTAGGCAAAGCTCCTACATGAATTTCTTCCAGTTGTCTGCTGAACTTTCTGGATTCCACAGGTCCATATTCCCTTCACTCCTCATCTTTCTCTTTTTTTTCCTGTTTTTAGATTGTTTCTTCTGCTCCTCTCTTGTTGCAGATGTACCCTGGTAGGGCCTGTGGGGACAGAGCGTCACCAGTGCCAGCTGTCCTGTGCCTGGTAATACAGGAAGATAGAAAACTGTGATGAGGGTTCAAACCAGCAGGCAGACCTCTCTAGACCTCTTTATTCTTCTTTTCTTTCTTTTTTATCCCACTTTTCTCCCAACCTGTGTGTCCTTGTCTTTCCAGGCTGGATTTTAGCCAACTTTGAAGGAAACCTTACAAAGCTCCCTCTGGGAGATCAAGTAACAGTAGGTTTCCTCATCCTGTTCTCCCAATATTTCCTAAATTTCAACATCACTCTTCTTGCCCCTGCATTTGCTCCCTTCTTTCAACCCTTGCTGTGGTTTCTTTCCACCAGGAAGACCACATGAATCAGTTGGGGTTTCTGCCTCAAAATGACATTACACACAAATTTAGAATGGGCAAAACAAAGAGACAATTACTGCAATATTTAACACCCAGATGACAGAAAAGTTATGAAAGATGCAGCAGCTAAAATCCGTCAGTGAGAGCAGCAGCCTTCTCAAAACAACCTTCCCAATCTCCTAAGGCCAATTATCTGTACAGTTGAGTTAACCATGATACACTGGAACTTTTCATAGGAGTTGAAAATACGGATTTGTTCGGCAACTGTGTAGTTTGATTGCCGAGAGAAAGAAAAACCTTTCCTGTCTATTTCCTTTCTCATTTTCTGGTATTGGAAAAGTAGCAGCAGTGTCCTTCAAAAAAAAAAAAAAAAGAAATCTAAAAAGATAATCTAAATTTATTTTCTTTCAGTTTGAACCCCTTGTTCTATCACTACATGCCCTTGTAAAAAGTATGTTTCCCCAAATTCATTGAGTCCTTACTGCTTCTTTGTGTCTTTTGAAAATGGGATGAGACTTCTATGACCCTTTGGTATTTTAAGAATCTTACTCAGGTGTGTTTGCTTGTTTGTTGTTTATATTACAGCAATTCTTTTCCTGCATTCTTTCCCATTTTGGATATGTTTCAGTTGGTTTCATTGTTGATTTTGGGGGTGTTTTTTGTTTGTTTTAGTTTTGTTTTAACTAATATTTTATTGATTGTTGAAACAAAGAAGACAAGGAAAAAACTCTACAACCAGGAATTTGTGACTATTATTAAATATTAACACTGATGATAATTTACAGGGGTTTTATTTTACAGGCCCTGTGTTTTTCGTCAGTGCAGAACTAGCATGATAGAAGTTCATAAAAGGTGAAAAAAAAGAAAGTAGTATAAAATAAAGTTGGTATTGGGAAAAAATTTCTCTTGTGCTCTGTGGGTAACTGCTGCATTTTGTGACACAGCATGTGCCGCAGAAATATTTTGTTTTGTCAGGTACAGGTGCTTTTTAACAGCTGTATTCTGATGATGTTTTGATAAATACTTTAATTATATTAATTCAATGAAGACTTCTGAAAAAAAAAAAATGCAAACAAATAACAAAAATTATTTGGATTTGCTGTGCACAGACTGATTTGTACCCTTAAATGTGGTGATTTAAGCCCCAGGGGGTTCCTGCTGCAAAACTGATTAAATTGAACAGAGATAAGACACTTGTAAATAGTCAATAGGAACTGCTCCTGCAGAGACAGGAAAGGTCATGGAGAACAGTCTGTTGTATGTGAGATACTTAGAGGTGTTTTAATGGAGTTTAAATTAGCCAGTTGCAATGAATCCTGCATGTGCCAGAGAGGTCATGCCAAAACCATGTGCCAGCTGCATTATTGGAGCCAAGAGGAGCAGCAGTTCAGGGGTTCTTGCCTGCCCTTACTGAAGGTGTCATTGCAAGGAACTTTGATCCTCTCTTCCATGCAAGCACTAATTTATGCCAAGGTCCCAAAAATAAATTGTTTTTTTAACACAGGCTCTGCATTTTAATGTCTGTGTCACTGGTTTCAGGTACACTGCCATAATCTGAGCAATAGTCTGGGCAAATTCTCAAAATATCTCAGGGGCAAGTTAGGCAGTTAACAATGGATTTTAAAATTTCAGGAGGATATGGGATTGGAAAGGAAGATGACTTGATTTTCCAAAATGAGAGTATGAATCATTTTGCACTTGTCAGAATTCATGCAAGCAGGTGAGAGCTGACCAACCTGTGAAAACCTGGTTCTCACTGCTGCTCCCCAGCACTGCCTCCAGGCTGAATAGCTGGTTATAGTGTGATTCTACAAACCAGTTCAGGTAAATACAAATCATTTGATGTAGACTGGTGAGGCTGTTCTCTGTTCAATAAAAATCCAAGTCAAAATAAGATAGCTCACTCAAAGGGATAAATTTACAAAGTGGAGCTGATAATTTGTGTGGTTTTTAGCATTTATTTCCCATTTTTCTTACATATTTCTTCCTTTCTTTAAAATTATATGATAAAGATGATAAAATTTATTTTGTCACTTATTGGTTGTTTTCCATTGGGGAAAATGCCTTCATGTGTGGCATAGAAAACACTGTACTTGCTGCCTGTTACTGTTAACACACACAGTAAACAATTTTAAAATGTCCCATTGTATGATTGTTTCCTCTCTTCCCTGAACAGATTTATTTTTAAAACTACATATTGATTTCCTTCTTTTCACTTTAAAACCTGCCTGGAAACGACCTCTCCTGTCCTGCAAGGACCCCTGTTTGTAAATGGTGGCTCAATTTCACAGTTAAGTAAAAGTCTCCCATTGATCCCTGAAGGACCACTGATGAGCTCCTCAGGGACCTGGGGCCAGAACAGGGAGCACTGCTCTAACAAGCACCCCTTGAGAGAAATACTGTGTGAAATAAAAGAGAGAACCTGAAAAATGGCTCTACATTTATACTTTCATCAAAATTTCTCCCAGTCTTAACTTAATTAAACTTAGGCTAGACTTATATTTTGGTCATTCAATAATATGTTTTTGTCATTCAGCAATTCAGTTCGTTCCCAAATCACTTGGGATACTGCTGTAGGAAACCAGAGTGGAAAGCCACAATCACCTCAGAATAAATCCCATGGAATCCTGATTTTAGTCTAAAAAATTGAATATGATTTCTCCATTGAAAATATGTCATTGTGGGAAGAGGTCCAGAAACATCAGAACTCTCAGATTGAGTGTATTCTCATTCTAAAATAAAAATTATTGTTTGCTTCTTTCCCCTCTAGATTCTGGTGGAGATGTTGGGATATTGTCAAAAAAAACCCAGAGATGGAGCTCGTCATGTTGGACTAATTCATTTTATACTTTGGCTGCTGCAGGGCCAGCATTAGAAGTCACATATATTTTTATTAATACTTTTTTTCCCATTTCAACATAAAAATCAGAGCTGCATAGCCATGTCTTAAAGATATAATATACTATATAATAATATAATTATATTCCTTCATGGGGAAGGACACGTTAAGGAGTTCAAATCTTAGATACTTAAATATTCCACAACTGTTACATTTACTAAGAATGTTTTGGTTTCTGTCTTTAATGTGAAGGAAGTGTACAAGTATGATTATCTAAAATGAAATTCTGGAAAGGCAAAAGGACTTTCTTGCTAGGCTGAATGTATATTTTGCTTATAAAGGGACTGAGAATATCTGCTATTGTGTCTCCTTTTCCAGAGCTTTGTCAGTTTTGTTGCAAAACACATCAGTAAAAAAAGTGGTTTCTTTGGAAATAAAGAAATATAGATTTTATTTTTTTTCCATTTTCACAACACTAGGTATATGGTTTCACATAGATTAAAATTAATTTTCCTAGGTCTTTCTTGTAAAATTAAATGATAGAATTTTTTCACAAAATGTTTCCTTTCAGGTTTGAAAAAAGTAAAAAAATTAATTTACAATAATTCCTGTGTGTATCCATCAGCTGTATCTATGTTTCAGAATGAATTGAAAAATCAATTCAAACATTTACAAAATGATCTGTTCAGTATGGTAATTGGCTCTTGCCATGACTAGGTGCAATGTTTTTTAGGAAAACCTTAAGATATTACATGGATGGCGGTACTTTACCACAGTATAGTAAAGCAGATATCAATGTTAAGTCTGTGACCTCTAAAGAAGGATACCATCTAAAGATTAACCAAGATCAATAGAGAGTTTTATGGATAGAAGCCAGAAAATGTCACTTGTATTCTTTTTTTATGATTGTCAGCAAATTCTTAAAGTGACTTACAAATATAACTCCATATAAGCAATTTCTCCCAGAAAATGCAAATTTTTTTTTTTTTTTATGTTTTTATTACTGAAGTAATAGCATTTTAACTCTGGTTAGGAGTTTAAATGTATTAAGACTGCAGTAATTTATGCTTCTAGGTGTTCTAACTTACAGGTGCCTGAGTATATTGCCAAACTTGGCCATTCAGTGCTTTCAATTATCCTGAGAGTGGAAACCAGCATATCTCAACCCCTTAAGAGCCTGAAAACCCTATGGCACAAGTCCTCATGGGATGTGAAATGTCATGAGCCTGAAAACCCTATGGCACAAGTCCTCATGGGATGTGAAATGTCATGAGCCTGAAAACCCTATGGCACAAGTCCTCATGGGATGTGAAATGTCATGGCTCCAAACCCACAGAATTAGAGGATGGTTGAGGTTGGATGGGACACCTGAAGATCATCCGGCCCATCCAGTGCCACAAGGAACCAGCTGTGCCCAACAGCTTTTCAGTGCCTCAACTCACTGTCCATGGAGAAGGGGTAGAGAGACAGTGAGGAGAGAAATAATGTCATTCCTACATCTAAAGGTCTCTTAGAAAATTTACACATTGGACTTTCTGTGACTGTGGTAAGTGACACCAAGGGAGCAGGAAGCTGGCAGTCACATGTGCTATATGTCTGTTGGAAAGCAAACATAATTGAGCAAGCTTTTAAATAATCAGACAAGTTGAGGTGGTAAAGTGTGTGAGTGCCTAGTAAGAAAATGAGTAGCAGAAAATAATCATTTTAATAAAAGTATCTTTTAAGTGTACCAAAGTTGACTGCAGCAGTTTTGGTGATAACGTGTCCTGAGCCTAGCAGGAACAGCAGAATGAAGCAGAATCCCCCTTCAAAAATCTCTCTTCTTCTTTTGAATGACACTACCAGCTGCACCATTAGGGCCATTCTCATATTTAGGCAGAGTCTGGATATTTTCTGGAGCAGGCTGGGTTCAGATGTGTCTGGATAGTTGCTGATGCATCTGCCTGTGACCAGTGGAGTTGTTCTGCCAGGGAAAATCATTGTGAGAACTGTAGGAAGGTTCAGGTGGGAAAGGAAGTTCTGGAGGTGACCTGTTTGAGCCCTTGCTAATTCTCTCCTGTGTAGCAGGTTTCCTACAGGAAGTTGTTTCACCTGTCAGCTGTGCCTTTACAGTCAGACTGACTTGGGAGGATGTCAGGCTGGGACATGGCCACCTGAGCAGCCAGGTGGGGACCCAATGCTGCTGTGGGGAATCAGGTGCAAAATAGTAAGAACACTTAGAAAGAAGTAATTGTTTTGCTGATGCACAACAGATCTATTCTGTTCCAAGAAGAGTGAAAAGCAAGCTCTAGAGCCATGCCTTTTGCAGACTACTGAACTGTCTGCAAGGACAGAATATTTTCTAAGTACAAATCATTTAACTCCTCACATTTTCAATAGCTAAATGGTAGTACGATCCACTTTTTAGGTGCTCTGCTTGTTTGGTTTTCTTTAAGCAGTCCTTTCTTATTTTTGGTAAAACGCTTTCCTATATCAAAGCACTTTTGTTCTGTGGCTGGAATACTCTAGCTATGTCTGGTGGGTTAGTTGCTTTTTGTCAAACTCTGAAATCTCTTTCAGCTCTGTTTGCTGCCTGCTTTTAAGAGGTGCCATGCCAGTGGGCAGCATGCTTGGAGATAATGGCAAAGGAATTAAGTCCTGAGGAACTTAGTTGGATCTAGTTTAAGAGATGCCTCAGGGAATTGAAGGATGCAGCATGCCCAGATGGCAGGGAATTGTGAGATAGAAACACACGTGAAAGCAGAACGTGGTTATATGTGTGGGTTCTGACAGGCCTGCTCTAAAATTTTTCCTGGCATCACCTTATTTCTAAATCTGAAATTGATCAAACTTCAATCTATATTTTAACATATCTTGAGTGTGTCTAAAAACTGATGGTTAAAAATTGCTACTGGCTAGGGAAAAGTGTGAGGAAAAGGGGAGCAGCAGAGAGAAGTTGTTATGGACTGACCATGGCCCCCATTCCCCTTCTCCTGTTCTGCTTGTCTTGGGAGAGGTAGAGGAGTGGGAATGATGGAGTAAAGTTGAGCTTGGGCAAGGTTCTGAAGGTGTCATCTTATTTTCTTGTCTTTGTTGCTCACAACCCAAAGTTATTTTGATTAACAATAAATTAAATCAATATCCCCCAAGTCAAATCTGTTTTGTCTGCAGTGGATACTGATAAGATGTTTATCTTGCCCCATGAGCTTTTCTGTCTTATTTTCTCCCACTGTCCTGTTGAGGAGGTCAAATGAAAACTGCTGGGTGAGCATCTGGCACTTGGATGAGGTCATCCCATCACAATACTACTTATTTTGGGAAGATTTTGTGGGCATGAATTTATAGGCAGCCTACAATATTAATAAAAAAAAATTCAATATAATAATTTCTCTTTAGAATAAAGGTATTTTATCCTATCAAAAAGTTAAAAAAGCCTTCTGAATAATGTACATTTCCAGTCTCCTACTAAGGCAGGATGTATCTTAAAGATCTTTGGTATTTTGTTTGCTGAGACCCAAAATACCAATAGAATGAAACAGAATATATTATCCATAAGACTAACTGAGTTCAGATGTTACCATGGGTACTTATATACATTCATTTTCTTGCTTAAAAAGTGTAGCACATTTTAAAACATTTTGTCTGCCTGATGTTCCCTATGCTTGCAATGAGAGATATATAAAATAAAGAGCTGTCCAATCACAGTTCCTATGTAAGAACAGTAATAAAAGGCTGTGCACACAAAAATAGAAATGGTGTAATTCTGATCAGTTGTGAGCCTTCCTCTGTGTTTAATACTGATGTGGTTTACCAAAGAGAAAATCAAGTGACATCTGACATGGGGTGAAAAATATGTTTAGTTCAGTGAAGATTGTCGCAAAACTTTGCAGTTTCTGAGTTACATTTCTTATTAGAATGAATGTGTCTTTAATATCAAGGTGTTCCAGAATTAAAATGTAGAATCCAGTCTCATGGAGTTAATTTTACCAATATCTCATTCTTTCTAGAGTATAGTTGTCTATATTTTGCTTGCAATCTAAGATGAAAACCTGGAAAGTGAAAAACTGAACTGGCTTAATCGTTTTGCATATACTTTATAACATATTTTAATCATTTATTTGGAAAAAAAAAGTTTAATAAGAAAGTTTTTTGAGTCACTAACTTGTTACCCATGAGGAAGATGCCCAATGTTATGCTTCTCTGAAATCTGCTAGTTGTTGCCAGTCAAGAAAGGAAGTTCTCTTAGCCATATTAGACAAAGCTATCTGAAAAATAATGTTTAATACATTAATTTGTAGCAAGACAGCAAACTCAAAGACCACTCAAAATCTTAAAGTCATATAAGAGAAAAATGTTTGAGCTACTAATAGGATTTCACACGCAATTTAACTTTTTTTTTTGCAAGAAGGTTGACTTGCATTTATAAAATCTGCTTGAAGGTGTCTGAA
Source organism: Pseudopodoces humilis (assembly GCF_049639895.1). Taxonomy (NCBI): domain Eukaryota; kingdom Metazoa; phylum Chordata; class Aves; order Passeriformes; family Paridae; genus Pseudopodoces; species Pseudopodoces humilis. Next base: position 106,749,285 of record NC_142201.1, on the reverse strand, counting down.
AGTTGTCCAAATAATTCAAATAATTATGTGTCAGAATTCCTACATTGCAAAAAAATTAAAATAATTGCCTATAATTTAATAATTTAATATTTGCAATTTTTGTGCTTATCAATGTGCATATAAAAATATGAGGAAATTTAGCACTACTTTTTGAGAACTCCAAGAATGCTGTTTTAATAGCCTCCAATTTATGAAGAGGTGCATATGATATATGTTTTATTGCAATCATCCCTTGAATAATCAGCTGATAGTCCTTAGTAGAAGTGAAATACCAGACGAGATGTACTGTTCTTGTGTTTGCTATGCCAAAATCACACGTTTCTATGGCAACGGAGTTAGTCTATAGTGTTTCAATTGGATGAACCCTGTTACATTTTCCTATCAAAAGTAATCTCCACTGTAGCCCAGCGACATCAAACTGCATGAAATAAATTGTCTGAGTCTAGTCTTTGTCACTATTTAACCAAGATGCATTAAAGAGTTCAAGGCAACACAGCATTCCCCATTCATATCTACAATGTGGAGAACAAAAGCTGCGTCCTCGATGGAAACATGATTATATTTTCTTAGCTACTGAGGGAACTAAGTCGTACCAAACTGACTTTCTACCTTTTGTTTGATCCCCTGCAATGAATGCATTTTGAGATTTTGAATTTTAGCCTCTCTAAACATTAAAATTTGAGTTGAACCTCTTTGCCATACAGCCTTGCAGAAGTTCAGCTACAAAGACACCCTTACAATATTTCTAAGCTTGGATTCCACACCATGGGTCAGTGAGACCCTTAGAAAACAGGATCTTGGGTCCAGCTCCCATAGATCCAACCCAACCTTCTCTGGTGTGCTGGAGAAACTCAGGTGTATTGCAGTTTCACTTTTTGAAATATTTGGTTTTGAACCAAACTAAGACACTTACAGATTTTTTTGTGTAAAAGAAAAAAGAGGGGAAAAAATAAAGAAGAAGAAATGCTCCTTGGTGCAGGGAAGTGTAGAGCTCATTTAGAGGATGAGTGTGTCACGTATCTGTTTTTGCTGTTCTTTGGCCTTAGGCTGTGGCTGCTTAAGGAGTCAGGGTTTCATTCCCTGTGGCATTTCCCTGGCAGCGGAAGCCTTTTTTCCTGTGAAGTCTCCTTCTTCAGATGAACTTGCAATTAGTAAAGACTTCTCTGCTCCTGTAGTTATTTCCAGACCTGCTCTCGGCCTTCTTCCTCAAAACATGACTTAAGACTTAAAAGGAAGCTAACTTGGCTTTCAAGTTTCTTTGTCAAGTGACCCTGGATGACTGTCATCAGTTTCCTGCAATTTCTTTGTAGGTGATTTTTTACTTCACTTTCCCTTTAATTCTTCAGAGCTGCAAGTTAAAATCAGCAATCATGGCTGGTTTTGTTCATAGCTTGTGTTACTTAGTCCAGGTATCACGAAAATTCGGGGCTAGGCATCAGAATTTGTTCTCATCTCTCCTGGATTCTAGTTCACTGAGAAGGAAAAGGACAGCAGACAGGGTAAAAATAGTATTTCCAAAATGAAATTCCCACCGTACCGTAAAAGCTGGCAAAGTTCTAACCAAACTTCAGATGAGTTATATGAGAAAGAGGCCTTGAAATAGATAATATTCCCAGATATAAGCAATGAAAATACTCCTCAGACCTTATTTTCAACCTGCAGTTCGAGCAGCATACTCCAGATGGCACACAATGATGAGAAAATTATACATTTGCTGCTTTGAGGGGTGGAATATGCAAAGAGAAGGAGCTTGTTAACACAAAGCCCCTGGAAAACCTTCAGGACTGACAGTCATCTGTACATTCAGAAAACACACAAAACTTTTCACTCTTTAAAAAACAGTGTTTTGGGCAAGCAGACAAACAAACAAAAAATCCAGTGCTGATCTCAATTATAATGCAGGATTCACAAATGCTCGAAGAACTGCCATCCTTCATATGCTAATAGATATTGAATTGCAGATGTTTTCCAAGCAGAGAGATGATTAATTTGGCCTTTTGTTACAAAGAAATAAAAAATATATTAATTTTTAAGGGGGATTATTACTTGAACATAATTAGAAGTGATATACCAGCAACATCTTATATTAAAGACAGGTTGCACTACATTTTTTTCCTCATTCTGAACAAAAATGTTCCTTGTGATTAGTCCTAATTATAAGGAATACTGCAAACTGCAGCATATTTGAAGAAGCAACCATATTTGAAGAGCCATGTTTTTAAATTTCAGGACTAACTCCATGAGACATCAATATATGCCTGTATATGCAACACAAGAGAGAAGACAATTCTCTGACTGCATTTTAGCAACTGATCAAACCCCACATTGCATGAAAATTTTACAGACTAAACCTGTGGAAGGTGATGAGGCTTTTAAATTGTGGGAGAAACCCTGTATTTCAAGTGAAATATTGAATTGTACAGGATGTAAGTGCTGGTCCTTTGTGCTGAATGGAGTTTTTGAATATTTACAGAAAGAAGAAAAAGAGGTTTCTGAAACTACCAGTGTTAATGCACCTTGTAACAAAAATCCAGCTATGTTAGAGGAACCCTTCAAAGGGCTTGCAAACTGGCCTTCTCACATTGCTGCCCAAAAGGTTCTCTTGAGGCCTCATAAAAAACACTTTCTTGAGGCACTAGTCTCATCTTAGGGTAGGCAAAAGCTGAAGCAGTTATCTAAAAGCAACAAAAAAATGGCACTAGTAGAGCAGCTTTCCCTACAGCAACCCTCTGAAGCACATTTAAAATAGTTTATTTTGTAGTCTAGGTGGCTTTAGATAAATGCTGCAGCAATGCCCTTTGTAAATGCACAAATCTAGGTAAGTACTGTATTGTGTGAGGGGGCAAGGTTTACTTTTTGTAGTTCCTCACATTGATTCTGATGAACATTTCATGCAAAAGGAGTTTCTGTAGTAGAACATTTCAGAATTCATGAATAGTAATTGAGCCCTTTAGTTCTGCACTAAACTTAAATCCATTATTCTCCATTTAAAGCAGACACATCATGTTGCTCTACAGAACACTGCTCTGTCAATTCAGTGCTTTTTTCAGTGAGCTGGGCTAGAATATTAAGCACTCTTTGCTCTCAGTATTCTTGCTGTGCTTGGCACATTTGGATTCCATTTGAAATAGGCAAATAGCAATTCTGTTGTTCACAATGAATAGCCTATATGTGTATATGCACCTTGCCTTTGAAAGGGGGAGCATATATTATTTGCCACATCTTGATTCTCTGGCAACTGGGCTGTTTCATTTCCTCTCTCTCTCTTGCTCTCTCTGCACATAAGCAGCGACATGTAAAATGTAATAAAAGCCCCTGACACATTTCTGTCTTCTGTACTGAGCAAACCACTCTCTTTTGGAATTCAGACTGTAAATTTTTATTTATTTTTTTTTTTCCCTGTCATGGGCAAACTAAAGAAATGCATGTAAAAACAAAGAGTTAAGTAAGCAAGATTAAAGTTTTTAAAAGTCCCCTTCCATGCTGAACATTTTTCAATCATTTTTTAGCATGTAGCTATTACTGTGCCTAGGCTGTGGTGTGCTGATACAGCCATATGCCTGCTCCTGCTCTGCTACTCGAGCTAGACACAATTCAGCCCCTCCCCATATAATTTTTTATTGTTGCTGAAGCTCTGTGAATACCCAGCTTAAACTCTGCTAGCATGTCCCAATGAGTCTGTGCACTGGAAGGGTTTTATAATCATCCTAAGCAATAAATCGTGTGGTTTTGCTTAAATGAATTAGGATGTTTGAGAACGGTGTGGTAAGCAGAATTTTATAAGAGCATGCCAAAATTTAAAGTTTTCAGCTTCCCAATTTTTTCCCTGTTAGCTATGGCCCTATTACATTTAGATCTACATTCCTAGGGTTTGCCTGGATACAAGCTGGGGGAAGGAGGAATTTAATAGAGCATCTGAAGAGAAAGTGTCTGTGTTGCTTAACAGATCTATTCAGATTCCTATGACCAGGAGAAATCATGCAAGGAAACCTCTCATTTCCATCCTCAGTGTTCAAATAACCCTAAAATAATGAGATTTTAAGGAGAAATTGTGATGATGCTAATGCAGCAAGGTGCAAAAAGCATGATGCATTTCTCTTTTCTTTTTTTTTGTACCAGTCAAGTTGAAATACTATTACAAGGGATAATTCTCTTTTTCTGCATCAGTTTGGATACAGAGCTGAGTTATAAAGCCCTCTGCTTCTGCCTGCACGGGCTGGCTGTGTTTTGATCTGTGCAACAAGAAGATGTTCGGGTAAAGCTGAACAGCAAAAGAGCTGCCAAAGTTATGATGATGATTTAAAATTAAGGTTGTTTAAAAAGGGTATAGCAAGTCTTTACCAGCAATTAGCTGATTAGAGTGAAACCTCCCTGTGGAGCAGTCCCTGGGGAGCGACCAGAGCTCTTCAGGACAGCACACCTGAGTTCAGGTATCCCAGCACCCATTTGTACCTCTCTTGCTAACCAGTGCTGATGGCACTGAACAATCTGCATGCTTTACTTGGTGTGATAACCCTTGTGCAAAGGGAGTCCCCAGTTTCCAGCAGGAAAAGCAGATTGAGAAGATTTACAAATGCATTCCGGTCTCCCTAGCCCAGGAGATGTCAATGAAGTGCTCTAAGATTACCAATTACAGCTGTCTTGTTTGAACTGAAAGGTGTGTGAGGAATGGTGATGGCAGACTAGAAAATACTTTGAAGTGCAAGCCATTGTCTTGCCTCACAATCAATTTTTCAAGAAAATGAGAAGGTAACACTTTGGAACTTAAAGACTGTAATTTGAATTTAATATTAATGTTGGGATGCTTGGATTGCAAAGCTAATTGACCTGGGCCTTATGTAGTGAAAAATAGTAGATGCTCAACAAGAAAATCCAGTTTTATTTGTTTTAAATTTTTTTGGGGGGAGAAAATTGAGGCATTGTCCTACGGGCTGGATTTTGCTCCTTGCAGAGGTCAAACCAGTGTCTGCTTGAAAAATTCATGATCCAGAAAATGTAATTTTTAATGAATATTTATGAAAGATGTCCTTTCTTATCAGAGCAGTGCAAGTTTTCAGAAGCTTGCCACTAAGTCTGGTTTCTGATTTTTAGCAAATAACTTGTGAGTTCCATCTGAGAAAATACGCAGGTTACGTTTTTGTCTAGCTTTTTTCTAGTTTTTTCCGGGATGTATCTTTTTGCATAGTAAGACATATCACTGTGAAGCACGTGTAATACATCACATGCAGGTTGATTTTTTTTTTTTCCTGTAGGAAACTAATATTTTGAGAAGGTTAAAGTTTTAAATCAATCCTACCATAGTGTTATTGACTTTAAAAAAATCATTGTGATAATAAATATGAGCTGATGGGTTTATATAATTCAGTATTCTAAACTAACATGTAGCTTCAAGTGTCAAAGATCAAAAATTAGAAGGCTTTGCTAGACTAGTTTCCTTTTTTTGTGAGTCTCAACTCTTACCTTGTAAGGTTGAGAGTGCTGCTGAGCAAATAGGTGAAAAGAATATTTCATTTTTTTGCGGTTGCTTTTGGCTTTAACAGTAGGGAAGGAAGCTGAGATTGGTGCCTGGTGTTTGCAGTGTGTCTGAAGAGCTGGCTGTGCACATGGCAGGGAAAAGAGATCTGGAGCCAGAGGTGCTGCCAGCTGCAGGGACCTGCCAAGGCCACGAGGCAGGGACGGGCTGAAGCTTTAGCACGATCCACTTCCAGACTAAGTTTTGTGCTCCATTGGAAATGCTGCCCTTAAATAAGCCCACAGAAATTATTTCAGGAAAAAATATTGCTTCTGAGTCATAAAGTCTAATTAAAGTACTGGATTCCGATTTTCTTTCACAGTTTTAAAATTTACAATTATTGTGTGGATTTTCACTCACTTTCCTCACTCTTTTCTACACCTTCTGTGTGTTGAAAAGGATTTACATTTTTTCATTTCTTTATTTCTCATACTTGAAAGGTTTAGCTAACATTCCCTATCCTCTCACCTTAAAACCTTATTTACTAAGTACTTTATCATACAACATAATATCATTATTTTTACTAACACATGTCTTTTTAGAGGATTCAGTTTGATCACAGAAATGCATCTTTTGTATAATGCCACCTTGGTGGGTGCCTTTACACATTGTGACCATCCTGGGGCCAGCAGAGGCAGAGGTTTGAGGTAGATTCAGCAAGGAAAGACCCTGATAATTCCACTGCAGCCTGAATTGCTGCTCCGTCTGCTTAAGAGTTTCCTTTTATTTCTGCCCTCTGGGCTGGTTCCCTCTGGAATTTCTTTCAGAGTTAATCCCAAGTGGATGGGAATTATTCATAACTTAATTTAAGATAGGAGTACAATTCTCAGCTGGCTGAGGTACTATATTGTCTCAGAGTTCTTTTTAATGCTCTGGCTGGTAAATACTGATTTCGTAGACAGTATCCAAAGAAATATTACCTTTCAGTGGAATCTGGTAGGGTTCTGGTGAAGAAAAATCACATTATGATAAAGTATTGAGTTCCTTTGATTTTTTTTAAATATTTTAATTTCAGTTATGTGACTAATATAATTTTCACCTGAAAAAAAGGAAACATCTATTAATAGGAGAAATGCAATATCATGTGACTTTAAAAAAATCATAGTTGAGTGTGTTTGACATTTTGTGGAAGATAAGGAAGAAAACCCCAACCCACAACCAACCCCCAAATGGGCAACAATAACAGGTAAATTTTCATATATATCTAAACCAGGTAATTTCAATAAACTGCAGAGAATCCAAAGAATCCAAAATTTTCAATGTTCTACTGAAGTTAAATAATAAAATACTTTCTAAAACTTTTTTTTTTTTATGATAACTTGTCTTATACCTGGTAAATAAAGAGTCTTGAAGAACAGGTGGTTTTGGAAAACAGAGAGGCCAGGTTTCGTTTTGACTGTCATTGTTTTAGATAACTTTTTCTAATGGATTTGTTGAAAATGTGATAGTCAGGCACAAATCTAACCTTTGTGTCTCAGAAATCACTTTTAATTACAAGAATATATTGGTCTAAATTAGAAATAAAAATAAAATGAAAACAGAGTTAAGGTCTTCTGCTGCTTAGAGTTCAACTTCTCTGATACTATCTGTGCCTTTCCCTCCCGCCTCCTTTGATTATGTATTTTTCCTCTCACATTAATGAATTTACTGCAAAGAGTAGTTCTGCCACCATCTTAGTGATGGTTTCTCCTGTGCCTTCACTGTTCATGCACAAATTCAGCTGTGAGAAGATCAAGTAGGAGTGGTGGTTAACCTGACTGCCACCTCCCCAAGCAGATTGATGAGGAAAATCATGCAGCATTTATTGTTGGGTTGTGTGCTTCTTTTCCTCAAGAATTTTTCGGTAGTGCTTCTGTTCCTGTATAGTGGGAAATGCTCTCAAAGTGCAAAATAAAGCATCTTTTATAAATAACAATAAGCACATAATGAGACATGCAGGTGGCTGCCAGCCAACAGTACCTTTTTCTCTCCCTTGCTCAGTCCTACATCTCCATACAGTCATTTCTCCTTTGTTCCCTCTTGTGCTATTTGGAGCAAAGTGTCTTTTTTTTTTTTAATTTTATTTTTTTCACAGAATATAAATAGTAATATACTGACAACTCATAATGATACCTTGTTTTTTTCTCATTAGTGGATGCAGTTAAGCCTCATCTTTAATTGATAGCTTACCTGATTAGTCCTATGTAAAAGTCACTCCTGCCAGGTTGAAATATGTGCACTGGGAAGTCTTTTACTTCAGCACTACCTACTCTCCTCCTTCACTGCCCTGCTGCACTGAGTTCTTCACATTCTTCATATTCACATTATTTTGGCTGGGCATCCCAACTCTCTCTCTTCACAGGAGAGGTGTTCCAGCCCTCTGAGCATCTTCATGGACCTCCCTTGTGGGCAGTGGGGAAATCAGCAGTTTAAGAAACCAGTGTCAATACTGAGTTGCAATGAGATTGTGATTAGTGTTAGATGTCTTTAATTGTTATTTTAGGCTGCAGATTATTTTCTTAATTATTAAATTATTAAATTATTGTCTGCTAGCTATTATTTGGTAACTCCTCTTTCAAAAGGGTTACAAAACTATTGCTAACAGCCAGTAATTTCCTTAATTCCTTTAAAAAATCCTAGTAGGAAAAGCTTTTATGCTCATTTTAGCCTTATCCTTGGATTTCCATTTGGGTTTTAATTTACATACATCAGTTGCCCAGCTCTGGTTCTGAAATAGACAAGCTTTTGCTTAATGGCTTCACGGAAGTAGGGTTTAAGATTTCCTACATGTTTGTTTTAAAATAAGATCTTACAAAAGAACAAGTCATTCATAAGCCCCTTAAAAGTTGTAGCCACATTTAATAATATCATGATCTGTATATTCCTGGACAAAAATGTTAATGAAGATCTAGCCTGAAGTGGCACTTAGTGTTCCAGGGGGTTTTGATTTGTTTTTTCTTTCCTCCTTTCTGTATTCTTTTGGAAAAGATAAACAGGCTAAGTCCAAACACTCATTCATGTCACTCATGTCACTGAAATCTGTAAACACTGCAAAGAAAAGCATCCATACACCCACAATAATACAGCTACCACAGCTTTTCTTTGCCCCAAGGGCATCTGCTTCTGGTTCCTGGACAGCAAAATTCCTTTGTCTGCCCCCAAATCTGGCAGAATAGCTTCAAGGTTTGGAGCCTGACTGGGCTCTGCAGCCCTTCATCACTTCTCTGTCGGGAGAGAGCTCTGCAGCTCTGAAATCCACCTCAGTGTGGATTTATCTCTCAATTTGATGTCACAGCTTGGTTTTGATGTACCTTCTCCTCAGGGAGCTGCTGGGCAAGGTATTTACAAACCCCTACTGAGAGTCCCTCCAAATAAACATGTGAAAGTTGCTTTGTCCATATGCAGTAGCTCCTTACTGACTGAAAGTACCACAGTAAAAAGATTGATTATAGAAATTCAGCCTCCCTACCTGAAAATAGGACATTTTTAAAAAACCCCTTACAGTCAGAAGAAAGCTAAATACTATACAATGTACTGAAGTGTAATCAGGTTGTGAATAACCTGTAATTCACATACTTTACAAAGGGTTTTAAAATAGCTTTCTGGGGTTGAGGTAATTTTGCCCCTATTATTATACTTACAAATAAAATATCTTTTTAAGATTTTTTTTTTTAGTTTAAGGGATGGAGTTCCTAAGATCACAGCAGGCTGCAGAAGATGACTCCAATTTATGCAATAATTGAATAATGTCCTTAATATACTCTCTGTTGGGTACTCAGACACATTTGAAAGCCACTCCAAAATTTTATACACCTCTGCAGCCCCACTGCCACTTTTTGTGCACCACAAGTAACAGGAATTAAGTATTAAAGTTTAGGCAGGGCACAGGACAGAAAGGTAGGAAGCATCCTGTATGCTGGGCAGCTTTTGAGCTCTTCTTAAATTATTCCACAGTGCCATTCCATTCCAACAAAGTATTGCTTTCTTTTGTTTGTTTTTAACAAGCCAATAATTCATGCACCAAAGCTGGATTGCTTGGGGAGCCCTGCTCCTATAACAAACTGCAGCTGACTCTTTATTTTAGGGCAGAAATCTGTGTGTGATGGGACAGAAATCTTAGCCACAGTCTCTCTTAGTCTTTCTTTTCTCAGTCATTGTCAGGATTCCATCAGTTATCAGCCCTGTTTTCAGCCTTCTGCTTTTTTAATTGATTTTGTGCTTTGTGACCTGCTGAACTCAAAGTCACATCTTTTAGCATTGCAAAATCTTGGGAGGTTTTGTACACTTAATTGGTACTCTTCAGTACAAGCCAAAACAGCAGTCACTGAAGGCATTGTCTGGGTCCAGAGGCACTGGCTGTGAGGGAACTTAGCACTTGTTTTTCCAAAAATATCAATCTGGTAAATGAGTTTTGGTTAACTGAGGATATATGAATAAATAGTTCATTAAAACAGTGAAAGTTAGAGAAAACTGTAAAAAATTTGACAAAATGGGCTGCAAGAAGGAGCTATCTGAAGCTATGTGTGCTCCTGCTCAGCTCTGGAAATAGCCATGAAGTATATTTGGTCTGTTACTGTTAGGTACCTGTTAGCTGATTACCCAAATGAAATATAAACACACATTATATACATAATTATATACAAAAATACAAAATGTATTTCCCCTGTATTTTAACATGTGCTTCTATTTAGCAGTGAATGTTTTATTAATTTATTTATTTATTTATTTAGTGAGTGGAAATGAGTGCTTTTTTTTTTGTTTGGTAAAATGTTAGATTCCTGTTTTCATGAAAGAAAGTTTAAAAAGGCAGTAAAATTTTGCTCCTTGATTTAAAAGTTTGATTTTCATTTAAGTAAAGAAAATTCAAGCATGAACGTTCAAGAATCGAGCTGGAATTTTTATCCTTTCTTCTGTCTGAATATTTTCTTTTTTGCCTTCCTGTTTAAGGTGAAAATTCAAAACAAATTGTTGTGAAACTCAACAATTTGTGTGGTATAAGATCCCTGTATTAAAATTCTCTAGCAGAATAAAATGCCACATAATAGAACCATAGAATTTTTTCGTTTGGAAAAAGCCTCTAAGATCATCAAGTCCGAGCTTTAATTGCGGAGAATCCCTGCAAGCTTCTCCTATTGATTTAAAAAAATGTTATTTTCCATTTAAGTAAAATAATTGGTCATCCCTTCATCTTCAGAGGAGAAGTTACTGAGAAGAACAGAGGGACTAAGTGGCAGACCAGCTTCACAACCAATTTGGTCTGATTCTGTGGTGATTAAAAACTAATGAGTTGACCTTGGAAACTCTTCCGACTCAGGGCTTGCCACTCAGAATAGCAGCACTGAATTGTTTCTGTTAGTAGCTGGAAATTATAAATACTCTGAGCAAATTTCTCACTGATACTACTCAGACAAGCACAGAGCTTTGTATACTTGGAGTTCAGCTCCATAATATGCAGGGATTATGGGAAGAGAATAAAAGCTAGTGTGAGGTGAGAATGATGTGGGGTGAGCAGCTTTGTATTTAGAAGAATTTGCATGGCTGGGCTTTAAATTGGTGTAGTAAAACATCTTCAAATTGCACATGGACTTTAGAAGGGAATTAAAAGTTGTGATTAAAATGTTTTTAGCTTTGGTTGCTTTTTGTTTTTTAGCACTTTCTTCTGTGTATATTCAGGTCTGTTGCGTTTTCTGCCATAACAAAAAAAAAAAAATCCAGTTGTCTGATCATTTTTTGTTTGACAAGCTGCTCTTTTTTTTTAACACAACAATCTAGCTTTGAAAGCTGTTAAAATTCAGAGGATGCCTTTACCTTAGGCCACTCAAAGGGATCAACCAAAAGTCTGCAACTTTTGGCTGCAAGAACTACTTTTGAAAGTTCCCCTCTGCAGCTCCTGTTTTGTGGAGCAACAGTGACAACCAGCGGCCGCTCACCTAAAGCTGGCCCAGTTATTCCCTCTGGCTGCCCTGCAGATAACCAGCCACTCACATCCATTCTTTTCCATGATTTTATGATTCCAAAGTGAAGGGCAGAGCTAATTTATTTCCTTTTACTTTTCCTAGCTCTGATTTTAAACTCTGATGAGTTTAAAGGAGCGTTCCTCTCCTCGAGAACAGATGTGCTCTCACAATTCTGTGCAGAGCTGCCACATGCAGATCAAAAAGGTCCCTGTTGATCTTATTTCAGTAGTGTGTCTACATATATATGGCTATTAAAGGTTTCCTTGCCTTGCTGCGGGTATATGATGCAGATCAAATCAAATTAACAGTGCAAAAAATCCTGTTTCAATCCTCCTGAAGAGAAAGGGAAAAGGTTTGAGGATAAAGGTCACCCTTTGCTGCTGATTGGCAATTAATACACATAATATGTGGTACTTGAATATAAAGAATTTGAGAATAACTTGTGTTGTCTGCATCTTACTTTATGATTTCTCCCTTAAAACTAAAAATTTTATCTGAGAGAGTTGCTCCTGCTGGTGATGCTGCAGACCTGGTAAAAAAGGTATTTTCCACTGCTTTTAATGAAGATATTTGTTTCACTTACGCTCTGAAGTTTGAGATAGCTGTACTTTGGGATCAGTGGAGATACTTTTGTGGAGAGGTACCCTTAAACTTGAGGAAAATACTGGGTGTCAGTCCAAAGGAGTTTGGTTTATATTGTTTAAAGTTGTTCCATGCATTACATTGCACTGCCTAACAGAATGTAAATAGTTTGCATGGACTGGAAATAACCCTCTAAGTGTGCTATGACATTTCTTCTCCTTGGTAAAGATTTTTTTTCCCCACTACACTAAAGTGGAAAAAAGGTGGCATGAGGAATGAAGGAAAAAAAAAAAGGAAAATAAAGAGAATCTCCAAAACTTCATTTCCTCTTTTCTGGCACAGTTTTATGAGTGCTTATGGCAAATTTGCTTCTGTAATCATAACTTGAACCCATCTGGGGATGAGATTGGCTGCTAGCTTAGTATTTCCACTTAACATATTCATGATTAGCATGCACAGAAGGAGTAGAATTAGGATGAATGTTTTTGGAACAGTACAGATAAATCCTCATAAATGTAGTACAACAGCTCTGGAAATGCACAGTACTGAAATGTAATGAAGCTGAACTCTGCAGAGAGTTTGGTATTCTCAGTACCATGCCTCTCCTAATGAACTCATTTAGATTAGAAAATGGATTTAATATTTTATTGGAATTAACCTGAGCCAGTAAAGAGGATTACAATTTCTTTCCATAAATATGGTGATATTACAGGGTGAGGTAGCATGTTACATGAATATTAAGCATTTTATGAGCATTGTCATGAAGCCAGAAAGAGTATAAGGTAATTAGGTTTTAATACAGTGATACTGTTCTTATAGTAATTAAATTTGAAAAGTGATAAAAGTATATTTGAAAATTATTTAAATCCATATTTTTTTGCATTTTAGTACCTTCAAAAATACTTAAAATTATGTTTCCTCAAATAACCAATTTCAACAGTTTGGTTTTAAATACAGGAAACTAAGAATACCACTGGTCCTTAAGATAGAGAAGATGCATTCCAAGAAATAAGTGACAAGTTTATTCCATTTTCTCTAGAACAGCATCATCTGGTGGGAGAAAATATACAGAAATGAGAAAAAAATCTTGACAAAAGGCATTATTTTTCTTTGTTTTTCAAAGCCTTGCAAAGTTTTGTTCCAGTGTTCTGTCTCTTAGACTTTTAGAGTCACAAACTTGTTCTTAATTGCAGTCTATGTTCTTCTACTTTTGAAAGGTTATTTACTGAAAAAAAGGACTAAGTCACTCTCATCTTAGTTGTCTTTACAGATGTCACATAAAAAACCCAAAAACAAACAAACAAGAGATGCAACAAGGGAATACTGCAAAAGCTTGGTAAATGCTTTTGTGCATTATTCTAAATAAATTATGGGTTTTAAAAAGAAATTTAGCATCCGAAATTGCCTTTTAATATAGACTGTCTGTAAAAATATTCACCTGCCCATCTGAACAAATTACTAATTTTAAGTGGTGGGACAGTGATCCTCTACAAGGCAAGTGGTGAGGACCATTCCAGGTTCTGCTGACCACCCTCACTACAATCAAAGTAGCTGGCAAAGAACCCTGGATTTACTACTCCAGAGTTAAGAAGGCTCCTGCTTCTGAAACAATTGAAAAAACAGGCTGATGCAGACAAAAACCTACTTTAAATGATTCCTCTTCTGTGCCTGAAGAACTGCTCAAAATAATTATTTTTCTTCTTTGCATGATAGCTGACTGAGAAGACATTACTACTGTTAGATATTTAGTGTTGTTAGTTATTTAATGTTGTTAGATATTTGCTGTTGTTAGATATTTATCTATTATTAAATACCTATTATTAATAGATATTTAGAATAGAGACTCCCAGTCACTCCATAAGTCATCAGCCAGATGAAACTCAGTGTATGTTGTGCTGGACAGCATCTTTGATCCTGAGGGAAGTACAGAACAAATTCAAGTAAAGCTGGACAATTCAGAGTGGATCCAATTGGATGTTTGACTTCTCAAGAGAATTTCCCTCCTCCACTATCAAAGCTTTCCACTGAAAATGCCTGAATGCACAGAAATAATTTGTAAGGTCACTGAGAGCGATTGTTTCCTTTGTGGGAACGTTCCAGCAATGAGCAGCATATGCAACCTCTTTAGATTATGAGAAACATCAAACTCATCAGAATATTGTTAGTGCTGAAAAAATGCTCTTAAACCTAAAGTGTGTGGGGGAATGTGAAAAGAGAACAATCTCAACAAGTAGCAGCTTACTGTGGATAGACAGAGAGTACCTGAAGGAGCTGAACAAGAAAATATACCATGTCATGTCTAAGGTAACTTGAATGAAATTAAATAAAAAGTTAAATAGATGTGTACAATGTGATTTTTTTTTTTCCATTAGTCACAAAACAGGAATGATGCAGCAGCACAGAATCTGGTGACAACCTATACTGCTGCCAGGCTAGGGTTTTAAATGGTTCAGAATTCTGAGGGATAGTCCAATAATTCAGAATTTTGTTGCATTGCAATGTGAATTGAGCAATGGAGTAAAAATTCAGAATTTAATTAAACAGAAAAAAAAATAGCTATGGAATGTTACAGGTTTAGATTGATCTACTGAGTCTGAAAAGATGCCCATATATTTCTTTCTCTTGGGGAAGACAAATAATGGGAACTGCTTTGTTCTCTGTTGCTCCGGGTCTTGTTATACTTAAAAAAAATTTGCTACTATTACACTTTTGCATCATGGAGTTATAATACAGTTTTTTGAAGAAAATGGGGTTATGAGTCAAAAAGTTGTGTATGATGGGAGGAAAATATATTTCAATATTTTGATGAGTCATTTCAAAAGGCTTTGGATGTTTGTACTGATCAGAGCCTTATAATGCTCAGGACATTTTCATTTTTCTTAATATCACATGTATCAAGGAAGCAGTTGGGTGTTGTGAGTACTTCTCCTCAAAGGCAGCTCTCAACAGATCTTCATTTGCAAAATGTTGAACTCTAAAAGTTTTACCTGGTGTGCAACAGGGAGGTGATAAATTCTATCTCAGATTTCCACTAGTTTTGAGCAAGTGTGTTCATATTCATAGACCAGTGAGTCAATGTTATTAATCAAAAACAAAAACAAAACAAAACCCAAAAAAATAAAAAAAGGAAAGGAGCGGAAAGGAAAGGAGCGGAAAGGAGCGGAAAGGAGCGGAAAGGAGCGGAAAGGAGCGGAAAGGAGCGGAAAGGAGCGGAAAGGAAAGGAAAGGAAAGGAAAGGAAAGGAAAGGAAAGGAAAGGAAAGGAAAGGAAAGGAAAGGAAAGGAAAGGAAAGGAAAGGAAAGGAAAGGAAAGGAAAGGAAAGGAAAGGAAAGGAAAGGAAAGGAAAGGAAAGGAAAGGAAAGGAAAGGAAAGGAAAGGAAAGGAAAGGAAAGGAAAGGAAAGGAAAGGAAAGGAAAGGAAAGGAAAGGAAAGGAAAGGAAAGGAAAGGAAAGGAAAGGAAAGGAAAGGAAAGGAAAGGAAAGGAAAGGAAAGGAAAGGAAAGGAAAGGAAAGGAAAGGAAAGGAAAGGAAAGGAAACAAGACCCCATTTTTTTTTTTTTTTAAAGTTGCTTTGGTTTCATTCTACATTCTGATGGTGGTAGTTGTTGTTATTATTATCATTATCATTCTCTTAGTTCCCTGGATCTGGAATTATTTATGTACATCACTCATGTCGGTATTCCTGCCATATTTATGAAGAGAAGTTACAGAATCCCTTATCTACATATTAGTCTGCTTGGCCAGCAATTAACTGTGGCACCAGTCTTTTGCATTATTCTGAGTGCTCCCAGCCTCAGCACATCTTCAGGGATTCTGCCTTTGTCTCCTGAGTCATCTACATGACCTCTTTTTATTCTCCACCTACCCACTGGGGGTAGTGAAAATGAAAGGAGAGTGGAGCAAGAGGGATGGGAAGTGATGAAAAGACCTGCTGGACACTTCCCTCTCTTCTCTCCTCAGCTTTGCTTAAATAATTTCATTTCATTCTGAAGAATGAAGAGCCAGTTCTGGTAGCCAATTTTCCCTGAAGAGGTGGGAAAGCAGCAGCAACAGCCTGTCTGAGGAGATTTGCCTCAAGGCAGGACTGAAATTCCCCAGAAGGCCAAATTGCTGCATATCACTGTACGAGTGGCTCCTCTGTGGAAGAAAATCTCAAGAGGTGGCATTTCTTTTTATTGAATTTGGGTCTTCCTGTGCCTACAGTACGGTCCTAGGTGAAGTTCTGCATTGGGCTCGAGCA
Organism: Pseudopodoces humilis; assembly: GCF_049639895.1. Taxonomy (NCBI): domain Eukaryota; kingdom Metazoa; phylum Chordata; class Aves; order Passeriformes; family Paridae; genus Pseudopodoces; species Pseudopodoces humilis. The sequence continues at coordinate 106,733,016 of NC_142201.1, read as the reverse complement.
GTAAGTGAGAGGGCTGCAATGACAAATGGTAAAACTCAAATTTTAGTAGCAATGTCTTAATAACACAACATTGAGTAGTAATTGTCCTTTAGTTATTAATACATTTTCTTCCTTGGGCTCTTATCTCTGTTCACACTCAATTTTTTTCATTTTCATAATTAATTAAAATGGCAATGTACTATAACCAGTGATTGAATTATATGATATTACTTGCCTAAGGCGATCAAAATTAATCAAAATAAGGAGTGAAAGTTTTGCTATTTTTAATACAGTTGATTTGATTCCTGGGGTTTTGATCAAATTAAATGAGGGATTGAATTAACCAGTGATTAAATTGAGTAAAAGGCACTTTGTATGGCTGAAATATATTTTAATTTAATTAATTTCAAGACACAAAATATTAACTGGTGTTTTAAAAATTCATCTGTATTTTACTGTTAAATTTTCTAGAAACCATTTACTTTAAAAGTTTAGAATCTTTTACAGGAGTGAAAACACATTTTAAAAATTATTTTCTTCTTACTCCTTCCATTTCCCAACCTTCCCCCATATTTTATGTTTGTGGAGAATCCTTTACTCTCATGAACTGTTATTCAGGAGCATGTGAACTCAACCTACAAAAACTTGATGTGCCAAAGACTGGTTTAGTAGAAATCTGGGACTCCCCAGAATAAACCTGCCAACCTGAGAAGATGATTTTGACCACAGAAGACCTCAAGCTGTTAACATTTAACCCACACATTTGCAGAAGTGTTACCATATTGTCATATCGAATTTCACGTTGTGTTCTGTTAGCATCCAGTTCATGTCTTTGCTTAATGGGCTGATGCAACCTCATATTGCACACTGCTAGTGTTGAAAAGAAAAGAAGCTGTAAAATGAGATTTCTGTTATGGTGCAGAAGTTGTATCCATGAGAATAAAATAATCCACTTTTTTTCTTTTTTTTTCTTTTTTTTTGTTTTTATTTTCAAGGTAAAAGCAAAGCTTGGAACTGGACTCATGTCACCTACAGGAAGTTTTCACAAAGTGATGGAAAGAGGCTGACATGGTTGGGATGCAACTGCAAAATGCTGAGACTGGAGGTAATTTTCTAAAAGCTGTTTTTTACTTAACATTTAACATTCATCAGACTCAGAAAATAGCATGGCAAAAGGCAAAGTGAAGAACATGGTCCCATTATGTGAGTTGCAGTATTAGGCAAGAACTGCCTTGTCTTGATATGCTTCTCTTCCAATTTTTACTGTTAACAGAAGTGAACTACAGCTATGAGTGTGTAAGCATACCAAAGACTGATTAAAAATACTCGAGGTTGTGTATCAAGGCTGAGCGTATTTATGCATTTGAGGCAGTTGGAAATTTCAAGCAGAATGTATTGGTTTGGAAGTTGAGTATAATCTCATTATTCCTCAAGTCCTGGAAAAGGCATACTTAAAGGATTAGATCTATTAAGTGTGATCAGCATGGTCAGCCTGTTGCAGCTAGTTTTGATTAATGCATTTATTCTCTCAAAAGGAAAAAAAATGCTTTAGTGGGAGGAGAAAGAAATTGAAAAATGGACACTTAAGAGTATTTCACAGTAACTTGCAGTGTCATTTTGAAATAAGCTTTAACAGGAGGCAAACAATTGGTACAAGCTGAATCCTGACTTACCCTGTGCTTGGAAGCGACTGTCAGTCACTGGGAATCGAGGCTGGGAGATAAAATTTTGGTGTCCTGGTGATAACCTTAGCAGAAGGGTGTAAATCAGGAAAAGGCACAAGCAGCAGGACATTTAGGAGACAAAGGGCTGATAAAGCCAAAGAGAGGAGAAGCAGTGGAGAGCCCTAGCCCTGCACAGTGTACAAAGGTCAGGATTTTGGCCTTGAGGATAAGGTCAGCTTTCCCCTGCTGAGTTTTCTTGCGTGCTCTGTGCAGGACTCACCTTCTAGGATGAGTATACTTTGTTTGGGCCTCAGGTTATCGTGGGTGCTCAGTGTTGTTGGGATGCACAGTGTCTGTAAGGATGAGAAGGTGTTTGATGTTGACAACTGGGTCTGAAGGCACCTGTACCTCTCCAGAATATTTTACTATATAGAAAAACATCATCTCTTGGAAATCTTACATGCAGGATCCCTTATAGAATCTAAATTGATTTCCTGTCACATATTTTATGTTTGATAATGAATGTTTAATTCAGTGCGAAAAAGATTTTGAGTTTCCTTTCCTGGCCTTGCCATCAATTTGGAATTAGAGTTTGGACCTGCATTTCAATAGCTTTTTCCTGCTCACTGACCTGCAAAAATGAATATAACTCTAATTATTTACTTTATATGGTACTTGCATGACTAATGCATTTTAAGATCCTTGGATAAATGCTGTCATGGAGCAAAGTGGTTTTATGGTCTTTGCACTGTGCATTTTAAAAATGCAACTAAAATATTTGGGGAATTGTTTTATGAGTGGAATTGTTTTATGAGTGTTATCAGAAGTATTTTGAGAAAAGATTGGAACTGCAGGTAGTTTGATGCAAAAGGGCAGTTACATAACTGTATTTCTGTTGTATCTTTGACAGATATTTTATTTTCTGTACAAGTTTTAACCTTGAATAACAGTGGTATGGCATCTGTGAGTTCTTGAACATTGTTTATTATTTTCTCAAATCTTGCTGATTTATAGAAGTAGTCCTTCAATCAGTAACATGTTTTTCTTTGAACTTATTTCTTCCTTCTTCCTACTTCTCACTTAATTTTAAGAACTTTAGTTATCTGAACATATGCAAACAGTAAACCAACCCTTTTTAAAATTCCACTACCTTCCTATGAGTCGTCCTTTCTTTCTCTGATGGATATAATCGAAATTCTTATGCTTCTTCTTTGGTGTTATGTACTTTACATGACATCTAGAGGCCAAAATTGATGGGAGCTGTAATTAATCTTTCTGCAGGGCATTATAGACCCATTGGTAAACTAGAGATAGGAATCACACTGTCTGCATACTTAAAGATGTTGGACATCCCAAAACAAATCTGCATTCAGAAACTGTATTTCATGCTGTCATTGTCCAGCAGATGTAAAAGATCTGTTGAGGGGGGAAAAAAAGAAAAAAAGATATGTGTAAAACGAAGATTGCAGTTGTTCTGTGTGCAGTCCCCTGTGCAATTAGTTCATATACAAGTTGTACAATAATGTAATTAGAGCATCTGACATTTCCTGTGACAACCAGAAGCCTTTAGGTAATCAATAATGTTAATATAAAGTGGCTGATTAAATACACCTTCATTTCCATCTGTATTCTCAAGCTGATATGCAAATTCACCTTGCCTGTGTCATTTCAAATACCTGTCTTCTGATCCCTTGCTTTTACTATATCTACTTCATCCATCAAAAGGTCAAAAGACCAAATTTTGCTATATAAGCCATAATAAGTTGTACTGTTGTAGCTTCAGATGCATTTTGTGAGCTGTTTCAAAACATCTCATTCAAGGAGCTTGAGTGTAATTAAGTTATTGTTATGTATTTGCAAGCATATTACTAAATAGAGCAAGCAGAAAATAACTCATTTTTTAGAGGCCGAGTTTGCACTGCTTAAATTTGGATCACAATTTTTAATATTTTTTCTGCCTTGTTATCAGGGAAGGGTAAAGATTCATTTTATGATGATACATTCAGGAAAATATTTCCCTCTGTTGAAGAGAAACATCTTTTTCTGTAAAATTTTGTGCTTCTTAGACCTGGTTTATCATTTTAGGCCATATATTTTAACTTCTCTTTTTCACCCTCAGGTTTACTACTCTCTATATCCTGGTTAAAAACATGTCTCTCAGAATGCAGCCCATTGATCAGCAATTAGCTGAGCTTGTTTCAAGTCATAAACACTTTAGACCTTGAACTGATGCCTACACTGAACCTTCCTAACCAGTTTGTGCTTCCTCCTGTAGCCTTGGAATTCGGTTTGGATTACCAACACTCAGCTGCAGTGTATCAGAGATCATTATCAACAATTGTAATTAGCTGCAGTTTAATGTTTTGCCTAAAAAAAAAAATAAAATAATTACATTGCTTTAGAATTCTTTAGAATTAGATCACGGTGGAGTCCTCATTTAACGCTTCTACTCAGTCCCCTAAACTCCAGTTCATTCTGGGATTGTTGGGACAGTGTGGTCCCTTTACCAAGGCAGGCAGGATGTCCTGGAGGTGGCAGGATTGCAGGATGCCAGGGCAGGAACTGGAGAAGTCAGAAGCACCCTTGAAGCAATTTCTCTTGTGTTTGTCTGCAGTAAATAACCTTAATTGGCTACAGTTACCCATTTCCTCAAAAGACTACTTTAGCTACAAAATTTTAAATGTCACGCTGATTTCTGCATTCCCATGAAGGACAATCATTATCTGGGATTGTTCTTATGTTATAATTTTTAATTATATTAATTCAGTTCATTACCACTCCTTTTTTTAATAGCAAAAACTATAAATCATTTTAATGTCTAGACTTAATACAACACAATACTAGAACTCATTAAAAAGTAGTTGAGCAAATGACAGGCCTAAATTTTGGTGGGTATCACATTTCCCCGTCTAAGTTAGACAAATATCTTTGTGTCCTGGGTTTGCATGGCCAGGTTTGGGCAGCATGGGGTGGCTGCTGGAGGAAGCCAACAGAGCCAATGCCAGGCAGACCCAGGATGGACAGACATACAGCTGGCCAAGGCTGAGCCCAGCAGGAATGGTAGTAATGGCCCTGTGATAACAGATTTAAATAGGAAACCAAATTTATTGTGCAGATATAATTGAGGCTAGAGAAGAGCAGGGTGAGAGGAACAGCCCTGCAGGTACCAAGGCCAGTGCAGAAGGAGGGGCAGGAGGTGCTCCAGGCACTGGAGCAGAGGTTCCCATGCAGCCCCTGGTGAGAGCAGGGTGAGGCTGCTGTGCCCCTGCAGCACTTGGAGGGCACAGGGGAGCAGAGATATACCCACAGCCCAGGGAGGATCCACTCTAGAGCAGGAGGATGTCTGAGATGAGGCTGTGACCCTGTGGGAGTCCTGTGCTGGAGCAGGCTGGGGACAGAGCCTGCAGGGAGAGAGGAGCCCTCCAAGAGTGCAGCAGGTTTCCTGGCAGGACCTGTGACCCCATGGGGCTCCCAGGCTGGAACAGGCTGTGCCTGAAGGACTGACCCCTGGGAAGAGTTGAGCAGCTTGGGGAGGACTGTTGTCCATGGGATGGGCTCACATTGAAGAACTTGATGGAGAACTGTCTCCCATGGGAAGGACCCCAGGGTGCATCAGGAGAACAAATCCTATCCCTGAGCAGTTGCAGGAACAATGGGGGATGAACTGACCATCACCCCCATTCCCTGTCTCCCTGCACCACTGGGGGTGGAGTTAGAGCTGGGAAGGAGGGAGGGGGTGGGGGAAAGGTGTATTTAGGGCTTGTTTTACTTCTCATTGCCCTGATTTTGTTAGTAATTAATTAAATTAATATATCAGTTGAGCCTGGTTTGCTCATGATGATATTTGGTGAATGCTCTCTTGCTGTCCTTATTTTAACTCATGATCCCTTTGTTATATTTTCTCTCCCCTGTCCAGCTGTGGAGGGGAGTGATGGAGAAACTTCTGTGGGTGCCTGGCATCCAGTCATGGTTAACCTGCTACACTTTGAAATTAGTAAATTTTGACTTCTATATTTCAAATAAAATTAGTTTACTCTGAAAAAACAACAACAAACAAACAAACAAACCCCTAAAATATACACATAGCATAAACACATATTCCTGACAAGTTTCATTACAGATTTCTGTCCTGGAAATTAAACCCAAAACCTGCCAAAAAGAGCAAACTAAAAAAACACCTTAAAATGTCCACATCTTATAGTGCAAATTAAATCACAGTTTCTTCCTTCAGTGTATTCAAATACTTTAAGTAAACTGATAGAAAAGAAAAGATAAAGGTGGCTTAAGATAAAACAAGAAAGGATGTTGAAAGGCTTTATCAGAAATGCCAGAATATGTTTATTCATAGATTTCTCAGAAATAGTATTTATAAGTCTGTGCACATAAATATTTTCAAAAATAGTTCTGTCTGTATTCCTCAAGTTCTAGCATATGTTATGATGCAAGATGATTGGCACCTCCCAGCTTTTTTTTTTTTTTTTCTTTTTTTTTTAATGTTCTGCAATTCATTTTATTTGTTGTCACCTTCAAATTTCCTCAAAATATTTTTTTTCAGGGTAGGAATACACATGAGGGCTAGCATTGTTTTGTGTGAAGTTTAGATTAATTTTGTTTATAATCATTATTCTGGGGGAATTATCACATTCTTGTGATGCTTTTGTGCTTAAAGGACTCTTTCCTATCCTAAATAGTATAAGAAGAATGTTTACCGATTAGTTTTACTCTATTCAAATTATTTCAGAACTTAAATACTAATAATACACAGGGTAATTAAGATATTTATGTAACAGTTCTGTTTTGCCTAGTATCTTAAATCACAATTTACTTCCACTTTAAGAGCAGATTCACCCACAGGCTAAAGAAGGTGGAGAATTTCAGCCAGCTGAGCTGGGTTTTATGGATGTTTTGCCTCTAAGTAACCAAAGCATGTTGATGATACATAAGATTCTAATTTTGAAATATTACTGACATCACCATGTTGTATGAGGGCAAAAGGGAGAGCTCAATCTGCAAGTCACAATTTTTATAAGCTCCATGGATGTGCATTATTACATTTTTTTTTTTCCTTATGGTGCTGCTTCCCCAGCAGAGGGAATGGTGTGAAAGGGAGATTTTCAGGAACTGTGCACAGACAGTATGTGGCTGAGTGACTTTTAAATTCCATTAAAACGGAGCTGAGTACTCCCCTCATCCCATTTCTAATGCCTTTACTCAGTCTGCCTCAGACTCTGGATATATTACAAAACACCAGAAATTCTGCATGCAAATTTGATTGACTCATTAGCTGTGATGGCAAATTAACTGTATAATAAGAGATACTAAACGTAACTTTTCTTCTTCTTGAGCAGAGGTTTATATACAGGAATTCCACAGCTATCAAAAATAAACTGCAAGAACACATAATATTTTCTTTTTTGAGGTCATTAGCTGAAAAAGACCGACATATGCTAAATGGACCAACACTTTTCTTATGGGAGTGAAATTTTAATTAACTTAAACTCAGATTAATTAACTACCTTGTAATCTCACAGAAAAATTAATCGTTCTCACAGGCTGCGTAGCAATTTCAGGGATAATGCATGACATTCATTGCTTACAACAAAAGTCTTTGCAAGGTGGCATTTGCTCAGTGCAAGTAGTGCAACAAATGAGATTCTCCCTGAGATTTCTCCTGGCTGAACTGTCCCACACTCAGCTTTTCCTCATAGGAGTGGAAATTTTTCTTTGTGGCCCTTTCCTGGACTCTGCCCAGTCTCTCCACCTCTCTCTCGTGCTGGTGAGCCCAGCCATGGACACGGTGTGAGCTCACCAAGCTGAAGAGAGGGCCAGCATCACCTGGTGTGTTTGCAAACAGCACAGAGCTTCTTGAAATTCACTCTGGTTGATCTGTTTTCAGCCACATAAAATATCCTGCCTGGCCTCCAGCTCCCAGCTAGGGGACAGCAGGTCTCACTTGGACCAAAAGTCATATCTGGCAGCTTGTAAGGCTGTTCAGATGCCTGCATGGTCATGAATACTGTTTAAACAACTGAATTTTAGTCCCACTGTTTAGTTTCAGGGTGGCTTCTTTCCATTTTATCCCTGAATTTTTTAAACTGTTTAAAAAAAAAAAATTCAGAAAAAAAAATAATTGCTCTTAATAACTGCTCCTTGTTTACTTGTAATTTTTCATGTATTGTGTATTTTGTCTGCTTATTCATCCCAGATTTTATTTTTTAATTCTAAAAGAATGTCATCATACCTTCTATTTCTTGTGTTTTAGGACCTCATCTGTCTTCAAAATATCAGACATTCTGAAGAGCAGCTAACCAGAAAATAATAACCTGATACTGATACAATCAGGTAGTAATCCAAATATATCAGAAGTCAGTAATTTGCTGCAAATAAATTGTTATCTCCCTTTCTTTACTACATTAGCTTTCCAACACCACTGAATCCAGCACTGGCTATGACCATGTGGCCCTAACTGCTGGACCTTTGGATGCATCTTTCCTTCCAAAGGGTTTTATCTCTCTTTGGAATGAAGATCTGTGCTACTTATCCACCAGGCATCATCAGTGATATTAAAGTAATTGTAGAGTGTTAAACAATTTTAAGTTTATACAGACAGCTATACTGAATCCTGTTGCATGTGCCTGCATGTGCCATCCCACAATTACAAAAAATACTAACTCACTATTAGGACAGCAAGATTTTTTTACTGTTTTGAGGCAGCAGACTACAAGCAGTTTGAATCCAAGGAGTGACCTACCAGCAGGATCTTGGTCATTTATGCTTTAAATGTATTTTTAGTGAACAGACCTTTAAGAAATCAATGAAAGCTCTGAAATGGTCATTTTTCAAATGGCTAATCTCTTCTTCAGCTTTTCCATTGTATCAGATATCAGAATCATTTCAAGCTGAAGCACAAACTACTTTTCTCTCTCAGAGAAACCTTTTATTTCTTTTTTATCTCAAGTTTCATCTTCAGCTACTGGATTTGAGCAGCCCTTGGAATTTACATACCCAATACCTTCCAGATGACTTTGAATTCCTTACAAAGACATGGAAAAGGAAGTTTGGCTTTAAAGATGTTAATTATTAGCACCTATATCTTGTAGTTGTTATATACACAGATCTCCCATCAACTTAAATATAGACTTATTTTTGCCATCTGTGTCACCAGTAAGAATAATTTATTTGTAGTTTTTATGGAGTACAAATTGTAGGCATAGTACTGATAAATCATTTTCAGAACAGCAACATCAAGGAAAGAAAAAAGCAATCTCAAGATTTAGGGTTTTGGGGTTTCTTTCTAAATTTTTAAGTATTAAATATTTTCTATAGTCAGAACAGTGTTTAGACATTTAAAGTAAATGTCTGGAAACTGAGTCACCCCTACCTTTTTAACTGCAAATGCTGGCTTCTTGTTGCATGCTTCTTTTGATGTGGTTCTTGGAATCTGTCATTCTCTCACACACTGATCATATTCTAAAAATGTGGAGTTACACAAAGAACTAATAACTAATATACTGATACCCTGGTGCTGCAATGAGCTGGGGATGAAGGAATTTTTGTATTCTATTCATGCTCCCATGAAATCTTCGAATAGATTTTAGCTCTCCTAGAGTACAGATGGAGGGATCCACCTCTTTAGGTTCAAGATCTACACATATTAGTGAGGTGATGTACATCAGAGCTATAAATTCACCTATTAGTTTACTTTCATAATAAAAGGTCTTGCCACAATTATTTTAATAAACAATCCTTGAGTTGCCAGATTCCATGCATGATATTGGGTATCTAAATTAAAATAATGCTCAGAAAATACTGTTTGAAAAATGGTATTATAAAAAACTAGAGTGTATTTGTATCTTCAGTTTACGTATTTCAGCTGTCTTGTTCTCATTAATCAGAGTAAAATATTACAAAAATTAATCAATTTATGAAGTCACTCCAGAAGTACATACTTGTACATTTCCGTCTTCATTATTTTTAAACAAAGATTTATTTAAAGGAATGATTGACAGGGTTAATGACATAAAGGGAATATTTTTGGAAGGGTATTTGATTGGATTTTTTAATACTTTTGCTATCGATTATCATATTTTCACCAATTCCTGCATGGTTTTGTACTATTCTTTAATCTAGTTTTCTGGAAGTATTTTAAAAATTAGGAGACCACTCATTAAATTTGATGCCTAAATATTTCAAACAGAAAATTTTTCTTTTGGGATGGTGTATAAACCGGATTTTGGGATAGAAATTAGAATTTATCATCAATGTATCTATTACCAATTCATCAGTGAAATTTGGATGACCATCTTTTCCACAGCCAAAGTTATTGAAGTGAATCTTGCTGCTTGCTGTGCATGTTTGTGTAACACTAAAACCAAATTCAATTTTTGGGGATTTTGTCTGAGAAGAACAGTGAAAACAAAGCCATGTGGGCTTTCCTAAATGAAGACATCTAGTGTGTTTTATGTTATGGTAATATTTAATCTAATAAAGAATTTTGTTATAGAAGGTAGTGAATTATAAGTAAATTAATCTTACTAATAAAATCTTATCAATCATGCCAGGCCTCCTTCACCTCTCAGAAGAGCCAGAGAGGAACAACCAGAGCACCTGAGGACTTTTCCTAAGCTCTCCAAATTCTGTTCCAATGGAGATCCCTGCATTGCTCCATCAACCAGGGCACACCCCGAGGGCGATGGACCGCAGGGTGCAGACCACAGGATGCTGCTGGGCGTGGGCTGACTGACAAGCAGTTCTTTCAGCTAAAGAAAAACAGAGCAGAATTCCTGAGGAGTCTCTGGGCATCTCTGCAGATTTGCAGCTGGTGGGGAGATTTTTAAGTGCTTTTCAGGCGTCAGGGCAGTAACAAGCCAGCCGCGTGTCTGAACTCCCAGCTCCTGGAGCCCACATCACCTCTGTGGGATTCCTGCCCCAAGACTCTCCAGAGGCAGCTCCCTCCAGCAGTCACCTCCTGACAATTTGTGAAAGCCTGATGAAGGCACAGCTAAGAAAAAGAATTTCCCCTTATTTCTTTGTGCCAAAAGGTTTGCATTGGAAGATTATCATTCCCATGGGCAAAGATGATGTAGTCCTGCCACAAACCCTGCAGTCAATGATTCCCAGAGGGGTATGGTAATTTTTTGTGTCAAAGGAAAAGAAAGTCCCAGATTGTAGACACCAGTTCTTTACAAGGGTCTTTCTGCCACATCTACAGCAGCCTTTTGTCCGTGACATTAATATCTGTGGTGGTCAATAATGTCCACAGGTGATGTTGCAAGGAGGGACAGATTTGAAGAGTCAGTACCCGGTGCTTTGATCTGTCAACGTGGGCACAATTCTTGTTGCCAAAACCAGATTTCTTTGTCAATGATAGGAAGTTTATAATACCCTGAATACAATAAAAGTAGGCTGGATTAGGGGTGATTAAATCTGGTAATCTGTGGAACCTAAAAAGAGATATGAGTGCTTGATACATAGAAGCATTTTCATACACAATCCATAACTGTCAGCACACTTATAAAGGGAAATAACACACTATGCATTTATTCACACCAACTTCCTAGTTAAAAATGTACTTTCAGACAATGTATTTTTTTGAAGGTGAAAAATAACTATAAAGCAAATTTATCTCATTATTAGATCTTCCATAGATATTTTAGTCCTGTGCACTGTAAAAACAAAAGGAGATGAAATTTCTTTGAAGAACCTACAAAGGGCCAACAGTATTGCAGAAAAAAAAGAAGTTCTACAGATAAAAGTGAAGCATTGCAATGCCTTGTTTCCACAGAGCTGGCCACACACAAATATTGAATCAGAGGCTGAGCCAATTAAAGGCACAATGTTTTGTACTTTATGAGGTGAAGAGCTGCAAACTGGGAAGCTAAAATAAGAGATGTCGAACTAATATTTAAATGTATAAACAAACCTATGCAACTGTCTGAATAAGTAAATAATTTACCTGGAAATTGTAGAGACAAGACACATTCATGACAATATCCTTGTCTGTTGTTATTGTAAAAGTGAAAATGTATATATATTTATTTTAACATCTTTACACAAAGAAGGGGAAAGGAGGAAGGCTTTCATCTGGTAAATACCAAACCAAAGTGATCGATAGAGATCTTGCATCTTTAGACTTACTTTCTTAATATTGTTATTGATTTCAAAAATAATATTGCTGTTAATATGGATAATGAATAATAATGGATAATTAGTAGCAGGTGAGAACAGCAGGTGATTTGGGAGGTGGCTTTAGAAATACCAGATGTTGGGCCCTGACAGATAATGCTGAGATTCAGCTGCAGGAAGGGAAGGCAATTCCCAGCTGCGACATCCAGATGGACATCAGAATTAGAGTTTTGTTTTATGAGCCAGCTCTATGGTTTCATGGAAAAAAGGCTAGAAACAGTTTAAAAGATGTGTAAAAGAGTTGAGATGGTAGCTCAGTTTATTTGGAGATACCCCATAAAGTGGATTCTGGCAGCAGGAAATCCTGTGCAACACAAGTAAGGGCAAGAGATTTTTCCAGTTTAGTTTTTCATCAAATGATTTTTGAGTTCTTGAAGGACCATGGTGAAACAAAGAGATTTTGACTAAGTTTTGTGTTGAAAGGTGTTGTTGGAAGATGTGATGCAGGCCTTTGTGCAAAATCTTGCAGGACAAGACTTCAGATGGCTGAAAACCTCTGTGTTTGTGCAGTCACGATCAAAGAAAGACATACACAAACTTTTCTTTTGCAAGAAGAAAAGCATCCAAAACTCCTGATATCTGGACATGTGGAACAATAGTGTAGAGAAAAATGAAGTTTAATTTAAATAGGCTTATTTTAAAGCAGAATTTCAGAATATGATGGAATTGCTAGAACATTATTTCTCATATATATAGGCCACAAATACTTTTAGGAAAATACCAACTAGAAAGTACTTCTTTATTCCTAAACACATTTTTGTTCAAAAGCAAAAGACTGCAAAAATTTGGTTTAAGAAAAATGTGACTGTTGCTGCTGCTTTTGGGGTGGTTAATAATAAACCTGAAAATATTAATGGTGTTTGCACCCCCAAAAACGAAGTTATCTTGTAAGATATACTGCCTAGGTAACCTTAGACTAAGTAATGCTAAATATTTGATTTATGTCAGTAGTTAATTTACAGGGTATCCTTTGTTTCTTTACATAAATTGAAGGGATACCAATACTTTTCTCTTAGTACAGATTGTTTGAAATGCATGTTACAACACAAGCTTTTACCTTATCTAAGACTATACCCAAGCACATTTTTAATTCTATTTTCGATAGTTCTCTAGCAAATCATCCACACAGTATTTTATTTATTTATGCCTTCCCTCAAATAGTCCTTGCTTCAGTATCTTTCATTTTAAAATGAAATAAAAATTTACTGGGCCATGTCTGGGAGATGCTCGTGTCTAATAATTTCATTAGCTTTTCCCTGATGAATTTTGTAGACTTCACTTCTTCCACTGAGATGGGCTTACATGGATCAATTAAGTGCAGTCATTCCCTAAGTGGAAAATCAAATTAAATGCAAGACAGGAAAATAGAATGGTTAAACTATGGCACTCTGCTGTGAGATTGGAGTGAGTTTGTGAGGAGAGCAGTCATCCTTGGATGGTGTTACTGTCCAGTTTTGTTTTCCTCTCTTGTCTATGTAATCTGATGCCCAAAATACTGACAGCTCTTGATGCTTTAACAGTTGCTGCCATGGATGGAGCTGACTTGTTGATCATACTGGGGGAAAAGTCTGGTTGTGCCTTCCCTCTTCCCAAAAAGTACCTGGAGTATTTCATTGAAACCTGCTGGGAAAGGCAGTCCTGTCTTCTGGCAATGACCCAGGAAAGCACTTAGTGCAAAAGAAATTCCTGTTTTGTTATCTTATCCTTTGTAAATGATGGACCAAACCTGGAGTGGGAGCTCTGGCTCAGGGTGCTGCTTTGCACATGGAGTCCTGAAAAGAATTTCTGTGCATTCAGTGAAAAAAACCAAAACTCTCAGTTTGTATGTTCACAGAGAAACCGATTGAATATAATCCCATTTTATATATAAATCATAGAATTTCTTATTTTTATTTTTTTTAACTATTTGGAGACATTTCCCAATCAAATAAATAGCTGTATAGATATACCTAAGACATGTTCTCATATGCCACAGCATATATGAAATTCCACATGAATAAATGCCTAAAGAAGAGAGAGAAATAAGCTTTACAGTGTTTCTTTTTCTTTACTAACTACAGCAACCACTGTGCACTGGAAAATGTGTCAAATCCCCCATAAAGTTTTTCACTCCTACAGAGGATTTTTCTTAGTCTCTCTTTTGTACATAAATTAAGTTTGGAGCTGTGAGTGTGGGTAAAGCCTTAGGGCTTGTTGGACTCCAGCTGAGACGCCTAAAGCTCTCTGTCAGAGATTCTGAGATATTACCCATTGATTAGAAATTAACGTTTTAATTTGAGGCTTGGAGTTGAACTGCTCTTTCATTTAGTTTGACATCCTCCTTGTTTGCCTTTCTGGAATCATGCAACAGCTTTTGCTGAAGCTTCTCTCTCTTAGTAAAAATAAATCTAGAAATCCTCATATTGTTTTTGAAAGCAGGTTTGCCATTAAAGTTGATACAATTGATGCCATTTGGATGATAGAATTCAGATATCATTGGATAGCTCTGAAGAAATTGATACACATTCACAAAAGAAAAATCCAAAGTTCTCTAGATTTCTCTCTATACCCATTTTTAGGGCACAAAATTAATAAAGCTTTTCTATTAGGGGAAATCAGTGAGTTCTCATTTATGAAAGCAATTCATCTGCACTGTGGAAACTGAGAACTGTTTGTTTACTCCTCTGGTTTTTACACCTTTTCAATATCCAGCTCTACATGACCTAAATGGGAGATGGGTCGGTTTTAACTCACATAGTCATCCAGAACATTGGACTTTTATCACAAGTTTACCCAAACTTAAGAGTCATTTATAGTTTGGAAACAACTTCTGAAAAGTTGCTATTCACAACAGGAGAGAGGTACAGACACTGAAGTAGAGCTCCTTCTGGAGGTGCTGTATTGTCTCTGAGGTTCTTGAGGGGTCTGTTCCAAATATCCAAGGTTCTCAATTAGTTTAAAAAAAATGCCCAAAATAAACTCATGCCATAGTGCCATTTAAGCAATAATTTCATATCAAAATATCCTGTAATGGCTATAGTCTACATGCTGGAAGCAGAAATGTTCTGTTGCTGAAGAATATTTGCACTTAGCTGTGAATGGTTATTCAAAATTAAGCAGACAAGAAGACTGAATAATGCATAAGACCTGTGACACAAGCAGAAATATAATTCCTTTTCCCAGGACCACACTCTAATGCTTTATCCATAAGATTATCTTCTGCTGTCAAGATCATTTATCTAAAAATGGAATAGTAGAACTAGAAAAGATAGAAGGGAAATCAAAGGAGTTATGGAACAGTTTCTGTATGAGGAATAATTTTATAGACAAGAACTCTTCAGAATGAAGGAGAGAGCACTGAAGGGGGAATATAAGACTGCAAAATCAAGACTGCAGCAAAAGAAATGAAGAATGTCTCATAAAAAAGGAGGGAGTGATTGTTAACTGAAACAAATTAGATTCTTATTCACGTAATGGGTAGGTACAGAGTGAATCATGTTGCCATAGGATGTTGTGGCATTAGACTGGTTCTAAAATAATCACAAACATTGATGAGATAAAAAGCAAGCAAGAGCTATTAAATATAATTAATTTAAGCACAAAGGCATTAATAAAGATTCATTACTGATATTTAATATTTATTCTGTCTCAGAAAATCCATAAAACATAGCAAACTGGAATCTGCCAGAGAATCCAACAGAATTTGAGTATTCTGTCCCTGAGTGCTTCTCCAGGCATCCTCTGCTGGCCACCCTCAAAAGTTGGGATACTGAGTTAGACATAACTTTGGAATTCACTTTTACTAGGAATGGCTGTGTAGGGTGCTGCTGACACATTAAACAAGGTATTAGAATGAGAAAATCAAATGTTTATTTCTAAATGTTTAAGTATGGAATGCACATACAGCAATCGTTATATAGATAATCTTACTCTGAAATATGTGACAGGGATAAAAATGATAAAGATAGAAAGTTGTTATGGGGTGTCCAAAGGAGGGCTGTGAGGATGGTGAAGGGATCAGGAGGAAGGAGCTGAGGTCACTTTGCTCAGTTTGAGGAAGAGCAGAATGAGGAGAGACCTCATTGCTGTTACAAACTCCTCACAAGAGGAAGAGGAGGGGCAGACACCAATCTCTTCACTCAGTTACCAGTGACAGGACCCGAGGGAATGGCCTGAAGCTGTGTCAGAGGAGGTTTAGGTTGGATATCAGGAAAAGGTTCTTCACCCAGAGGATGGTTGGGCACTGGAACAGCTCCCCAGGGCAGTGGTCACAGCACCAAGTCCCAAAGAGTTCAAGAAGTGTTTGGACAGTGCTCTCAGACACACGGTGTGACTCTTGGGGTGTCTCATGCAGGCCCAGGAGTTGCACTGTATGGTACTTGTGGGTCCCTTCCAACCTGGGAAATTCTATGATTCCATGACAACTCTTATTTTTCATCTATGTGACCCATAAAATACACGACCACTTAGTTACTGCAGCTATCGTTCCTGGCTTTGCAGTGACACTTCATGGGACGTGAATTGACATGAATTCTGGGGTCATTGCTTGTTTGCTCTACATGAAAACAGTTTCTTAGAATAATAAGGTGTTCATGTCTGTAATATTTTACTTGATTTTACTAGAAGACCTTTACTTGTGTCTAACTTATTGGGACAAACTTGGAAGAAGCTGTCAAATTTCCTTAATATCATTTGTGTGGATTAATATTCAAATCTCTGTTGTCTAAAAGTTATTTAATTTCCATTATTTTAAAGAAAAATGTCCATAGAATTATATCAGCAGTTCTGCCTGGAGGTATTTCTTTATTGCTCCTTCCAGATATAGTTTAAGGGAGATAGCTTTGTTTCGTGGCATTGATCATGGTTTTTGTTTTCCTTCTGTCTGAGAACTTTATTGGAAGGATAAGCTTTGTTTAAATTACTTAAAGCTTGCAGTCAGGCAGGTTTTGCCTACCTGATCTTTCCTGAAGCAGGTTTTAAGGGAACAAAGCTGCACATAAGATGAACAAGATGTACCTTATCAGTGGTCCTAAAACAAGTGGGATAACATTCTGCCAAAGCCTAACTATATATATGAAATTAAACTGGCCATGAATAAGAGTGGGTTTGAGCCATAATACTGATATCTGTTGTATGAATCCAGGTAGTCCTGCATCCCATCTTGGAGAATGACCAATGTGGGCTGCCTAGGGACCAGAGCAAAAGAAGATCAGGGACACAGTGATATGTCCCAGAACGGTCTCCCAGTCTCCACCTTGTGCTGCTCAGGGACTGTCTGACCCAGGGATGGCTGTAAGTAAGTGTATAATTAATAATTCATTGTGGTCTTCCACTTTTCGTGAACTTGTTCTCTTTTCCCTTGGCGTTGTGTAGCTTTTTAACATCCACCACTTTGTTTTTCCTCTCCTCCCTTTCCTCACCATTCACCACTTTCAAAAATATGACAGCTGTGCTCAACACAGAGTACAGAACAAAATGTAAACATGTACACCAAATACTTCTAATATGACTCACTGTGATGTTTATGTTGAAGAACATAGAATATTTCAGGTCAACACTGAAAAACTTTGCTGTCAAATTTTGCATTCCATCATGACTTTTCACATGTATCTTTTGGAATTATTAATCTACTAGACAGTGCTTATTTTTACATCATTTGTTTTATTGAAAAGGATCTTGGGTGAAGGCACAATATTGAAGATGTTTGTGCTTGGTGGCGTTAGATACCTACCAATCTCAAAATGTTGAAAGAAAAAGAGCAAATTAAGAGCAACCCAACCAGCCTCCTTCTCCCAATCACATTTTTCTCCTGCCTCTGGGAAGTTGTGTGGTTTCATCAAGAGGACCAAGACAAGCACCTGAAATGAAGTGCTATATATATATATATATCACTTTCAGATGTAGTTTGAGACATCATCTAGGCCCATCACTAAAATATCATTCAGCCCATCAAAATCTTTCTTTGACAGAAACAGGACTTTTTCCAGAAATATTTTAGAGCTTAAATATTACCAGCTAATGTTTTAATCTGAGGCTTAAAAGAACAGGGCAAAGGTGAGTGAGAAAGTCTTGGATCAAGCAGCCTCGTTACCTGGTAGGTTTAATTTAATTTAATTTAATGGTTGTACTTCAAATACTATTTGAAATATTCTGGGACTATGAAATGCGTATTTGCTCAGAAATTTTGAGTACTTTTATATACTTTTTGTGTGTAAAGGATTTTACATATGCTAACACTGAATTTTGCTCTTTGGATTATTGCTGATTTTTCTTATGGCCAAATAGGATGGCCAAATTCTACTTTACTCTTAAAAAAACCCCAAAGTTTGACAAAAGACAGAATTTTAGGTAATACTGAGCACCTATATCCTCTTTACACAAGCAATATTATTTCTAAGAGTATCAAAATTCTAGTCTTTATGTTGTAGAAAAATAGATCATGGTAAATATTTACACACTGCCATTTTGAATGGCAACCCATAACTGAGTTCCAAACAAGTTTTAGTTAAAAATATACTTTTTAAGTCACAGTGACATCAAGTGTCTTCTTTCTTCTCATACAATCCAAAGATCAGGTTTAGCTTCTTGGTTTTTTAGGTAGATGAGAAAGGAGAATATTTTACTTTTACCCATGATTTGTACCTCAGCATTGAAAATCTCCAAGATTTTATGTAAACCTAAGTATGTATATGCATGAGAATAAAAAGAAGAAGCAAATGAAAGACGGCAGGAAAGATATATGTAGTTTTTCACCCCTGATTAGCTTCATTTTTTATTTCTTGAATACAAAATCCTTTCTTTGAGACTTAAGAAATTAATTATTAGCTTTTCATACAGATTTTTAAACCCAAAAGTTTGAAGGCTTTGCTGCATCTCTCCTGACAGAGTCCTATATTTCTTCCAGTTTTTAATCTGAAATTTAAAAACTAACTATGCAAAAATAGTAATTTTATTTCCTTCTTACGCTGATTACAAAAGTTTGTGATTTAAAACAGATAAGCAGTTCAGTCTTGCAAAATTAAGATTTCTAAAATTGCATCCTTACTTGGACTTTCTTGGTAAATTTCCATATTTCCATAGTATAAAAGGGAGACACTATACAAAACTTAATTTTTCTCCAGTACCAGTGCGTGCTAACATTAGTGCTTGGGAACTACTTTTATCTTTTGTCTCTGGATAATCCTTGTTTTTCTGCAGGTTCTAGGAGACAATCTGTTGTGGATCTCACATTAGTAAAGCTATTTCCAATGAGACTGGAGCAGTGGTGCAAAAACCAAGTTGTTTTTGAGGTAAAAATAAGAAACAGGATAGAGGCTGAGACTGTTCCAGCCTGGGACCTGGAGGACATCCTCACACATTTCTGTGTGGCATGGGAAGTGGTTTTCCTGGAAAAAACAGAGAATTGAAGGGACTTCACTTCTAAAACTTCTATTGTGTAAAATCTATTTTTCTTCTTCAATTCAAAATAATTTTCTCTCTTTAAATTTCCTTCATTTGTTTGAAAAGTAGAACTAACTTTAGAAAGCAATAGAAAATAAAGCCATAGGAAGTTTCTGAGTTGATTAACAGTAGAAAAACATATCGATTTTCAAATATTTAGATATTCCTCCTTTTTTTTACAGAGAAAAAAGTATCACTAAAGGCAGCAGTCAGGATTAGAAGAAATGTTCAGAAACATCTGAAATGAATTTCATTCAAAGTGGTTAGGAGGAAAATGCTCCTTTATGTTAAACCATATCTTCTGTAAAATAATCACAGCAAGAGATACGATGAAATTCCTTGTAAGTCATTTTTTACTTAGGGCTGAAATGCTGAGAAATGTGCAGTGAGGAAGGGTTCTTCAGTGCCAGGACCCAGACCAAAGGTCTTATAACCTCGTCATGATTCTACATAGTGTTCTTCAGAAAAATTACTTCCCCCTGCTCTTCTTTTGTCTAATCCTAAATAGATGACACCAACAAAGCAGCGTGCTGTGCCCTAAACTTGGTGTTCTTGACACCTGCTCAGGTAGGCATATTTTATTTTCATTTCCCTTCATTTTACTTCCTAGAGATTCACTCAGGAGACACTGTTAATGCTGATGAAGAGCCTGGTGTCACCAAGCTCATGCTGATAAAGACAGAAGAGAGACAGGCTGTTCTGAGGCTTGTTTGAAGATTAAATACATCTCACATCTAGACTGGGAGGTTTTGACTTTGAAACCAGGAGAAGGTGCAGTGACTCAGTGTGAATTAGAGATGAGGCAGCCGTAGCTGTCTTCCAGCATTAATGAGCATTAATCTAGGATGCTCTTACACAAACATTTGGTTATTTCTAATGAGAATTAGGTTATTCAAACAATTGCAGTTGCAGAAATAATATTTGGAGCAAGAAGGTTTTAGAATTATTCACACTATACGGACATCATCTCATCTTTTACTTGTCAAAATCCGACTGGCATCCAAAGCGAAGAACCGATTTAATTTATTTGAAAAGTTAGAAGTGTAAGAGGTAGAGATTGCAGTAAAACATCCAGTGAAAACCAGGACTGGTGCAGTGCTGTTTTATCTTCACCATCTGCCTTATTAAATTCATAATATATTTTGTCCCTATCTATGAATCAAAAACTGAAAATAAAGACTCCCAATTTTTTGTTGGTATGATCTAGAAAAAACAATCTCATTTGTATTGCTGGCTACAGATGATGCAGTGAGTACTGAGCTTTGAGGGCAGAGCATCAGATCAAACACCAACAATAAAACCAAAGTTCTCCTTTACTGGCAGCCACCTTACACACACAGGGCTGGGTGATATCAGGGCGATGATTCTGCACCCCAGATGCTGCATGAAGGGGCTGGACCAACATTGCCATTGTGGACCACTCAGGGGGTAAAGACCACTCAGGGGATGCTGTCTGATGCAGTCAGGTTTTGTGGATTGATATGCAATTCCCTTCTATTTCAAAGAATAAGCAATTAGAGCAAAAGTTCCAGCTGCTCCTACTTATCCTTCAGGATTCAAGTTTTCCCTGAAAAGAGAACTTTTTCAACACTTTTCTGTGTTGCTCAGCATTCCTCAGAGCAAATGAAGAAACACACACAGCCTTGTTTTATGGCTGGTTTTGTTGTGCCCAGCAGAACTCTGTGTGACGTTCCTTCATTTTGACAGGAATTCTGGGGTCATTGCTTGTTTGCTCTACATGAAAACAGTTTCTTAGAATAATAAGGTATTCGTGTCTGTAATATTTCTCCTTTACTTGTGTCTAACTTATTGGGACAACCTTGGAAGAAGCTGTCGAATTTCCTTAATAAACATTTATTTTTGTCAGATTATGATCTCACCTCCTTCCTTGCTGCTGTGACAAGTTCATTACTGGATCCCACGGAGCCTTTTGGTGTCAGCCAGGCATCCCACACTTCCTCTGCACTCAAGGGAAGATCTCCTGGGCCAACCTAAGCCTTTGTAGAGCAGTCTTACAGGATTCCAAACAGGTCCCAAGGTCTGTATATAATATATAATATTCATATGTATTCGGTCCTGGAATGATCCAGAAAGGCATTTACATATCCAGGGTAAATTCTTTAAAGCTAACACAGCTAAAGGATTGAAGTTTCTTTGTGGTTTGGTTTGTTTTCTCTGAGGGTTCATCAGCTGGTAAAAGGACAAAGCTGAAGCTGATGTGAAAATGATAAATGACTGCTTCCAAATGTGGGGTACTTATTTCATTGAGTAAGCATTTTATTATTGGATTGCGCAGAAAAACTTTAAATTATTATTTTTTTCAATACCTGAAATTTGAATTTCACTATTTTACAGTTTTGTCAACCTAAATCATTAATGACACATTAAATGAAAGGCTGAAAAGCTCTGTCTTTTTTTGTCTACTCACTATGTACGATTGGAATACTGTGCTCTTTTACAGAACTTTCAATCACTTACCTCAGAGTTTCTATTTCACAGCTTTATTTGAACATTTCATTTTTTTCAAACACAAATTTAATTTGATAGGTGTTTTTCCATAAGAAGTAAAAGAAACCAGGGGGTTGAGGGGGGGAGGAGCAAATCTTAAATCCCATGTCAAAACACCATTTTTTTATGATCTATTACTTCTCAGCACTTCACTTTTCTGCAGAATCCCTGCAGGGGTCTCCAATATTCATCTGTGCAAGGAACAACATACTGTAATTTTTCTTGCTTAATTTCCATGTAGGTCCCCTCAAACCCTGTAGATCCCTTTTTGCAGGGATAATCAGTTTTCAGTGGCCTCTCCTGTTGTTATGAATTCAATGTCTCTTAATGAAGACGTTGAGTCCCTTGAATAAGGAGATGGGCACATCAGCAAAGTGTGCACTGTCCAAGCTGTACCTGAACCAACTGTAGCACCTTTGTCTAATACACAACATAATGTAGTCTTTGTGGTATGGAAGATTATAAAAAGAAATGTAGAAAAGCTGTCAAAATTAGGAATAACTTCATTTGCACCAGTATGAGGCGGAGAGTTGCATATGGAATAACATCTGGGGTGTTCTGTGTGGTGGGCTTTGAAAAATAATTAGGATTTCCATAGGGAAATAGAGGATCTTTATCTCCAGGAAAAGAAGAAATCTCTGAAATGCTTTGTCTTGCAAATACAAAAAAAAGCCTTGATGATGATGATCATAAATTTGTAAATCCTTATGTGAGAGGCCTTTCCCTCAGATCTGAGGGAGGGCTTCTTATAGTTTATACTATTTGTAATAAGAATGTCAAAATGAGAAGCCTGACTTGGAGCACATTTATCTTAATTTTACCTGTCTAGAAATTTAACCAAGTGAAAATGAAATCGTTTCTGGTTTTTGTAATCTCATTTATTTTATTACATGTTACAGCAGAGAAATATATCCTGTGATTAAGATTTTCAAAAAAAAAATCATCCTTGTAATTATACACCTGCACAAGTCTTGCAAATGTTGAGCTCTTGCTAGATTCCATCCACCTTGGAGACATGGGTAAAATTATATTTATTTTGTTGTAAATTCACTCAATTTCAGTGCAGAACAATGTAACTTTGACAAATGAATAGGTGATGCATGGGAGAAGCAGGTATAACAGACCTGTCTGGAATACAGAATTTAGCCCCCAACCATCTGTCTTTTGCTTACACCTAATTTTTAATACTGCTGTTAAATGAAAGATCAGTTATCAGTGGATAAGTAGAGATTGCAGAAGTGGGCCTTGTGATTAGGTAGAATCAGATTTATTTTGAAGCTTCTTAAAGAGAATATAAACAGCACAAAAGCAACTTTAAAATAAGTAATATTTCCTTTACTAATTGTGTGGGCTTATTTGTTTGGTTGGTTGAATTTAGGGTTTTGCTTCTTTGATTTTTATTATTTTTTTTTTTTATCATCAGTGTCCACATCCTGATTTAATTTTCTTTAGTGTAAATTCTCATGAGATGTTGACTTAAACTGTAATACTCTAGACTCTGGTATTGTTATTCTATCTCACTAAAATCTAGGGAATCACTCCACATGGGAATAGCTGCAATCGAATTCATGCTCTTTATAATTTAGCTTAACCAGAGAACAAAGCTTCTATTTCTATGAGAAAGTCTTTAAAGTGTAACAAATAGTGATAGTTAGATATTAAGAAGAATTTTATTTGACTTTTCTTTTTGAATTCTATTCCTTTCTCATCTAATATACAGTTCTACTGTCCAACAAGTAATTCTATGGGGGAAAAGATTCTAGTTTTGTTTTGCTCTTTTTATCTGTTTTCTACTTTAGATGTAATCAATCTATTTAACAAAAACATTTTTGACATACATCTTAATTTTGATTTTGGCTTAATAGCTGGATAATTTGGATCTTCAGACAGTCTTTAAATTATCATGTATGTGAAAATATTAGTTGCATTGTTTATTTGGTAAAATTAAAGATTAGGATACATTAACATTAGCATATATTAACATTACTCTTAGATATTAACTTTTAATGTATGAGAAACAGTTCCTTATATTATTAAAGTAATAAACAGCTTAGATAAAAACTAATTTGTTTGCTCAAACTCCTGAACAAACTAGAATAGAATAATTTATGAGACCCAAGAAACTAATTTTTGGTTTTTTGTATTTTAAACTTTTTCTCTACTCTAGGTTTAACACTGCAAGGCAAATTGCCTTCACTGGTCAAAGGTAGAATTAAATAAATTAATAAAGCAAACTATTTCTGTGAAAAAGACAATTATTAATAAATGATTGATTCCTGAAAGGAATTCAGCTTTCAGCCCTCACTGAGATGAATGAATTTAATAAGGTAAGAAATATTGTAGGTCAGCACCATTAGGAATCATCTGCTTCTGAAGGAAGAAAAGTTAATGAACCCTGAAGGCAGAAAACTTAATTTGTTTGTAACAAAGGAAGAACAGTTTAGTGGTCAAATTTCTTGACTGGGGAAGAAGATTGAGCTTGATCCTGGCAGGAGTGAGTTTGTAAGGGGTTACAGTGTGTTTGCAGTTTAAGGTCATTCATTCAGTCGATGTGAGCACAGCTGGTGTCTCACAGAGCTTCCTGACAGCTCTGAGAGCAGAAAGAGGAGAAATCTTGTGACTGTGTCTGCAGAGGAGCCTGCAGCAGTGCCAGGAGTGTGTCCAGAGACACTGCTATGCCCTTTGCAATAAAATCTCCTCCTTGTCCAGGGAAGATGAAATCTCCAGGGACCTGCCTGAAGTGTTTTAACTTTTTCTCCTCTAACTGATTAATGAGAACTAAAATCTTCCAAGATTCAAACCTGATTAGGTTTGCACATCTACGGAGAGAGTGCTGGAGCTACCATAAGGTGAATCTCTGAATTCAGGTGGATTATGCTTCTAGGTGTCACTTGAGCTTTCTGGTGAAGTGCTAAGTACATTTTTTAAATTATAGTCTCAAAAATTTAGTCATAAACGATTTTTTGAAGACTTCATATCTAGCAGGCAGTCAAACCCATTACATACCAGGTTAACCTGTTGAGAAATACAAATTTATCTTGAAAGCCATGAAGAAAGCCTCAAGAGCTGTCGTTGTACCAGAACTAACTACGTCTTGAAAAAAATCTACAAAAAACCACGTGAGTTTTCAGTCAACAAACCTGTAAAAAGTTTGTGTCTATGTAATTTCCTGAGATGACACTAGAGTAGATTATTTTGATGACAGGTGATAAAAATTCAAAAGTTCCAATGAGTCCAAAGGCTAATCTAGTATCCTCTGACTGTGTAGATCCAGCCTAAAAAAAGTTGTCAATAAATATTTTTGATTGCATACCCCCTCCAAATTTCTCTGCTTATTCTGTCTTGAAAAATAAAGATCTCTGAAAGCATTTAATGTAAAAAATAACATAAGAAAATACTTTGTCCCCCCCACACACATAAAAACATACAGAAACAATTACCTTCTAAAATGATACACTGAGTTTCAAGATGTTCCTATTTCAGTCTACCAGCTCCAACATTTCACATCACAGACAACAATGCTGTCAGTGGAAGGTTAATTTGAAATCTGTCTTTTGCAAGCTCATTTTAAAGCAACCTTAAGTTATTTTGGTAATCTATTGTGATTCTTCAATATTCAAATATCCTAGGCTTGCTGGTTCTCCGTCTTTCATTAATCTTTTACTTCCAACAAGACATCTGAATAAATAATGTTATTTCCATTCTATTAATATATATTATATCCATGATTTGCTGCTATTCAGCTCTTAGAAATGGAGATATAATAGCATCCACTATCCATTTTCTAGTTCATTTACTTACACACACACACACACACTCCATATCATTTAGAAGGAAACCCAAACATGCTTTTTACCACTTTTGGCTAAGCATCACTAGCCCAAATTATTGTTTCACAAATACTTACTGTTTCCATTACTATGTTTCGCTAGTCACCTTCCTGGACTTGCAAACTTCTCTCCTAGTAATTTATATTTCAGGTAGTTTTATTACATGCCATCTCCACTTGCATCATCTATACAGCATGTTCCTCATGCAGAAAGTGGAAGCTGCTTTTATCATTCAAAATCACGGATGCAGCCACAGGCCAGAGTCATCAGAGGCTGCACAGACTGCTGAAAATATTGTCTTTTTGTGGTAGTCAATTGCCTGTTATTCACAGAAGATTTACTACAGTAAAAGAGAAAGCTCTTCAGGATAACCTTTAAAGTGCTGTTTCCACAAAGGATGACTTGAATTCTTGCTAAGGCTGTCTAAGTGCTCCAGCAGTGGAAAAAACAAGAAGGGAGGTTTTGAATCATGGCCCTTTATGCCCATGACACATTACCTTCCAGATATCACCATTCACACTTCAATCTGTCAAATGGCACCATGGGGAACACAGGCTAATGCAGTCATCTCCTGCTAAGGACATCATGTCAACCATTTTATCCTGTCACGCACCCAAAAGAGAATTATGGTTAAAGATAACCTCTGGATGCTTACCACGGAGGTGGATTATGAAAGGAGAGAGTTGAAACACCCTGTGTGGAGACTTCTACTGAATATATTCTTTCCTGCTAAAATAGCTTAAGGCTGGATGGATTTGTTACCAGAATGGAGTTTAATGGGAGTCGAAACAAGGTACAGACAAGGTTGTCTTGTTTAAACTGCAAGAATGCCTGGACCTTCAGTACAAGTGTGAGGTCTGCAGTAAAACCTTGGTAGTTTGAACATTATCCCCAGGAATCATCAGTCCCTATTGTACAAGAAGCAGCTCTGCAATTGAAGGTAAGTTTCAAGAGTATCTATCAGGGATCTCTCTGCAGATGCTTTTGTTGGGTTGATGTCTACTGAATTGTACACCATGCTCTGGAAAGAGAAACCCAGCTAAACCACTTCAACAGAAGGTAATGGACACACTGGGTCAGACTTTATGTCCTGCTCCAGATGTCCAGGTATTTTTTAATAGTTAAACTATATTTAAATAATTCTGCTAACAGAATTTTTTTTAGAGGAGCCCTTGGTTTTGGGTGGAGTTGAGTGTTGGATCGTGAATGAATCCACTCACAGTTGAAAAAAAAATTAATCTTTAAATATTGTTTTTTCAGCAGCTGAGAATCCATGTTGTGCTGCTCTGTGGATGACTAAAAATGGGAGAGAGCTACTCTTAGTTGGGCTAAGAAAATCAGGCCCGAGTAGTTTAGCATATCTGTGTTTCCACGTGCTGTTATAACTCCTTCTCTATCCCCTCAGTAGCATTTTAACCTTTTGTTCAGTTCCAGCAGAGGACACAGGCAAAATATAGTTTTCTGCAAGGTTTTTGAAAATAAAATTTTGGGCAGGAAAATTCACAGGATCAGTGTTGAAATGTGAAAAAATAGTAGCAGGTGGTTATTACAGTATGAGACTACTTCTCTGGGGAAGAAAGGATTTCTTAAAAGTACCAAGAGCTTTGTAAGCTCTTCCCATAGGTTTGCCCATCAAGGCTGGAACTAACGAGCCCTAAAAACAGTGGAAGCAGACTTAGCTGTGATGTCTGCCAACTGCTTCTTTGTCTCTAGACTTCCAGTGGGAATCAGGTCGATTGAGTAGTGGCAAGCTAAATATTGTGTGATATCTGTCTGCTTTACCTTCATGATTTCTGTTCAATTCCCCAGTGGAGTCATTTACATCATGAGCAACCCAGCACTGCAGGAGAGCCCATTGAAACCAGAGTCTTTCTCCATGAAGAACTTCCTTTTTTTAGATTAGACATTAAAAACTTCAGCAGAAGTGCTGCACTTCAAACCCCCATCCACTTCTGCTAGCTGATGCACAACTTCTCTGACCTTCTCCAGGTAATAATTTGCCTTGAAGGCTTCCAGTTCATAGGGAGCTGGCTTCTCTTCTTTCCAAAGGGGAGGGACTGCTTTCATAAGATTCAGGTTGATAAAATGTCGATAAAATTGATAAATTGTTGATAAAATGATAAAATGTCATTGCAGGATGACAGAGCAATACATGAAAACAGCCTGTACCCTTTGCTTAGATTAGAGAACTTCCATGCATCTTCCTTCGCTTTATAAATAGAAATTTTTGGAAGAATTATGTTGAGGTTTATCTTATTTTATTACAAACACACACACACCAACCCCCTCCCCCCTGCACCAGTCCCTGGTTAGGGGTTTTGACTTGTTTCAAGTAGACAGATTTCAGCTAATGCACTGCAAGCGCAGAGTTTTGTGAGTGAACTGTGAGACCCCTTGGCTAGAGAGACCCCATTGTGAATACCTGTCAAACAGCTGATTGCAGGCAACAGAATAACCACTTTACCAGGGCAATATGAAGAAAATTTGACTTTTAGCTAGTGACAAATCATATCTTTCTGATTTAAGTCTAATACAACAGAATGGACTCTGTTTCTCTGAAGTTATTTCCTTCAATGTTTCTTTAAAGGATACATTATTAGACTCTCCTAATGCAAAATGATGAGCTGAAACTAATCTCACTAATGAGGTTCATTTGTTCTTTGACAAAGCAATAAATAGTTTTCTCAAGAAAAAACTTAACTAATAGTTGAGCCACAGCCTTATAATTAATTTTTTCTCTGGTGGTAGCAAGCATAGAAACAAACGGTAAATTTTTCACTTGTTTGTCTCTTCAGAGCAACTGCTTAGCACAGATATGCTTGATTAATGGATTTAATTTGTTCCCTTCTCCTCTAGTCAGTTTTCATATTACACTGGTTATCAGAGGATGGGACAATAATGTGGCTCCTCTCACTGTACTGTATTCCATCAGTGTCAGGGCTGCCTTCTTGCTCCAGGTCTGCATCTTTAACCTTTGC
The DNA here is from genome assembly GCF_049639895.1 of Pseudopodoces humilis. Classification (NCBI taxonomy): domain Eukaryota; kingdom Metazoa; phylum Chordata; class Aves; order Passeriformes; family Paridae; genus Pseudopodoces; species Pseudopodoces humilis. The sequence goes on along the minus strand of NC_142201.1, from coordinate 106,704,453 downwards.
AGTCCTAGTGAATCTTTCATCAATCTGTGTTACAGTCACCTTGGGAAGGAAAAGCAGAAGCACTCAGTCAGCACTTACAGGTAGTAAAGTGTGTCATTATTTCTCACAAAATGCTGGCAGCAGTGCACCTCTCATTTCCCACAGAAATATGATTTGTGAGTTGAGCAGCCCTGTGGTTAAGAGAGGAAAATGTAAATTAATCGTCTGCTTACTACTTCTATGTTTTATTTATATTTATGTGTGTGTGTAAATGTATAAATTATGTGTGTGTTTTTAACCTCATGGGATATATATATATATCTACTATATTTTGCTGATTTTAAATCTGGTTGCTGTTATATTTTGTATGCCTGATTCAATCAACATCATAAAAAATAAGACAGACTTCAAAAACTTCCACTTCACAATGTTAGTTCCCTCCCAGAAGAACAGGTATGATCAGAGAGATTTGCTAAGGTTATTGGGTTATTGCAGGTTTCAGGCTAGAAAAGGTGACATGTTCCCTCAGTTTATATTATACTCAAAAGGATTTTAACCACATTTAGTGGAAAATATATTTTTCCTGTAAATGGCATATTACATGCTTATATAATAAATCAAGTTTAAAAGAACATTATAAACTACTGAAATAAAAACCTGGGATGCATCTTATGCATTCTTCAAGGATGATGACATGAAACTGGGAAAAATCATTGTGGTGCATTTGTGGATTTGTGATTTGCATTCAGATTTAGTGATTCAGCAAACTGTATAAATGAGTTATGTATTTCCTGAGATATCAGATGTGTTTCTGTATTGGACAGCAGTATAGATATTTACATGTATTCTGATTTCAGTTGTGTAGAAATGCTGCAAGAGACAGTCTAGGCCATGGAACTATTACAATATAAGTAGACAAGGACAATTACTCAGTGAAAAAAAAGAGCTGAGGATGACTTGCCCAAAGTGCCAGAGCAAGCTGGTGTCACAGCCAAGCGTGAGCCTGAGATCTGGATCCTGCCCAGATGTGGCTGCCTGTGTTGTTTCTATTTCAGGGCCTTCTGTCCATTTTATTTCTGATATATTTCATTTAAGGAGGACTTAAATATACCATGATGCTCACTAGATATTTTAATACTTGTCATATCAGGAGGAAAAACATCTGTTATGCAGAGTTTACCTTAGAAAAACAATGTGTACTAAAGCCTTCATTTGTCAATGACAATAATGGTCTGACAAGTTGTGAAATATTGGTGCAGGTTTTTCTCATTCATCAGGATCATACCAATCCTTTAGTTTATTTCAAAATGTGATCATCAATTGATATAGTTATGAATTTAACTATACTTTTCCCTGACCCCCTGGCAAATGAAATTGTGAAATGAAAATTAAAAATTCCATGATTCATATTAGATATTTTCTTACTCTGATAACTTCATTATGATCATGACATCTAAAGCCAAACATAAATGAAAAAATTAAAAATATAAAAAAATAGATGGTTGTCTAAGAATGAGATATTTTAGGAACAATTTTGAAACTAGTATTGACCAGGGAAATAGTTTTGAAAACTGTCATTCTAGTCCTCAGTTTGTTTTTTATTTTTTAATTTAGTAGATTTTCTTGTGTTCATTCTATAAAGATTTTTTCCCTCTCACTCCATTAAAGACCATTTGGTTTCCCAAGGCAAGTTCAGGATGGTCACACATAAATATTTGGTTTCCCTGATTTTGAAAATATCTGAACCAAATTAGTTTTGGTCTTATTTAATTAAGAATTTTTCCTGTCTCAGTGAGTATACAAGGATCTCCACAGGAAATAAGTAGTCGTATTTTATCTGTGGTGCTTTGTTTTGCTTGGTATGTTTTTGAACATTTAAAATGTCTGTTGCAAGTCTATTTAAAAGTAAGTAAAATTTAAAAGTATTTAAAAGGGTCTATTTAAAATTTCTGTGCAATTAATTTTTACTTTAGAAAGAACATAGTATACAATTGAGTAAGGCTAGCATTTTTTCTATTATGTAAATTCCTATTTGTATGGGTTTTCAGGAAGGACCAAGTCTAGAAAAACATTTTAATAGCTGGATCTTGAAATTATAGAAATATTGCAGATGAAAGCCTTTTAATAGGGAAGGTTTTTAACTACCTGGATTAATTGACTTTTATTACCTTTTATCACTTCCTGCTTTCAAGATTACCTTTACAACTAATGAGGCTGACATAAGGGAATTGAAACAAAACTGTGAAAATCAACACAAAACAGCCAAAAGCTGATAGCTTTTGTAAAAAGAAATTAATAGAGCTTTCAAGCAGACAATGTATTTTTAAAGATCCCATCCCCTGTCTGTTGATAATGACTACTTTATGTTACAGAACAGAAAAGAGAAGCAATCAAACACAGAAAGGCAGAAAAAAACCAAAAAACCCCAGACTTCTAATTATATGAGGCTGGTAATGTTGTTTCACTAACAGTTTGTAAAATTAGAGCCCTTTGTTCATTCTTTAAATTTCCTGAGTTGATCTCTACCTCAGGCTGAAGTCTTCCAAGATTACCTGAGCCAAGAGAGCTCAGGGATTTCTAAGAGCAAGGAACAATTACCTTCTGGAGAGCCAGAGAGAGGAACCCAGGTGGGCTAGAGAGAGACTGAAACAAGGATATATTTTACATGTTTCCAGTTAGCTCACCTGAGTCCTTCCACAAATGTACCACAACTCTTTGTAGTTTTTAAATATTCCATGGGTCATAGATGTTTCTTTTATTCCAACAGAATTTCAGCACTTTGGAGGCCAACCTGCAGGCGTGCTAATGAATTCAGTGAATATCTGAATGCAAGTTTTTTACCTGCTTCCTATTTTGATAAAAAAAAGAACAACCCCCATCCTGAAATGTCTGATGTGGACATGGCAAATCACTGAACTTTTTCTCAGCATGTGATCTGAAAAATGCATTGAAAAAGCCAGTTATGTGTGATGGAACACTGCTCTGCTGGGCGTGGGTGAACACCTTCCTGGCCATGGCAAGCAGGGAATTAATTCTTTTTTCTACTTTTCTTGCATGTTCAACTGGTTTTATCTCAGTCCATGAGTTTTCTCACTTTTGCCCTCCCATTTCTTTCCCCATCTCACTGTGGGGTGAGTCACTGTGTGATTTTTAGCTGTCTACCAGGGTTAAACCACAAAAAGATATGGAAAAAATTCATCTTGAGCCCTATAGTAATTGGGGGATACAATTAAAATTATTTTATGAGTAAATACCTTTGGCTCCTGTAGGCAAAAATGGAGAATAATACAGCAATTAAGCTGCAGTTCACCTCTTCTCCTAGCTGTACAATAAATAAGTTTACCTTGAAGCCTGCAAGTTCCAAGCTAAGGAATGCTTTATAAGATTATCTCGTGGATGCTTTTTTCCCTCGTGTAGCACAGTGTGTACCTGTGCCCCTGAGCACATCCCAAAGTATCCCTTCCAACTCTGTCATTAACATGTGAGCTAACAAGCCTGGGGATGACTTAGTGAAAGGTCAGGTGCTTCATTAAACCCCCTTGTCAGCCACTGGAGCTTTTCCAGCCATGGAGAGCTATGACAAAAACAACCAAATTTACATTGTACTCTGCACAATTAAATCCAGGAAATTAGAGGCAAATTAGGGGAATGACTGAGGAATTGGCCAGGAAGAATTATACACATCTGTACTAAGCCAAAGTACCTCAATGCCCTGGCAATTAAAATACTGTTGTTGGTATAGAAGGGACCATTATGTCCAGCTGTTTGAGTCTTTAGTCAAAAAACAGGACATTTCTTCTCAGAAGAGACAATGGAAATCAGCAAAACTCCTTCAATAATCACTGGGGTATTTCCAGTCACTCAAGAGCAATTCCCACTTGGGAAGACTGTGGACAGTGCATTTTGATGCAATCTCTGCCTCTTGTGTGTCCCATATAACCAGTAACCCTAACGGAGGAGCAAATACTGCATTTCTTCTATTTCCTGCTTAAATATTCTGATCTGGCACTTTGGCAGAGGAGGTCACAATCCTGAATGCAATCATTTCCTTTTAATGTCTTGTTGCAAAATCCAAGAACAAAAATAATGAAGTGGATGTTGTTAATTTGAAGAAGGCAGGCAAAATTCAGTTGTTATGCTTGTATTTGGAAGAGGCAAGGCAATTTCCTGGATGGTTATCTTACAGTATTTCTCTGTTTTTAAAAAAATAATTAACCATTTTCCTGCCACAAGAAATGCTGTGATTTTTACTTGAAGGGAAGAAGTGCAATTTTTCAACTTACATAAAATTTATTGCTACAACCTACTTGTAGTACCCCAACACTGAAACCCAGAATGAAGACCAGGAAGCAAAAAGAAAAAAAACAAAACAAAACAAAACAAACAAAAAATATAGATATAGTTTAATACAGTAAACTTGGAAAATTTGTCAATTTATGTGGTGTAATAATATATTTTTTAATACTTTGATTTTCTGAAAGCTGGTGGAAATGAAATATGAATTAAACCAACCTCAAACTTCCTGAACTTTTTTACAATACCTGAGAATAGCAACCCACTACTAAATTAACAAGATTAGTCTAATTAATAGTGTTGTGAGACTTAAATTCTGTTTTGTACCACAATTTTCCTTGGGGAAAAAAAAAAAAAAACAACAAAATTTCTGTATTTCTCCAGATAGCAAAAATTTTCTCACTTTAATATTATGCGACAGCAATGGAGATTGAGAGGTTCTAAGCTATGATAATGATGGTGGAATATTCATTATGAAAAATAGAAATATATATTTTGGGGTGTTTTTAACAAAATATCTTTATTCCATGCTCATAATGCAAGATTTAACAAAAATACCTTGGTTTATTTTGCTTGATTGGTGTTTATTGCATAAATCTAGATCTTGGAATTTGAAAAAGTTGGTCAATCTCTATAATTTGCTATTTCTGCTGTGGTTTTGCTGCTGTTAAACCCTTGCACCTCTGGCACGTACCAGAAATAGAAATAAAACTTTTCAACTGGCTTGTTGAGAATACATTGCACACATGAAATGTGGCTTCTCATTGTCTTTTAAATGGACCTTCTGGTAGTGGTGGATTTCTGTAATATCTTAAATAAAGTTTCCTGGATTTTATATGAACAGAACATCTCCCTGACACCAGCAGAATACTTGCAGTGGCTGGAATTCCCTGAACTAGGATTGCTGGAAAGGAGTTCATTGGAACACTCTTTTTCTCCATTTTGTTCCAGAAGTTTTTCATTACATCACTTAAAGAACATGGAGTTAAGCATTCCAGGAGGCACTGGTAAAGAAGAGAATGAACAAAACAAAATGTGAAAAAAATTGAAACTACTTTAGATTCCTAAACATAGGAAAACTCATAGCAAAAACCCTGCCACTTTTTATTATGTCCTATTTGGTTTAGTATGCAAATGTAGTCTGCTATCACAATTTGTGCTCTCAATTTCAGATTTCTGTGAAATTATATCTGGAAAACTTTCATTATAATGCTTTTTGTAGTGTTTGTGTTTAAACAAGAGGATTAAACCTGGTGCCATTTGAACTAATGTTTTCACCATGTACTTTTGTGGATAACAAAGGACGTAAGGACCTTCAGGACCTGAGGTCTTTTTTTACCTTGTGCATTTATATGCCAATGCCTTTCTGATAAAAACTGTGAATAAAAATATTTTCCAGACAGGCTTTTCTTTGGGTTATTTTACTTCTAACAGAGAAGATAATGGTTAATGTACAGCTTTACACCAAGGTGGGGGAGATCTTGTCAGGGATTGCAAAGAAAGCATGACTGTGCTCACAACATACCTTCCAGCAACTGCAGTCCCTCTGTTGAATGGGGACAGTGACAAAAAGTGTGATATGAGGCAGATTAGCTGTGTCTCAGTATCTTTTGCCAGCACATTATGTTCATGTCATGTTCTTGAATTTCATTTACAGATAAACCCTGTGAGTAATTGCAGCATGAAACTTAAAATTGTAATCTACTTTTGATGTATAGAAACAGAGGGAATTAGATTAGGAGAATCTTTCAAATGACATTGCATGTTATTTAGCTGAGTACATGGTATTTTACAGACACAGTTTTTCTCTACTGCTTCACTCCAAATGTTTTCAGTCTCCAATAGACTTGTCAAAGGCAAGAGGAATAAAACAAGAGGTCACCAACAAGCCCTTGAGTGAGTGGGTTTTCCCTTAATACAGCAAGTCCTAATGGTTTTGCAGCCTGGGTGGTATTGATGTATAACACATAATGTTACACATTATCCTAATGGTCTGAACGCCATTAATATTCCACCTTAAGCACCAGTAATTACTGTTCAAATGATATTTAACCTAAAAGCAACGTCTGAGTAGATTCCACATACAACCATGCTCCCACACATCTCTGCCAAATGTAAGAAGTGATTAGAAAATGGATTATATGATTTCCTAGTTGTCCCTTAAAAAAGCTTTTCAGAACCCTTGTGAAATACAACAAGCAGAGCATTCCATTTGAATGTAGTGCAGCTCATGTTTCTGCTTAAGGAATAATTTCCAGATTTAACAACAGAAACTCAGTTTGCACAAGGATGTCATAAGCTAGGGTGATATGATTCTGTGATCCTGAGACAATTTCTCCACTTAATCTATATGCAAGGAAATCTGCTGAAAAATACTGATCTTGGGTATTAGTAAAAATCATCTGCCCATCAATCTGTCTGCTCTGAAAGATTAGAAGCTGTATGAGAATGGGAATTTGTTGAAAAAAAATATAATTGTTTTATGTGTTTGTAAAAGTTGGGTTTTTTTGTTTGTTTGTTTGTCTGTTTTGGTTTGGTTTTACTTTTAGGAAATCTCAGTTTTAAATACTAAGATTTGCAACAGATTTTATTTTGGAAACTTCCTTCCTCTCTGCAGTCTATCTAGATGAGATATCTTCCTGCTATATCTTATCAATTATTCTTCTATGGATTCATATTTGTTCAGAGCTATTAAAGATAACTATCTCACTCTACACCTGAAATTAGTCATTTCCTCAGTCACAGCAACATCAAAAACCCATAAGGGTCATGATGGGAAATTGCTCACTTAATGATGGTAAGAGCTGATATTTCACATCATTATAAAGAACTGTTAGGGCAGAGTTGTTTTGCAAGCAGCTACTTTCCCCTCTGATGTATTTGCTTTGGGAATTAAAAGTTAGCTTTGTATGTAACTCGTGGAAAGATAAATCACTGCACAGATCCCCTCCTGTAGGCAACAAATGAATATTGTGGAGGCATTTCATTGCATTATTGCTACTCTGTGCTGTGTCTACCATTTCACAAATACTGTTAAACTGAAGATCAGTCATAATATGTGTAAGTTTTAGCATAAAGAGTAGTTAACATGTGCATATTTTCCGTGCTCGAGGAGCAGACTGGCCCCTCTGGAACGTGTATTTACAAACAAATCCACTTTGCTGCTGGCAGTTATCATCACAACCAGTTAGCCCTGCATTCACTTCTTGGCTGCTGTAAAACTGCTTCTCAGGAAAAAAAAATTTAATGAGATTGACTTGCAGTAGCTACTTGGCTTCTAATGGTCTTTAGTGAATAATCCTGTGTTTTATTTGTCACAGGGAAAGCCTTAGATACCTGCAATTCCTACAGACTCCAGCAGAAGAGGGAGACAGCGAGAACACACTTTATTTACCCTGTCTTTGATGTTTGGGCAATTCCCTGATACACAACACTCAAGTCATCAGGTAAACCTAAACAAGATGAACTTTTGCTTTGGAGGCCTCTGAAAGTGCCCTTCTAGGGCCTTTTAAGCTAAATGATGCTATCCTGTGGCTTAATCTCAGGACTGCACACCTGTAAATTCTCAGGGTCCTTCCCCTGGGACTGCTCTAGTGATTCAGTTTCAGGTGCTCAGCGATTTTCCGTATAGTCACTTTCAAGAATGTATTTTCTGCCAGGCAGCTTTCAAGGCACTGCAGTTGACAGAATTTCCTTTGCTTGAACCCAAAGACATAAATATATATAAACTGCTCATTAATGTCCCTGTATATCTTCCATTTTTCAAGTATGCTTTAGGTTTTCTGTTGTAAAACACCCTTCCTGGCATGTTTTGTTTCCCAGATCCAGTCACTTTGTCCTCTCTAAGTCTTGAACATCCTAGTAAAAGTTCTGTGCACTTCATGCCACTCAGAGGATCTTGCAGCTTGTCAGCAAAAGGGACAAAATACAAAACAGTGATACAGAAAAATAATACTACATCCTACTTATAAATGACATTTTTTTCCTTTGCATCCATCTTAAAGTGCAAAACTAGTACTCCCTCAATCTCAGATTGTGCTAAGTATGACATCATTTGATCCTTTCTTTAATAAAGAACATTCACAACTGCATGCTTTGTAAATCTCATGTAAATGATCCCTGAATGAATGGTATGAAATGCTTTTAATTATATATTTACCTGAAGATAAAAAATTTAAATTGCTTGACAAATTTTCCACAAAGACATTTAAATATATTAGGATTGATATCTATCTGATTTAAAGCTTGAAGAACACAGGGTGAATATTTGATACAAAAGTACTTTTGCTAAATACTTTATTCCTTTTGAATATCTTCTTTCATAAATAAGACAGATTCTAAGAGTTAGTATGTTTTACAGTATTAGTGGAGATCTAAAGGCAGGAAATCCATTGCATTCCTTTGTGTGAGTTCCATTATTTTATGGGTGTTTGCCCCATGCTTCTTCTGGGTTGTGAACTGTAAAACCACAAGAAAAAATAATTTTGTTTTGTTTTTTCCACCTTTGTTTCTGAAAGAAAATTTCCATAAGAAAAAGTGAAAATCATGATTTGGGGTATTTTTTGTTGGTCAAAATGAGAAAATAAAAAAAGTTGTGAAGCCTGAATCAGACTCCTGCCTCCTAGTCAGAGAGCATCTTTAAGTGTTTGTGTGATGTAGCTCTCTTAGCAAATAACACTTTTCTCTCTCTGACATTGAGTCTTACATTATTGCTGACCCCAATTTTTCTTCCAGATCTTTCTATGCTGAATGAAGACAGTCACCACCCTGTCCACTATGTCTTACCTGCTAGAGGTTGTGTCTTTATCAGCTAATAACCTCACTGAGACCTTTTCCAGGCCAAGGCCAAGTAAAACCTGTTAGGGTTGCAATATAATCTATTTAAACTTAATTTCAGTGATTTTGGTGGAAGCTATTTTGGAAGCATCAGTACAAGTAGTAACCGAGCAGGAGCTTGGGAGTGGTTGACAATGCTAAGTAAGAAGATGGTAATACTTGGCCACCATCAAAGACAATAAGCTCAGCTGTGAATTTCTTGTCTTGCCCTGGAAATCACAGAAGTTCTTTATTTGGATGGTCCTGTACCCTCTCAGGATGAGTGTCTCCATGGCCTATTGTCCTTTGTATTTGTAGTTTCTGCAGTGCCTGACTGTTCCTCAAAATTCTATATTTGCTCACATTGAAGTGAACCCACACATTTGAAGAATACTGGGTAGGGGGTACAGATAAATCATGTTAAACTGCTCTTCTCCTTCCACTAAAGAGAACACTTAAGAAAGAAGAAATTCAGTAACATTTGTTTCATTTCCCAGCTAAAACACAAACACTGGTGAATCACTGCCACGTGTGTATTTACACTCCTACAGTATCAGGAGAGTCTTACATTGTGGTTTATCAAGCTCAGTCGCTCTTCCACCACTGACTTTTTTTCCTTTGCCTTAACAATGTATTTCTCCAATAAACATTGCCAGGAATTTTAATTAAAGCAAGTAATATGGACCACTGGCTAACAGATTTTGAATTTTCAGTAGATGACCAAACTTTAATTTGTAGTGACTTAGGAGACAGTGAAAATATCTCATTACAAGGGAAAAACTCCCAGAAATAGAGAGTTTGGATTCAAGATGTGCATGATGAAAATAATAACTATAAAACAAGAAGGGAGTTTGACTTTTACAGAAATATTTTAACTCCCAAATAAGCCAACTAAAGTGTTATTTTTCTTTTTAAACACTACACCAAAGACCAAAGGAAACAATTCCCCAGGGTGGAAGCAGTATTAGACAGCAAATCTATATAAAGCTTCACTTTGTGAAAAGAATACATAACTTTCCATCAGAAATTATTATGTAAAGAGAAAACAAAGGAACTGTATCCTTACAAACAAATATTTTTACTCAAAGATCTATGTCTCTTACACTTGCTCCCTAAGGATGTGTCCATGCATAAGGATCATTATGATTGTAAATCCAAAAAGTGGCCTAAAGCCACAATATTTAACATTTTTTTGTGATCATGATAACAATTTGACAATTAAATACTGGTTGAAAACAATATTTTAAAACCAATTGTTAAAGTAAAAAAACAAATCTGTTTGTTTTCTTTTTTTAAAGAGAGGGGAAGAATTAAAGGACCACTGCTCATTATAAGTGTTTTCAGGAGAAATAATCTCACCTAACCTTGCAGTTATTGTTGTGGGAGCCATAAATTTGTCTCTTTTCACTCTTTTAAGGACTGATGCATTAGCCATGAAAGTCAGTGGAAGGTTATCAGGACTTACAGGAACAATTTACCACAGCTAAACATCTGCTTTTTTCTTCATAGATATGTAAGCAATCATTCATGTTTGAGTTTCATAATATGTTACATACTACTAAGTGTATATTAGTAAGAATTATGTGAGTAGAGTATTTTTTTTTTTGATAATATATTTTCTTAAACATTGATGCAATAATTTCACCTGTTATCTGTTGGATTGTATGAAGAAAAGATAATTTTCATTTTTTTGAAATTACAGAATGGAAAGAACTACGTAAAATATTATTTTATGATTAAAAATAAGTGGAGTGTAGTATATGCTCTTAAGGTTTCAATGACAACTACCACAGCTATTACTGTAAAGTTTTAAATATTTTTTGCAACATTTTCTGATTAAAATTTCCTTCACTCCTCTTAAATAAGACTTCATTGATAAGTTAACAAAAAGAATCTGCATTGTGAATCCAGAGTAATGCAGTGATTTCATTACTTCACAGCACCTGAAGTACTTTAAAAATGAGAAATTTGCAGTTCATAAGAAAAAACAGGTAAAATAATTTATAAATCTAATCACATATAAAGAATGAATCTCTTTGATTCTGACTTTCAAGAAGTAAAGGTGGCAGGATAAATGCAAGCAGACTTAGCCTGCTATTGCAACATTTATCAGAAATTATGTATAATGGTGCTTCAGGAAATGTTCATTCTGAGGCCAAAAAAATGGTCCAGATTTCCCTCTATTATTCCAGTTCATCTAGTAGAAAAGTTTCTACATCTTATTAAATTTTTAGTGTTTTGGTATTTTCAGAGCAAGTTATTTGACATCAGAGCAAGCCTTTCATAACTTTTTCTGGTGGCCTCTTTTACCAAAATGTTACCTGATGTATAAGGCTAGAAGGTCAGTAATTTCTTAATATTAAATTGTTGAAATATACCATATATTTGGTGTTTGTGTCATGGTTAGGCTCAAAAAATCTGTATGTGGTTTCATGTTTTCTTTTAATAAATCTAGTTTGGGCTGTATACAAATGCATTTACAAGACCTGAGATATAAATAACTCTTTCTGTAAAGAGGAAACATGTGCCTATCATATTTTTTATCATCTCTGTAAAGAAGCACTCAATTTTTTTTTCTTTTTCTCAGTGATTAAAAATGGGAGAAAATAACTGAACAGAACAACCTAGCAGGTGATCTAGAGTCTGTTATTTTAGTTGTATACATGTTTGTGCTACAAAAATTAGATCTATAAATTAATTAATTAATTAATAAGTTTTCTTCACTGAACTAAATTTCTTGTGTCTCTTTAGAGAAGAAAAAGGCAACAACTGATGTAAGGAGCATCAGCCTCTCAATATATTGCATTCCTGATTTTCCCAATTATACTAGATTGGTATTTGGATAATTCTAGAAATGGTATTATGCAAATAAATTAGACAAAAGGCAAGCTTGTGGAGAAAAAGAATTGTCTATTTAAACATAACTGAAAAATTTCAAGCCAAATTTCTCATAGGTTCAGTATACACAAGGCACTGGTTCTTCCCTTTCCTGATCTGCACTTAAAGAAATAAATTAAAAGAATAATTTCTTTTTTTGTAGGCATTATAGTTTTTTGCAAGCTACATTTAGGAAGATATTTTCCTATTGGAAACCTAATTTCTTCCTTAAACACAACAAAAAATTTTATGTTGGCCTGTTGGGATTTTATCCCCAAGCCCTTCAGTTATATGCTCCTACACAAGCAGTTATATTTTCCTACACAAGCATTTTTGTAGAGAAATGTAAAATTTTTCATCACTCTTTTTCAGCAGATGTTAATACCTGCAGTCTGGAATATTATTTGTTCTTCTATGTCACCTTTGAACTGACTGGTTCAAAATCCTTTTAAAGTTTAAAATGCAGAAAAAGTTTTCAAAGCAGAGAGAAGCAGTATATAACTTCACTTTGAACCAGTGTTATACAGGAGTTATTCAATTAAGGTGTTGAAAGAGAAAACCACATCAAGATTAAAACTTGTCTGTGAATTTGGATAGACAGACTGCAAATATGAAGCTCAGAGACACAAGGAGACTCTCATAAAAAAAAATAAGGGTCTTATTTTCCTCAATTTTGGGATCTCTGGGGTATATTAAAAGAAATTGGCTACTGGATAACTAGAATCCTCTGAAATAAATCAGATCCCATTATGGGTTTTCACACAGAATATGGAAAACTAGGGCATCCAGACTGAATAATTACTTGTGAATTTACGTCAGTGTCCTTGCTCTGATGAAAATCCAATGGCATCAGTAGGTGAGTTGTCAGACTTCAGACCCCTTGGAAAGAAATGTAGGCATGAAGAAGTCATACAGGGACTTCAAAAGAAAGATAACTATTTGAAAATGAAAATCTATGGAAAATTCAATAATTTTACACATTATATAACCTTAAGTACTGTTATAGCTCCTTCAAATGATGTCCTCATATTGCCCCCCTAAACCTCTCTAGAAAAATCTCAGTGCTGGAAGAGGGATGTCTATGGTTTCAGTGCATGCTCTCTATTATTATGAGTTTTTCCCTTTCATGTACCAGTACATTCCAGTTTATTTATTCCAGATTGAAGATGTCCTAGAGTGATTCCTCCAGTGACACCTGGAGCAGTCTGGTATTTCAGCTGACAGCTGCTATCTGGACACAAGCTCGGAGTTACAAAAGTATCATAATACATGAATTAGAGAAGTGTTCTGATTGCCTATAATTTCCATATATGTTATCTAAACAGAACAGAAAATACATCCTTTCATTCTGAATAAATATTTATGATTTAGAGAAGGGTGACCAATCTTGTAAGTATATATATAAGGAATGCATTTGTACCAACATATAGCTGGTTATTGAAAGCAGCTTTGGTAACAAGTTTCGAAAGTGATGTTTGTGAGCATGGTTTAGGTGATTTTGTGTGTCTCTCTCTTCAGACATATTGCCTAAGTATTTGAAATTTATCTTTTAAAATTGTAAGAAAAAATATTGTTTAAAAATGATAGCAATAATACAGAGAGTTTTCAAACCACAGAACAAAGGAAATGCTTGTAGGTGAAAATGGCTTTAACGTGTTTGATGAGACAAACTCTAGTTTATGGGAGTACAATTGAATGATGTTTACCCAACCCACTCAAATAGAAAAAAGAAAAAAAGAAGTTGCAGCAGACAAAGCCAATCATTATAATTCACTTAATGACTGTGTGCAGTGTCATCTGTTTGTTACTATAGAAATTTTATATTTTTGGTTTGTGCAGTTACACGTTTGAAGCCGTCCCTTAGCCCTGGAGCAGCTTTCCCCCAGCTATGCAAAGTGCTGATGCAGACTCTCCCCTCTTTCATACAAAGACAAGATGTTATAGGAGACAGAACTGTCTTTTATGCTTAATTTTTATACTCCCTGTTTTTTTTAAATCTTTCCTTACAAAAGAATAGTGTGTGAATATTTCTATCATTTTCAAGGGTAACAATAACATAAATTTAAGCCAGAGGAAGGGTTTGATTTGAATTTAACCAGGCACAGCGAAATTCAGTAAATTCCAATGATCTACTTGAATATACTGTATTTATACAGACTTTACACTCATGTGAGTCTTACACAGCAGTAGAACAGCTCTGTGCACATGCATTATTTGTGAATATAAAATAAATAAAGTTTGGAGGAGGATTTCTACATGTGAATACACATATTTATTTTATTAATGGCTATGTTGTGAGTTATGTGTGTACAGTCATATTGTATAGTAGATATCTGTTTTCTATTTTTATAAAAAAGTGCACTTTCAGCTTCTAAATCTTAAATTAAACTGCCATGGACTAATAAAAAAAAGAAATAAAGTCTACTGAAATAAATTGCCTCTGAAATAGATTTAAACTTTGCAAGAATTATCAGCCTCTTACATCTAGTGGAGAAGGCAAAATATGAAGGAACTATTAAATTCATATCTCAGCGATTACAAAACAGTATTTCTGTATCTGTGGTACATGAGATTGCAGCACTCTGAGATGTCTGTAAAACCAAGGAATCTGTAATGATAACTAAGGGAATTAGCAAACAGATTCAGGGTTAGATTTCTTACCAGAGGGGCTAAAGGGTCCACAGTTACTCACACCAGATATTCCCCCAAGTTCTCCTGTACATGAGTGCTCCTCATTGGAACTAAGGATGGCTGAAGCTGTTCTTCAAGATGTAGAACAGATAAACTCAGCACATTCCAGGTGTAGTTATGTTCAAAAGTCCATAAAAAAGAAGGAAAGGAAGGGAGGAAATGAAGAAAGTTTAGTTGGTTGATAATCTCAAGGTAGGCTGAGTAAGCCTCAAAGTGGAAACTAAAGAAAATAATGAAAGAAAAAAATATTATTTTGCTTACCTACGAACAAGGAAGAAGTTTATTTAGAAAATAGACATTCCACAAGGAAAATAGAACCAAATAATTTTCTTTTGTGGACAATCTACCAAAGATAAGAATGGAGTTTTACAAGAGAATTACCAAATTACTTTCAGGACTAGAAAACAAACACGTAGGGTCTTAATGAGATGTACGCAGAAAATTCATCATGAAAAGACAATGTTAAATTAAGAGACTCTTGGAAGCAGAGTAGCTTGCAATAAACTCACAGTGAATATCATATCCTCAACAAAATCTAGCCTGGTGTGCCTCTCCATCTCTTCCTATACTGCTCAGCCAGGAGTTTCTCATCCCAGCTAATAATTAAGGAGGAAGAAAAGTAGTGGAGAAACATTAGATACTCTAATCAAATGCTAATGTTATATATAGGCACTTCTCTCCAATTCAGAGTCACAGACTCCAGGGCTGGGCTGCTCACTGGATAAGGAATTGGCTGGAGGGATGCAGCCACTGAGTTGTGGTCAGTGCCTCTCTGTCCAGCTAAAGGCTGGTGATGATCCCTCAGGGCTCTGTCTCAGGACCTTATAGCAGCTTTCCAGTACCTAAAATGGGGCTACAGAAAAAAAGTGAATTTTTACATGGGCATGTAGGACAAGGGAGAGTGGTTTTAAACTACAAGAGGAGATATTTAGATTAGATATTAAGTAGAAATTCTTTCCTGTGTGGGTGGTGATGACCTTTATAACCCAATCCATTTTATAACTATTTCAGTATGCATGGGTTTTGTTTGCCTGTAATTTCTCTGAATAACAGCAATCTGAACTACAAATGCAATTTTCAACAACAACAAAAAAACAGTAGTGTCTCCTAACTCAATGGATTTTATTTACCCTGTTTTTCCTGAAATGTGCTATGGTGAAATGAACTAGCAAAAATGAGTCTTAGAAACAGAGCCTTGCTTCCATAACCAAGTTTTTAACAGGTGAAAGAATTATAAAGCAGTCATCTGCTTTGCAGTTGTGATTATTAGTGCTGAGAAAAAAACCCTACAGCTCTCCTTTTGATCCTAGTCTCTGTTATCCGTTACATGTTTCTTTCATATAAAGACAATAAAAGAAAAATTCAAACCCCTTTTGAAATCCACACAGTGGAAAGGCAGCAGCATTCCTATTTTTAGTCACTGTTAACAAGGAGAATACAAAATCCTCCAGTAAATTGTGCATGGCAAATAGCATTTGCAAGTGCACTTCCTATCTTCCCTTTATTATCTTAGCTGGAAGTGCAAGTGTTGCAAATAGAGATTCACCATAATTAGTTCAACAGTGTTAAATGATATAAATATATAAGCCTTCATAAATATTATAGAAATAGTTATCTAATCGTGTCTGTTATTTTAAAAATATCTATCAGTATGGCCAATAGTTATAAATAATTTATAATAAGTGCAAATATATAAACCAAATATTTTCATCTTTTGGAGTGTGAAACTTTATTAATTCACTTTCCTGCCTCCTTTTTTACATCACAGTTTTTTTGAATGAGGAACTTTGGTTGACAAAGGGACAATTAGTAATTGGTAAAGGCTGCCCCCTGAGGCTCAGCCCATGGGCATTTACTCAAACATCTGAGTCAGGAATACTATGAGGCTACATCCATTAGAAAGTCTAATCATGACCTGAAATGTTTATGTATTTGATGTAAATCATCATTAAACTCCAGTGACATCTCCTTGTTCACTAATAATTCAGGTTATGTCTACACTAAAAATATTAACAATTGAGTTCCCAGGTTGCATTGCCATCAAGGTGCAAATACTGTTTTTCTCACAAGTGGAAAGGTCTAAAAGGTCAAGGCCTAATACATCTGGACTTTGGAATTCCTCTCAGATTCAAAAGAGATGAGCTTTGTGAGGACTTCAGTTAATCTTCTTATAAAAATAGAAACGTCTCAGTTTGCTGTGAGAGTAGAAAAATTTGAAAAATAAGCTAATCTCACTTGTTGGCTTTTTCCTGGCTGAGTAGTTAAAGCAGGTAATTCAGGCTGCTTAAAAATTCATTTTCATATAATTACCTTGAGCAACTCTGTTCTCAGTGGTACAAGGTTTTTATCTGGCATATGTGAAATAAAATTGAAATCCCTGATCTGTCTAATTTATCATATACCAAAAGATTGGGCTCTAAATGACCAGTTTCAACAGAATCATTGCATAATTGAGTTTGTAGGTGATCACTGGGGGTCATTTTGCCAATCCCCTTCCACAGAACATGGCCAACATCAAATGTAGATCCAACACTGAAGTTGGAGAGAGTGGTCCAAGCCTTGTCCAATTGAGCTGTGAAAATCTCCAAGTGTGGAGAACACACAGAGTATCTGGCCAGCCTGTTCCACTGCTCTGCTGGAGCCCATAAGGAGAATTGTCTTTTTTTATGGTGTCAATGCTGAGCTGGGCCTGTTGCCTCTTTGCTGTGCATGCCTGAGAAGAGTCTGGCTCCATCTTCTCCCTGACAGCCCCTGCTTGGGTGGTGAGAGGCTGCAGAGACACTCTGTTGGCTTTTCCTTCCTCACACGAAGCAAAGTCAACATTTCCAGCGTGTGCCCCAGAGCCTTTGGCTGTGGGTGAGCCCTCTCCAGTTTGTTCAGCTCGAGGATGAACATGTCTGTGTTAAAAACATCCCTGCTCATTTAACAGGACTGAACTTGAGGACCTTTAAAGGTCCCTTTCTACACAAACTGTTCTACAATTCTACGATCTTCCTGTCCCACTGGCCAAGTTGTTCACCAATAACCAATATAAAACCTTTCCAGAAGCAGCAGTAATTATAGAATAGAGCACTTTATAGTAAATTAAAAAATTAAACAAAGCAAAGCAAAACCCAAACAACATAGCAAAACAAACAATGAAAACCCCAGAACAGGCTCCTTTTGTTTATGATCTGACAAAAAAAAGCTTTTCAGAAAAGATCTTCTTCCATTTCTATGAAATTTTTAAGTAGGCCACCCTTTGTCTGGTCCCCCAGAACAGTGTTATCCTGTTCCTTACTATTTGAGATTCAAAAGGAGTTTTACAAAGGATATCATTTTCCTGGGCTTTTTCAAACTCCAGAAATCAATTGAACTGAATCTTTGGTGTATTCTGTGCACAGCAGTTCAGAAAAGCATATGCTGCAGAAAGCTTAATATGCAAGTGGGTTATGAATAAATTTCAAGCAAACAGTCTTGTTTATTTAGGTTTTTAATCAGAGGATTATTCATGACAAATCCTGTCTGTGCTCACCATTTTTCTCATCTACTAAGAAGAGAACCATGGCATTTACGTTTATTAGAAAACATGTAACCTAAAGAAATGCCCTTCAGTCCCTAATTTGAGAGTAAATTGAGAGTAAAGACTACTGCAAACTGAGAGTATGAAATATTGACCCATCCCTGAAAATATGGAAGATATGACTAAGTGAATATAAGATAAGTAATAATGGTGATCATGTTGTCAAACTAAAGTTTTAAAGCACTTACTTCCCCATATTGGCTCTATTACCAGTTATAAGCAGTCAGGGGCACAGAAAGCATGTCTGCTCCTTTATTTTCCTTGCCTTGTGACTCCATGGGTTATGCTGCACCTGTGGGTAAATTATCTGTATTGCCTATTAGCAAGGAAAATGGGAAAAAATCAAGCAAACTGTGGCACATGACACGTAACACACTTATATTCTATGGGGTCTAGTCACCATGCTATATTTCAGGCTGACAGCTTATGTAGAAATTTTGTTACTTGTCTATGATGGCAATAAATCCTGTGAAATTAAATAGATTTGAATTAATTCTTTCTAATTGTTTTCACCACAAGCTGGAGGATCAAACTGATGCAAACCCATACAGCTGTAACATGGATAAATATCTATATAACATTACATATGTGTGTGGTTATTAGTGCTGAAGGTAGAAGAAAAATGAGAGCAGACGCTATTGGTCAACACCTAAATTGCATTTTAAGAAATCTGCTCTATTTTCTTTTATCCCATTCTTTTCACTTTTTCTGCCAAAATTCTTAATATTTCCTTTCAAGGAGACACAGAACAAGACAGATGCTCAGAATATATGGATGAAATAACTGGTCTCATAAGCAACAACAGACCAGAAACACCTCTTGAATTTTCTCTTTCACTCCTGACTCTGCTTGTAAACACAGCTGTATGTCAAAACTGGAACCTCCAGTCAGTCTACTCCTCAGGTTGGAGGCATTTAGAGGCTTGTTCTTTATAACTACCCAGCTGTCAGGAGCTTTCTAGACAATATGATCCCTAGTGCTTGTCCTCGGGTTGGGTTTACCTTCTTTTATGGAAAAAAAGGCTGAGTCATGTGTAAGACAGATATTCTCGTACATCATTTGTAATACAACTTCTTGCCTTCCTTTCCCTTTCCCTTTCCCTTTCCCTTTCCCTTTCCCTTTCCCTTTCCCTTTCCCTTTCCCTTTCCCTTTCCCTTTCCCTTTCCCTTTCCCTTTCCCTTTCCCTTTCCCTTTCCCTTTCCCTTTCCCTTTCCCTTTCCCTTTCCCTTTCGTTTCCCTTTTTCTTTTCCATTTTCCCTTTCCACCTGTGTATCTATATGTATGTCTTATTTTTGGTTTTTTGGGTTTTTTGGTTGTTTTGGGGTTTTTACGTATTTGTCTTCTGGAACAGTCCCTGGGCTTTTCTTGTATATCAGGCCCATCCTTAAAAATGTTCACTATATTCTACAGGCTGAGACTTCCTAAAACTTATTTTGGTAGAGTAGCACAAAGCTAAATAAGAAGATTGGTAGTCAGTTAGGGTTTTGTGAGTTATAGGATAGAACTTATCAGAAGAGGTCTGACATTACTGATGGTCTAAGGATACGTTCAAAGAAAAGAAACATTCATGCTAAGCCCAGTTAAAATAGTTAAATTGTAATTAAAATAGTTAAATATACTTTAAAATAGTTAAATTAGATAGCAGTAATGTGTTCTGTCAGACCAAAGAGCAACAACGGAAAAAACACAAACACATAAACCAAAATACATATTTTGAAGGAAAGTCAGTTAGGAATGGAAAGGCTTAAATGCACTTAAATCAAGTGTCACTTAATTTTTTTACACAAATATCAGTTGAAAAAGAAAATTTGTGTTTCATGTCTCAGTGTTTTTCATGTAAGGTGAAGGGGAGACATGGTCTAGTATAGCATTTAACCTGAATTCACTAACACCATGTAACCCTTTAACCTCTTGCTGGCAATGAATACCTGTTGGAATTCACTGTAGCATAATACAGATTACAAATTTCCATATATCAAAAACATCCATTAATATCAGAGGCTGACAATCTTAATTTTCTGTAATTTTATTTCATTATAAATGTAAGATTTTATGCAACAAGGACAGAGAGCTCTACTCAGCCCACACAGTGCACCTTTGGCATTGTTCCAGGTGAAGATTGCTGTGAATTTCCTGCACAATGACTTCCAGCAGGGGCTGCCAAGGCTCTTTCTTCTGCAAACAGCATGTTCCTTACACCATTTGTAAGCATTAGTTGTACTTATGTTGATTTATTAGCAAGATCTTATTCCAGACCAAAATAAGGGTCTTAAATTAAGCTGACCTGATCTTGTGGGAAATTGGAGGGGAAAAAATCATTTCCACCATCCTGTAAATAGGTACTCAGAAGCATTCTTAAAAATTCGTTGTCAAAATGATATTTTAGTGATGTTTCAAAGGAATACCTTTTTTTTTTTTTTTCTCATTTCTTGATTAAAATAGATTATTGAAATGTTAATATAGTAAAGAGCTAAGTTTTTATTAAACCTAATGCTATAGTCACTTGGCCAATTCAGGAACTAAATTAATCTTTTGATAAAGACTCAAATACACAAATTGAGTTAGTGCTAAGATATACCTGAATTCTCTAAAAATCCTATGTGAGCTTTACACAATCCACAGAAAATAAAAGGGTCAATTTAAGAAGAAATTCTGTTGCTAGGAGACAAGAACTACAAGAAACCCTAATAATGCTTCCTCATTTTAAATAGTAAATGGGTTAAGAAATAGTAACCATGGACTACCAAGAAATAAACCCAGGTAAGTCAGGGGGAGTATTTGTGTGAATACAACACAAAGATAAAACATTTGGAACAATCTCTCTTTTATCCTCACAGCATATCTAAGTAAATAAAGAGTAGGAAAATTAGTAAATAAAAAGTAGATAGTAGATCCATACATGTGTATTGAATCTATATTTTGGTTTACATTATTCCTGGCATAAGCATTTGCAAAATATTATGGAAATGAAAGGGCTTCTGGTACACTAAGTTGACTACAGTTTCATATAAAATATAATAAAAAATGAGAAGAAAAGTGATATTAACTATTATGAAAGTGGAAATGTAGAATTAAATTTAATTACAAAATTAGAGATCCATCAAAAAGGTTAATTATCTACACAGTATTTCACAGGAAATTTGAAAGCCAACTGAATGGAGAAAACAATAGGTAATGCTAAAACACCTCAGAAAAATGTTATTATTTCATGCCTTGATAATTTTTGCTCCCTTTTTCCTTCCTTAAAACCCTTTAAAAACTCTTCCAAAAAGCAATAGATTTTTAATACAATTTTTTCTCAAGCCCATTTTTTTCCCACTGTCTCTAAAACTTGTCTCAGCTTTAGAAGTGTATCTCAGATTAACTTTAGTAATTCATCTGTTCCAACCTGTTTTCTCAATACTAGGTGTTAGCTCTCTTTCTTCCATTTTTCTTCTAACACTTGGTTTTGCTGCTTTTGTCTGTAAAAGGCATTAGAGAGAGGAATTAGAGAGAATTCTCATAAGTTAAATGTTGGCAAAATATGGGGCCAAAATCTAAAACTTTTGATTATAGTTATGGAAAACTTTTAACAGTGAATGGAACAAAATACATTAAAAAAAAAAAACCAAAAACCTTACTTTTTTACTGTGGCTCTTTGCTGACATCATTTGTGAAAATTTTTCCCAATAAATTATTAGTTTGCAGGACTAAAGGAATTACACAGATTGAATATATGGCATGACCCTATCTCTGTGATTCCAGGTGCAAATTTTTTAATTTTTTGGGAACTGGCATTTAATTTATTTTTCAAAAATTATCCAGAGTTGTTTCAGTTATACACTATATCACACAGCTCCAATTATAGGGAAGGAAAGTTTCAGTTCCCGAACCAATTCAGGTTATAAAGTCTGGAACTAAATGCCTGGATCTACAAAGACAGAGAAGATTTGAACTTGCCTCTTTCACTTCCCTGAAGAAGATTTTATCAATCAGATTTTAAGTATTCAGTTGTGGCTCCTTCTGAGAAGTTTGTTGTTTTTTTGGGGTTTTTTTTTGTTTTTTTTTCCTGTGGGGAAACCTCTAAGAGTATCCAGCATATCCTTAAACATCTTGATGAGGAGGGGTGGGGAGGAGGTACTTGGTGCAGTTGAGGGAATTGCTCACTCCTATCGCAGTTTGAGAAGGCTCCAAATATTTCCCAGGATGCAGAGCCTAGGGAAGGAGAGGAGAGAAGGTGATGGGAGAAAATGAAAGGCAATAGAGAGCCACTCAATAAAGTCCCTTCTGCTGCAATCTGGGCACACTGCAAGGTGTGTCTTGTGCTAAATTCAAACTCACCCTGGCCTTTAAAGTGGAAGTCCCCTCCCACTCCAAACAACAAAAGGCCTGTTGGTTTTTCTGTTTGTTTAAAACTCCATTTTACTTTTAAAAAGGGAGGAGGTGATAAATGGTTGGTCCACACATGCTAACTATATAACCTTTGAAAATTATTTCTCTTTGAATTCTGAGATTCCCTTTCTACCTTTATTGTAGATACACAGATTCATCAAGGACCCCGGTAGTATCATTTTCCCTTAGGCAAGCTCTGCTACAGAGGTTGTGGATTACTCCTCACTACTCTGATCTTGCCATTGATTCCTGCAATGATGGCTTTTTTCAATATTTATGTCCTGTCCAGTGAGCCAACTTGTTTTTTTAGGAAAGGTGGTTGTGGTGAATAATCGTCATTCATCAGTGCAGTAATTCACATCCCTGGTCTCTGAAGTTCAAGAGGAAAATTGAAGGCTGACAGCAGAAGTGGTGTTAGCCAGAGGGAGTTTATTGACTCAAAAGATATAGACAGTTCCCATTTAAAGGGGAACTTATTCCTATGAAACCTAATTTTACTAATATGTCTGAGGTCAGACCACAGGTATTCATTTGGTTTGCTTTTAGAGCCTTCTTTTGACATGTGAATGTGAATCCCCAGTGAGAAAAGCATAGGCTATAAGTGTAAAACCAACAAAGCTCCAAAGAAATTGATTAATAATTGACACGAGAGTTTTGATTTGGTTTTACCTCTTCAAATAAGCAACTTGTTTCCCCTGTTGACTGCTGCACCTGACATTTGTCCTGCATTTTTGAGTGTGAGAAAGGTTCTCAATAATGTCCATATTAATTAAGTAATAAATTTCAAAAGAAATCTAGATTTATTTTTTTTAAGTAGGAGAAAAGGGAATGAAGAGAACAGTATTTACAGATTGATTATATTATTTTTATAGGACCATACTCTTTACAATACAGTTTACACTCAAAGCAAACAAGCAGAAGGATTTGACAAATTTTGACAATCTCCAAGATGGCATTTGGAGAAACTGTCTGTTTGTAATATTCATGACACAATGCACTGTCTTCTTCCTATGGATTGTGATGGTGTCACAGGAGCTAAAGCCTTCAGGAAGGTGCTCATGAGTATGAAATAAAATAAAAGACAATTTGCATGTAAGAATTTCCAAATTCATTTGTGAGAACAAATTTAGTTCATAGGATTTTTAAAACGTGGTTCCTTCTAATTACCCCAGCTGTTGGCTAAGTCAGGCTTGGTATGAAAATAAATTTAAAGGAGGGTGAAATAAAGAAGATAAATCAAATACTGCTTTATATACTGTCAGAATGGTCAGTGAAATTGAGACAGAAAACAATTCAAGTTGTAAAAAGAATCCATTGTGCAAAACATTTAATTAGCCTGTTAAATTTACTGCTGTGAAAGTTTATTACAGAAGTTTAAGGAGGTTCTCACAAAGAACTTTTGCATGGATATGGAAAATATATATGCTAGAAATGATTGAAAGAGGATAATTTCAACTGCCTAAGAAGAAAATGAATAAATAAAAAAGAAGACAAAATTTTCCCCTTCAGTAGTTGTTCACTGCAGGATTTCCGGTAACTTCTTATTCTAAAATAGGAAAATGAAAAATTATCAACTATAAGCTACTCTTATCACTTGAATAATTTAAATAGCCTTTTAAAAAATTCTATTTAACTAAATCAGTTTCTTCACAGCAAAATTATATGCACAGCAAGAATATTTGCCCCTAATTTATCAAATAGAATCTCATAAAATCACTGTATTTTTATAGGACTGGCAAAAAATAATATCTTTTGCCTGAGAACAATTGAGTACTCTTTGAGTACAATTTGAGTACAATTGAGGAATAAGGCATTGATTTTTTTCTTGGCAAGTATATATTTAAGTAAAATTCAAAATGCAATTGAAAAGGCTTAAAATCCCTTGAATCTGTCAGACCATTTTATGTCTTTGTTGTCTCCCTTTTCTCAGAAAATCAAAAGACAGAAACAATAATTTTATGAGTCTCTTGGCAAATTTGAACACATCTTCCTTCTGCAATCCCAAGGAAACATATGACTAAAATCAGATTTGAATATGAAGCTGCATTCTAGCTTGCACTCTGGTTTGCTGTGGCAGCATAGCAAAGCATTGATCTAAGTGGCCTGTATATTCAAAGATTCAAATTGTGAGTATGTACAGTGTCATATTTACTATTTATAATGTTTTGTTTTGGTCCTTTACACAGAATGATAAAGGGAATGCCTGTGTAGTTCTGGCAAACAAATAGAGGTCATGGAACTTCAGGCAACACAGTTCATCTGACACAGTGAGTAGAGCTGGAAATCTTGCAGCATAGTTTTGGCAGACATGGTTTGGTGGAAGCATTGGCTTCTACTTGAACTTTGAGTTTTGTGTAATTCCCATGTATTCATAGAATGCCTGGAAAAAGTGACTGAATAACTTTTTTGGCTTGGGTGTGCCTTGTGAAACATTCAGGTTTTTTTATTGTTTTGAATGACTCTTCACTTAATGACAAAGGTCTTCCAAAGACTGAAGTCAGTGGAGAAATAGTCATCTACAATGTGATGACTCAGATTTGATTGTAATTATAATATTCTGCAGGCCAGCTGGTCTAGCAATTAAGACCACTCTACATAGCACAGGTTCTCTCTGCTAAAATTCCTGTCTGACTTTATCCAAGGACCCCTTTTTACATTTGCAAGGTTTGCAAAACACCTAAATTAAAAAAAAAAAACAAAACAATGAAACAAACCCTATACATACACAATATCAGTAATGGAATAGGAAGCCATATGGATTCAATTGTACAAAACCTCTTTCTTTCTGAACTAACAGATCATGTTTATAAAACACTATTCAGCTTTCAAAGGCTATTCCATAAGCAGAGAAATGTGTATTTATTAGAGTGCCCTTGACTGCAATCCTAAAGCTAAGTAGGTAAACTAATATTTTTTTTTTCTTCTCTTTTTCATTTTTAAAATTTGTACTTTATTTGCTGAAACCAATTGAATATTCTATTACTGCAAAGGTAGATCAATTTTTATAGGCTTAATAAGAAGCAGCAATTTTTCATTTGTGTTAAAGAATAATGGGATTTTTTTTTTTCCTCAAATCTGTTTAGATTGTTGCAGAAGAAGATTTCCTGCTACAGCAGTATTTTGTAAAAGTAGTCAAAGAAAGCTGACTTTAATCCAAAAGAATATTCCAAATCAATAAATAGTAGCTATGGAACTTTTCTTTCTTAACACTTGGGTGCCAGGTGGAGCCATGGGGAAACAACAGTGGCAAAGACATTCTTAGTTTAAGGTCTTTTCTGATATATGGATCTGGGAAAGAGAATGGAGGATTTTTCATAACCATTGAAAGCAAAACCATCCTGAGGTTTCTGACTTCAGATAACGAGCTAACAATCCTCCCTTAAGTCCAAGAAGGCACATCTATGTAGCTGGCCAATTCAGATCTTTGCTTTGCTTAGGTTATTTTGGGCAAGCATATAAATAAAATTCCATGGAATGAATGTACTGTGACTAAACTCCACATGAACTTCTGAACGCCATCCTGAATAAGTGCTAAACTTCATCAATGCTTAAAATAAGGTATTTTCTGCAAAATCCTCTTGCTAGACTGTAGCAGAGAATGGAAAAGAATGCTCAATGTTACTTTTTCAGTCATTTTTTACTTTGACTAATGACTGCCTATCCAATCTGAACAGATGTAACTTGTGTTGCACATTGCAGACTTTACTGCTTTATTGTGATAACTTTGAAAACTTAACTAAAAAAGGCCATTTCTGTAGGGCAGAGATACCACAAGGTGAAATCAATCTTGCTGCTGATGAAAGGAATAGCATGCCACACAGTTTGCACTTTAAATTATTTAGAGTGTTAAGGCTTCCTTGCCAGCAGACGTAATTGATTTGAGAGTTGGTTCACTAAAGACCAGCAATGAGCAATGTAAAATTTGTCATGAATTCTGTGCTGGCAGCTCACTGTGCTTCCAGGCCAAGGAAATTGCTTGGAATTGTTTTAATTCATAAAGGTGTTCTAAGCAAAGTCATCGTGAGAAGAAGCACTGCAGAAATAAAATGGTCACTAGCTTTCCACAAAATGCCTGAAATGAGCATTCAGTCTGCTCTGTAGATTTTGTGCTCCCAACTGTCCTTCAAACCACTGGGAAATTGTCTCACAGATTAGCTCCCAGAGCTACAAAGAGAAGCCAGGCAATCATCAAATGAAGTAGCAAATTTCTCTCTAGCTTGTCCCCTCAATCCTGACTGCAACACTCACCATGCAATAAGTTATAGCTCATTTAAATTATTCCCTGCCTCTAAAATAATTTGCCACATTTTCTCTCTCATACCCCGGTAGTCTATATGGAAAAAAACATTGTAGTGCTTGGGAATCTAAAATGGGGAATGAATTCTTCAGTTAAAATAACATACTAATGCCTAACTCATCACTCCAGCCATTTCCTTATGAAAGGTTGCCTGTCATGTACAAATGAAATGGAAACAGAGCCTGAAGACCACTGCTTTTATTACATCTGCAGTGTCAACCTCTATGCATCTTGCCACCCAAAAAGTCCAAGAACATATATATATTCTGTGACTTCCCAATAACCCAAGTATATACATGCATTTATGTGCTTTCCTATGCTTGTGGAGCTTCTGGCATGCTTTTGACCCAACAAATCCAGGTGGATATATTTTTACCCAAGAATAAATAATTTCAGTGAAAATAATTGAAATTTAGTATAATATCTTCTGACTGCATGCCCACTAGCTGAACCATGCAGTTTGAAGACCTCAGGTGTCTATGCAGGAAAAAAAAAAAATCCCTTTATCATTTTTATAGAGTGGGTTTTCATTCGGCAATTATCTGTTGAGTGTAGGCTGAGTCTATCAGTATTGGCAATCACTATGAAGACAATAAATTATTAGTGAAACGACTACTCATGATTAGTCTGCAATAAATGTCATGCATTTAGGGAAGAAGACAGAACAGTGACTACATCCAGTGCAGCAGGTCAGACCTATGCATGAGTTAATGAAAGATAGTGAAGCATGTCGTGTCTGAATGGAGACTTCAAATAAATAATTTACTTACTTGTCCATTCTGTCTCATTAAATCTTGTTCCTTGTCTTTCCCTTGTGACAATTTTATTACTTCCACAATTTATTGTTTTTATCTGTCAGTCTTCACAACTGGCTTTCATTATTTTGACTGTTCAGATGAAGCAAATGCATTGTGGTTTTTTTCTTTGACCACAAGCTGAACCATGGGGTTATACTGATGTGACCATCAGGTTTTTTAGTTCCTGCTTTCTCTAAGCAAGGTAAATTAACAGAATTAACAGTAAGATAAAACTGTAGCTTTTTTTTATTAAATCAATTGAAGGTGGGAAGTAGGAGTTGAAAAATGAATCGGTGGCTGATAAAACCTGTGCTTTGTTCAGTTAAGGCCATTTTGGCATATAGAGCTTTTGGAAGTTTGTTGTAGGCACTGAACCTCAGCAGGAAACTTTTCACAGCTCACAGGATAGTGTAAAGTGACTCTATTTCTCCTTTTCCTTCTCATATACACAGGAATCCACATCCACATGCATACATACTCCAGTTGCAATCAGAAACTGGAAAAAATGTTGTCTGAATTAATTAAAAAGTGTTTACATTTCTAAGACTTTTCATCATGGACTGATATGCTGAAACCTAATTTAGTCATTAATCTCTGGTTATCAGAAGTCAACCAAGACTTTTTTTTTAATGTAGTTTATTAATTAACAACAAAGTAGGATGTGAATGTCGTGAATGAATTTTAAGGAATATAATTTGGGTATATTTCTTGCCCATGTCCACTACTTCAAGAGAGAATTAACTTTAATGTAACTTTTATTGTATATTACACCAGGATCAAAACCTTTACTTCAAGCTCTGGTCTTCTCACTGCTAAAATGAAAAAAGCCCATAAAGTTTGGACAACCCTACCTCTTTTTCTCACCCTCCCTACCACCTCCACTCCCTCCAGTGTTTCTGAAACCCCTGGGATCAGTCCAGTAAGAATCAAGTATAAGAGTAATCAATATTAAAAAGTCTGCTGTGGCAGTGGCCTCAGGGGAGACAAAGAGTTACATTGTCCCACCCCAAACCCCTTGTGAAGGGCGGCCCAGGTGCTCTGATTGGGTTTGAGTCCCTGGGGGTTTCTCCCTTGGTGTGCTTCTACTGGTCCCTGACCCTGAACTCCACCCTCAAAGGTGGGGACCCTTGAGAGTTCTGTCCCTCAAAAACCCCTGCTGTGCCTCTGTTCGGGGCTCTCTGTTCTGGACCTGACTTTGTTCCCATGCTGAATAAATGGTTTCATGAATGGGAGCCCATCTCGTTGGTGTTTGATGCTGGTCCCTAGAATCCTGCGGCTTCCCTGGGTGAGATCCTAAGTTTGCGGACTGCAACAGTCTGCAATGACACAAATACATTTAACCACCCTTGTTTTCTTTCTATTACAGATCCTTTATCAGTGACACCTCTCTATCAAAGAGAAGAATCACTAAGAGGTAATAATCTTCTAAATTTATGATAGATTATTTTTTTCATCTAGATCTGTTTCTTATTTCGTGGCTGTAAAAGCAGTTTTATTTGTTTAATTGAGAAGATGATGGAAAGGGGAGAGGCAAGAGCACTAGGGAATGGGATCTCCTTTAATGACTCCTGCTATGAGTCAGTGATCATTTCAGATCAATTAAATGATCTGAATCAAAAATACCACTTAAGTTGCAGAAAGAAAAAGAAAGGAAATAGGAATTGTGTTTCAATCAATCTTGTTCAGGATATAATTCACTGAAATGCAGAGTGACAATTTTCCTTGGGAAGGAAGAGTCCTGCTTGGGCCACCATTCATTCATCCTGACTGTGGGCAGGTGATGGCAACTTTGTACTGGTTCTTATTCCCATGGGACCTCTCCCAGGGAAAGCAGAGGCCAGCTCATTTGAAAATCTACTTAGTGGCATAACTAGGTAGATTTCTGCTTGGTTAGTGAGTCAGTGAGGAAAGACTAACCAGTGTCAGAGCTGGAACAAGGAAGAAGTGTTGCTGCTCTCTAGTAACTCATCTTGGCTGCTGTAGTGAAGAAACTGGATACAGTGCAGCTGGAAAAAGGACACTGCATAATCCAGCTGCACTGCCCTACTCACACCAATTTTGCTGCTCCTTAAAAAAGGGATCTCACTCCCTCTGTGTAGGGACAGCAACATTGATATTTCAGGGACAAAAATGTGTAGTTACATTCTAGGGCCCTGGATAAGTAAGGAGAAGGGAAAAGCATCCCACAGAATTTAGCAGACCATTTTCTGTTCTGTTCTGGTTTGCCTCTGTCCTGAAGCTGAATTAATTCCTGTAGATCAAGCAAAAGATAACATTTGTATGAGTGCTGAATATTTAACAGGGGAGAGAAATTTTGGTAGCAACCTCTGATGCACTCACCAAAGAGCTCAAGCACAAGGACACCACTGAGAAGAGAAGGAAAGGCACAAGTTGTTGTTTTCTTTAAAAAAGGAGAGCAATAGTTTCAAGAAACAGAAGGAAATAGATGTACAATCAGAGAAAAGGAGATACAGTACTAATTATGAAGCACAACACTAATTTTGATTCAAGGAAAGGTGGATTATGGATGCAACAGACTAAATCCTAAATCACTGCTGAAAAAGATACTAAGACAAAGGATAGAGAAATACTTTTTTAAAAAAAAAAAAATAGTAATACTTTCCTTTCTTCTGCATGCTTTGAACATGCCTTGATTCTTAGTTTTACTTATTAACACTACATCTCTTTTCATTAATTGTTCTGTATTTCAAGGACTGGAACTCCACAATGTTTCCACAGTGAACATCTTAACACTTTTCTTACAGCTGATTTTGTTGGGAAATAATAGAATCACTAGGCCATGACCTTTTAAATAAGCCTTACAGCAGGTATCAGCTAATTTGCTTTTTTTCCTGCTTGAGAGGCATTTATTCCTTTGTAGGTAATTTCAGCACAATGACTGACCTAGAAATCCCTCTGCATCTCTTCTCTCTAGGAAGAACAAGACCATGGAAATTATCTGAATGAAAAGTATCACTGAAAATCTCCAGAACAAAAAATAAAAAAAAAGAAAAATAACTAAAAAAAAAAAAGAAAATATAAAGAAAATGAGAAAAGTAGTAATTATTCTTAAATCAGTGTTGTTCATGAGTCAGGTTCATTGCTTGGCTTAGGCCTCTGTATCAGGGAAACAACAAGTTGTGTCTCAGCATGTCAGATCTGAGAGGGCTTTGAGCTTCTGTGAAAAGAGACAAAAGAATTTCAAGGGAAAATGGAGACTTTTTTCTAAATAATGGTCCAAAGAGACCTTTAAGTTCCAGAAGGGATGATGTTGGTGTTTGCAGGTTCCTTGAACTCGACTTCCAATATGTATGAGATCAAAACAAATGTCACATTAAATACTTGGAGACCTCTTTTCCTTCTATGCTGTGAGTGCTGGTGCCAGGCAGGTGGCATGGGAGAAGAACAAATCCTAGGGATCCTCCCTAATGTTGGCTAAAGGGGGCATGGAGCCCATGGAATCCCAGCCTCCAGTGGCTGCAGGGTGCTCTGGGGAGGAAATTACCTCCTCAGTGGATCACCTGCCTCGATGATGAAGGTTTTCTCATGGTTATTAATACATATTTTTCAGTGATGCCTACTTTTCCCCCAGAAAATACCTGTCAGGTCTGTCATTATGAGTCTCACACTGCCTCAAACTATTCAGTTAACAGTGGTCCATGTTTTACCTTTTTATTTAAGGCAGGCATTTTCTAACAAAGTCTATGGCAAGTGTTAAAATGTTCAGAATGTGTAAAGTAAAGCTCCATAGTGGTTAAGAACAGAAAAGAACAAGAGGTGACTTGGACTATTTTTCTCTTATTCTCGTATGCTTAGGCCATTAAAAATCGTCTTTATTTGAAATCCAATAGAATATGATTTATTAAATCATACATTTCAGGAAGGTCCTGTCTGATTATGAAATTATTGAAGGATAAAATCTCCAGACCTTTCACTTGCTTGTTACTATCACTGTTGTTTATTTTAATATATAATTTATAAATTATGTTTGTTATGTTGGTGAAAAAGGTCATTATTATCCATCAGTTTTGTCTGTGTATGTTTGCAGACACTTAAACAATAATGGTACATAATTTTTTGTTAGACATTATACAGACCACAGTCTTTCAGTCTCTCACTGAACAGCCTTTTTTCCCCAGGCCCTGAGTTGTTCTCGTGGTTGTTACTCAATAGTCACTATTTATGGGGATCAAAGAGTGGTGTGATGGTGTTACATCATCTGTCTTACTGATGCCACAGACTGAGGCAAAATTATTCCTCCATCCCTCTCATTACTTGGTTTGTATATCCATCCATCTCTGGCCTTTTGTGCAGCCTTATTCCACTGGGGGCTGGTGTTAGTCACTGCCTCCCCTCACAGCACCCCAGTCCTTCCCAGAGTAATTGCTTCCCAGGACAGCATCTATCTCTGTATGAAGCCACATCTTATATACCTGCCATATCCTCTCAATTATTTCCAATTTACCTTTGTTACAGACAGCTTTCACTGGTTATTAATCTTGCTCGTCCAGATCACCAAAGGAAGAAAAATATATCAGATCCACAAAGCTCAACTGAAAATGTGGAGTAGTGTCCTGGGTTGATTATGATGTTAAATTGTATCCCCATTCGTCCACCTAACCCAGACACAGGTTTTGTATTCTTAAAATTCCATTTAAGAGTAAAAGTGAGTGGAAAAGAAGCACCGAGTCTGTTATCAGAGACTGTACTTGCTCCCCCCGCATCGGGAGTTTTGACTACAGCACAGACAGACAACAAGACACAGATCGCCTTGGCTTTCCAACTAGCCGGAGCAGAGAGGTCTTCCTGGACTGTTTTCTTTCCCTTTTCTGAAACGAATCGAACCTGCTCTGGACTGGGGACTCGGGGGAGCACCGGGAGCTTGCACCCGTGCACTACCGGGAGCCCAGCCTGGGCAGCGGCATTTTCCAGCGCCAGAGGGACTGATAACAGAGCGAACACCCACAGGAAAGAGACCCTCTGAAGTTTGTCATCTCTTCTGAAGGGCGAGAGGTTTTGTAATTTGATATCGTTCATTCTTGTGCTGGTGCTGTGCCTGTGAAATAAACAGGTTTTTTCCACTTCTCTCAGAGAAATCTCTTCCCGAACCGGTTGGGGAGGTGGGAGAAAAGGGCCACGTGGGTTTGGTTCCTGGGGGGAGCCCCATTGGAGGTTTTCTCCCAAATTTGCCCTAAACCAGGACAAGTAGGAATGGAGGTTTTTTTGACTTCTTCATTTAAAAGCTTTTTGCACAATCCGTCACTCAACTCATAAATCTTTTACATGGCCTTTAATGTTATTTTAATCCATTTGGTACTACTAAAATGGAGCATCAGGTGACATTGAGATTATATTTTTTTTGCTATGCTGGCTTCCACAGAATTGGAAATATTTCTAAGCTTCCTCTATATACATGATACAGTTCACAGGGACCTCACAGTCAAGTGAAAGGAAAATGGGTTAAACAAATAGAAAGGAAATATTAAGTGAGTAGAAGTGGAGGGATGGAAGATAATATAATCCTTCATGTTAACTTTGCAAAAAATTGCAAGATAAAAAGTCTTCTCAAGTTCATGTCTGGAATTAATTAGATTATTCAAACATCAATGTTTTCTTTTATAGAAAGATAACCATCCTTCTGATCTCTTTTGAACAATATTAAAGATATTGTTCAAGTTTTCAGAAATGTCTCAATATGTCCAAGAGATAGACAGGTATCTTGGATAGTACATTTACATCTTTGGGGATAATGTATTTTCTATTAGCTGATTGTGAATACAAAATCATACTTTTTTCCCCTTATACACACTATTTAACATTCTCTGATGTTTAAAATTAATTGTAAATTATGAAATCATTATCAGTGATACAGAGTACAAAAAACATGTATTATTTAAATTCCTGTCATTCTGGTATCCATATTAAAAGGGTTTTATTTCTATCTAGTTATGCTTCCATACAATATACAGTTGTGAGACTCTCTTCCTTAAGTCCTTCTCACTCTGCCAATGGTGTATTTTCTGTGCTTTTGACTTTCCTTATCTTAGTTAGATAATTCATAGGCAAAAATCAATATAAATAAAATGCTAGAAACAACTGTTTCTTTTTATTTATTTTCCTTTTTTTCTGTTACTTTTCATTTATGAGTTCTGCTGTGGAATGAAGATGGAATTTTAGTCTTGGCTATCATATTTTTATTTCAATTGTGGCTTAATAAATATCTAATTTGGTCCTTTAAAAGAACTCCTAATTTTCAGTCTCTTTTTTTTTTTTCAGTTACTCAGTCCTACACTAGTGAGTCTCAGTAGCATCTCAGGAGTTCTGTAGAGGGAAAATACATATGTCTTTGGAAAATCCCTATCAGAACTTGTTTTCAAATGATTTTGTCTCTGGAGTCATCACTTTGCACTGGTAACATCCAAATTACAATCACAAAAGTTAGAATTTCTTTGTTATTATTTAATGACAAAGAAAAAATTCCTTGATAATTTAAATAGGAGCTTAATCAGTGTTCAAAGTAAAAGAGTTCTCTCTTTTCCTGCATTAAATTCAATTTCTTTTTGGCTGTATACTGAATTTGCAAGAAGGAAAATGGTGTTTCTTTTCTTTATATTTTGAGACTTGCCCATTGTTTAAATTTAGCAACAATTTCATATGAAATAAGTTCTTTAAAGTCTATTAATACTTCTAATCACTAACCTTGGAAGAACTCAGGATCCCTAAACACTTGGAGGACCTAAGCAGATTTAAAATTTTCATTGATTGGCAGTCCCTGAAAGTCAGTTTTTCTGCCTTTGTGATAACTAAAGTCAGTTTTAGCTTTCATTCACTTTATATGTTCTGGAGCCAGGGAAAAATAATTATCTTTAAAAAAATTAATATAAAACTCAGCAAAAATTCCAACAAAACATTTTCATTTCAAATTATGGACTTTATTCTGCAAGAGTTTAAGCTACTGAGAATTCTTTGGTTTGTCAGAGAGTAAAAAAAAAAACACATTTATTTTGATTTATTTGCAACCAGGAATATAGGAGAATTTCTCCATATGATTGAGAGATTCTGGAATAACTCTCTGGAAGAACCGCTATTCGAGTATGAGTCACCACAGGGATCAGATGAATGAGACTGGAGGGACTGGGAGGAAGAAT
This sequence comes from Pseudopodoces humilis, assembly GCF_049639895.1. Classification (NCBI taxonomy): domain Eukaryota; kingdom Metazoa; phylum Chordata; class Aves; order Passeriformes; family Paridae; genus Pseudopodoces; species Pseudopodoces humilis. The sequence goes on along the minus strand of NC_142201.1, from coordinate 106,669,623 downwards.
CATATGCTCCTTCCTGAACCAGGAATACAAAATATTAAAATAATAAAAATATTAAAATATTAAAATACAAAATATTGTATAAGAGTCAGTCACACAGCTGTGTATGAGTTGTTATGTGCATTAGAGTCAAGCAGTGATGGCCTTAATGTAACTTGATCCTTGATGGATTTCAAACATCAACAGCTCTCATCACTTTTTAGTTGATAAATTAAAATGGGAGCTGAGCTGGATACCAGACCAACAATTGACAAAGGCAGAAACATATAACTCTAAAACAACAATGAATTAAAGGATTTCTGGAGGTCACTTGGTTCCAGCTCCCACTCAGGGCCAAGCTGGCTTTGAATTTAGAAGAAAATATTAAATCATACCAGATTCCTCAGTCATAGAAAGTTAAGCACTGAATTTTTTCCAGGCTGGAGGTTCCATAACCATTCTGGTTGACCTGCTTAGGAGAAAAACATTTTTAAGGAAAAGAGTCACGAAGGACCAATGGGTCATAAAATGGAGAGGAGGAGTTCCTTATCAGAAAACAGCTGCTAAAATTTTGTGATAAACTGCACAGAATCCACTAAAAAATTATCACAGCACCTGGTTCCCACAAGGACAGCATTATGAGGTGTCACAGCTTTTATAGGGGTCATGCTCCATTGACACTTTCTAAAACATGAGCTCAGTACCAGAGAGGATGTGAGGGGATGAGCTGTGTCTTCCTCACCTAATATTCTGGAGACCAATGTTTTAATCTGTGTCCTCCACAGGCAGACTATCCTAGAAAATTTTGTTGATGCAATGGTTTGGGGATCCTGGATAAACCTTTCCTGCTTTTAGCACATATTTGGACCTCCCAGATTTTCCAAACAAATCTCCATCTGTAGTAAAGAAGGCTGCTGTGGGATAGGGACAGGACTCCTACCCCTTGATCCCTCTGCTGCTCAGACAGGGATTCTGCCGCACCTGACTGCCAGGCACAGAAGTCCTGTCTCACTATCCTAGGTTCAGGACAGAAAAAGGAATCACCCAGGATGAGGTTCATCTCGCTTTTATGCAAAAGCACTCAAAACAGAATGGACCAATTAGTTTTTAAATTTTTTATTCATGGGTTCGATGGATAGAAATTCCAGTGAGTGAGCCACTTCATCTGCCTTTTTATTCTGAACTAAAAAAGGAACCTTGGTAATTAGATTAAACAGAATGTGTAATTTTTAGATGAACTTTCTCATAGAGATTAAGGGTCAAAAACATGATGGTATTTAAACTTTCAGCTCATTTTTTAGGCAACTGTCTCACATGGATTTTACCCACTGCCAGCTGCCTGAGTAATTTCTGAGATTTGGATCTAATTACAGTTTAAAGATCATGTGTGAAGTCTGTGGCTGGCCTTACTGAAGTAAATCATTCAAGAAACATTGCATCTTCTCTTGGATAATATCAATATTTCCATGTCTGCTTCATTGCTGTGATATAATAATGGGAAAATGCATTTAGAGCTTGCACTTTATGGGAACATTTATAATTAAATATTTAAGATATAAATGATAAATTTTAAAACTTTAAGTGGTGTAAATTATTGTACTTCCTATTTTGTTATTGATGGAGGTGGTCCCTATTCACCTTTCAATAATATTAAAACTATTAACAAATTAATTAAAGTTAATAGGTTTCTGTAACGAGCACAAGCTAATATGTGTTACAATAGTTATTAACTCAGTAAAGCACTTAGACACATGGTTGCAGTTAACTTTCCACATTTTTAATCAGGTTTGACCATCTTCTTTTAATCCATTTTACCAAATTAGGACATTAATAATAATATTGCATGCACTGTTTCCACATGTCCTGAGTAATTTTAAAAGTATTTATTTTTAATATTAATTTTAACTCACATTTATTCTATACATGAATAGAAAAAAAATAATTTACCTCAACTATCAAATCATAATGAGCTTCAAAGGCAATCTTGCTTTAGGAAGTGCTCTGTCCTACTGCTTTTTCCTGTTTTGTTTTAGAAAAGCTGAGGAAAGTCCTGGAATGAATGTGACTATGTGAATGCAGAAATATTAGAAATTCACTACTGAATTTATGTCTTTACAAGGAAAATTAATTTATCTATAGACTAAATAGTATTTTGATACTTGCTAAAAAAGGCATTATTTCTTAAACATATTAATATAAAATGTGATAAAAGGATAATAATCTTTAAACTCAGAAGAAATGCATATGAAATCCTATGTCTGTGCTAGTAAAAGAGCAAAATTTAATTCATAACCATAATTGTTATTTAATGCTGATAAACTTGGCACTCTTTTTGCCCTTTACAATGTCATGCAAATGAAGCTTTGTAAAAAGCAACCATCCTGCTTTGGTGCTTTTTTTCTTCTAAGGCATCCAAGAACATTTTGGAAACTGTTTGATTTTTCAGTGCTTTTGTACAAGGAAATTAGTGGTTCATGATAGAAATATATTTCTTGGTTATGCTGCAGTGGCAGATGAAGTGAACACTTTTCTTCCTACTAAATGATGCTAATTTTTGAGACTTGAGGAAAAAAATGCCTGGAGATACTCAGCTTCTTCCCATTCTTCTGACACAGCTCTCCCCAAATGAGACTGCACAAGACTTTTATCCTTTATCCTTTTATCCTTTTATTCCTTCTAAAACCAGTTTCCTAGGCCAGTTGGTCTTCAAATGGGAAGTAAAATCCTGTAGTGACAAAGATCAGAGGAGGCCTCTGAGGAGGGATGAATAAACTCTTGAAACAGTGAATAACACCTTGAGTGCTGCAGAAAAGCAAAAATACCCAAGGGCCTCCAGGTGTAACATTTCCAGTCCCTGAAAGATACCAGCAAGTTCTAGAATTGACTTGGAAGTTTGCTGACTCAGATGTTAACTTAATTTTTGAACAGCTCAGGAAGAGCAACTTCAATTTAGATGAGCAGGGAAAAATCAAGCCCATTTGTTTGCTTTCAACCTGGAAATAAATATCTCTGATTTCAATCTCTGTGAAATATAAATTCTGCCTTTCACCACACTAATAAGATTGCCATATGTGCATGTTTTATTTATCATAAAAGCTTATTTAATTTCTACAGCTTTATTTACTTTTTGAATTAATGGTATGGTGGATATCCAAAGAGTATATAGCTGATATTATCATCTCTATTACTGCTTCATGCTTACAGGACAACAGAACCTCAAAGCCTCCAGAAAAAAAAATTATATCTCTGAGCTCATTAATGCACACAGGGAAGATGGAAAGCATCTGTAAACTAAGATGAAAATTTTTACTTCATGCTTTGATGTCCCCAGTGTTGAAATAATAATGGCAAAGTCAACATTTTGCCATAATAATGACAAAGAAATCAGCAGAAGGGTATTTCTGATTTGGGAGTGTCCTGTTCTTACTCTACACCCATGGTGATACGGCTGTTGTCTCTTAAATACCCTCACTGAATTGTCAACAAGAGCTAAGTCAGACTGTCCAGTTAGAGCCTTCTCCATGGAACACAGATTCAAATAATTTTTATTTTATCCGAGAGTATTTTAGTATCATGTGGTTTTAAATGAGATCTTATTTTACAGCAGGATTTCTATAACATAAGAAAGACATTTGTCAGAAAACCTTTAGAATATTCTGCTTTCTGACATGATTAGCCAAATGGTTTCATTTACAGTGTCTGCAAAAGCAAACCAAAACAAAAAACCCAAACAAACAAAAAGTTTGCTTTGCACAGGAAGAGAATACAATATATGCTAGAAGCCCAGTAACTCAAAAACTGGATTTTCTGCCTATTTAATTACTGCTGCACTTTAATAGATATTAGACCTGAAAGGGACATCCTACTCTAATAAAGGGCAAGTATCTTGTAAGATTATTTCAAGTTTCTGGTTCAGCTGCTTTAGTCAATATGGGAAAGACAGTAGTCTTGGAAATCCTACCCACTTAACCCAACAAAGTTTCTATGACTTCATAATTAGGGTTGTTGGGTTTTTTTCTCCTTTTATTCATGGAAGAAATAAAAGCACTTTCTAAAAAACCCAAACCTAGCTCCTTGCCATAAACTTATATACTAAAAAGCTAAAAGGTATCTCATAGAATCATCAAACTTTGCACAATACATTATTTAGAATGAAACAAGTTTTGCCCCCTAGAAAAACCCTAGAAATCTGCTTAGCTTTGATTAACATTTTTAAATACCGTTAAGTTCAATTAACTAATTGGATTAAACTTGATTAAATACAGCTCCCTTTGGCTTCACTGTCTTTTGAATCAGCTTTTGAGCAAGTTGCAAGGCTAATCTAAATTACAGTAACTCACTGCATGAAATCCTGGCTCTGCTGCAATCAGCGGTAAAACTCCCATGGACTATATTCAGGTCAGAATATTATTGAAATTGTCTCATCAAAACAGTGCTCAGCTCAAAGGCTTCTTTGCAGCAGTAACCTGAGTCCTGATATCACCTGGGGGTTCAAACTGCTTTTAATTTTGTCCCTGCTGCTCAAACAACAAAGTGAGGACTAAGCAGGGCTGAAGGTGTCCTGTGGAAAGAAAACTGTAAGTATAAAGATTTTTTAATTTTTTTTTTTTCCTGGTTCTAGATTTTCTGTGTACTGATTCCTCTAAATGCTTTCTTTGCAGTCCTGAGCTTTACAAAATCCAGGCGGTTTCTTAAAAGTCATAACCGTAAGGTCAACAGACCACCAGCATTTTAACCTTGTTATTTGCCTCTCATTGTTGTGATATTTGTTTTAACATGTCAGCTGGATTTTGCACTAGTCTTAGCATTTATCAGGAGATAACTGGATTCAAATAGATAAATAACTCCCTTTGGCCAAATGCAAGGCAACTTTGTTCAAAGCAGCCCATATTGTTCTTGTGTTGTTCTGGATTTTTGGCTGTCACAGTGTTGATAACACACCAATGGGCTGTTGTTAACCTTACATAGCACTAAGTTTTCTCAGTTGAGATTTGTGTGTGTCCAAAGCAGTCAGAAAATTCCACTTCACTTCTGTGGTTTGTATTTTGGAGCTTTTTCAGGCTTTGTGTTTTTTTGGTTTGTTTAGTTGGTTTTGTTTTTGGTGGTTCTGTTTGTTAGTTTGTTTATATTTGGGTTTTTTGGTTGTTGTTGTTAAGTGGAGTTTTTTGCTTTTGAGCGTTTCTTTGTTGTGGGGGTTTTCCTGACTTTATTTCAAAATGGACTAAAATTAATATTCTTTTGATAATAATTAACATGGCTGATTAAATGGAAAATTGATTTCTGAGAATTCCTTTCAGGAAAGAAAAAATGTAGGTATCTGGAACATAAATAAATATCTGCACCTATAGGAGAGCTAGTTAGGCAGCATTTTTTGAATATGTTATGAATCGTATTTCTGAATTTCATTTAAAAAATACATTTAGAAACCATTTGGGTCCTTTTCCACTTTTCAGCAGCTGTATGTTTGGCTGAAGAAAGTATTGCAGTATTAATTGAATGGTTTATTGCCAGTCAGACAGTGATCAGCAATACACATTGAGCCACCTATGCAATGCGATTTCATTCTGCCAGTCAGTTCTGGGAAGTGATTTGGAACATAGAGTGTTACTTTAGTCTAATTATGTTTCTAATACACTTTATCTTCTGTGTGTTTCTTATGTGGTGTTTTGCAAACTGAAGTTCTTTAATAATTTGTAATGGAGACATGAGTCTTTTGTATCAGATATCATTGACTTCGTGTAATTCTCTTTTCCCCATAGTCTTTTTGAAACAGTTTAACAAAGGGAAGAGGGGAGCAAGGATTTGTGTGTGAGAGGGAAAATTGGGGTGGGAGAAAATTGAGATTTAGAGCAAGTGCCCTCACTAAACTGACATCTTCAGTCTGGGCTTAAAAACTCCCTAATCCACTTGTGTGTAGTGATTGTCCTGCTGGGAAGCCAAAATCTGCAAGTGCATCCCTCAGGTCAGTGCTGTGACCTTCTCGGCTGGTCAGTAGGGAGCACTGAAAGGTAAAGACGTCATTAGGGTGGAAAAGAGAGTATTTTGGGCAATAATAACTGATGATGCTACTGGGTAGAAATTCCCAACATTAAGAAATGGACAGCTGGGTGTGCTAGACCGGAGTAATTTACAGAAATTTAATAATCAGGTTAGAAGAACCCCAGATTTATTAGTGCTGCTGCTCATGGGACTCTTTAATATGGAAAAGTACGTATTGGTCTAAGAGCTGCACTGGGATAAGAGATATTCAAAGAGCTGATATTTTTGGCTGTTATCCAGAAAAACCTACAAATTAAAAAAAATTAATGTGTAACCATTCACAGTGTAAAAAGCCTTTCTTTCCTATCCTATGCAAAATTTAATGTAAGCCACTTATTTTGAAAATATTTTTATTACTGTTGCTTTCTTCTTGTACCTCAAACTGGTGTAATTTTTCAGATATTTAAATAGCCTTTAATAG